>NC_086320.1:289324356-290034356 GCF_036172605.1 Pelobates fuscus | reverse complement strand
GCTTTTGATCCAATTAATTATATTGATAGGTGGACACTAACCCAGACACTTAACAATTAATCCAATTAATGATGTTTATTCACTGATATCTTGATAATCAATGATGACGAAAATGTCTCTTAAAAGGGCCTGCGCGCCCGCTGATTCTGCACTTGCCAATAAATTTCCTCGAAGTTATTTTAACCTGAACTCCGTGTGTCAGACTGAATTACTTCAGCGTATATACGCAATTCAATTCTCTTTAATTTGGACAGGAACAGATAGACACTTAAACATTTTGGTTTACTGAAAAAGTACCATAACAACTTTGGCGCCCGAACAGGGACTCCGGGCTATGTCTGGCCGGTGAGCCGTCCTAAGGAAGACAAGGGTGGACGGAGGAATCCAGGGGGAAGGAAAGGGAGACTGATCACCTCCAGTTACACGGTAGAGACTTCTGCAGAGCCACCGGTACGTTCCGGCCCCTTTGATTGACCCGTCCACGTGTCTGTGACTGCTTCCCGGGAGGACATCAAAGACAGGTAATATCTTGCCCGGAGTCTTATTACCCATTTGTTACCTGCATTTAGTCTATCTGTTGCCTGGGTGTGTCTAGTTTGGTTGCCCGGGCTGAATGTTTATTTGTTTCCCCTTTTTGGGATAAAGGGGGGGGGGTGGACCCGTGGTAGTCTGCTTGAGGGTCCTGTGTTTGTCTGTTTTCCCCTTTTTGGGATAAAGGGGAGGGTGGACCCGGGGGGTTTGCCTGGAGTCCTGTTGCCTGTTTTACTCCTTTTAGGAGCCACGTGTTTGTGGCTGTAGGGAAAAAGGGGGGGTTGACCTGTGGATGTGTTCCTGGGGGTCTTCTTTGCCTGTTTACTTCTTTTAGGAGCCTCGTGGCTGTGGCTGTAAGGAAAAAGGAATTTGTGGAATTGTGGGATCTGTGTAGAATCATAGTTTCCTGTGATCCAATTTTGTGTCACTTTGATAGCCTAGCTAGCTTCACTGTGCGCTTTCGGACCATCCAGCTCTAGTTGAGTTGGGGACGTCCTGACCCTGACCATCCAGCTCTAGTTGAGTTGGGGACGTCCTGACCCGGACCCTTCGGCTCTAGTTGAGTTGAAAGGTCCACTGATTATTTTAACTGTGGTAGGAGACTTAGCCTTGTGGCAGGGGACTCAGTTTCCTGGGGGGATTCAGGCAGGCATTGCTTGTTTTCCGCATCACGTGGTAGTGAGACTTATAGAGTGGGTTCTATAAGGGCACTACGGGAGTGAGGGTGGCGTGGCTACTTTAAGTGGACTGCTGTAACGAGGGAGGCTAGAAAGGATTTCGGACCGGTGTTAGCTGTTATCCTTGGCCGCTGGTAGTGAGACTTGAGGAAGTCATTCTCCGAGCGGGGACACTACGAGGTTGAGAAAGGTGACTTTGGAGTAAGCACATGTAGAAGGAAAGGGATTACTGTTGATTTCATTTGAACTGTGATGCATGCACTGTATTTCAATTGTATTGTTGTTTTGTTTGTTTAATGTGGAGTCATTTAAACTCCTGTATCTGTCTCTAAGGATTTTCCTTCCCTTACTCTTTACCTTTTCTACACTTCCTGTACTATTGTACTATCCACTCCCATTCCTCTTAATAGAGAAGTGATTGGTCACACACTTCTCACCTCGCTCCAATCCGTGTCTACCACCCCGGGTAGGCGGATTCAGTGACTAGTCTACGTTTTGGGAAGACGCACTTGAGAAAGACCCACGATTCTCAGGTGGCAGTCGAGCATTGTAGACGTTCTGGTTCAATTTTCCTTATCTTTCCCTATATCTAGGACGCTGGTGTAGGGGAGAAGGGATTATGGGGCAGGATTTAGGTAAGCCCAGTAAGGGCTGGTTAGCATGTGATTTAGTTGATGACAGAGAGGGTGAGGAGATGGTTAAAGGTGTTGAAAAGATTGCAAAAGTTTGTAAAATTGCTGTGCCGACATGTGGTAGATTACAACCAGAAAGCTGGCGTAGATTGTTGATGGAAAAGAAAGGCAAGCTTGCAAATTATAATTTATTAAAAACAGCTGAAGCATGGTACAGAGTAGCAAAGGCTATTCAGCAAGAAGGTTGGGTTGAGGAAGAAATAATTCACAAGGGTGTGAAATTGTTTGTGTACCATAATAATTGTGTTGCTGGGGCTCTTCCTCAGCCAGCGCCCCAAAATGGCGCCCGGGGGATGTCTATCCCAAAGGTCCAGTCAGCAATGGGAGATTGCCAGCTGACTATGTGTCCCACTCCCAATCCTCCCAATCCCCATCCCGTCACCTCTCCCGTTTGCCCGGTCCTAAATTCTGATGGATCCTACTTTTCCCCTTCTCCTTCCCTAACATTCCCATCATCCTCATCCATCCCCAAGCCACCTTCTGTGTCTAATGCTAACATCTCATCTGCCATTCCTTCCTCACACTTTGTCTCCGTAGATAATCCTACCCTCCCATCTGCATCTGCCCAGTTCACTAACCCCTCCTCTCCTGCCACTGTCAATCTTGCTGATCCCACTCCGGCTCCTCCTCCTTCAGGCACCTTTACTGACTCTTCCCCACCCTCTCCCTCGCCCGCCCCGACCACAGCCCAGTTTCCCACCCCCTCTGCTAATCCCTCCCCAACCTCACTGCCCACTCCAGGTTCCGCCCCAACTCCCACCCAAATGGCCTGGCCATACCCCTTCCCATACCCCTATCCTCACTGGCCATACCCCTTTCCCCAAGCCACTCCCCAGGTTCCGGTCATGCCCAGTCCGGTTCAGTCTGCCCCGGATGTGCCCACATCCAACATGGCCGCCACATCTTCCCTTAACCCCAATGCAACTTCCTTCCCCGCCTCCAATATGGCGGCCCCCAGCCATTCAGCACCCCTGATGCCGGTGCTTCCCGGTGATTACCGGTCCCAAGATTATGACCCAATGGCAACTCCCGCCTCCGGAGCTCCCTCCTATCCCCCGGCCCTGTCTCCTCAGGTGATCCCCTCACGCAGAAGGTCCCAGATAATAGAGCTAGATGAGGGAGAGGATGACAGGCTGTCCCAGGTTTCAATGGAGGCTGCGAGAGCCCACCGTTCTATTGAAGATCCCTTCGGCCATCAGGGTCAGGGAGAACAGGCCCCTCCTAAATATGTCGCTTTTAACCCCACACAAGCTAGTGCTTTAATGAAATCTCTCCCTGACCCAGAGAAACAGCCTATGCCTTTTTACCGAGGGATAGTTCAGATACAAAAGACTTATTCCGCCGCCTGGCGTGACCTACTGAGCATTTGTGCTATTAAAGCAGGGGATGCATATTGGCCCAGCATGGCCCGCCACCTCAGTACAGATCTACTTACAAGTGATGTTGATTATCCCTCCGGAGTAACCTTTTGCAATCAATTGAGAGATTGGGCTAAGGATAAACTTGCAGATCAAGCTGCTGGCCTTACTGATGTTGTGCAAGACAAAGGAGAATCAGTGGAAAGGTTTCATGCAAGATTATATCAAATGTTTACAGATTTGGGATTTGATCTCACTGACAAAATTCATTCACAAATGCTATCAGGTGCGTTTGTCCAAGGTGTTAAAGATTCCATACGAAAGGGAATCATTGCTGCACGCCCTGAATACAAGGTTGTTCCCCTAGATACGTTACTCCTAGTTGCTAGAGGTTTGGAATCTGCCCAAACCCCCAGAAGACCCAATTCAGCTCCTCTCATGGTGGCCCGTGCCACCCCCATCACCCCTGGCACCAAGGGTGTCAAGTTAGAGGACGTATCATGTTTTAATTGTGGGGCTAAGGGACACTACAGAAGTGACTGTCCAGAACCCAAAAGGGAACCGGGGGAGCCCAAAAAGTTTCCTACAGGGGAGCCCAAAAAGTTTCCCAAGCCTGCCCCGGCCCCTAAGACCATGAAAACGGTTCCAATTGTAGAGGAACCAGATGATGATTAGGAAATTGGCAAACCTGTGTCATTAACCCCTGTCATGGCAGTGTTTACAGGGGATAAGGGAGGGGGGCCACTTGCCACAGTAACTTTACCCATTGAGGGCCAACCTACCACATTTCTTATTGACACAGGCGCAGCCCGAAGTGTTCTCAGAGAACAAGACCTGCCAGACCCATCTTTCTTGTCAAGTATTGATGTCTCCTGTGTTGGAGTGGATGGCCAACCGAGACACAGTCCTCTAACAACCCCTCTGCGGGTTGGCACAAGCTTACTTGCTCGTTTTGTAGTTTCCTCCACATGCCCAATTAACCTGTTAGGCGCTGATGTCCTTTCACGCCTGCAGGCGTCTATAACCTTCACTCCAGATGGACAGGTAGAAATGTCTACACCTCTATCTGTTTCTGACACTTCAGCCCTGTGCTCCATACCTTTGATGCTGCAATTAGATATATCCAATGAGCAAGCAGCAGAACCTAGGTCCAATTTCCCAGATGAGTTAAAAACTCAGGTACCTGCTAAGTTATGGTCCTCAGGCCCAGAGGATATAGGTCATCTAAATGTCCCACCTGTGGTGGTTAAGCTCATCCCAGGAGCTAAGTTACCAAGAAAACCACAATATCCTCTAAAACCAGCACAGGCTGCAGCCATTTCTATTCACATCAAAGCGCTCCTGGAAAAGGGTGCTTTAGTGGAGTGTAAATCAGAATGTAATACTCCATTATTTCCTGTGAAGAAGAAGACTCTAAAAGGTGAGCCAGTAAAGTACAGGATGGTTCAGGATCTCCGTGCAGTCAATGAAGCCACTGTCCTGGACACCCCTCTTGTACCAAACCCCCACACTCTGCTCTCTGGCGTTCCACCTTCTGCAAAGTATTTTACAGTCATTGACCTAGCTAATGCTTTCTTCAGTGTTCCACTGGATCCTTCCTGTCAATACCTGTTTGCTTTCACCCATGAAATGCAACAGTATACATGGACTGTCATGCCCCAAGGGGCTCAAAATTCTCCAAGTCAATTTGCCAAAGCCATGTGTACTATCCTTGACCCATGGCAAGCTGACCACCCAGAAGTTGTTTTACTCCAGTATGTGGATGATTTGCTGCTCTGTGGAGATGATATACCCACTACTGAAAAGAGTTCAATTAGTCTGCTTTGCTATTTGGCAGAACAAGGATGCAAAGCTTCACTTCTCAAACTGCAGTTCTGTCAACCTTCTGTGATTTTCCTTGGACATTGCCTATCTCAAGGTACCAGACATCTCACTCGGGACCGAGTCAGAACAATTCTGGACATTCAACCCCCAAGGACTTCAAAATCTCTTCATGCCTTCTTAGGCCTCATTTCCTACTGCAGAGCATGGATCCCAGAGGCCTCTCTGCTTATGCAACCTCTCTACGATGCACTCAAGTCAGATCCATTCGGCCTGACCAACGAAGCTCTGGACAATTTCAAATCTCTTAAGCGTGCCATTGCTTCTGCTCCTGCCTTGGGCCTACCTGATTACTCCAAACCTTTCAAATTATTTGTCTCTGAAAGACAAGGCCACGCAACAGGAGTTCTCACCCAAACTAATGACTTAAGAGGCCGCCAGAGGCCTATTGGATATTTCTCATGTCAACTGGACATTGTGGCCAGAGGGACCCCTTCCTGTCTCAGGGCTGTTTTTGCTGCAAGAGAGCTCATAGAAAGAACCTCAGACCTGGTCCTTGGCCACCCCCTGGTTGTTTTGGCCCCTCATGACATTTCTGCCATCATCAACCAAGTCCAGCTCAAGCACGTGTCTCCAGCCAGACACCTACGCCTGCAGTGCCATCTTCTTCTACCTGACAACATTTCCATCCAAAGATGTCAAGTTCTTAACCCATCCACTCTTCTTCCACTCCCTGAGGGGGGTATCTATTATGGATTTATCACAGATGAAACCTACATTTACCTGCTTTGTGGATGTATCAAGAAAGTCATGCATCCACATTTGACATTTTATGAAGATGAAAAGCCTCTCTGTGAAGGCCCAGATTACGCCTTCTGTACCATGTGGTACAAACCAGACATTACTCCCGAGCCTTGCTATGAAGATGAGCTCTACCATTGGACTGATGTTAAGCTCACTGCTCAAGATTTCTATTGTGACTCTGAAGGCAATAGCATGGTCTTGGTCCAATTACCTCAACAACTTAACTACCTTTACCGCCATTGGGATACTGCTATCCCACATATTCCTGTTACCAAATTGAAGACAAAGTCATGGAATGATCTTGGGCCTATGGCAAAGTTATGGGCCACCATGGATGAAGAACAGCTACAGGAAAATGGTATTGTCAAATACCCAACAACTGACCTTCTGGAAGCATGGCCACGCCACTTCCTAGAAAAAGAATTTAAAGACCTAGTTATAACAAATGACTATGACCCAGAAACTCCTCATGACTGTTTCGAACAGATGAAAATGGAAACAGTACACTTACCAACTGTGCATGAGAATCCATTACCGGATCCGGATTTTACTCTGTTTGTGGACGGTTCAAGGTATGCTGATGAAGAAGGAAAATACCATACAGGATATGCCGTAACCACAACAGGGGAAGTTCTCAAGTCATCACCTTTACCGCCAGCAATGTCTGCGCAAGAAGCTGAATTGCAAGCCCTGACTTCAGCATGCAAGATTTCCAAGGGAAAGCGTGCCAACATCTATACAGATTCAAGATATGCCCTGGGTGTGGCACATGACTTCGGCCTCATTTGGAAGACAAGAGGATTTCTTACCACTGCCGGTACACCAGTCAAACACAGCTCTGCAATCAAGGAACTAATGGATGCCCTCCTACTCCCTGAAGAAGTGGCCGTTTTGAAAGTAAAGGCACATGGGAAATTGGATTCAGATGAAGCAAAGGGCAACCATTTGGCTGATCAGGCTGCTAAGCAAGCAGCCAGAGATTTGCAGGAAGTGGATGAAGAAGTGTCCGGTCAAGAAGAAGAAGTTCCTATCTTTACCTTACAAACTCTTCCTACTGACCTAAGAATTCTACGAGAACAACAAGCTAAAATTACCCCTGAAGAAATCCAGAAATGGAAGAAGAAAGGAGCTGTCCTAAAGGACGGAATTTACTACAACAATTCTAAATTTTGCCTTCCAAGAAGCTTATACCCAGCAGTTGTCCAATGGGCCCATGGGCCTGCACATCTGTCAAAAGACCTAATGGCCGCCCTCATTCAAAAATATTATGAAGCACCTGGAATCACAACCCTGATCAACAGCTTCTGCAGGGCCTGTGTCATTTGTGCAAAATGTAATCCAGGAAGACCAATCAAGGTGCCTGCAAAACACCTGGCAAAGCCCATGTACCCCTTCCAGCGAATCCAAATTGACCACATCCAAATGCCCAAGAGTGGGCCCCATGAATATGCACTAGTCATAGTGGACATGTTCTCAGGCTGGCCAGAAGCCTACCCTGTAGCCAATATCACTGCAAAAACAACCGCAAGACGCCTACTTACAGACATTGTATGTAGATTTGGACTTCCAGAAGTCATTGAAAGTGATCAAGGCCCAGCCTTTACAGCAACAGTGACTAAAGAAATTTGGACTGCTCTGGGAGTGACCCTAGCCTTCCACACCCCTTACCACCCACAAAGTAGTGGTAAAGTAGAGCGCATGAATGGCACTCTAAAAGCCAGAATGTTAAAAATGTCACAAGAAACAAAAATGCCCTGGCCAGAAAGTCTGTCAATAGCTTTGTTCAGCGTTAGGCACACACCTAGAGGGAAATACTCGTTATCCCCATATGAAATTCTATTTGGGACAGCACCCAGGCTAGGTTGTTATTATCCACAGCAGTTACAGCTTCAATCAGATGTTTTAATAGACTATGTAACTGAACTTGCAAGTGCCTTGAACAAAATACATGCCCAAGTTTTCTCTTCAATTCCAGATCCTGATCTGAACACAGGTACCCATAACCTGCTTCCCGGAGATTGGGTTCTGGTTAAGAAGTTCGTGCGGAAAAGCTCCCTGGAACCAAGATTTGACGGGCCATTCCAAGTTCTCCTGATCACCGCAACTTCTGTCAAATTGGCCGGCAGGCCACATTGGATCCACGCTTCCCACTGCAAGAAGTCTCCTGCCCCAGAGGAAGCAGATACCGCACAACCATGTACCTCTGGTACATTGTCTCCTTAATTAGTTTAATTAAGGCCCAGCAAGTAGCCATCACTAAAGATGCTAGTGGGTACACCTTCTGGTATAATTCATCATGTACCCGTGTGGCTACCTATACCTTTGATTATTGTGACATCGTAGAATGCCCATTCACTACAACACAAATCCAGAATATCTATAGAGATATCCCTCATGTAAAAGATCCATATGTTTGTGTAGTTGACAAACAATGGGGGCATGATTGTGGCCATTGGGGGGCGGCGGGATGGAATGCCGGGCCTTCCCTGGGCTACAAGCCAAAAAGTGCCTTATCTAAAGTAGATGATCATGGTAGGTCCCTCCTTCAAAGAATGACTCTGAGAAAGCCTGGAGGAGGCACACCAATGAAGTTAATTCTTAACGTTGAGCATCCAAGCCCAACAGATGCAGACCAGTATGTATTGGGAATGTACTGGAAAAAGGGTTCCTATACTAAATTAGGGCATTTCTACCTTAAAGATATGTGTAATTCCCCTGAGTGGCGAGGAGCTACTCATATGGTCACAAACCCATTAAAACCACACATCCAGTCCTTTAAGGACATGATGGCCATTGCTAACCCCACCTTTGAAGATACTATGGCCGCTGAAACAGGTTTTAATGATGTTAACCTATGGTTAGAATGGATGAAATATAATGCCAACAAACATAACCGAACCGCATGCTATGTGTGTGGTGGTGCCCGGCCTCATCTGGGCACTGTACCTTTAACCCTGCCAGTAGATGATGAAAAATGCATTTTAAGTCTTTTTGCCTACCAATATAATTTCAACAGGTCTCAATGTCAAGCATGGACATCGGAGTATCCTCTTATAGCCAAAAATGTAAGACCTCCTCATGGTGTTACCGTATATAAAGGTAATTACACTTGCTATGTCAAACATGATGGGATTGGTAAATTTGTGGGTAACTTTCCCGCAGGTTATTGTACTACGTATAGAACTGTTCCTGTACGTTTGCTGCAGCAACACACTAGGTCACTGGGAGATATTTACTGGTTGTGTGGGGATTTACAGTTAAGATCCAGAATGGACACAGAGTGGTGGGGGGAGTGTACATTGGCCAAGGCCATTATGCCTATACACATTATTTCTGACACACACACCAACACCCATGAGTCCAGCCACACTAAGGCCAAGCGTGAAGCCCCAGTAAAAGGAAGTTTTGACCCTCACATTTACATTGATGCCATTGGGGTGCCTAGGGGGGTACCCAATGAATTTAAAGCAAGAGATGAAGTTGCTGCAGGATTTGAATAAATTTTTACCATAGTTACTGCAAACAAGAACTTAAATTGGATAAACTACATTTATTACAATCAACAGCGTTTTGTTAATTACACCAGAGATGCCCTCCAGGGATTAGCCGAACAGTTGCAGGCAACATCCCAAATGGCCTTCCAAAATAGAATAGCCCTGGATATGATCCTAGCCGAAAAAGGAGGGGTATGTAAAATTTTGCCCGACACCATGACATGTTGTACCTACATCCCAGAAAACACAGGTCCTAATGGTAAAGTTACATTAGCCATAGCAAAATTAAATGACCTCTCAGAAGAATTAAAAAGGAATTCTGGGATAAAAGATCCCTGGGACAGATGGTTTGGTTGGATGACAGGTTGGAAAAAGGCTTTAATGCATATTGGTATGGCAATACTAATTTCTCTTTTTATCTTTGCTCTTCTCTTTTGTTGTGTCTTCCCCTGCCTAAGGAAAGCTCTCACGAAGACTATTGACCAAGCGGCACCCACTTTCACACTACTTGATGTTGATGACCAAGATTTCCAGGATCTCAACTCACCCTGTTTGCCGCTGCAATCCATCCCTTTTGATGATAAAGTGCGAGAGTTCTAGGAAGGGACTAGATTAGGGACAGCATCTGTCGGTGAATGGTAAAGGCCCCATGTGGAGAAGTGGTGGGTTAGCTGCCATGGGATACCCTTGGGTGTGAAGTGTTCGAGAGCCATACTGACAGATGAGCTAGCCTAATAGGGTCAGATCTAGGGACAGACTTGCACTTTGCATTAACACCTAGCTAGCGGCCACGGGGTTTCTGTGCCTTTGGGCTAACACGTCTTCTGGTATTAACAAATAAAGTTTTTATCTCTTAGAATCTAACATTTCATAGGGGGGACTGATGTAGAATTATTAAAAAATCTTATTGTATTTACATTGAATTGCTGCTCTAACTCTGTATTAACCTGATACTGTGACAAATCCTCCATTTTGTCCTCATAACCTGACTTCTTCATATGAAAACTACATTACATGACAGTATTTCTCAGCACATCTAATACAATAGACAAGGATAGTATTCTCCATAAGGATATGACTAACCCAGGAACTGTTGAATTTCCCCTAACTCGCAACAAAGTATAATTTAAAGGCCACGAGAACACAGTAGTAATGAAATGTTCTATTCATAAGAGACCTTGCACCTAACCACGAGATTTGACATCACCGACCGAGTAAAATGACGCTTAAGACCCCTTGTCCCCCACCCGTGTCCGAAAAAGTACCACCTCTTGGTGGGTGGACACGGAACTAACCACTTGGCTTTTGATCCAATTAATTATATTGATAGGTGGACACTAACCCAGACACTTAACAATTAATCCAATTAATGATGTTTATTCACTGATATCTTGATAATCAATGATGACGAAAATGTCTCTTAAAAGGGCCTGCGCGCCCGCTGATTCTGCACTTGCCAATAAATTTCCTCGAAGTTATTTTAACCTGAACTCCGTGTGTCAGACTGAATTACTTCAGCGTATATACGCAATTCAATTCTCTTTAATTTGGACAGGAACAGATAGACACTTAAACATTTTGGTTTACTGAAAAAGTACCATAACAACTTCATACCTGATGTTTTAAAGCACGTTACTCCAAACAATATAGGAATGTTAGGTGATTTAGGCCCTTTATGGATTAAAACCAGACTCTGCATCAACTATGTCATTTTCCATGGGAGTTTTGCCATGGATCCCCCTCCGGCATGCCACAGTCCAGGTGTTAGTCCCCTTGAAACAACTTTTCCATCACTATTGTGGCCAGAAAGAGACCCTGTGGGTTTTAAAATTTGCCTGCCTATTGAAGTCTATGGCGGTTTGCCCGGTTCGCCCGTTCGCGAACATTTGCGGAAATTCGCGTTCGCCGTTTGCGAACGGAAAATGTTATGTTCGCAACGTCTCTAATCTCATACACACAAACACACACACACACACACATTGCATGTATCCTTTACACACTTATACAGTGCATCTATATGCAAACACACTACATTCACTATTTACACACAAACACATTCCTTACATGGTAGGCCAATTGTTGAAAGATTGATATCAGAACCAATTTTCCTAGATTGTTATTAATACCTACATCAATAGTGTAAACGTGTCAGAGATTTTTACACATGGGAAAAACTTTATACCTCAATGTGATGAACTCATTTCTAAAGTCTATAATCTACTGAACTCCTACCCTCCCCTCCTTATCCCGTGCCTTCTCCTGTCTCCCTTCACTGTGTTGAAGACCAAACCAAGTGTTTGATAATTTTGTATATCTGCCCCTGTCCAAATTATAAGATTAAGTGCGTGCACACTCCCTGAAGTAATTCACACCAGACACAGGTTCCAGGTTAATGAAAAACCTGAGGAAATCTTTAATCCAGAGAGCTGGTAAGCCCCTTATAAAGCAAGAATGCATATAGTGAGACTAGAAACAGATACTAGGATCTCGAAAAACACAGCAGCCTCTCATTAGGCACACTCCAAAAGTAGCCTAAGAATACAATATACAGGAGAAAGGTGGAATATCAGGGCAAGCCCAAATAATACACCCACTGAGGGCACTAGGAGATCGAGTAGAGTGACTACAAAATAGTCAACCATGACTATAAAAGTAACAAAATTTATTCTTACATAAAATAAAATACATATAAAAATATATACATAGAAACAGCACTATAAAGAGACCGGGATAAATATCCGGCACCAACCACTACATATAGAAAAAGTGGGTATACTCAAAGTCCTTGGTCGCGACTCCTAGGGGCTAGGGGATACTTGTACTTAAATAATCTCGTGGCGGTAATCAGGTCTCTAGGCTGTCATCTACTGGCTCGGCTCGAGCTGGGAGACTGATTACCGCCACAAGATTATTTAAGTACAAACGCCACGCGAGGGAGAAGAGCAGAGCAGAGAGGACACAGCTCCCTCGCCCCGTGTGACAGGGAGACAGCCACTTGCCGGGGGAGGGGGAGATCCATCAGGTGGCCCCCCCATGACAGGGGGAACACAGGGCATTTTTTGCAGCCCCCCTGGTTAGTGCCTGCAGGGGGAATGGCATTCCTGTTGGAAAAAAAGTGCAGGAACGCCATTCCCACACGTTCCTGCAGGATTCGAGCCCTGCTCTTCCTCCCCTCTCTTCTCCTGCCACCCGTTTTTTTTTTTTTTCTCTATTTCCTTTCCTCCTGCTTTCTATGTGTACTCCTCTTCTGCTCTTTAGTTCCTTTCATTCTTTCTTTTCATTGTTTTTGTGCCCTCCGAGGCATGCGTGTGCAGTGATTATCGTCTTGGGAGGGTGTTGAACTTTATCACAGTGTTTAAGTGCTTCATTGGCGAGGGCGCACCACCCTGGGCGGGATATGTTTTCTATATTGGATTAATCTTTTCTGACTTTCATTTGTGCAATATCTTAAAACTTTGGCAATCAAACCTAAAGGTTATGGGAATATGTTTGAATAAACATTTTTATTCAGATTTTTTATGATATTTTAGGTCCATCAACTGTGTGATCCTTCTTTGCATGTCAGCTTGATTAAAACAAGATTTTATGCAAGACACGGAGCTTCATATTGCTTAACCCTTTCTTTACTGTCCACCAATAGCAGCAAATAACACAAATATAAAAAATATAACAAATACAGAGAGACAGCAGCCAATCCCAATCCAAGTCCCAGTATAACAGCAAGCACCGCCCCTAAAGATTCCTCTTTCTTTGCTGCTCAAGATAAGTTAAAAAAATGTTTATTCTTAGCAGTATCTGTTTTTCATTGCCTTTATCTGCTTTGGTTACTTCTTATTTGCTTATAATCTTGTTATTCTACTTTATTAGTACTGTTTTTTATGGTTTTCGGTTAATTTTATTTACCTTTGAGCCTAGGGTTCTAGACATTCCTTTGGGGGATTCTTACATGTGTTTCTCCCCTCTCTTCTGAATTTATCTTGTTCCTCCTATCCTTTGGGGGGTGCCTAGGGTTTTTTCCGCCCCTTATCTCCTTTATTTTCTTAATTTTCTCTTATTTTTATGTGCTGGGTCTCTCCCCCTTTTCTTTCTGGCTGTTTGGCGCCCTTTTGCATCTGTTTCTGCGCCACTGCAACAGAGTTGGGCCTTTCGGCTAAACTTGCCGCAAATTTGTGCTGTTCGTGAGTTTGGCCGCGAATTGTACTGTTCGGCAATTTTGCCATGAACTTTTCTTGTTTGACTGTTTTTGGGTAGTTTTGCCCACGAACTGGCGATTCATTAGTTTGTTACCACGAATTTGTCCTGTTCACAAAGTTTTTGTTTGCAAATTGGACACGTTCGAGGGGTTTGCAGCGGCCATTTTCTGATCTTACCCGTCCTTCTGGCTCTGTCTTTGCCTTGTGTCTACCCTGTCTGCTGGTCACTACCAGCCTGTATTATTATTTTTTTGTCTACAACTGTATTTTGTTGTCAAAGGGTCTAGTATTGTGCTGTTTTTTTGTGGGTCTCAAATTGCAATATGCCCAAGCCTAAGGTGCCTGCCTTCCCCCTTCCCTTGGTGAGATGGATATACCTCAAGGCCTGGGGAACTCTTCAGTTTCAAGCACCCCTTCATTAGTAGTTGGCGCTATGTCTGATCCTGATGAGGTTCAGTCATTGACGCTGCAATGCTCAGTCAGGGACGCCATTATAGCCCCCTCTCAGACCATCTCCCAGGCCTTACTCTTGCGTCCACTGGAAGCAGAAAGGTCGGGTCCGCTGACGTGCCAGTTAAGTGCCAAATCTAGGCACTTAACTCCCTCTGCCTCGAGAACCTATATGACTGGTGAACTAGTCACCCATGATAGCGTGTCTGTATCACGCAAAAGAGCCTTTCCACGCCAAGCAAAACGGGCGCGGCGATGAAAATGTGCTAGATGACCCTTACCAAAGTCCTTACCAAATTGAGATGGAACCCTCATAAGGGTTTGAATTCGGCACTTAAGTTGTGCCAAGATAAACATTTGGACGTATTTGGTCCCTTGGCTAAGCTCTTTGACCTGGAAGAACTCTGTGGCTGGGTGCAGAGGGCAATTTGCATTGTGGGCAGTGTTAATACCCCCCTGTCTATAGAACAGCGTAAAGCCATTCTCTTTAAAATAGAGTCAAAATTGGCCAATCTCGCCCTCACCAAGGCGGGCAAGGATGCCCAAGGCCTCATGTTTAGGAACTCCTTTATAAAGGACCTGGGACATTTTGTTGTGACTTTAACAGCCCTTGATAAAGCCCAATCCTCCATGTAGAGGGTATTTCAAGAGCGGGTCTCTACCAGGGCTGGCAGATTCAGAGGTCATCTGTCCAGTCAAACCTACTACAGCTCCTATACTCAGTGACCCCCCTATCAGGAGGCAAGAGGTTGGTCACCTTTCTTTCCTTCACATGGAAGGCCATGGCAGTCCAGAGGCTTCAGAGAGAACTCCGGCTCCAGATGTCCTTACGGTAAGCTTACATCTACCTCATGTTTCTTCTCAGGTTTGTGTAGGGGCAGACTCCGTAATTTTTTTTTTATCCCAGCTTGGTCAGCCATCACCTCCTGCTTGGGTTCTGGCCACTGTTCAGGATTTCCACATAGAGTTGGTCAGCTCTCCTTGTCACATCCCTCCACCTTGCCCAATCTCATTCTCCCTACAAGATCACGATTTGATAGACATAGAATTGTCGGCCCTTCACAAAAAAGGGGTGATTGAAATAGCTCCCTCGTCCCCTGGCTGTTGCCGTCTTACCAGACCTTCTTCTGGATCCTATGGCATCTGCTTCTGCTCAAAAGATCCCTCCTGCTGCTTGCATGGCGAATTCCGGGGTTCCTAGGATGTCCAAGGGGTATCGGATGCAACTAGATGCCTCCTGGCAGAAGCACGGGCTCCCGGTACTAGACAGTCATATGGGACCGATTGGCGAGCTTGGACTGGCTGGTCCCGTTTTGGCACCTGTGACTGCAATCCTTCTATTCCTTGCCTCGTTATTCGAGGCTGGCCGTGCGTATCGCACAATTCATTCAGGTCGGCCATTTCTTCGGGTCATCAGGGTTTTGATGGTTGTCCCACGGGCCAACACCCTTTGGTGTGCCGGTTGCTTCAGGGCTCTTGACTGTCGCACCCTCCTAGGCCACGTTACGTGTCTCCTGCATGTTGTCTCACTTCAGTTCCTGGCCTCCTAACTTGGACCTATCCTTACGACAATTGTTAGCCAAATTGGTCCTCTTTTGCCTCATTTCATGCAAGTGGGTCTCAGATGTTCATGCCTGGGACTACGATGCATGGTCCTTCACTCCGGACGGGGTGGTCTTTAACATCTCCAGACGTACTAAGATGGCTATTCGGTCGTTATCGTATCCATTTTTTCCAGCTTCTCTGGCGTTGTGTCCTGTTGCTTGCTTGAGCGAGTATGGGCTTCGGACAAGTGCGCATCGTTCTGTATCGTCTCCGCAACTATTTCTCTTGATTCGACAACCGTTTCCAGTGCTACCTTGGCTCGCTGGGTGAAGTGGGTGATGTTGCAGGCTGGTGTGGTTACGTCCATTTTTGGCACCCATTCTTCCTGGGGGCGTCAGCCAAGTCTATGGTGGCTTCAGGTGCGTGTCTGAAAGACTTGATGAGGATGGCGAACTGGTCGCGTGAATCCACGTTTCGTGAATTTTATTTTCGACCGGTCCCTCATGACGAAAAGTCATGATTTTATGAAAGACACGGAGGCGAGTATTGTCCCATCCTTCTAAGTTTGTTTAACTTGTTTCTCCCTCCCTGCTGATTTTTTTCTCTCATATAGGGATTCCAGGCTGTGGTAGGTATTCTCTTGTATGCACTGTATTTATTTAGTGGTTTTATGTTCACGTGTGGCCTGGTTCGATTTTTCATGTTCTTATAATGTGGGTTTGGCTCTGTTTTTAATACAACCTGCTATCTGTGGGGTTTCATGTGTATTGGCAATTGCAATTTGGTTTTAGTTTCGATTTAACCATTGGGCTCCTGTTCTTTGTGTTTTCACGACTTGATTTAGTGTTGCTCGATGGTCCTCACTTCTTCGTGTTTCGCCTAAGATGGCTGGTTTCTGTTAGTGTCTTGAAGTTTGTTTCTGGTTAGAAATTCCATGGACTGCAATTCACTGGATTTCGTTACCGTGTTTTCCGGATTTTCAGATTGTCTATTGGTTTCTGTTTTTTGTCTCTCCTCGTTATGTGTCGCATATCCAAAGAAAGAGGAAGCTTTAGGGGCGGTTCTTGCTGTTATACTGGGACTTAGATTGGGATTGGCTGGTGTCTCTCTGTATTTGTGTTCTTTGCTGCTATTGGTGGACAGTAAAGAAAGGGTTAAGCAATACTCGCCTCTGTTTTTTTACAAAATCATGAAAATAGCAAAATCATGCAATTATATTCCTTAAAATGGAAATGTACAGAAATGTCAATAAAACAGAAACACTACTCTGCAGAAAGCAAATTACAGTAAATTCTTTATTACATTTTACCTTCTGCCACCTCTAACACATTAAGTAATTCATCACAGGAAAGCAAATACTAGATTGCACAGAGTATACTTCAAAAACTTTGCATCAAATATCCAAACAAATTAGTTATTGGGGCAACCACCCCATGTGCCTTAGGGTTAATTAGTTTGTAAGCATTCATAAAATGACCTTTTCTGCCTCATTAGAGGTTTTACATTCTAGCTTAAAGCAGCAAGGTGAATTGTTATCCTAGGACTCAATTAGGAGGCTTACTTTAAAAACTTTAATTGCATTTGCCATTGCAGTAGTGATGTCCCGAACGGTTCGCTGGCGAATAGTTCCTGGCGAACATAGCGTGTTCGCGTTCGCCACGGACGGCGGACATATGCGATGTTCGGTCCGCCCCCTATTCGTCATCATTGAGTAAACTTTGACCCTGTACTTCACAGTCAGCAGACACATTCCAGCCAATTAGCAGCAGTCCCTCCCTCCCAGACCCTCCCACCTCCTAGACAGCATACAATTTAGATTAATTCTGAAGCTGCATTCATTTTTATTTTTTTATGTTTGTGTTTATTATACATTATCCTCCATAGCCAGTAACCTGTGTTTATTATACATTATCCCCCATAGCCAGTAACCTGTGTTTATTATACATTATCCCCCCATAGCCAGTAACCTGTGCTTATTATACATTATCCTCCCATAGCCAGTAACCTGTGTTTATTATACATTATCCCCCCATAGCCAGTAACCTGTGTTTATTATACATTATTCTCCCATAGCCAGTAACCTGTGTTTATTATACATTATCCCCCCATAGCCAGTAACCTGTGCTTATTATACATTATCCTCCCATAGCCAGTAACCTGTGTTTATTATACATTATCCTCCCCATAGCTAGTAACCTGTGTTTATTATACATTATCCCCCCATAGCCAGTAACCTGTGTTTATTATACATTATCCTCCCATAGCCAGTAACCTGTGTTTATTATACATTATCCCTCCCATAGCCAGTAACCTGTGTTTATTATACATTATCCCCCCCATAGCCAGTAACCTGTGTTTATTATACATTATCCCCCCCATAGCCAGTAACCTGTGTTTATTATACATTATCCCCCATAGTCATTTATCGTTGGACCTAGGCAGAATGATGTCTTAGGCCGGCCCAGAGAGTGAGTGAGTGAGTGAGTGAGTGAATAATATAATATATATGTTCAGAAACATATTAGTAATATATGTAAATCGGGTTCATACAAAGAGGGTGAAAAGGTATTAAAGAAAAACACACTTATTGCATCAAATGTACAAAGCCAAACTTTTAAAAGCTTTCCTCATTTCTCTCTCGGGATGAGGAATACATCGGTTGTAGACTGAGGATTTCCATCTGCCCAATCTTTTAATAATATGCACTGGAGTGTCAGTGTTGAAGGAGACCGAAGCTGCCCCTATTCTAAATGAAAGACCCGAGACATGGATACAACCCAATCTTAGGAGTAGTGTTCTTATGTAGAAAATTAATTTAGCCGTAGTCAGAGGGATTCAGTGAGAGTAGGGGTGAAATGTGTGTGGCATGACAGAGTGTGGGTAAGTAAGAGTCAAGTATTTTAACTAGTTCTAGGTGGGATAAAGTGGTATAGCGGATGGATGAGGAGTTTGGTTCGTTTTAGAGGTTTGTAGAGAAAGTATATAGTGATCATGATTTTTAGCGATATCCAATATTTTTAAGGTGGTCCCAGTGCCACCACTCATATCTGGTGTCACAATAGCTTGCATTAAAAAAAAAAACAAAAAAAAAAACTTTTTGACTGTAATATAATAGCAGTCAGTTTCCTTCAAACGTGTGCGTTTCAGGGCCTGCCAGGGCACAGTGTCACACCAGTGCAACTCATATCTGGTGTAACACTAGTGTACATTTAAAAAAATATATACAGGGGGCTTGTTGTCACCTTTCGGGAACCCTTGTTGTACGTGGCTGTACGTGTTGTTCGTGGCTGGGTGGAGGAAGAGACCTTCAATTACATCAGTGAGGACAAGGAACGGGACATGGCTAGCTTGGTATCCAACCTTGTGCAAATGGGGAGTTTGCGGTTGTGCAAATGGACTGTTTGTGGTTGTTTGCGGTGCGTTAAACTGGGAGTTTGGTCTTTCAATGTGAAGCGGGCGTAACCCTTACACTACCTGATCGATACAACATCATACCTGATGTTTTAAAGCACGTTATTCCAAACAATTTAGGAATGTTAGGTGATTTATGCCCTTTATGGATTAAAACCAGACTCTGCATCAACTATGTCATTTTCCATGGGAGTTTTGCCATGGATCCCCCTCCGGCATGCCACAGTCCAGGTGTTAGTCCCCTTGAAACAACTTTTCCATCACTATTGTGGCCAGAAAGAGTCCCTGTGGGTTTTAAAATTCGCCTGCCTATTGAAGTCTATGGCGGTTTGCCGGGTTCGCCCGTTCGCGAACATTTGCGGAAATTCGCGTTCGCCGTTCGTGAACGGAAAATTTTATGTTCGCGACATCACTACATTGCAGTAGTCAAAATGTCTGTAATGTAAATGTGCATGGGCATTCAGGATAGTGTGTTTGTTGTTTTGTCTGTTAGTTTACTATAGATATCGCTGCCATCTCAGACTAGTGGGAGTTTGAGTGCAAACAGTCTCAAACAAATCCTTATTGAGCTTTTGGGCATCACCAGGGAAGCAAGTGGCATTACTGAGACACACCACTGTAGACTTGCCACTTTCGGTCCCAGTTTCATACTTTCCATATGTCAAGATTCAAAATCTGTGTCAGAAACATCACTAAAAATGTCTGCCGAACGCTTAGATGCAACTCAGGACATATCTAACAAGTCTTAGCTGTCTTGGGTCCCTAGTGAGGACCTATGTATTTACATTGATTACTAGTCCATCCATATGTGCAGTCTAGAATCACATTTCTAGGCAAGCCCCCTGCCATCCCTAGGTAATAAGTCACCCTGACATAGGTTTCATTAATGAGGTCATCAATTGTTCTTGAAATCATTTATGTACATATCCTTTCTCAGAAATGTATGTAAGGTTCCCGAAATGGCATTTAGAATGAACACTGAAAAAAATCATGAGAAAAACATGTGATGTTTTGCTCCAAGCAAAAAGCATGCTTCTCTGGAAACTAAATGGTCAAACACAGCTTTGGCAAGTTCCTGCATACAGCTTCCAATAAAGCAATGTTTCATGAAGCACTTACTCTATTTAAACCTCAGTATTGGTCTTTGTGGAATTAACTACATATAAATTACCTGAAGGTTATGATCTCTTTTCCATTACAAAACTGCTGGCAAGTTTTTTGGCGCACATCCAGTGCTTTTGTCAGTAACGTTATCCCATAGTACTATTTAGTATTGCTCCAGTAACTTCAATTTAGTAAAGACGGTCTCTGCATTAAAAACCATTTGGTTGATAATTTGCCTAAAACAATATATTGGACAGTATGCAGCACAATATGTAATTTTAATGTGTACCACATTCACACCCACCACGGCAAAGAACGATTCTGGGGCAAAATTCTGAAAGTGATGCGTTCAGCGATTAACATTCCTGTGATTATTTCTCCACCTTTAGAACTTAATCTCACAACTGCTTAATCCACAAATACTACCTTCATATTATTGTTTTCAATGCATAACAAGGGTTTGTTAAAGGGGAACTGTCATCATAGAATAAAACGGTGATAATCATTTTTGCAGATACACAGACACACAGATATAAACACTGACACACAGGAACTCAGACACTAACACTGACACATACAGATACACACACTAACACACATGCAGATACAAAAACTGACACACATGCAGGCACATAGACACAGTGGTACGCACGTGCAGACACGTAGACACACAGATACACATATGCAGATACACAAACTCTCAAACTGACACAAATACAGATACATACACTGACACACATACAGATACACTGACCCGCATACAGACACACAGATACACACTCTGACACACTTACAAATACAGACACTGACACACATGCAGATACATACACAGCTACAAACACTGACACACATACAGATACACAGATACAAACACTAAAACACAGTGTGCTATAGAGGTTATGGAGCTTTGAGTGTTCCTTCAATATTTTCTCTTTGACATGTTTATGTAGACATTTGGCATGGGCACACTAAACTAACCAACTGCCTTTTATTTGGACATCAATCAAAGCTGCTTCCATCAATCCCATGTTAATTAAAATTATACATTAAGTCTACAAAAAATTATTTTGGAAAAAGGTTGATAGAATATTCCAAATAACCCCTACATATACAGCATCATTTTTTGATCTTTTTTTCTTCATTGTTTTGTACAAAATGTGAATTAAATTGCATTCAGCCAGTGAATAATTTAGAAAGAAAATACCAACATTTCACATTGAACCGTTCTATTTTAATATTTCTATTTTAACAAAATGTGCTTTCAAGATGCTACCAGCTTGAGTCATTCATACATAGGTAAGTACAGAAGGAACAGCTGTTGCATGTGTCACTGCTTGAGTGTTTTCATTGCCACTGATATTATTGATATTATAGAATATGACAAGCTCACAGGTTTAACCCAGTTTATTATTTTCCCACATTTAAGTGAATAGTTCAGTAAAATGAACGTGTCAACTCCATTCTACTTGACCCAGTGATAACTAATGAATGATGTTTGGCACAACATGCATCGCAAACTGTTTTGGAGAGCACTTATTTGCAAATACAAACTGCTACTGTCAGTGTAGCAGCTGCCGAGCAATTTGATTAGATTCATACATTTTAAATCTTTCAGCTATTGAATTAGGATCTAGGATATGCATATATGTTAGCACACACATAGACACAAACAAACACACACACACACACATTCATGTATACGGCAAAATAAAATATTCTGGAGGTATAATAACAGTATGCCGGCAAGCCACCACACAGGAATGGAATCAAAATATCCTAACAGATCTAGGAAAATAGGACATGGGCATATTACTAGTCCTAAAAGTGGCTGGGCTTGCCACGTGGCAAATTAGTAACCTAAAAGCAGGTAGAATAGCCAAGAAGAAGGTGAGGCCAATGGGTTTAGATAACCATGAGTTAAGAAGCCAAGGTATGTCATGGGTACCAGGAGACAAAATAAACATAGATTCACAAATCAGTAAGCCAAGATAGAGAGACATTATTACACACCATTGGGAGCACAGAGGATCCACAATAGGGAAATGGGTTTGAATAGACAGCATTGTATGCACATTAATTTGCATCATACTTGCTCACTGAGAATGTAGGTGTGTGTCAGCTCAAGAATGTATGTGACAGAATGTTGACTCTTGCTCACCTATTGATAGTAATAACTGACTTTGGAATAGCGAACATTAGTTTCATATGGTATTTTGTGATATACTTTCAGCACACTGATTTTGATTCACAGTTTATCTTTAAGCACAGTGCAGGGACTTAGCAAGATATTTTTATGTACAACATTTAGTGGATGGGTGCCCTCGAATGCACGTTAGAAAGTTTTTAGTTTAGGCTAACAATCACTCTCTTCTGTCTCTTCTTCTAAATGTATCCACTGTATGTTCCCTTTAGTGTAGTGTTTGAATATAGTCTCATTACTGTCCCAAATGCTGATTGTGGTGAGAACAGTACCCTCTGATTTAAACAAATTAACCCCCTTTTTGTAATCAGGCTATTCTAGATATTAATTACACCTGTACTTGCTCTGTCTGAAAGCATATCCTAGGTAGTTTCAATATTACTACATTTTTCATCATTTTTGATACATTGTCTTGAGGAGACTAATCTCTATAATCCTTTTAAGATCGAATAGCTTCTGTTCAAGCTGTGCTAGTATATTTTTGCACTAGAGCGAAGGATATTAATTTTATTTCTTATGAATAATTTTTGGACAATTTAATACAAATTTATGTTTTTATGCAGGATATATTCTTCTCCTGAAATTTACCCTTCCTCTAGCACTGTTTGAACAATATTAATAGAAGTTATGTTTTAACTTAGGGCACAAATTCTCTTGGAATCAATCTGTTTTCTTTCCTTTTGCAATTTCTTCGTTTAGGGATTATCCCCAATTATGTTTCCTAGAATTTAGTTAGAATAACTGTTTATTTCTTTATTCAGATCAGGAATGGTGCTTATGAATCTTCCCTCGGAATATAACCCAAATTAACCCAAATTCTGCTCGGAATAAGTAGGCATGGTATAGTAGTGACCTACGTCAGAGGTAGCATCTTGTGGCTAACTATTTGGAAGAATGATAAATAATTTGGTTAATAATTCAGGAGGTCACATGTGACATTACAAAATAAACCATGGGATTGAATGTAGAGCGGTTTATAGATGTCTGCAGGATTCTGATGTTGCAGTAATAACCCCTTATACATGCTTTACCATAATGTACATTATATTACATTACTTATGAGGCCCAGGGTTAGGGTTAAGGTTAAGGTTAATCTTAGAGATATATTATTAAGGGTCTCCCAGTCTATCCGACCAACACTCCCAGGAAGCGGCTAACCCCATTATATCAGCTCACCTGGGAAAGTAACTGCCATAAATCCTGCAAGTGCACATATGGTGAATTTGCCCTCAGGTTGCTAAGTATTGATGGGCATTTCATATGTAGATGCATTTGTAAACTCCCATCCCAATT
Source organism: Pelobates fuscus (assembly GCF_036172605.1). NCBI lineage: Eukaryota > Metazoa > Chordata > Amphibia > Anura > Pelobatidae > Pelobates > Pelobates fuscus. Next base: position 290,010,783 of record NC_086320.1, on the reverse strand, counting down.
TTAAACATACAGCCTTGTGGGGCAGAGTGATTCCTCTCTTAAAATACAAGAAATCACTTTTCAAACATGTTTTAAAGGTACTAATCCCTGCACTGTAAATATAATTGCAAATATCCCTGCAGAATACATTTCCAGGGCAGAACATAACTTAGAGCCACCTGATTCTCTTTGTTGGAGCTCACATCATGAGATAGACCATAGTAGCTAGTCTTGACTAGCTCAGCGTAACTGTTTGGACTAGATCTCGTTATTTTACAAATAACTTGTGATTCCATTACTTAATCTGACTTCCAGAGAAACTCCAATTCTACCTTTTTGTACCCATTTTCTATGTGTCCTTGTTTTATCTTTTGTCTCTTTATGCCCATAATTACATGAGTAAGATCCAACCCCATGTACAGTAAATCAGGTTTTGCTACTGATTTTCCAGATATGTTTTCAATGCCATGATTTGTCCAGACACACAGTAGGTTTCTTTCGATTCATTCATTGAAAATAAATATTGTCAAAAAAGATATCTCAGACTATATCACCCTATAAATACCATCAATTAACTTCTCCCCAAAAAGCACTTGAAAACTTTAATTTTGATTGAACACTTGTACTCCTGAGCATAGATAGACCAAGAGATATAAAACAAAATATAAGAAACATACCAAATACTGTAACTTAAAGGACCACTATAGGCACCCAGACCACTTCAGCTCAATGGAGTGGTCTGGGTGCCAGGTCCATCTAGGGTTAACCCTGCATCTGTAAACATAGCCGTTTCAGAGACTGCTATGTTTACATTAGTGTTAATCCAGCCTCTAGTGGCTGTCTCATTGACAGCGGCTAGAGGCGCTTCCGCACTTCTCATTGTGAAAATCACAGTGAGAAGACTCTGACGACCATAGGAAAGCATTGAGAAATGCTTTCCTTTGGACTGGTTGAATGTGCGCGCAGCTCTTGCCGCGCATGCACATTGAGCGCTGACGTTGGAATCGGGAGGAGATTTCCCGAGCGGAGAGGGAGCCCGGCGCTGGAGATAGGTCAGTGATTAACCCCTTCCTTCCCTTTCAGCATGGCAGGAGTGGGACCCTGAGGGTGGAAGATTGTTTTCTTGGCACTATAGTGGTCCTTTAAGATACAAACAGGAAAATAATGAGGCTGCCCTAAAGAAAAAACACACACCAGTAGAATGGAACGACTTTTTGTTTGAGCTTTTAAATGATCACAAAGAGCATTAACAAGGTAGTTTCCTTCTGTTCTTTATTTAGAAACATCACATTCTAAAATGTAAGTTTTGATAATGATACAATCAGTAAATACATTGAGGAAACACTCTAGAAAAAAGACGAGAAATATCATAACACCATAGTGTTGCAGAAAGTAACACATAAGGTGTTACTGGTGTTTCTGTAACCAGAGAGTGTGATTTAGTTTTCAGCTTCTGTTATGCATTGGGATGGTGTCAGGTGATAATGGCACACGTTCTAACCCGTACGAACGCTGGCTGCCACAGAGTTCATGCAGTTTGTTAAAGTATGTGTTAAATGAGTTATTTGTTAACGTGACATAAGAACAAAAAAGTGACATTAAATCTCCAGATTAATAAGAAAAAAATAGAAATATGTTAAGCCAATATGCGGGGCATAAACACGTTTCTCTAAGATGGGTATGGACTGCGAATGCTTTTTTTTGTTTGTTTGTTTGTTTGTTGTTGTTGGTGGTGTTGGTGTTTTGTTTATTTATTTGTTATTTTTTTTTCAATTCAGGGTTATATAGCATCTTCTATGAGAAGAGTTTTAGGTTTTTGCTGGTTAACGTGTAACCAAAAGGTTTATGAATAATCCAGAGAAAAGAGATACAGACAGAGATAAAGTGAATTGAGACACGAAGAGATAGAAAATACAGAAATGGAAAACTGCATTTTATCTTTATTATTTTTTTTTATATATATCCATGTTCATTTTTCTATTTAAATATTTTCTAAAAATATGTATCTGTAGTGCTGAGACTCCTGGAGTATTGAGAAATTAGAATCCAAAGGAAAAGGCTGGTCCTCCCACATCGGAGTCTTGTTATGCTAATGACCAATCAGGATGAAGCCAAATATCTGAGGAGTAAAAGAGAGATCAGAGGACAAGAGGCAGGGAGAGGACTAAGGAAGATAAAATAGAACCAGCCTCTATACTCTCTGCACACCAGACAGGTTGTGCTGTGTATATCTGGACTGAATATATTGCTTTATACTGAGAACTCTGAAATATTCCCTTGTAGAAACAGACCTGTCTAGATCAAACAGACTTTGTATATAGAGAGTTAGTTTTTAGAACAGTTTTTGGAATTTGGCAAACATGTATTATATAAAAAGTTACTGAAAACACAGCATAAACTTTCACAGATCGTCAGTTATAATGAAAAGTAAGACAATGGTTCTTAAAATATACAAAAATGCCACCTAGACCCAGTTTCTTTTTCTGTATCCCTCTGATTAAAAAAATAAAAATACAAAATGCATCAGTCTACCATTATTTTAAGAATGTCCGAGCTAGTAGATGGAATGTATGGGGTGTAAAGTGCCCCTTATTTCAATGTACATTTCACACCAAATCTAGAGATGGCATTATTTGTGTCTAATACCCTACGATGATTTGTGTAATTTGCAGTATTTATTGTTATCTTTTATTTATATTTATTATATTTTTTCTTTCATTTTTTTTTTTTTTTTAGGGTTAGATCTAAGGTTAGAGTTCTTTTAAACTAATGAGTAACATGATGGATTCCAGTTCCCAACTTCAAGTAAGCTGCAGGCTGTAACTAGTAGGTCCCCTGTTGATTTTCAGGGCTGGCTGAAAAAGAATAACCTTGTCAATGTTGCAGTTATGTGGGCGCTGCACTCTAGAAGCCGTAGGCAAGGAGGTGATACCTTGGGTGGCAGACATTTTAAATAGTTTATGCTGGTTAGTAGAAATTTGTATTATTATAAGACATTCAGGGAGCCCCATCTTTATTTTATAGTGTTTTAATCAACAGCATTAAATCATGAATAAACTAACAATCACATGGATGCCAGGTTCACTTTATGGCAAATTTAGTTGCAATCTTTACAGAAAGCTGGCAATATTACCAAGTGTGTTAATTAAAAAAAACGTATAGATTGCTTCCTGTAGACTTCGTGAACTGAATGAAGCACTTGTGACCACATCATTAGTGTTTATATGGCATTTCATAGCTTTTCTTCTAAGCTGATGGCATGCCAATGGCATAGCATTAAAATCCAGGATGGTTAGGTAGCATTAAGTACAAAATAACTTTTCTTCTATACTTTTGCGAGCACAGTGTACTAAATCTGAATATGAAATTTAGTTCAGGGCCTCCAACATTTGTTTATTGCTAAACCAAATATTATCCAGGGGAAATATTCAGGAAAACAACTTGAGGGACCAAAAGAAGAGATAAAAAATTAGTCAGTATACATCAAATTGTATACATATTATAACTATTACATACAATATCCAGCTCACTCACTCATTCACTAAACAGCAATTTCAAAGCTCCCAGAATTAAATAGTTTTTTAAAACCACCCCACCTAGACAAAAATAATGGGGGATTAGTTCAAGTGCATGATCATACTTTGCATAAACCTGACACATATTCAATTATGTACATCTTTTGCAGTACACTGATAGGCACATTTTGTTTCACAGATCAGGAGAAAAAAAAAACAATAGAGGGAAAAAGAAGAGGACCAATAAAAAAAATAAATCTAGATTTAGATATTAATATATTTCATTTTATTTATTAAGTATATGATATATATAGATTTGTTTACTTTTTTATAGGTATGTGCATGGGCAAAAAATTTGGTTCAGTTCGGACTTCCGAAATTCGTGTCTTCTGCAATTCGGGACTTCGGCACTTTGGGTTTCGTTCAGCACTTCCAAAATTCTGGAGTTTGGCAATTTGGGAATTCAGCAATTCTGGACTTCAGGAATTCAGGACTTCAGCAATTTCCTAACCCTACTCCTAACCCTAATCCTACCCCTAACCCCCAACCCTAACCCTACCCCATCATCTACCCCTACACCTACCCCTACTTCCAACCCTACCCCTAACCCTACCCCCTAACCCCTAACCCTAACCCCTAACCCAACCCTAACCCTAACCCCAACCTTCCTCCACCCCTAACCCTACACCTAACCCCACCCAAAACCCTACCTCAACCCTAACCCTACCCCTAACACTAACCCTAACTCTAACCCTACCCCCACCCCTAACCCTACCCCAACCCTAACACTACCCTTAACCCCAACCTAACTCTAACCCTACCATACCCCTAAACCTAACCCTAGTAAGGGTTAGGGTGGAGTTAGGGTTAGGGGTAGGTGTGGGTTTATGTCTAGGGTTAGGAGTAGGCTTAGGGGTAGGGTTAGGTTTAGATTCCTGTCATCATTCCCTTAATTTTCCCTCCCTCTCCTGTTTTGCCACTTTTCAAAAACCTGAAGCACTTCGGCACTTCCAAAATTCGGCACTTCGGCAGTTCAGTTCGGCACTTACGAAATTCAGCACTTTGGCAATTCGGACATTCAGAAGCATCCGAATGTCAGAATCTGCGAAATTCGGCAGAATTTTAATTCAGACTGGAACGAATTGCACATGTCTACTTTTTTACCTTTTTCCCTCTATTGATCACTTCAACATTCAACATTCACATTTAGCGACTATTCTAGCATTGCCAGATTTACTCTCTCTGTTGGCACAAGACCAGTTTCTTTATTGCACCGTGCCATAGATATATATATATATATATATATATATATATATATATATATTTGTTCGGGGTACAAAGGCAGTATAGAGTGATAGAGAGAAATATAGGAATAGCATAATACAAAATGGAAAAACTCGGTTGTGGTGTGCCAGTATGTGTGTGTGTATGTATGTATGTGTGTGTGTATATTATATATTCAGTATAACCATACAAAAGAAATTGAAAAGTGGAAAGTAAACAAAATCTTGTCTACCGTATTTTAATAAAACTCACAGTAACGTGCAGTATGTTATCTGTATTGCAGAGTTCCAACTAAGTACATCTCACAGTTATGCAGAGTGTTGAAATGTATCATAGACTCTCATAGCAATACAACTTGCAATAAAGTACACCATTTAAGTGTATCACAGACTTCCACAGTAATATGTGCAGAGGACATCATTAATTTATCTTAGAGCTCCTCTGAGTTAGCATAGTTAAGTGTGATATGTGTGGCCTGTGTGTTTGGTTGTCTGAATGTTTTGTGTCTGACAAGGATTAGTGTACTTGTGTGTGGTGGCTGAGTGTGATTATGCCTGGAGGTTGGATGAATGTGATGAGTGTTGGGTTTGCTGAATGTGATGAGTTGGGCTGGCTGATAGCGATTATGTTTGAGGTTGACTGAGTGTTATGTGTGTGCAGGTTGTGTATTTTTTTTATTTTTTTTATTTGAATACAAATACTGTACATACTGTTCATTTGACTGATGGTGAATCTCCTGCCAAAGATAGGAACATAATGATTCTAGCAGGGGCGGATTCAGAACCCTGTCTTGGGAGGGTCACTTCCATATCACATCAGGTGGCTCACACCGCATGACATGGAACATGAAATAACTGATATCCTTCTCTCCTCTCCTCCAGTCACCTCTGTTACTTGGTCTCTTCTCCCTAAAACACATTAGTGGAGCTCAGTGATATACTCATTCATACAGCACACATACTGTGTTTTTTATACCTCTAAGTTTAGTGATACAGTATTTCACACAGCACATTACAATTACTGTTGCTGATTTCTGGCATATAGTCAGCAATCAGCATGTTACTGTGAGTTTTATTGCTGTGGAGCTCTGTGAAATATTCAATCACTATACATATTACCTAGAGTTTTATTGCTGTGGAAGTTGGAACACTGTGACACATTCATACACGCAGCAGATTACTGCAAATTAGTCCTATACAGTGAGAATTCTTGTCATTTATATTGCTATGGAGCTCTATGATAAACACGTTAACACTACACATGGTTTTATTGCGGTGAAGCCCTGTGGTATACACGTTTTGTGCATTTGCTATTGAACTTTTTGTGGACTAAAATTACTGAGCTTGATTGGAGTTGTATTTCAAAAAAGCATGTTGGTAAAGGATTGCCTTAGCAGTTAAATGTAATGTGAACAGTTATTGAGTCTTATGGAATTTTCAGTCCAATAGAGATAGGAATAGTCTGTCACTCAATTTCATAGAACATTAAAACATTATGTTGTATAGTCTGGTGTCACTCTTGCTTCTATGAACTGCATTGGTGACATGTCAGAAAGTGAATCAAAACTGAATTATGTTTGAAGCCATTTAAGATCTGCTGCAATTTTTTTTATTTGTCTATTAAGTAAAAGCAGTGGTGTATTTTGGTGTTGTGCTGCGCTAGGCATGACGAAACTTGGGCAACCCCAATCTAAGTTTGCCACACCTCTTCCTGTTTAAGACCAACACGCTCTTTGACTGACAGACAAGCGCCCTCACTGATGTATACACTAACATACACTCACTGACAGATACACAGTCATTGGCACACACACTGTTTAACCAACACATACTTTCACTGGGAGACACACACACTCACTGACAGACACAAATACACAATTACAGACATACACACTCACAGTTACACACACTCACTGACAGACACACATATTCCCTGACAGACACACCTATTCACCAACAGAGACACGTACACACCAACTGACAGACATACAGTCTGACAGACACACATGCACTGACAGACACACATACACATTCAGTAACAGACACGCACACTCAGTGTCAGACACACACACATTGGCAGGCATACACATTCACTGACAGACACACACACACTCACTTACAGACACACGCACACTAACTGACACACACACATTCAGTGGCAGACACACATACACACTCACTGACAGATACACACACACTGACAGACACACACATTCGCTGACAGACAGATACACATACACACTCACTGACAGATACATATACAGTCTCCATGACAAACACACATACACTCTCAATGATAAACACACACTCAGTGACAGACACACACATACCCTTTGATAGACACACATACACACTCAATGACAAAAACACACACTGATACTGACACACTCACATTTTTATTTTTTAATTTCTATCCACCCATCCTCCCTTCTTTTGGGAGTGCTGGAGTGGATTCTCTACCTGGGGTCCAGTGGAGATCCTTTTACTTCTAGGATAGCGGTTAATGCAGGTGGCGATGGAGCTTTGATCTTCTTGCTCTGCTCCCTACTGCACCACTTTGTGACACCACTTCTGGCTCTGGCATCACTGCTGGGTATGCAGGGAGAGTAGAGAGCAGAAAGAGATCAGAGGACAGCGCTCCCTTGCTGTCCGGCTAGAAAATGCAACTCTCTGCCTTGGGGGGACCGGGGGAACGGGTGGTGTTTTATGCTGCCCTGCTGAAAGTGCTGCCTAAAGCAAATGCCTTGTCAGTCTCACATTATATACAACTCTGAGTAAGAGTGAATGCTGGGGCCATGAAAGTCATTACATTACTCACATTCTAACCCATAACAGTCGGGCAGCATGGAATCTCCGTTTCTACTCCGCACTATAGACTGTTGCTTTACATTCTGGACATCTGTTTATGTCCAAATGCCTTTCTCCTCTATGATCTTTTAAAGGCATGTTTAATATGCAACTCAGCCAGGAAGATGAACCTGGCTGATTAACCCCTTAATGACCAAGCTTCAGTTTGCTTGTTTTGTATATGAGCAATTTAGGCTTTTTTGCTATGTGTGTTCAACCACAATTTCCATCTTTCTAATTTTTTTGTACCAAGACATATCATATACCATATTTAAAGGACAAAATGAGCTTTAATTAGGTGTGGCATATACATAGATATAAAAATAGATAGATTAGGCGCTCACTTTATAATTAGTAGTAGTTAGGCAGCAGTAACCAATACAAAAAAAGGAAGGAAATCGTGCACTAGATTTTAAAAAATATATAAATGATATACATACACAATGGTAGTGGTAGTGGTCTCGTGGAACGCATATATAACCACGGCTCCATAACGCCGCGTCACTTACGGTGTGACGCGTGCGGTTCACCGTTGGTTACAGGAAACAGGAAGTCCCATTTACACACACCAGGAGGAAATCATCATTAGTGAACTTCATATATAAACGAATGGTACCAGGACATTATCCACACTTCTGAAGAAGTCTTTTTACAGGTAAAACGCGTCAAGTGGATTTTATAAGACTTAATACATAGTACTTTTATCTTTTTTTTATTTATTTTTGTTAAATAAATTATCCTTATCCATATATAATATTTGGATTTTGTTTTCTACTTCCTGGTTACCATCTTGCTCCTTGGTGGGGACTATACCACCTATGCTATACAAACTAGTTCTGCTCTAGCAAATATGAGTACGGAATTTTACTATTTAATTTATTCATTTTACCAATATATACTGCACTATTTGGATTTCTTTGTCTCTTCACATATTATCTACCTGAGGCTGCCAAGATATCTACTGTTTCATACATATCCTTAGACGGGGATTGTTCCGTCCACGCGTACTAACAGCTGAGCTCTAAGCTAGCTCTGGGAAATGTGAGTGCGGATTATTCTAAGTATCCATTCACGAACCTACTGTATTTGACTCACTGCACTATTATCTCTTTATGTTTTATCTTTTGAGGTCAATTGTATATATACATAGATATGAATTTATTTAAAAAAATACTTAATTTTTTTCACAGTTTTAGCAATAATAATGTGTATATGAGTGTAGCTTAAGAAAAGTAATTTAAAACAAATATATTTATTTGTCCTGATTTACACTGTATATAATATGTCTAGAAGTTCAGTTTATTTTTGATAATTACAGATCACAAAATACAAGGAGTAAAATACAATTTCAATGTGTAACAATATTACAGTTTGGTAATTTTGTCTTCTAAGTTTAATAGCCATACAAAGGTATATATTTATATAAAGTAGACATCACAGAGTATTTTCCTAAGGGTATTTTGACACTTTTTACACAGCCATTTAAAGGGGCACTATAGTCACCCGAACAACTTTAGCTTAATGAAGCAGTTTTGGTGTATAGAACATGCCCCTGCAGCCTCACTGCTCAATCCTCTGCCATTTAGGAGTTTCAATCCCTTTGTTTATGAACCCTAGTCACACCTCCCTGCATGTGACTTGCACAGCCTTCCATAAACACTTCCTGTAAAGAGAGCCCTATTTAGGCTTTATTTATTGCAAGTTCTGTTTAATTAAGATTTTCTTATCCCCTGCTATGTTAATAGCTTGCTAGTCTGCTAGACCCTGCAAGAGCCTCCTGTATGTGATTAAAGTTCAATTTAGAGATTTAGATACAATTATTTAAGGTAAATTACATCTGTTTGAAAGTGAAACCATTTTTTTTTTTGTTTTCATGCAGGCTCTGTCAATCATAGCCAGGGGAGGTGTGGCTAGGGCTGCATAAACAGAAACAAAGTGATTTAACTCCTAAATGACAGTGAATTGAGCAGTGAAAATGCAGGGGAATGATCTATACACTAAAACTGCTTTATTTACCTAAAGTAATTTAGGTGACTAGAGTGTTTCTTTAACTTCTAAGCCCTGCTAAAAAATATAGTAAAGCTGTGTTTTTAACATTTATACATATAATAAGGTTATTTTAATGTATATTTTGTAAACCTGATGTGTGCTTTTCCTATAAAACCCTGTAAATGACCTATGTTTATTAAAACCAAATACGGTCTGAATTTGTTGGTTTAAAAGTGGTGCTTTTGCATCTGTATCCTATATAAAATATAGGATTTTTTGGGGGGCGGGGCCGGGCCGCCGAGCAGAGCGGCAGCCATCCGCGATAGCTCCGATTTGAAACGGCATTAAAGCAGTGAAAAAGCCCAAAAAGCCAGGAGAAAATATACCCTTAACAAGCACCGAGAGCCGGGGCAGCATAGGAGAAGAGCCCAAGCAATTTACAGGCAGCAGCTCCACACGCTGCAACCGCGAAGCATGAATGGCAGACACAGGGCCTTCGCAAGCGTGGAGACGGCGGAGCTGGTGGAGCAAAGGAGGGAGAGGGATGGACGCCGGCCCGGTCCCGCTCCCCCCCTCCTGGCCGGTGGGGGTGATCCCGGCCCATGAGTCAGACCTTCAGAGGCTGGGGGCGAGGGCCCGCGCGGCGCAGGGCCCCTCTTCAACATGGAACCAAGATGGCGGATGCACACACGCGGCTGAGAGCCACGCTGAGACACCCAGACCCCAGGATACCGGATCCCATAGAGGGACCACTCGAGGCATAGACCTGCCTGGCTAGGAGCCGGTCTGTACCCCAGGATTTGGTGGTGGTCCAGGGGCTGATGCCACCAACTCTGCGAGCCCTGCGGCGCTGGGGTGAGCTGACCCCCGGCGGACCGGTGGCTGGGGAGGCCCGCACTGTCGCCGAGCATGTGGCCGGAGAAGGGTGAGGCGTCCAAGGACTGGAGCTCCAACAGAGGTCAGCAGGGGTTGGGGAGGTGCAGGGGACGGGAGGCCCGCGGACTTTTCAGGGGTGGGAGTCTGCCGGACTGATCCCGACCCTGAGTGCCCACAACACTGAAAGACTCTCTGGTGCACAGCGGAGGCAATCCCTGGGTGGAACTGAGGGGGTCTGCTGTATGTGGGACTCTGGGGGGCCCAAGCGGTGAGCAATCGACTCAAGCACAAGAGACCGCCCAAGAAGCAATCTATCAAGGGACGAGGGATCCCCCCCCCCGCAGCGGAGCTGATCAACCACCTCCAGAAAAGGGACTCACCCTATCCCCCCCCCTTTTTTTACTTTACTTTTATTTTTATTTTTAAAGAGTCTTTAATTTCAAGGATTACAGATAACAAATAATGCACCTTTTGTTTTCTTAAAATTACCAAGGTTACCGAGGAAATACATGCAATGTTGTTTTTGGTCTTTAAAGGATAACAGGCTAATGTGCCGAGCAAACCACAGTTATGAATGCCTTGCCCTCCATAGTGCCTGAGTGGGGGCAGCAATGTCGCCACTGGCACTGACAGGGTTAACACACATTAAGGCTTTAGGTATGACATAACTAAATATACTCTGCCATAAACTGCCTCCATAACTACATAAGTGATAGTTTTTACCTACTTTGCATATTTGATACTAATTTGCCATTACCAAGTTAACTTAACATGCCGAAAGAACCCAGTCTATGCTATAATGCCCCTAAGGGCCAAAGATCGAAGCTGCCTATTGCTGCATACATACTAGCAGCCAGCTACAAGTTAAGCTGCAAAGTAATCCTTGCATACTGGACAACCAGATAGCATCAATATACACTATGCCAGGCAATTCCCAATAATTACAATGCGTTTGAAATGTTGGTAGCACTAGCTCTACGGCTTCTATACTGTTTGACCCGCATATGTTCTATAATCGAATAACTCTGTTTATTAATGTTGATTTTTAACCAGTATGCCTCCTTTATTACTGCATGCCTGCACCATGGCTCTTTAAGAGCGGTTGCATGACAAACAACTAAATCTTACCATGGCCATGAGGCACTGACATGTTACAGTGTGTTAACTACGCTCATGCTGTTAATGATGCAAAAAAAGATGAGGGATGATGCTTATACTTTGATCTGTTTATTGGCGCTGACTCTTAGTTTATCTGCCCTCGATCGCCCGCTTATCTTATTACTGCCTACCGGCTCCTGGAGGGAGCACGCTTGCTTGTGATACTGTATGACAATCAAACCGATTTAAAACAAAGCCACGTACCGTGAACGAAAATGTTAAGCTAAACTGTCCTCTGCGCAGGCAACCAAATGTCTACACTGTTTTAAACCAATGCTTAAGCCCCTGCGTGGGCAATCACTTGCTTCTCTATTTTAAAAGTCAGTTTGATACATGCATTTATATTGTGAAAACAATAAAAACATTTAAAACAAAAAATATAGGATTTTGAATTTACACAAAGCAAGCCAGATGTCATGCTAAAAAATAAATAAAAAGCCTGTGAAATGAATAGCAAAGGGCAGTGGATAGGGACATCGGCAGCAGGTGGGAGCTCTAAATAACTATACAGTGGAGGGGTGGATGCCATTGTCCACCTCTCAACCCCCCAATTAGTGGCATATCTTATACATTGTTAATTATTTAGAGCCCATGAAAAAAAAACATGCAATTTAATAAAATTATTCCATCGATGCCCTGTGAGGGCTCGCCCTAGATTGAGCTCTCATAAAGCCCTTATAAAGTCAGCTTTTACATTGTGTAGGAAATTTTCAATGCTATGCAATATGAGTAAGAGCATTTTGATCTGTTGGATTGTAAGCCAACCAAGCAGAGTACTCAGACAGTCAAGTCTTCAGAAATGTCTCTCGGGTCATCTTAGTAGCTCACAAATTTAAATTACTGTATATACTCGAGTATAAGCCAACCCGAATATAAGCCGAGGCCCCTAATTTTACCCCAAAAAACTGGGAAAACTTATTGACTCGAGTATAAGACTAGGGTGGAAAATGCAGCAGCTACTGGTAAATTTTTAAATAAAATTAGATCCTAAAAAAATTATATTAATTGAATATTTATTTCCAGTGTGTGTATATAATGAATGCAGTGTGTATATAATGAATGCAGTGTGTGTGTATGAATGCAGTGTGTGTGTATGAATGCAGTGTGTGTGTATGAATGCAGTGTGTGTATATGAGTGCAGCGTGTGTGTATATGAGTGCAGTGTGTGTGTATGAGTGCAGTGTGTGTATGAATGCAGTGTGTGTGTATGAGTGCAGTGTGTGTGTATGAGTGCAGTGTGTGTGTATGAATGCAGTGTGTGTGTATGAATGCAGTGTGTGTATGAATGCAGTGTGTGTGCATATGAGTGCAGTGTGTGTATGAATGCAGTGTGTGTATGAATGCAGTGTGTGTGTATATGAGTGCAGTGTGTGTATGAATGCAGTGTGTGTATGAATGCAGTGTGTGTGTGTGTGTGTGTGTATGAGTGCAGTGTGTATGAGTGCAGTGTGTATGAGTGCAGTGTGTGTGTGTGTGTGTGTGTGTGTGTGTGTGTGTGTATGTGTGTGTTGCAGAGCCTTGGGGGGGTGGGCAATTTTATTATTTTTTTTTACATTATTTTAATATTTTTTTAATTATTTTTTTATTTACTTATTATTTGTTTTCATTATTTTCATATTTTTTTATTATTATTTATTATTTGTAATGTTAATTTTTTTTTTAATTATTATTTTATTATTAATTTATTTTGTTTCGTGCTCCTTCCCTGGTGGTCCAGTGGGGTTGGTAGTTCAGTGGGGGGGCTGTGGGGGCTGCAGAGATGTTACTTACCTGTCCTGCAGCTCCTGTCAGCTCTCTCCTCCTCCGCGCGGTCTGTGCAGCTCCCTCTGTCAGCTCCCACTGTAAGTCTCGCGAGAGCCGCGGCTCTCGCGAGATTTACACTGGGAGCTGACCGAGGTGCTGAACGGACGGCGCGGAGGAGGAGAGAGCTGACAGGAGCTGCAGGAAAGGTAAGTACAGCTCTGCAGCCCCCAGTCTGTATTATGGCAATGAAAATTGCCATAATACAGACTATTGACTCGAGTATAAGCCGAGTTGGGGTTTTTCAGCAGAAAAAATGTGCTGAAAAACTCGGCTTATACTCGAGTATATACGGTACTCCATAAATGCATACCATTTGCAAATGTGATTACTTTGAGAATTATCTCATTATATATTTTGAGCTGCTATTTTTTCACCATTTTATTTTCAAAGTTTGTGGTATTTCTATTTATTCTATAATTTTTACATGCACATTGTATTTTTGCTGTTTATTTTCTAAATCTTTGAGCACTCTACAGTTTACATGCGTCACAATATGATTTAAATCCTGACTGTAGCTGTGATTGTTCACGTTGATGACCCACTGCAGCCAGTGATCACACTTCAGGTGGGCTTACAGAAAAACACACTCGGGGTGTCTTCAGACCCAGTTGGTCTCACCCTTACCAAAGGAATCCCTGATGATGTCAGACATCACCGGAACCATGCTAAACCTGGAAATACAGCCCCAGTAATTCACAGGGCACAATGCAGCACTAACTTTAAGCACTGCATACAGCTCATCTGTCTGTCTGGGACCACTAACTACAGCCTCAGTTGATTTATATCTGGATTTCCCTGATGTGAGAATGGATTTAATCCTGCTCACACTAATTTGTAGCAGTGGTGTATTCTGGTTTTGTGCTGCCCTAGGCAGGACAAAATTCAGGCGCCCCCCTCTCCCCCCCCCCCGCCACCCCCACACAACCCTTCCCCCCGCGCCACCCCGCCCCGCATTCTAAATACACACACACACATTCACTGACAGATACGCATACACTAGCTAACAGAAACACACACACTAACAGACACACTCACACTCAGTAACAGACAAACACACTCACTAACAGACACACTAACAGACACACACTCACTCACTAGCAGACACACACACTCACTAACATACACACACACTCACAGGCAAACACACACACAGTCAGACACACACACAGACTAACAGACACTCTCACTGACACAGACACTCTCACAGACACAGACACTCTCACAGACACAGACACTCTCACTGACACAGACACTCTCACAGACACAGACACTCTCACAGACACTCTCACAGACACAGAGACTCTCACAGACAATCTCACAGACACAGACACTCTCACAGACACAGACACTCTCACAGACACTCTCACAGACACAGACACTCTCACAGACACTCTCACAGACACTCTCATAGACACTCTCACAGACACTCTCACAGACACAGACACTCTCACAGACACTCTCACTGACACAGACACTCTCACAGACACAGACACTCTCACAGACACAGACACTCTCACAGACACTCTCACTGACACAGACACTCTCACAGACACAGACACTCTCACAGACACTCTCACAGACACAGACACTCTCACAGACACTCTCACTGACACAGACACTCTCACAGACACAGACACTCTCACAGACACAGACACTCTCACAGACACTCTCACAGACACAGACACTCTCACAGACACATACACTCTCACAGACACAGACACTCTCACAGTCTCTCACAGACACTCTCACAGACACACACACTCACCCACATTAACATTTTTTTAAAAATTTATTTAAACACCCCCCCCCCAGCCTCCTTACCTTTGGGAATGTCTCTGCAGAGGTGTGTTTCCCTGGTGGTCCAGTGGCTGCTGGGCAGCGCAGTGGATAGGAGCTAATTATACACGTGAAAATGCAGCTACCCTAGTGTCTATAGTCACTATACGTGGCTCTGGGATTGTGAGTGACCCATTACCTCTGTGTTTTATTCTTTCTGTATACATACAGTATTATGCTATGTGAGCTTTTTAATGTTTTACAGATTAACCAGAGGTGTACCATCAGGTTTTCCTTGTTATAAGTATATCTCACTGTGTGTTGGTGTTCCCCAGCTAACAAAGGGGAAACCCATATATTTATTAATACTATAATCCCAGTTATAGCAGGGAAATGGTCCATGCTGGTAAAATACTGTATGAAGAAATTATTCCAGGACATTCATGATGGAATAATTTTGTGATTGGACATTACGCAATTAAAGGGAGAAACTGTAGAAAACCTCTGCGGTCACACAGTTATCAGTGAGCTGTTGTTTCAGCCAACTCTATGAAAGAAAAAGAAAGACCACACACTCCTCTAGCAGTGTTAATACTGCCTGCCGCCCCAACATTGTGTCCTCTGTGGCATTATGGTAAATATGGGCATGGCCACGGGGAGAACTCTGAATTCTGAAGCAAATGAACATGCTCCTCCATCGTGCTAGTCATTTGCTAGTACTTATATCTACCATGCAAGATGGTAGATGCAATGTTCTTTGTCTGACCGTGCACCTGTTTTATCAAACTTTGCTGCTTTATAACCACCCACAGACAGGGCCGCCATCAGGGGGTGACAACCATGACGGTTGTCACGGGCCCGGCGGCCCTGGGGGGCCCGGACTGCTCTGGCAGTCCTGGGCCCCACTTTCCCTTTCTGCACACATAGATAGCGAATATCGCTATCTATGTGTGCAGCCGCGGGCCCCCGGCTCCCTGTTACCGCAGAGGGGGCCCAGGCAGCACACTTCCTGTTCTCCTGTTCTCCTGTTCTCCTCTCTGCTAATAACTCTCGTGAGACCCGGTTGCCATGGCAACGCTCCGCGGGTCTCGCGAGAGTTATTGGAACAGAGGAGAGAAGAGAAGCATTGTGCTGCCTGGGCCCCCTCTGCGGTAACAGGGAAGCCGGGGGGCCCCACCATGCCACTGGGCCACCAGGGATGGAATCTCCCCCCTCCCTAGACACAGGTAAGCAGGGAGGGGGGAAAACAATTTAATTAATTTTTTATTTTTTTTTAAATATTATGTTAAAATGCCCCCCCTCCCCCTCCTCATTGGACATTTACACACAGACACTACATACACTGACACAACACACACACACACACACACTGACACAACACACACACTACATACACTGACACAACACACACACACACACACACTACATACACTGACACAACACACACACACACTGACACAACACACACACACACACACTACATACACTGACACAACACACACACACACTGACACAACACACACACACACACACACACACTACATACACTGACACAACACACACACACACTGACACAACACACACACTGCATACACTGACACAACACACACACACACACACACACACACTACATACACTGACACAACACACACACTGACACAACACACACACTGCATACACTGACACAACACACACACACACACACTACATACACTGACACAACACACACACACACACACTGACACAACACACACACACTACATACACTGACACAACACACACACTGACACAACACACACACTGCATACATTGACACAACACACACACACACTACATACACTGACACAATACAGACACTGACACAACACACACACACACACTACATACACTGACACAACACACACACACACACACACTACATACACTGACACAACACACACTATATACACTAACACAACACACACACACTACATACACTGACAAAACACACACTGCATACACTAATACAACACACACTGCATACACAAACACACACACTGCATACACTAACACAACATACATACTGCATACACTAACACAACACACACACACTGCATACACTAATACAACACACACACTGCATACACTAACACACACAGTGCATACACTAACACACACAGTGCATACACTAATACAATACACACACACTGCATTCACTAATACAACATGCACTCTGCATACACTACACACTAACACACTCACTGCATCCACTATACTGACACACACTCTGCATTCGCTACACATTACCACACTCTGCATTCACTACACTAACACACACTCTGCATCCGCTACAAACTAACACACTATCTGCATTCACTACACTAACACACTCTCTGCATTCACTACACTAACACACTCTCTGCATTCACTACACTTTAACACACACTCTGCATTCACTACAAATTTACACACACACTACATTCATTACACTGACACACTCTGCATTCACTACACCCTAACACACACTCTGCATTTATTACACACTTAACACACACTCTGCATTCACTAAACTATGCACACACTCTGGATTCACTATACTGACACACACACTGCATTCACTACACTAACATACACTCTGCATCAACTGTACGCACAGCATCCACTACACAAACATCCTGTATTCACAGTACACACACTACATCCACCACAAATTGAAACATTCTGCATTCACTATACACAGACACTGTGTCTAATACACACACTACATCCACTACAGACACTGCATCCACTAAACACATTTCATCTAGTAGATACAAACACTACATCCACTACACAAACACACACTACATCACTGTAAACACACTACATCCGCTACTCAAACACTCTCTGCATTCACTACACATTAACACTCTGCATTCACTACACTAACACACACTCTGCATCCGCTACACACTAACACACCCTCTGCATTCACTACACATTAACACACACTCTGCATTCACTGCACTAACACACACACACTACATTCATTACACTGACACACTCTGCATTCACTACACACTAACACACACTCTGCATTCATTACACACTAACACACACTCTGCATTCACTAAACCATGCACACACTCTGGATTCACTATACTGACACACACTCTGCATTAACTGTACACACAGCATCCACTACACAAACATCCTGTATTCACAGTACACACACTACATTCACTACAAATTGAAACACTCTGCATTCACTATACACAGACACTGCGTATAATACACACACTACATCAACTACAGACACTGCATCCACTAAACACATTTCATCTAGTACATACAAACACTACATCCACTACACAAACACACACTAAATCACTGTACACACACTACATCCACTACTCAAACACACTCTGCATTCACTATACACACTGCATCCGCTACACTAACACACTCTGCATTCACTGCACAAACAGTATCTACAGGGGCGGACTGAGAACCCTCAGGGCCCCCGGGCAAAATAAATCAAGGGCCCCTTACAGGCCCCACCCATACTCCGCAGCAAGCGCCACCCATGTCCCGCCTCCATGCACCGCCTCCAGCCACACCCTACACAATCTTTAGACACAAGGAACAAAAGTGCAATAATCCCTTCAAGGCCCCAGTAGAGACTACAATGGGCCATGGAGGGGGGTCTTTCTAGCAGAGGCTATCTCAGTGTCCTTTAGAGAGTGTGTTAGAAAGAATCCCCTCCAGGCCCTATTAGAGACTACAATGGAGTCTAATAGGCTTGGAAGGGGGTCTTTCTAACAGAGGCCATCTCAGTGTCCCTGCTGGAAACAGTCGCCTCCAGGCCCCAGTAGAGACTACAATTGAGAGCTAATGGGCCATGGAGGGGGGGAGCATTCTAGCAGAGGCTATCTCAGTGTCCTTTAGAGAGTGTGTTAGAAAGAATTTCCTCCAGGTCCCATTAGAGACTACAATGGAGTCTAATGGGGCCTGGAGGGGGGTCTCTCCAACACTCTGGTTCCTATTCACAATATAGCAACACAACATAGCTGATACCTAGGCCAAGTTGGCTCCTCTTACCTTAATTACTGTTGCTGACTGGCAGTCTGTGGGCTTGCTGGAAGGCTGTGGGCTTACTGGCTGCGGCTGGCAGGCTGTGGGCTTGCTGGCAGGCTGTGGGCTTGCTGGCTACTGCCGGCAGGCTGTGGGCTTGCTGGCTGCGGCTGGCAGGTTGTGGGCTTGCTGGAAGGCTGTGGGCTTACTGGCTGCGGCTGGCAGGCTGTGGGCTTGCTGGCAGGCTGTGGGCTTGCTGGCTACTGCTGGCAGGCTGTGGGCTTGCTGGCTGCGGCTGGCAGGCTGTGGGCCTGCTGGCTACGGCTGGCAGGCTGTGGCTTGCTGGCTGTGACTTGCTGGCTGGCAGGCTGTGGCTTGCTGGCTGCGGTTGGCAGGCTGTGGGTTTGCTGGCTTTAAGCCTAACTGGTGGCCTGTAGGCTGGCTGGCTGTCTACTGACCAGCCTGTGGGCTGGCTGGCCTGTGGGTTGGCTGGCTTGCTGGCTACTGGGGCACTCGTAGATTATTTAAAGAAATAATCCATGCACAATAACCACTACTACTCTGTGTAGTCGTTATGGTGCCAGGAGGGCCGGGCCCCCCTCCCAGAGTAAGTAGTCAAACCGTTTAAGAACAGTTTGACAACTTACCTGGGGTCTGCTGGGATATGAGGCTGTAGTAGGGTATAGGAGCAGTGGTGCAATGTCTAAGGGGTGCAGTGTGTGTGAAAGGTTCAGTGTGTGTGAGGGGGTGTAGTGTGTGAATGTGTAGGGTGTGTGGGGCAATGTGTGTACGAGGGGGCTGTGTATGTGTGGCAATGTTAGTATGGGGGGCTGTGTGTGTATGGGTGGGCAGTGTATGTGTTTGTGTGTGAGGCAATGTGTGTAAATGTGTATGGTGTGTTTGGGGGCAGTGTGTGTGTATGGGGGGCAGTGTGTGAATGTGTATGGTGTGTGGGGGCAGTGTGTTTATGGGGCTAAAGTTCACTCTCACCACTGCGACCACCAGGAATACCTGGTGGTCACAGTGTTGAGAGTGAACTCTAGCCCGTAGCTCCAGGGCTAGAGTTTACTCTCGCAAGAGCCGTAACGTTGCCGTGGTAACCGCGGCAACGATCTGTGCTCGCGCAAGACGGACCCAGAGGAGCTGCAGGCTGAGCTCCTGGGTCCTCTCTTCCTCCCTCCCCTGCCGGCTGCCCGCACGGTGCCTGCGGACAGGGGAGGGGGCAATTGCCCTCCTCTTACTCCCCCCTCCCCCTCTTCTTACCCCCCCTCCCCCTCTTCTTACCCCCTTCTTACTCCCACTCTCTTCTTACCCCCTTCTTACTCCCCTCTCCTTACTCTCCCCCTCTTCTTACTCCCCCTCCCCCTCTTCTTACTCCCCCTCTTCTTACCCCCTCCCCCCTCTTCTTACCCCCCTCCCCCCTCTTCTTACTCCCCCTTCCTCTTTTTACTCCCCCTCCCCTCTTCTTACCCCCTTTACTCCCCCCCTCTCTTCTTACTCTCCCCTCTTCTTACCCCCCTCCCCCCTCTTCTTACTCTCCCCTCCCCCTCTTCTTACTCCCCCCCTTCCTCTTTTACTCCCCCCTCCCCCTCTTCTTACCCCATTCTTACTCCCCCCTCCCTTCTTACCCCCTCTCTCTCTTCTTACCCCCTCCCTCTTCTTACCCCCCCTCTTCTTACCCCCCTCCCTTCTTACCCCCCTCCCTCCTCTTACCCCCCTCCCTCTCTCTTCTTACCCCCTCTCTTCTTACCCCCCTCCCTCTCTCTTTTTACCCCCCTACTCCCCTCTCTCTTTTTACCCCCCTCCCTCTCTCTTTTAACCCCCCCTCTCTCTTTTAACCTCCCCTCCCTCTCTCTTTTAACCTCCCCCCTCCCTCTTTTAACCCCCCCTCCCTCTCTCTTTTAACCCCCCTCCCTCTTTTAAACCCCCCTCCTCTCTCTTTTAACCCCCCTCCCTCTCTCTTTTAACCCATCTCTTTTAACAACCCCCCCTCTCTCTTTTACCCCCCTCCCTTTTAACCCCCCTCCCTCTCTCTTTTAACCCCCCCCTCCCTCTCTCTTCTAACCCCCCCTCTCTCTTTTAACCCCTCCCTCCCTCTCTCTTTTAACCCCTCCCTCCCTCTCTCTTTTAACCCCTCCCTCCCTCTCTCTTTTAACCCCCTCCCTCTCTCTTTTACCCCCCCTCTCTCTCTTTTACCCCCCTCTCTCTTTTACCCCCCCCTCTCTCTTTTAACTCCCCCCCTCCCTCCCTCTCTCTTTTTACCCCCTCCCCGTAGCGTGGCCGAGCTGCTCTGCGTCCGCGGTGCCGGCCGGATTGATAGGAAGGTGCACACACACACTGAGTGTGCACCTTCCTGTCAGTCCGGCCGGGTACAGGAAACAGAAACTCCTGTTCCGCGCGGAACAGGAGTTTCTGTTTCCTGTACCCGGCCGGACTGACAGGAAGGTGCACACTCAGTGTGTGTGCACTTTCCTATCACTCCGGCCGGCACCGCGGACGCAGAGCAGCTCGGCCACGCTACGGGGAGGGGAGGTGAGAAGCTGCAGCCGCCTGAGCGCTCTTAAGAGAGCGCTCAGGCGGCTGCAGCATTTAAAGGGGCGGCCGGGCCCCCTGAGGGCGGGCCCCCCTCCCGGCCGGGCCCTCGGACCATGTCCGAAGTGCCCGACCGGTCAGTCCGCCCCTGAGTATCTAATACACACAAACACTACATCCATTACACACATTCTAATTCACTTCCACTATACACACCACATTCAGTCCCGCATCATTGTCAGCGGACTAGGTAGGGCGTGGGCGGGCCCGGGAGGGAGGGGTCGGGGGGCTGGGGGCCCAGACCTTGTGCTTTGTCAGGGGCCCCAAAATTTCTGATGGCAGCCCTGCCCACAGACTACAAAGCAATGTAATACTTTTAAAGAGACACTTTAGAATTATTATTTTTTTTAAATTGTGGAACAACATCTCAGAAAAATGTTTCAGATATAGGATTAGATTCCCTTAATGGAGTAAAGGCTTATGCTGCTTATTCAATAGAAATGTTCCCATTAGCTTCAATGGAGAAATTGTTGAAAATAGTAAACCGGCCCACAATACAATTAAAAGTACACAGGTAAATTACCGTTTGTTTGTTTGTTATTTTGTTTTTTTTCAGCTACCCTGAAGAGGTGATGCTACTCCTATTTTTTCTTGCATCAATAGAAGTAAATATAGCATATTCAGCAGTATTTTAATAATTTAACTTTTTTGTGTGTATTATCTGGCAAACTCAGCCCAATGCTTTAGGCAATGGTGCAGCTGCTATTTAAAGAAATGCCAATTTCTTTATTTATTATTCTTTTTTTCCATTTGCACACATCCATGCTTGAGATCACTTCTGTATGTGTTTCTGTCTTATAACTTTGTCTTGGGGTAATGTTGACATGGCAACTCTTCTACTCTACATTTAAATAGACATTTATCATAATTAAATGCCTTAATATTCTAGTGATTGTTTTCAGTAACCTAAGACTTGTATGTAAAATGATAATGATAGTTTTACATTTGAATTTGTTTAAGAAAATAAACACAAAAACAGTTAACACACACAAAATAAGTTTTTTTAATCATTCAAGGCGACTGAAGCTCAAGTGAAAAATATGGAAATGTGGAAAGGGTGTCTTCTAGCACACTATGTCAACTCTTCATGGGTGCAAACTGTCTATTTTTTTGCCTCTCTTGTGATCCCCACTGCCCATGTTGTGAGCTCTATAGTGTCCTCTAGTGGTCATAGTCTGGTGGTTCAAGTTGTGTGAGTTATGGCTTCTTCTATCACTGTCCCCTTAGTGGTCTAAATTGTCAATTTTGTGGGGGGTGGAGGGGTTAAACTTTTCTTGTGCCTCCCCTCTCCTGGATCTGTATTGCGTGCTCTTGCTTATGCTCCTTTTCTGTTGACAAGCATCAGCAAAATCAGAAACATTTTGCAGTAGACAAGTTAATGTCTACTACATGTGGCAATAAGTCAATTATCTGCTCCAGGCCACATGCTAAGATTGGCTTACAGAAAGACCCTAAGAATGCTTCATTGTACTGAGTCTATCTACCTTTCAACTATATATTTATTTTTTATTCCAATTATGCTTACAATTCTATGAATGCCCTTCTTCTTCTGTCAAGACTCCCTTCAATGCCAGGCCTATTTTACACTATATCCTCTATTCTCTCTTTTTTGTATGAAACTTACATACTAGAAAGGACAATCCATTTTTTTTTAGCTTAAAAACATGTCCTTTCCTTAATGCCAGTGCTTACATTCTCCCTTTACTTAATGCAATAACCTCTCTAACTACCCTTATGACCATTTCTCGTTTATCCTCCCTGAGCTTAAAGGATCATAATAGTTTTAGGAAAACAAAGCGTTTTTTGTGGCTGTCCGGAAGACAGCCACTAGAGGCTGGATTAACCCCAAATGTAAACATAGCAGTTTCCCTGAAACTGCTATGTTTACAGCTGCAGGGTTAAAACCTGAGGGACCTGGCACCCAGACCACTTAATTGAGCTGAAGTGGTCTGGATGACTATATTATCCCTTTAAAGCTAGACCCCATTCCTTTTTGAATGACACCTTTTAAGCCTGTTTGATCCCTTTATTTCAGTCCACTAGCCCTTTATTGCTGCACTTTCCCTTGTATGAGCTCCCTCCCTTCAAGTATAATCTCTCCTTTTACGGCAGACAAATTTCTTTAATGTAGCTTCCTTCCTTCATTCACACTCTCATTTATTTATCATAAAACCTCCTCTTAGGCCAACTAATTGATATGTTTGGTGTGTGTAATATTTTTTAACTTTTTTTTACACCTTTGGGTTATATGACCCTCTCTAAGTTTTTACAAAACAAAAATGACACAATATACACATCCCCTCTGCATATTTCTTTGGATTAGTAAATTGAATATTGTAGCATTCTAACAGAAGCCAGCACAACAGGATTCCAAAAGAATAATGTTATCATTGTGTCATCACAGAATCATCAATCATTCTTTTGTGTAAAGTAGCTGAAAACATGTCACGAGTGAAATGTACATTGAGGTTGATTATTATTATTATTATTTTACTTTGTGGTACATTTGTTGGATTATATCCATTTTCCAGAAAACTTGGATCAAGGCCATTATCTACAGGGATCAGTGTCATAGTCATTTTCAATTGCGCATAATTCAAGTCAAGGTCACAAATGAAGGTTATTACTCTTTTTATGTACTTACTAGAATTTTATTCTTAATATCCATCAGTACACCCATTAAATCCCTGTTTACTCAACCAGGTCTCCTATATTCAGAGGACATAATCTAACAGAAGAATTGTTTAAAATAGATGTTTTACACAAGGGTGTTATAGTTCACTCCACTGTGAATTTCCCACCATACTTGTAATAAACAGTAAAATATCCCCAAACTGAATAATACTATTTTTATTTCCTATTAAATATTCAAGGCAGTAGTACAGACACATATGATTTAAAAGCAAACATTTTTGAATTCCCCACCTCTGTATAGACACCCTGATCTGGCTTGGACCAACACCGCTCCCCCAACAAACCCTCCCCCTAGCCCTCCCTTCCCC
This sequence comes from Pelobates fuscus, assembly GCF_036172605.1. Taxonomy (NCBI): domain Eukaryota; kingdom Metazoa; phylum Chordata; class Amphibia; order Anura; family Pelobatidae; genus Pelobates; species Pelobates fuscus. The sequence continues at coordinate 289,985,931 of NC_086320.1, read as the reverse complement.
CTCTCGCACGCATACCAGAAGATCCTCCTTTCACCCTCCACACCTCCCACTCACAGAACGGCACACAACCAAACCCCCTACTGATGCACCCATCACCCCAATATGCAGAACAAGAGGCCACACACCGCAAAATCAACCACCACACATACAACATCGCAAGACCTCGTAAGGGGGCCCCTTGCAGACTAAACAAATCCACACCATCCGCCCAAGTACGGAGCACCCAAAGACACACAAAGGAAACACAGTACCACCCTTGCTACAGACAAAGCACATCAACAAAGACACAAAATGAGGCCAGCAAAGAGGGTGACCGGGCACGACCGAAAAGGACACATGAACAGAAAGTCAATCATATACATAACTCAAGACGACTTGCCCACCCACACCATGTCGAGAACGAGCTCACCAATTGAACCCCTAACCGACTAAGCATTAAACGTCACCCCACTACTCACTACCACCCACACACTAATATACCGAAACTAGGTGTTCTCAAACTCCAGTTGAGATGTTACTGTTCCTTTACATTCGTGTAGAAGACGAAGACACTATACCAAAAACGCACAACAAGAGGTCACATGTACATTCTGTCAACCTTTTACTACTGTTACTCGAGTGTTCCACTGAAAACTTAAGCGACAGGCAATGCACAAATGTAACCCAGACAGAAACTTACACAATGAAAACACCGTACAGCGAATTGAACAACAAAAAGCAACACGTTTAATTTGTTCACCCTTTAGTTCAGTTCACCAAACATACTATTGTTGTCTTGCATGACATGTTATGCACGAAAATTAAAAATAAAGAATTTTTTTATAGTATTTTGTGATCAAGTTGAAATTAATAGAAGAAATAGAATTATGTGTTTGAAACAAACATTATTTTTCCACCATTAGACAGTGCAGTTATCATGACAACTATTGTATAATTATAGATGATAATATCCATTTTTCCTGTTGAAATGGAATGACTTCCTAAAAGAGATGTTCTGCCAGAAAAGCCCAGGAGGAACTGTTACGCCATGATGTGTAAAGTAATTAATGCCAGATGTTACAATTTTAACAAAAAGGATGCTGAGTAATATTCATTTTGTCAGTCATTTGGATACATTTTTTTATATTAAGGAAGATTATATCTTGCCAAAAAAGATTATACTGCTCACTTAACCAAAAGTATGAAAATATTTGCTAAAAAATAAACTCATGTTGATGGTTCATAGACTTTATTCATTTAGCAGGACTCCGGTGGAATAGGCATCGAGTAATGATAATGCAGTTATTCTGTCCATCTGCTCCTGGATGTGATCCGAAAGGTTACACTATTTGGGAAAGATAGAAGTAAATAGTAAATGTGCACATTTTATTTGCAGAAAGGGGAATTGATGTACCACTGCTAATAACCGAACGAAAATAAAAGTTTCAATATGTTTTTGTTTCCCAAATCAAAATTTTATTGAGATTTGTAAATTATAAATGACATAGGAAGGCATTAGTTAGTCCCTGAGAAAAGGAACAGTACTGGTGGTGTGTGCATTATAAATGTAGACAAGAATATTAGGGTTTGCATTTTGAGAGGCGTGTGCCAAAAGCATGTGGTTTTTATATCACTATATTAAAAACTGCATAGATGTGCAAGCACATTTAATTAGGATGTGCACCTGAGATTTATTATGTCATCAAATATATATATTTATTTATTTATTTCGATTTTTATATACTCAACCATCACAGGGATCATTTATATTCATTGTACAAGCTAAATGTTATAATCTATCTTAAATACGATAATGTACTAATTTAAATGGACAATTAAATGCAGTTAAGATCATAAATGAGCATGTCTAAGGGGAACTGTAAATGCTGTTTAATGCATACTGAAAACTGTTGTATATAGTGTTTGTTTTCATATGGCCTTAATTTTAAAATTAACATGTCTAGTGGATTGTGATATGTAGGCAAAACCTAAACTGAACTCTGTGAAGTTATCAGGGGAAATCATTCCTCTATCTGTGTAGCCTATGGGGATGGCCATTAAGAGTAGCCAGTGACCAGACATTTTGATATCTGGTACATGACCCTATGTTTCATGGCCATTGATATGGTTACTGCATCATCCTGCAGCGGGAACCAAGACAGAGAACTACTTAGATGTGAATGTTTTTGGATTATTATCCTAGATACCTTGACACCCCCTCCACCCCCTTGGAGCTTGAATGAAAAAAACAATGGATGTTAAGTGTGGTGGGGTACTTTATCCCCTAGTGGACTGCTTCTGAGTACTGTCAGACTTCTACTTTATTGCAACTTAACACTATGTTAACATTATCAATGTTATCAATGTTTACTATTTACTTGTCATAGCTTGAATGTATCTGATTGCCTTGAAACTGCTTCTGTATTGCAATTTGACATTATGTACCCGTTAAAAAAATTTGCAATGCAAATGAAAGAAAATAAATACATGTCTATTTGTGTATTTTTGTATATGCAATTGCAGTCCAGATTGTGAATTTCCTTCCTTTGACACTGCCATAAGAATGTTTATATTGCTCGTGTGATATAGTGCACATATATTTTTTTTTTGCATATGTGAGATATTGAGGGCCATGTGCACATTTTTTGTAATTATATATATATATATATATATATATATATATTATATATAATATATATATACATGGGTTCACTCAGGTTTTCTCTGTTTGCAATGCCTCGGATGGAGGCATGCTTGTGGTTCCTTTGGTTATTTACCTATCCCTGACCTGAGATCATTAAACATTTGTTTGTTTCATTTGCACTATAATGATAAAAGTCCTGGTGAGCCAATCCTCTCCCACTTTACCATTGTTGGTCTGGCGAGTTTAGAGGATTACTTCCAGTCAAATCACCTTCTTGTTTCTTACCTGCTTTCCCTCATGGTCCTGGTTCCTGGCTCCTGTTCTCTACTTACCTGACCGCTCACCAAAAGCTGCAAACCCACGGCCTCCTTCTGGCTTCCTCTGAGCCCGGTCTCGGCACGGCTAGTGGTTCTAAGCATAACTCAAGACCCTTACCGTAAGGCAACGGTCGCATCTGTTACACGTCATCGTGGTAGGGGTCTATTCATGTCTTTGTCCGTTCGTTTGATTTGGCATTCGTTTGTTTTTAGGCGCTTCAGCACGGTTTGTTGGTTTAAGTTATGCATTGATATAGATATGTTTTCGGTTACAAACGCACGAACGCAGTCATTTGTTTTATTTCCCTCACATTGCATTCATATATTTCATTAAGCCACTTTCTTCATACGAACCTTCCTTTGGTCTCAGTATGAAACAGGCGAACGATAATGGTGAAAGCATTTATTCTATTCGGGAGATTCCCCCCATTCGGCAGTTATTTGCTGGATTTATTTTTAGTTCACAAATTCAGTCGATTGGCCTGGTTTTAGGTCATATGTTAGACTAGTTATTACAGTTTTACATTTATATGGATATTATTTGTGGCTATTTACAATACTGAATTAGGCTGTTTAATCAATTACATTTTAGCTGACATTTGTCATGATGTTGTTCCCACAGGTCCGTTGCATGACATTAAGCTTAAGAATTTGTGACAACTTTGTCAATTCTTGGCCTTTTTAGGTTGGTAATTTGGTTTAAGGTTGTACTCATTGAAAGTTTTTTTTTTTTTAGTTGGCTTTAACATCTCACATTCCTTAAGGTGCCTTGGTCATACAAGACAGTATCTTTACAAGCACTACAATTCCATAATCTGCCTCTGTCATATTCACTGTTCATCTATAGTTTCTGGTAGGTTTCCTTTTTTTTGTTCGGGCCCACGATCATGCCCACTCACATAATCTATACGCACAGATACTCATCACATCTTATCTATTGGTTGCAGAACGTATCTACTGCAACTCTCTTGTTCCTATATTTCTGCACAGAATCTCGTTCTGACTCAAACTTTATCAGGTACAATTTCAAAACCCGGTACCTTTTTTCTATTTACAGAGTGGTAAAGGCTTTTAGAGATTTAGGTGGTCCAACTAGGTCTCTGTTTTCCGGTCTTAATCCATAAGCTAGTGGTCCCGCGAGGCCAACACCCATCCTCATACTCGGAGGTATACGTCCCTCGGTCCAAATCATAGTTAGTCACCTCGTATTGTCACATAGAGAGGGCCTACCATGTCACTCCCATTCTATCTTATGCTTTAGTTACCACCGAAAGGGCCAACACCCCGCCACCACGTTTCGGTGGCATCTAGCTAGCCAGCCAATATCCGGTCACTTTGTCTCACTAATAGAAATTATGTTGCATATATATATTTTCAGTTATGTCTCAAGTTCCTGATGTTCCTGAGGAGCTGTCCCTTCCCAGTACCCCCGCCCAAGGAGCTGATGTGACTAGTCCATCTTCCCTGAGGTCATGGACTATCCCAGCCCTCACAGCTGAACTACAGAGAAGATGCATTCCTTTTCCAGCTACTGCTAGGGAAGTGGAGTTGTTTAGACTGTTAAATACTAGTAGCAACAACTCTGATGCTGGGGAAGGGCATATTGGGTCTCAGATGCTGGCTCTTCACCCATTGGTACTATTAATGACAGACTAAAGAAATTGGAAGCAGTGTGTTCTTCCCAGGTTCCTGCAGGCCCGGTTATTTCTAATGACGTAGGAATAGCTGTCATGCCCGGTAATACCCTTTCATCAATTAAAGTCCCTGAGAGTATCAACCCATCGCACACAGTCCCAGCACATCTCAAAAAGGACTTTCAGGAAGGCAAGGACATTAACCTAGTCTCACTTCTCATTGCCTCCCAGGCTGTTCTTGAGAACAGGACTGTGGCGAAACCAACCTCGCCACTGGGCATTGGAGAAGCCTGTTTGCCCGCCTCCTGCCTGCTGACTATGGCCCCTGGGAGATTTGGCCCTTTAAATATAGTATTTGGGCATATTCGATTTTATTATGCTGCTGCTGGCTCTTTAAGAACCATCTGGGGACATACTGTGGAGTTACTGGGTGGCCACCATTTCATGTATCAGAGGCACATGGATGGAACAATGGATGAATGGATGAAGCACATGGTTAGAACAATGGAATGCAGCCATTTTAACTCACAGACACTGTTTTGACTTTTCTACACAGTGCCATCTCGCCGGTATTTGGTGCACAAAGACATTGTTCAGTAGTTTTAAACTACAGAACAGGGGACACCTTTAACAGTAATTATTTTTCATATAGCCTGTATATGTTCTGAGGAATCTGCATTAAACTGTATCTTCCAAACTACTGAATGGATCTGGGTGAATTTTGGATATGTGGTTCACACAGATCCCCTGGTTCCGAGGATATTTTATGGGGTTATTGTATGTTTTGGGGTCCCTGTGATATGTTTTATAAAACTGTATTTCTCTGCCTGTGATAATTATATTACCCATTGTGTTCAGTAATCATATCACAGGCAGAGGGGAGGATTTTGTGTGGGAATGTCTGTGTGTATTGTATGGATTGATTGGTTGTATTTCAAAACCCTGTGGGCAGTATTATGTTTGTGGATTGTGAATAAAAGAGGCTGTATGTGACAGTCAGTTCTGCTTGACCTCAAAACGAAGTGTCGTCTCGTTATTGGGGGAATTGGATTGTATGCTGATTGCCAGGAGTGTAAGCTGATTGTATGCTTTTCCTGTTCAGCTATTTACAGCATTCATATGCTTGAGAGCATTTGTATGCTTCTCCGGTTCGGTGGTTGTGGTGTCTGCTGCAGTGCTTGGAGTCCTCGGGAAGCACTAGGAGCATCCATCAACGGAGGTACCCAGTCGGGGTGCCCGTCGATCCGTTACAAGGACATTTGAGTATGGGGACATTTCCGTGGTGCTAAGGGCAAGAGATTCCAGGTTAAATAAGAAATTATCCATTCCTGAATTTGTATTGGGTTTCTGGATTTATAGGAATGTATATTGCTTTGTTTATCCTGCGCGCACTTGTGGTTTTAGTTCGTGTAGGTTGTTACACGTTTGTTCTCATTGTTTCCGGGCTCATGCAAAATCCATGTACCTTACCACACCTGTATCAACATCACGTTATTGGCTACACTGTTACACCACCCCTCACAGCATTTGATTACATTTATCATCGAAGGGCTGTCTATGGGGTTTCACACGGGTTTAGTACCCTTGCCAACTGGGACACTGGAATGCAACAATTTGCAAACTGCTTTAACAGACCCAGAGTTAGTGTGTACACTCATAAAGACTGAAGTAGATCAAGGGTTTTTGTTGGGGCCTTTTCTTTCCCCACCTTTCACATCTTGGAGAACCAACCCCATAGGGGTCATCACGGGGAAAACTTCACTTAACCTCTTAAGGACACATGACATGTGTGACATGTCATGATTCCCTTTTATTCCAGAAGTTTGGTCCTTAAGGGGTTAAACCCAGACTAATCATAGACTTATCAGCACCACATTCCTCCACTATTCCCAGCCTTAATTCCCTCATACCCTCCGACAAATTTTCCTTACAATATGCCACTATCGACAATGCCATTTGAGCCATTTTGGTGCCTGGTACTGGAGCATGGCTCAGTAAAACAGACATTGCCAATGCTTTTAAATTGATTCCCATACACCCTTCACTGTGGCATCTGCACGGCATTAAGTGGCAAGGGCTTTATTATTTTTTTCTCACTACTCACTTTTGGCTCCAAGAGCAGCCCCAAAACTTTTGATAATTTTACTGAATTTTACTCGCTCAATTTTGCCATGAGGATCATCCCCAGGGTAGATCCTTCATTTCCCGTTTACTCTCTTTATTCCCACAACTCACTTCAGATGAATCACGTTTCATGTTAGACACTCACGCAATCTCTGACTTACTCATGTGGCGCTTTTTCCTAACATCTTGGAATGGGTGAGCCATGTTTATTCCCCCCCTCTCTGACATTTCACCTACCCTTTGGACAGATGCTGTGGCAAACACTGTTTTTTTTTCCATATGGGGAAATCAATGGCTTTGGGGTTCATGGCCTACAGACGTTAAGTCCCTGCCCAGCTTCTCCTCTACTTCGAATTATATCCGATCGTGGCAGCTGCCATTGCCTGGGGGCCAAAATGGTCCGGTCATTCTGTCAGATGTTATTCGGACAACCTAGCCACTTGCCACATTGTGAATAAAGGCCGATCATCACCTTTGGTCATCATGAGAATATTGAGGAAACTCACATGGGTAGCGGCCTCTTGCCAATTTTTTTATCACATGTAGAGATGTCCAGAATAGTTCCCGGCGAATAGTTCCGATGTATGCGATGTTCGGTACGCCTCCTATTCATCATCATTGAGTAAACTTTGACCCTGTACCTCACAGTCAGCAGACACATTCCAGACAATCAGCAGCAGACCCTCCCTCCCAGATCCTCCCACCTCCTGGACAGCATCTATTTTAGATTCATTCGGAAGCTGCATTCTTAGTGAGAGGAGGGACAGTGTAACTGCTGCTGATTTAATAAGGAAATCGATAGCTAGGCTAGTGTATTTAGTGTCCACTACAGTCCTGAAGGACTCATCTGATCTCTGCTGTAAGGACAGCACCCCAAAAAGCCCTTTTTAGGGCTAGAACATCAGTCTGCTTTTTTCTTTTTTTCTGTGTAATCTAATTGCAGTTGCCTGCCTGCCAGCGTGTTTGTCAGGCTCACAGCGTATACTGTGCCCACTTGCCCAGTGCCACCACTCATATCTGGTGTCACAATAGCTTGCATTAAAAAAAAAAAAAAAAAACTTTTTTGACTGTGAAATAATAGCAGTCAATTTCCATCACACGTGTGCATTTCAGGGCCTGCCAGGGTACAGTGTCACGCCAGTGCAACTCATATCTGGTGTAACAGTAGTGTACATTTAAAAAAAAATAATTTTTTTACTGTAATAGATTGAATAGCAGTTAGTTTGCAAGCCTGTGTGTCAGGCCTAAAGCGTCTACTCTGCCAACTTCTGCCAGTGCACAGTGCCACTCATATCTGTTGTCACAGTAGCTTGCACGCATAGTACCACTAATCGAAAAAAAAATGACAGGCAGATGCAGGCCACCCCGCAGGGGCCATCGGGGTCATGGTGCTGTGATTCCCTTTGGCCCTAGAATAATGCCCAGTGTTCAGAGGCCACGTACCCTGAACTTGAAAAGTTCTGAGGACATAGTTTACTGGCTAACACAGGACACCCAATCTTCTACAGCTTCCGCTCGGAACCTTGACTCACCATCCTTCTCCAACTTAGCTTCGGGCACCTCTCAAGCTACCACTCGCCCACCTGCCGCCACCACCAACACTAGCACCACAGCCACTTCACTTGATCTGTCAGAGGAGTTATTTACACATCAGTTGGAAGAAATGAGTGATGCACAACCATTATTGCCAGAGGATGTAGATAACAGGGATATGTCTCAGTCAGGCAGCATTACACACATGGACGTACGGTGTGATGATGATGATGTTGTACCCGCTGCTGCTTCCTTTGCTGAGTTGTCAGATACAAGTGAAGCGGTTGATGATGATGATGCGTACGTGGATGTCACGTGGGTGCCCGATAGAAGAGAAGAAGAACAGGAGGAAATTTCAGATGGGGAGACAGAGAGGAGGAGAAGACGAGTTGGAAGCAGGGGGAGGTCGTCGCAAGGAGCTAGTGGCACAGTCAGACAGCATGCATCGGCACCTGGGGTCAGGCAGACAGCACGCCAATCAACACATGCTGTTGCCACCACCAGAATGCTGTCATTGCAGAGCTCAGCAGTGTGGCATTTTTTTTTGTGTGTCTGCCTCTGACAACAGTGATGCCATTTGCAACACCCACCTAGGTACAACTACTTTGCGAAGGCACATGATCGCACATCACAAACGCCTAAGGGATCAACACATGAGTACAAGCAGTACACAAACTCAAAGCTGCCATCCTCCTCCTGGTCCAGCATCTTCAGCCACGTCAACCACTGCTGTCCTCCATGCCCCCTCTCAACCATCCGCCACTCTGTCTCTTGCCTTGAGCAGTTCCTGCTCATCTGCCCACAGTCAGGTGTCTGTCAAGGACATGTTTGAGCGTAAGAAGCCAATGTCACAAATCACCCCCTTGCCCGGCATCTAACAGCTGGCTTGTCTGAACTCTTAGCCCGCCAGCTTTTACCATACAAGCTGGTGGAGTCTGAGGCGTTCCAAAATTTTGTAGCTATTGGGACACCGCAGTGGAAGGTACCCAGCTGAAATTTCTTTGCACAAAAGGCAATCCCCAACCTGTACTCGATTGTGCAAAAGGAAGTAATGGCATGTCTGGCACACAGTGTTGGAGCAAGGGTCCATCTGACCACTGATACCTGGTCTGCGAAGCATGGTCAGGTATATCACCTACACTGCGCATTGGGTAAACCTGCTGACGGCTGCCAAGCATGGAATGCGTGGCTCTGCAGAGGAGTTGGTGACACCGCCACGACTTGCAGGCAGGCCTGCTGCCACCTCCTCTACTCCTCCTACTCCATCCTCTTCCATAACCTCCTCGGCTGAGTCCTCTTCTTCTGCTGCGTCTTGCTCCACATCAACGGCACCCCCCCAGCTCCCCAGGTACTATTCCACATCCCGGATACAGCAGTGTCATGCCGTCTTGGGGTTGTCTTGCCTGAAAGCAGAGAGTCACACTGGACCAGCACTCCTGTCCGCCCTGAACGTACAGATGGATCAGTGGCTGACTCCGCACCAACTGGAGATCGGCAAAGTGGTTTGTGACAACGGAAGAAATTTGTTGGCGGCATTGAATTTGGGCAAGTTGACACATGTGCTGTGCATGGCACATGTGTGTAATCTGACCGTACAACGCTTTGTGCATAAGTACCCCGGCTTACAGGATGTCCTGAAGCAGGCCAGGAAGGTGTGTGGCCATTTCAGGCGTTCCTACACGGCCATGGCGCACTTTTCAGATATCCAGCGGCGAAACAACATGCCAGTGAGGCGCTTGATTTGCGACAGCCCGACACGTTGGAATTCAACACTCCTAATGTTCGACCGCCTGCTCCAACAAAAAAAGCCGTTAACGACTATTTGTATGACCGGGGTGCTAGGACAGCCTTTGTGGAGCTGGGAATTTTTTGCCACGTTACTGGACGCTCATGCGCAATGCCTGTAGGCTCATGCGTCCTTTTGAGGAGGTGACAAACCTAGTCAGTCGCACCGAAGGCACCATCAGCGACATCATACCATTTGTTTTCTTCCTGGAGCGTGCCCTGCGAAGAGTGCTGGATCAGACCGTAGATGAGCGTGAAGAGGAAGAGGAAGAGTTGTGATCACCATCACCACCAGAAACAGCCTTATCAGCATCGCTTGCTGGACCTGCGGCAACGCTGGAAGAGGATTGTGAGGAAGAGCAGTCAGAGGAGGAATGTGGCTTTGAGGAGGAGGAGGAAGACCAACCACAACAGGCATCCCAGGGTGCTCGTTGTCACCTATCTGGTACCCGTGGTGTTGTACGTGGCTGGGGGGAAGAACATACCTTCAGTGAGATCACTGAGGACGAGGAACGGGACATGAGTAGCTCGGCATCCAACCTTGTGCAAATGGGGTCTTTCATGCTGTTGTGCCTGTTGAGGGACCCTCATATAAAAAGGCTGAAGGAGAATGACCTGTACTGGGTGTCCACGCTACTAGACCCCCGGTATAAGCAGAAAGTGCCTGAAATGTTACCGAATTACCGCAAGTCGGAAAGGATGCAGCAGTTCCAAAATAAATTAAAAAGTATGCTTTACACAGCGTATAAGGGTGATGTCACAGCACAACAGGAATCTAACAGGGGAAGAGGTGAAAGTCATCCTCCTCCTCCCACGACGGCAAGGACAGGACGCTTTCCAGACGTGTTGTTGATGGAGGACATGCAGAGCTTTTTAAGTCCTACGCATTGCCACAGCCCTTCGGGGTCCACCCTCAGAGAGCGACTCGACCAACAGGTAGAAGACTACCTCGCCTTAACTGCAGATATCGACACTCTGAGGAGCGATGAACCCCTTGACTACTGGGTGTGCAGGCTTGACCTGTGGCCTGAGCTATCCCAATTTGCGATAGAACTTCTGGCTTGCCCCGCTTCAAGTGTCCTGTCAGAAAGGACCTTCAGTGCAGCAGGAGGTATTGTCACTGAGAAGAGAAGTCGCCTAGGTCAAAAAAGTCTAGATTACCTCACCTTTATTAAGATGAATGAGGGATAGATCCCGAAGGGACTGACAGTGGGCCATACATTAGACTAAAAAAGGCCTGATGAGGGGGACATAAATGGGATTAAACTGATAAGAATAGTACTACTTAACACACCACTCCTATCTGGTGGCACATTAGATTGCACGTGCTTTGCCCCAAATTTGAAGTAGGAGGACCGACCAAGCATCTTTTTCCATCTCCCACAGGGATAAAACTGATAGGAATAGTACTACTTAACACACCTTATAATAACGCAGAGAGAGGCAACGCAGAGAGAGGAGTCTGACGAAGAGGAGTCAGAGGAGGAAGGTGGCTTTGAGGAGGTGGAAGACCAAACACAGCAGGCGTCCCAGGGGGCTCGTTGTCACCTTTCGGGGACCCTTGGTGTTGTACGTGGCTGGGTGGAGGAAGAGACCTTCAATGATATCAGTGAGGACAAAGAACGGGACATGGCTAGCTTGGTATCCAACCTTGTGCAAATGGGGAGTTTGCAGTTATGCAAATGGACTGTTTGCGGTTGTTTGCGGTGCGTTAAACGGGGAGTTTGGTCTGTCACTGTGAAGCGGGCGTAACCCTTACACTACCTGATCGATACAACCTCATACCTGATGTTTTAAAGCACGTTATTCCAAACTATTTAGGAATGTTAGGGGATTTATGCCCTTTATGGATTAAAACCAGACTCTGCATCAACTATGTAATTTTCCATGGGAGTTTTGCCATGGATCCCCCTCCGGTATGCCACAGTCCAGGTGTTAGTCCCCTTGAAACAACTTTTCCATCACTATTGTGGCCAGAAAGAGTCCCTGTGGGTTTTAAAATTTGCCTGCCTATTGAAGTCTATAGCGGTTTGCCCATTTCGCCCGTTAGCGAACATTTGCGGAAATTCGCGTTCGCCGTTCGAAAACGGAAAATTTTATGTTCGCGACATCTCTAATCACATGTATTCACGTTCCTGGTTTCATAAACATTTCAGCTGATCACTTGTCTCGGTTTCCGTTTTCAGGCTTTCTTCCAGGGTTCACTTCCTTTTGCCACCTTAACTTAAAATTGTCTTTTACCACAATTAAACTGTACCTTGTGGGCATCCAACACCACATGCTTTTACCACACCCCAACAACATAGGATTCCTTTCATCATATCTTATCACATAGGATAAAGACCTTACTGAAAGGAATTCAAAAGATAAATACACACGTATCATCTCAAAGACTACCCATCCACAACAAAATATTTTATTCACTATCCGATTTATTAGATTCAGCTCCTTTTGAACACATGACCAATATGGTAATACAAACTGCCATCTACCTAGCGTTCTATGGGTTTTTACATCCAAAAGAATTTACCGCTAGAAATATAACTGCCACAGAATACATGAAAACTACTGATATCCAGAAAACCTTAGATCATTATGTTCTATCACTTCATCATTCTAAAACTGTTCCCTTCTCACAACAAATGGTGCCCTGTAAAAGTTTTGGACACTTATTTTAACACTTTCCAAAAAAAAAACACACCAACCATTATTAGAACTTCATGGCTCCATCCTTACTACGTCTAAATTCATGCTTTATGTTCGCTTACTGTTAACTAGGCTTGGCCTAAATGCAAACCTTTTCTCAGGACATTCCTTCTGCATAGGGGCAGCATCATCAGCTTCCTCCAACCACATTCCAGCTCATATTATCAAAGCTATGGGACACTGGAAATCTTCCGCTTATACTCTTTATATTCCAAACCCAGTTAAAGAGTTACGACAAGCTTTTCGTGACTTGTCCAAATAAGCGATGCTTGTTATATGAAGAAATTTCACTTCTTTTTTGCCCTCTTTTATTACAGGCTTACTGCATTGTCGGTTCCGGCAACCCACAACTGACTGGTGTCATTTGAAATGTATTTATTGGTTATAATCATGCTATGTTATCTTATCATCATGGCAATATTGCCCCGACTACAAATTTAAGGCCTTGGCCTGTAGTTGTGTGAGGGGCTTGAATCCCCTTTAAAAGGGCTGCCAATCCTCTCCCACTTTGGCGAGTCACCCCTCCCACCACTCCCTCTATTCACATCACCCTCTAAGGTGGGCCCTCTTTTATTACAGGCCTTCTGCATTGTCGGTTCCGGCACACCACAACCGACTGGTGTCATTTGAAATATGTTTATTGGTTATAATCATGCTATGTTATCTTATCATCACGGCACTATTGCCCCGACTACAAATATATATACATATATATATGGTGGCATATATATCTTCATTACATCAAAGTACTCTGTGTCATTTGAAAATTAAATATACAAATGAGTGGTTGAACTGATTAGAAAGATGGAAAATTACTTTTAAAAAAACAAACATTAAATAGTTCCGGAATTAATACTACAGTAAAGTTTTATTCAATCAACTGCAATATGTGTGTCTGTGTGTGTGGGTCTGTGTGTGTCTGTGTGTGTGGGTCTGTGTGTGTGTTCTCTAGTGCAGAAAATTCAATAAACCTACATGTGTTTTAGGCAGTATGTGAGAAAAATGACAGGCTCATGTGGCTGTGTGAATATAATGCTAGTCCAACAATGTTAACCAGCGATTGTCAGTTAAACAATTACTATCAGCATGAAAACTGTGAAATCTGTAAAATGTGTTACAATTAACACGTACTGTAAAATAATGTATATAAGGGCCAATGTTGGCTATAAGGTATGTTATATAAAAAAAAAAAAAACACGTGAGATAATACGTCATACTATTAACAAGGATTATAAGAAAAGCTATTTTTGATAATAAGTAATAAATGTACGTTTGGAATCTTTTTACTTGCTAAATTTACCCTTGAATGCATTCATTAATGTTCAAGGGACACCCCAGGCTGCCGATCCCCCACTATTTTTGTTTTTTGTTTTGTTACTTTGGCCTTATATTTGAAATACACATTGAATTCTCAATTGAGTGAATAAACGTGCCTGTGTCTGTTTAATTACAGACTTCCCACTGAGCTGTAAATCATTTAAAGGCAGGTGCTCTTGTCAATTGCTGCCTATTGAGATCAGCTCTACCGAGCTAAACAACCAGGAAGTAACATGATGGCTGTTCTATCATGGTTGATTGACAGTTGGCGGGGAGTTACAGTTTTCATTTCTAAAATTGCTGATTTAGGCACTTTAATCAAATGAGAAAAAAAAAGAGGACAGACTAGTTACACATAATGCAAGTGCAAGATCAAGTAATTTATGTGTTTCAAGTGTTAATTGAATGAATTAGAAGTGTAATGTCCCCTTAGACCAGGCTTCCCCAAACTCCAGGCCCTCCAGATGTTGCTGAACTACAACTCCCATGATTCTATGAATGAAATAGATAGGCTGAGAATTATAGTAGTTGTGGTTCAGCAACATCTGCAGGGCCGGAGTTTGGTGAAGCATGCCTTAGACTTTAAAATACACATGTGTCTTGTCTGCTCATGACCTCTACAGCTGTTGGTCTATGAAGTCAACTTACCAGAGTCCAGTGGTATTATTTTCTGGCATTACAGCACATTTTCTGCAAAAGTAGCAGATACTGGAAAAAAGACTTCTGATTGGGGCAAAATATCCACAAGAAACTGCAGAAACCATTTGTATGCATTAATTCTATATCCTCTAGTGGAACAAGTCAGAAGGTCCTATTAATTTCAATGCTAGTTAAGACACGTATTGTAGTTAGTATAGTCTAGTGTATGGTTTGTGCATAAAGGGTTACACTAACCACCATATGGCCACTTATGCTTTCAAAGTGGTCAAAATGGCTGGAATGCTTTTTAGAAGTGGTTATGGTGCAAGCATCCTTTCTGCACAGCGTTTCAGTGTCAAATGTTTCCTATTCAGAGAAATTAGTTACTTTGTACCAGCATGTGACCACACCTCCTGCACACATGACCGAGTCAGCTCAGAATGCTCTTCCAGCTTGACTAATGTCAATTCTGTGCATTTTTTAAATGTCTGTCATTAGTACGAACTATGCGCTGGCAACAAATGTAATCAGCTTCTTCATTTGCAGGCAGCATTGTGGGCAGTCCTGCAATGTGACACCTGCTTTTTGCCCACCTTCCACAACTCCCACTGTGCAGCCTTTCACAACTCCCTCTGTCCATACTTCCTATCCCTTAAACTGGCATATAAAAAAAGTTGTGTGTGATTCTTGGAATTTGGCTACTGAGACGTACTAGCAAATATCATAGAATTTTCTTCTGACTTAACTGTGTAACTCATTTTCTGAGATACGGTACATTTTTTTTTTACCAGCACTTTGTAAATCAACCTGTGTATGTTCTTCTGCTCTCAATCTGTCCCTGCTAGGCTGACTAATCATATTCAATTATTAAATATCACACATTTAATGGGATATTCCTTTTATTGCATTTTCAAAATACACAGACAAAAGGAGATTAGATGATAAAGAAAATCATTTTTGAAAAAAACTGCACAGTACATTATGAATAAACCTTGACTATTTGCAATAAAAGCAGAAATAAATTAAACGCTCTTCACTAGCTTTGTCCGCAAATTGACCTGTTCAGATACCGAAAATGTATTCATGATTTTAACTCTTCACTGAGGAGTTCTCTTTGAGAAGAATATTAAACATAGAATTAAGTGAAACATTGCATTCTAGAGGTTACATAAAATGTAAGGCAATGGTTGTGGTTCAAGCATACATATGCAATTGATGTTCTGTAAATGTGCAGAGTTTAAATTGGTAATTTATTCTTTAATCCTTTGTAGAAAAACAGGGAGTGCCCTAAAGGTAGATCCCCAGATGTAGAACTACAACTCTCGTGATGCTTGCATGCCTTTCGAATGGCTTTACAATGACAAAGCATCATGGGAACTGTAGTTTTAAAACTTCTGGGAATCTACCTTTTTGGCACCCCTGGTATAAAGTATATTATAATAATACAGTATAATACAGAATTACTGGCTTTGCAACAAATCTGTTAACATTTTTGGGAACCCACATTCTAAACATTCCAGTACAATATAAAGATGTTAATGCACATCGGCACAAAGCCTACACACAGTGACACCAGTTATCTGGCTAAAACAAGGCCTATGTGCAATACAATGCAATAGCAGCCTACACGTCTCTCATAAAGATATTCCTTGAACCCTCCATCCTTTTCCCCTCCTGGCTGCTATTTAGCTGCACTGTATTTTGTTAACAGTGTAGGCTACTGTATAGTGTAGTAGGGGAAAGTTCATGTATTTTATATTTTCACTGCACGATGCAGGGAGGGTAACTGTAAAGTTTACTGTAGTATGTAGTATGTATGTACTGAGTGTGTGACCATGGCTGGATGTGTAAATGTTCCTGGCTAGGAGGTGGGGTATGTGGGTTGGTCTTATATGATTGGGAGGTGAGGTAGGGGGTATGTGATTCAGTGGGTTAGATAACATGACTGGGTGGAGGCTTGTGGTGAAAAGATGGCTAAAGGTGTGGGAGTCTAGTCATGCTAATTTCTTAAATAGCTGAATGCCCCTCCTTCCTGTTTAGAGCAGCCATACGCCATCCTGCCTGTGGCTGTAATTTGCATGAAGCTTTTTTAATGAAAATGTGGCAATGTATCTTGTGCCACCTTGAATGTTACGATACTGGGTTCTGTGCATCCTACACGTGACCCACCTCAATACTTCTCACTGCCTGCTTAAAATCCTTGTTTAACAATGATATATTTTACCCTTTAGCATTCAATTTGGTTACGTAAACACATTTCATTTGCATTATAATAGCAATTGAAACTATTTTCTACTTTGTAAAGAGCTCCTCTGGGTTCTTTTAATCAGTAATTTAATGTGAGAACTTAGAACACGAATACAGTTTTTAAATGGTTTAATATAAAAATAGTTTGTTTAAAATTACATTTCCTAAATGAGTTGTATAATGTTTGTTAAATTTCAGAAACGTTTCACTGTGGCATTTTCCAAAAGTAAATAAATTGGGATTGACAATAATGCTGGTGGCATTGCTTTTTTAGGTACGAATACTATTTAAGAGCTGGTAGAACTGTAGCTTTTTTTTTTATACAATAAAATCACAGAAAATAAATAAAGTCCCTTTTAATCAATACTTAAAAGCCTAACTAGTTATTGAAACCTAATGAGGCAAGGTCTATTGAAATCCATTATACCTGATACTTATACAGTGATTGTTAGGATTGCCATTTGTGATGATCCTGGCCAAGGGAAAAACGTGGATGGATGTTGTCCAGGTTGGAAGCTTGGAACCAAAGCAAATGTATCTAAAAGTTGAAAGACTTGGGCTCTACCAGTTTCTTCAAATGTTTTCTACACTGTGCATGGTCTGTAATTTGCAGGAAGCTCTGGGTCTTATACTCTATGAGAAGAGAAGTGACATGAGCAGAGATGGTGTAAAGATCTAGGGGGGCTAGTTTTAACTTATAGAAGGTTAGACTGCCTAGACGGCCTGGACCAATTTATTTCCTAAAGGGGCTTGTTTGTTGCCAATGTTTGTTAGATTGGGTAAAGGTTAGGGGTTAATTAGGGGTTAAATATATTCTGTCATTGCACCTGCAGTGACAACAGCTCTGTATATAGATATTAAATACATAACATTACACATAACTAATTTAAGTTATACAAGGTGATGTGGCTTTGGAATCCACTTTCCCAAGTGAAAACTGGGCAAGGCAAGAGAGGGTAGTGGTTTGTAATCACCAATGACAAGCATCTAGTGTACGATAGGTGCAGTGTGTGTGTGTATATGTAAGAAGTGCAGTGTGTGTGTGAAGGGTGCAGTATGCGTGTGAGGGGTGCAATGTGTGTGTAAGGGATGTAGTGTGTGTGAGAGATGCAATCGTTGTGTGTGTGTGACTGGTGCAGTGTGTGAGGGGTGCAAAGCTTGAAAGTGCTGGGAGGTATAACTCCTATATTGTTTTGGGGGTGAAATGGGAGCAAGTCTGCATTATTTTTTATTACTATTTGTTTAAATAAAATAATTAATTCATCTTTATATCCTCCGACCTTTCTTTTTTGGTCAGGGTAGGGGGACATTGTAAACCCTGGTTGTCCGGTGGTACTGAGTAAACTCTAGCCTGAAGCTCCTCTGGCTAGAGTTCACTATACTCGTGAGATCTAGCACTGTCAGAGTATTGCCATGGTAACCAAGGCAATGACCCAAGCTGGATAGCTCAAACACAGAGCTGCAGGCTTTGATCCTCCTTCCTTCTACTTTCCTCTGCAAGATTGAAGTGCCTGTGGACCGGTGAGGAAGATCTCTCATCTCCCCATCTGCCCATGAAAGCACACAGCAGGGCCAGGGCAGTCCTGCATGACCAGTAGTGAAGATCCTCTGATCTCCCCTGTTGGCCTCGACCCATGGCTGTTGGGATCTAGGGGACATTTGCTCAGTTTTTCAGATGGTCAGTTCGGGCCTGATCACAAACCAGAAATGTCTTTACATTTTTGTGCTTGTAATGCCACCAAAACTAGAAATTGTTATCTATTTAAAACTAGACTTAAAATGTACTATGTATGTTTTTCAAAGTTTTTAACTCAAAATACAATTATATCAAAGTATGACAACAACAAATAAATAAAAGGGTAGTATTCACAACCTTAGACATAAACATATACCTATTGCCATGGACTCAGAAAGGTATTATGCAGTCGTTTAAGCTAACCTAGAATGTAGTCATTAAGGCTTCTACTAGACGTCTATAGTGAGTATCTAGTTAGCACAGTTACTGTATTGTTTGTGACATGATTTCAATGTCTCCTGACTGTCATGTAGACTGGCAGCTGTTTGAAATAATACTACTAATAATAATTCAAATGACTGGCTAAAAAAAATCAAATGAAACGTATTAGACATATAAAGTTAAGCAGGCTAACCTGACTAGGTTATACATGTGTTGAGGTTATCTTCGCATTCTTTCAGGTGCTATTAAGTCCCTTCGCCCTCTGGACCTCCCGCTTGCAGATTCAGCCTCGGAGAAAGGACTTCGGTTTCTCCATTGGAGTCAGTGTGAGGGTCTTGGCTCTTTGTGGGACTATGAGGGTCCCATCTTCTCCCCAGCGGTATCGGATCACTGCCTCCCTGATGGTCTTGGCTATTGGGGTCAGTTGCCTCTTTGCTGCCAGCATTGCAAATGGTAGCTCCCCATTGATTGACATGGAACAGTTTTCAAACCGAGTTGTGCCTTTGTTCCTGGATCTAGCCATGATGGCGGATCAAACCGCAATGTTTCTGGTGACCGCTATTGTGTCTTTAGTGGCTCCCTGAGGGGTGGTTGCTGCTTTGCGTATGCAAAATGCTGCTAGTATTTTCCCTTTGGTGTTCTTCCCTTCTAGGCCCAACGAGGCCACTAGGCGTTGGATAAAGGGTAGCAATTTTTCCCCATCGATGCTTTCTGGCACTCCCCTCACCCGAATGTTCTGACGTCTGTGCTGGGACACAAGCATGGATACAGAGCGAGTGAGCTTCTGCACCTACTAGGCCAGGCCCTCCACCTGGCTTTGGGTAGCTTGGATTTGGTTCTCCCGGGTTAAGTCTCAGGATTCCACTTCCGTGAGTTTCTGTCGGAGATCCCCTATCTCCGCTTGCGACTCTCTAAGGTCTGGCTTCCAGGTCTTACGGATATCTTGCTAGAGATGTTTTATGTCCCCTTTGGTGACCGGTCCGGAGTCGGTATCAGAGTTGGAGTCTATGGAAATCTCACCCGGTACTTGCGAGGTGTACCTGTTCCCTTCATTGTGGGATGTCTCTAAAGCCTCCTCCATGCTGTGAACTGCGGGCACCATTTTTGAAGGAGCTCAAAAGAGAGTCTGATATCGGGTAATCTTGGGGTCTCTGCCGGGCGAAATTTAATATGCTTGCGCCCTATGTTGGTCTTTGTTGTGGGGTTAGGAGATATCCGACCCACGGTAGCTGTATAGCGTGAAATGTTGTTGATTTTAGCAGGCTTGGTCTGGAGCTCCATGGATATGTTTCTGTTAATTTACACTGCTAGCCACGCCACCTCCCACACAAGTTAATTCTAAAAGATAAGAGAGAAAAAAATCTTCTATAAACCTTGTACTAGTAGAATTGCTAGCAAATGTATATATTTTATTTAAAAAAATCTATATTACATTTGGTCCCTCCTTACCTATCAGTCAGTGCTTTGACATTCATCTCCTGACAGGGAGAATAGGAGTACTGTGCGTTCCTTCTGGCACAGCTATTCTACAAACAACAGTTTGTAATGCTTTCAAGGGGAATACAGGAATGGAAAGACTGATGACATCAATGTGCTGTCAGTGAAGCCAGTATGTTGACCTGACAGAGGATGGCCCTAATCACAAGATAAATATACGGGGGTAATTACCCTGGAAGACCATGTACCCGTGCTTCTTCCCGCTCCCAAACTGTTAAATCTAACAAAACATGATGCACCTACTAGCAACCCGCTCTTTGACACAGGAAAAGATATCACTCACGGGTGCCCCCACCCTCCATAGGCTCTCAAGAGCCATGTCCCAAGTGCCCCTGTTCCCCCATGGTGGGGAACACATATAACTCAAATGGGGGGACATATTGCCCACATATTACACATTAATATAAATGAGCAGCGGGTGGGGACCCTAAAATAAATAGGGGGAGACCTAATGTCCCCCCCAGGTCCCCACCCATGAGCAGCGGGTGGGGACCCTAATAAAATAATTAAGGGGGGGAACCTAATGTCCCCCCCCAGGTCCCCACCCATGAGCTGTGAGTGGGGACCCTTTGAGACCTGGGAGACATGGGGCACTCCCAGTGTCCCCAGGTCTCCCAGCCAGTGTCCCTAGTATCTCAGTGTCCCTAGTATCTCAGTGTCCCATGTCTCCCAGTGTCCCTGGTGTCTCTCAGTGTCCATAGTGTGCCAGTGTCCCTAGTGTCTCAGTGTTTCCTAGTCTCCCAGTGTCTCAGTGTCCCCTAGTATAAATTAAAAAATCTCAGGTACTCACTGTAATAGATACAAGCAGATTTGTTGGACACTGCAACGTTTTGACCTGTGCCCAGGTCTTTGTCAAGTCTCCAGTGTCCCCTATATATCACAGTGTCCCCTGTGTATCACAGTGTCTCAGTGCCCCATGTCTTCCTCGTGTCTCAAAGTCTCCCAGTGTCCCCAGGTCTCCCAGTGTTCCCTAGTATCTCGGTGTCCCCACATCTCCTAGTGTCCCAATGTCTCTCAATGTCCCCTAGTGTCCTAGTGACATTGGGACACTGGGGGACATGGGGAAACAGACACTAAGGGACTGGGAGACATGGGGACACAGACATGCCCCCTTTTTGGGTATGTTTGCCCCTTTCAGCAGTTCTGGTTATGTGATTTGCGTCAGTGGCCCACCCTTTTACCCTGTCCATAGACTTCCTGCTTTACTAAACACTGCTGTTAGTGGGTATGGATTTACTTGAAAGATGAAAGTGTGGGTATGTGTTTTCTCATAGCTGCATCCTATGAGTTTCCCTCCAGCACCATCTCCATCAGATACATGACGCTTGGGAGGTAGGACTGTGTTAGTGTTTTTGGTCGATAAGATTTTGTAATTAGGCCCATCATAATTGTCAAAACCAGGCCCACTGGGCTCTTAATCTAGCCCTGCACTAAAAGTTTGTAATCCTAAAGCTTTAGTGTTTTTTAGTGGGATTTCTTTACTAGCACTGGTGTTTATAGTTGAGAAACAAAGGCTAAGAACTAGAAGCTAGTCAATTCCTCATATTTAAGCAGGCGATGCAAGAACATTGGTTTCATTATACAAATGGTTTGAAAATAGGATAAAGTTCAATAAATTCCAAACTGTATTTAATCTCTATATCGATTTTTCGAAAAGATGAAACACAGCAGAAGCAGCTAACATTTTTGTCTCAAAGGGACACAACAAACAACCCTCCATTTTCAACATATAACAATCCTCTTAAACTATATTCCCATACTCTATAAATTATACAAACAACAGCACTATGCATGAATAAAAAATAACAATGCCATCTTCTAAAAATATATGTTTAGCGTTAAACCTAAAACCGTCTCTCCTTTGATTTCCGTAATGTTCTTTTCTGATCTGGAAGTAAACAATAGGGAAATCTTTTGTTTAAATCATACAATGGAAATGCAGAATAATTATGGGTTCTTGTTTTAGAAAAATATTTCCATAAACAAAGTTTTATAAGCAGGACCTTCATGAAAAACAAGAACATGTAATTTAAAGAATATGGTATTAAGTATGTATCAACAGTTACATTACACGTATATTTAAATTATGTAGGTTGCAGGGAAAGGATTGTTAGCTTTATGGCAAGATTAAGCATATACTTATATTTTTATTTATTTATTTATTATTGCCATTTATATAGCGCCAACAGATTCCGTAGCGCTTTACAATATTATGAGAGGGGGATTTAACTATAAATAGGACAATTACAAATAAACTTACAGGAACAATAGGTTGAAGAGGACCCTGCTCAAACGAGCTTACATTCTATAGGAGGTGGGGTGTAAAACACATTAGGACAGGAATTTACAATCAAATAAGGTGGGCTGCCCTTTAGGAGAGGGCAAGATTTAGGTTGACTTGCATTTTTAGTAACTCTTATATTTGATAGTGTTTTTTTGTGTCATGGCTTCAGTTTAAAAGGACACTATAGACACCCAGACCACTTCATCTCATTTAAGCAGTTTGGGTGCAGTGGCCCTCTCCTTTTAACCATGCAATTTAAAACATTGCAATTTTTTTTTAGACACTGCAGTGTTTACATTGCAGGGTTAAGTCCAGCTCTGGTGGCTTGAGGGACTATTAGTTCAACAATCGGAATCATGTTTTTGAACGTGTTAAATGACACCTTCATGTCACAACTGGTACTAGCACCAACTAGAAAGTATGTTTGTATGGATCAGGTTATAACAAATAATGTTGATCTTTTGACCAATGTTCATGTTGGGGAGCACTTAGAAAATAATGATCACAAAATAATTATCATTGTGCAAAAGCACATGGGATATACTAAAACATATAATTTTAAAAATACCAATTTCAATAAGGTAAGGGCAGCGTTACAACATATTGACTGACATAAACTATTTCGTGAAAAAAAACACTAAGAATAAATGGAATATCTTCAAACAAATAATAGAAAGGTACATTTCTCAGTATATACCATTGGGTAATAAATATAAAAGAAACAAATTAAAACAAATTAAAACCCATGTGGTTTAGTAAAAAATCAAAAGATAAAAGATAAGAAAAGGGCACTTAAAGCATATAAATCAGACAAATTATAGGCATCCTATATAAGATATAAGTAAGCCAATAATGCATGCAAACTAAACTAGAAAATTAAAAATTGATAGCCAAAGAAAGCAAAACCCAACCCTTTTTTTTTAAGTACCGAAATTCTAAAAATAAACGAAAAATTGAAGTGTAGGTATACTGAACACAGAGATGGACGTGTTGGCTAATGAAAAAGAAAAGGCTGAAATTTTAAATAAAATAAAAGAATTTCCTCAGTATATATTAAAGATGAACCTATGGTAAGAGATCTGCATATGATTGCTGCAAAACACTTGCCGAAAAAATTGTGATTGGATGACTCAAGATCAGGTGCTTCAGCAGCTAAATAAAATGAATGTAAACAAAGCTGTAGGGCTTGATGGTATTCACCCAGTAGTACTTAATGAGCTGAGTGTGGAAATAAGAAAACCTCTGTATTTAATCTTTTCAGATTCTTTTCTTTCAGGAATTGCACTGGATGATTGGAGGAAGGCAGATGTGGTTCCTATATTCACAAAGGGTTCAAAATCATTTCCTGGAATATATAGACCTGTGAGCTTAACTTCTGTGGTTGAATAAGTATTTGAATGTGTTTTCACGGATAATATTCAGACATTGATTGGGAGGAGCAGTGTTATTAGCAATAATCAGCATGGTTCTATAAAACATAGGTCATGCCAATCTAACCTAATTGCATTACAGGAAGAAGTAAGTAGAAATATAGATCAGGATGCTACACTGGATGTGACCTACTTGGATTTTGCCAAGGCATTTGATACTGTTTTTCACAATAGGTTAGTGTTAAAACTTAAAGAAATTGGTCTAAATTAAAATTCTTGTTATTGGCTGCAACATTGGGTTATTGATAGAGAACAAATACAATTTCAAGCTGGAGAAAAGTGCTAAGTGGCAGAGGAAAAAACTGCCCTGGGGCCACCCCATACATCTACCTCTGTCACCCCCCATACGTCTACCCTCCCCCTCCCATACGTTGCCCCCACACACATGCAGACAAACAGATACACATGCAGACACACATATATACAGAGACACACACAGACACACCCATACAGGCACACACACATACAGACACACACACATACAAACAAACACACATATACACACACACACATACATACAGACACACATATAGACACAGACACATAGACATTCAAACACACATACATACAAATACACATTAATATAAATAACTCCTGCACTCCGACAAAAACAATTTGGTACCTGGTGCTCTGGTCGCTAGGGAATAGATACAAAAGGAATACCGGCATTCCAAGATTTTTTCAAATGAATCTTCTTTTTTGTTCCAAAGTTAGTCAATGTTTCAGCTCCTCTGTGGAGCTTTCATCAGGACACCTACATACATACAGAGAAACATTCATACAGACACACATTCAGGCACACATACACAAACACACACACATACATACAAACAATCACACACATATACAAAAAGTTTTAGTCACCCTCCTGTTTTCTATCTTTTAGGTACAGGAGGGTGACATCCCTGGGGTCCAGTGGCTCAGCCTGATGGGAGTCAAAGTTCCCACTCTGACTCCCTCCTCTTCCTCCCGCGTGGCTCCCAGTGTAAGCTGGGAGGAGTGAACAGTGTAGTCACTTCCTCCCAGCGCTGACCTCATCACAAGCTGCCCGGTCGCGCTGTTAAAATAATTGCCATTGGGTGGCCCTAAGAGCATTGGCCACCTTAACGTGCGGCCCGGCTGTTCTAACACATGGTGGTGGGCACCGCGGTCGCAGGGGTCCGCAGGGCCGCCTCCCCCCTGGAGTGGCGGGCGCGGTCACAGGTGCGACCTCTGCGACCACAGTAGTTCCGGCACTGGTAAGTGGTGTCCCTCAAAGTTCTCTTCTAGGACAGCTTCTATTTAAAAAAAATATCATAGAAATGATCTTGAAATAATCATTAAAAGTCATGTTTCAGTGTTTGCAGATGACACAATACTCTGTAAAAGAATACAACGTGCGCAGGATATTGCTTTGCTGCAGAGGGATTTAGAGTGGGGGACTGAGCACTAAAATGGCATATGTAATGAATAAAAAAATGTAAAGTTATGCACTTCGAGGTAAAGAATGCACAAGTAACTTACACACTAAATGATGGTGAATTAGGGATAACAACACAGAAGGATTTGAGAATAGTGATGTCGCGAACATGAAATTTTCCGTTCGCAAACGCGAACTTCCGCAAATGTTCGCGAACGGGCGAACCCGGCGAACCGCCATAGACTTCAATAGGCAGACGAATTTTAAAACCCACAGGGACTCTTTCTGGCCACAATAGTGATGGAAAAGTTGTTTCAAGGGGACTAACACCTGGACTGTGGCATGCCGGAGGGGGATCCATGGCAAAACTCCCATGGAAAATTACATAGTTGATGCAGAGTCTGGTTTTAATCCATAAAGGGCATAAATCACCTAACATTCCTAAATTGTTTGGAATAACTTGCTTTAAAACATCAGGTATGATGTTGTATCGATCAGGTAGTGTAAGGGTTACGCCCGCTTCACAGTGACAGACCAAACTCCCCGTTTAACGCACCGCAAACAAACGCAAACAGTCCATTTGCACAACCACAAGCTCCCCATTTGCACAAGGTTGGATACCAAGCTAGCCATGTCCCATTCCTTGTCCTCACTGATGTCATTGAAGGTCTCTTCCTCCACCCAGCCACGTACAACACCAAGGGTTCCCGAAAGGTGACAACAAGCCCCTTGTATTTTTTTTTTTAAAATGTACACTACTGTTACACCAGATATGAGTTGCACTGGTGTGACACTGTGCCCTGGCAGGCCCTGAAACGCACACGTGTGAAGGAAACTGACTGCTATTATTTCACAGTCAAATTTCTAGTTCTTTTTTTAATGTACACTACTGTTACACCAGATATGAGTTGCACTGGTGTGACACTGTGCCCTGGCAGGCCCTGAAACGCAATGTAACGGCTACCCTGGTAGTGAGAGGGTATCAGCCGTTGGAGACGTCCTTTTCCCCAGCAAGTCGCTGTGTAGAAATAGGGTTGGTATAATCCCATCCACAAGATCCAGGGGGAGAGTCATGTTCAGCTGTAGAAAAAGGCAAGGTAATAATCCAATACAATCCCCTTCCAAGAACGAGACAACGCTAAGTTTTGAAGGGTTAAGAAGAACTGAGTGCTGGTACAACCAGCCTATTTTTTATTACAGTTGTGCACATACAGAACACATCCAGGGGTAGGTATAAAAGAACCAATCAAATAACAGTACAACCCACACATTCCCTCCCCTCAGATAAACAGTTAACGTAATTATTATACACACATTTTTACTCAAGTTTTGGATGTACCCCAAATACTTGGGGTATCCCCAGATAGCCCTAGTCTAGGGGAACCACATATTTAAAAATCAGCCCATTCGGATAAATGGTTCGGCAGTTATGGAGTTCCAAAGTTTTGACCGACCGCACAGACATACTAGCCGAAAATAGTTCCATAAGTTTTGGCCTTGCGGTCGGTCCTCGTTCGTGCGGTAAAAAGGCATGAAAATCTTGCCATCCATTTGATTCTTGATGGTCGCTAGAATCTCCATAGTCTATTAAGTCTTTCTACCGAACAGCAGGGTGTTCGGTAGTTTTGGCACGAATCCCCGGTGCTACGGGGGTCTCAGCAGTGTTCGCCTGTTCGCGTATCTGTTTTTAGTTCCAGAGGATTGCTGACAAACACCGCTGTTCGTGCGCAAGATGGCCGCAAACACATGTAAAGTCACGAAATGGCGGCCACCTATGTTTAACACAAAGGATTCGTGCTGAACCATGCGAACGGCTGAAATAAAGCTGGGAGGTAAAATATCACTTAATTCCAGCCCGGTGGTCCGGTATTCGGTAGTCCGGTTCATTCTATAACAACATCCAATACGAATTCTCCTGATTATTCCACATGAACCAGGAAATGGTAAGGTTCTGTTACAGCACAGGTGTGAAGGAAACTGACTGCTATTATATTACAGTCAAAAAAGTTTTTTTTTTTTTTTTTAAATGCAAGCTATTGTGACACCAGATATGAGTGGTGGCACTGGGACCACCTTAAAAATATTGGATATCGCTAAAAATCATGATCACTATGTACTTTCTCTACAAACCTCTAAAACGAACCAAACTCCTCATCCATCCGCTATACCACTTTATCCCACCTAGAACTAGTGCCCAGTTAAAATACTTGACTCTTACTTACCCACACTCAGTCATGCCACACACATTTCACCACTACTCTCACTGAATCCCTCTGACTACGGCTAAATTCATCTTCTACATCAGAACACTACTCCTAAGATTGGGTTGTATCCATGTCTCGGGTCTTTCATTTAGAATATGGGCAGTTTCGGTCTCCTTCAACACTGACACTCCAGTGCATATTATGAAAAGATTGGGCAGATGGAAATCCTCAGTCTACAACCGACATATTCCTCATCCCGAGAAAGAAATGAGGAAAGCTTTTAAAAGTTTGGCTTTGTAAATTTGATGCAATAAGTGTTTTTCTTTAATACCTTTTCACTCTCTTTGCATGAACCCGATTTACATATATTACTAATATGTTTCTGAACATATATATTATATTATTCACTCACTCACTCTCTGGGCCGGCCTAAAACATCATGCTGCCTAGGTCCAACGATAAATGACTATGGGGGATAATGTATAATAAACACAGGTCACTGGCTATGGGGGGAATAATGTATAATAAACACAGGTTACTGGCTATGGGAGGATAATGTATATTAAACACAGGTTACTGGCTATGGGGGAGATAATGTATAATAAGCACAGGTTACTAGCTATGGGGAGGATAATGTGTCATAAACACAGGTTACTGGCTATGGGGGCTAATGTATAATAAACACAGGTTACTGGTTGTGGGGGGATAATGTATAATAAACACAGGTTACTGGTTGTGGGGGGATTATGTATAATAAACACAGGTTACTGGCTATGGGAGGATAATGTATAATAAACACAGGTTACTGGCTATGGGGGAGATAATGTATAATAAGCACAGGTTACTGGCTATGGGGGGATAGTGTATAATAAACACAGGTTATTGGCTATGGGAGGATAATGTATAATAAACACAGGTTACTGGCTATGGGGATAATGTATAATAAACACAGGTTACTGGCTATGTGGGATAATGTTTAATAAACACGGGTTACTGGCTATGGGGGATAATGTATAATAAACACATGTTACTGGCTATGGAGGGATAATGTATAATAAACACAGGTTACTGGTTATGGGATGATAATGTATAATAAACACAGGTTACTGGCTATGGGGGGATAATGTATAATAAACACAGGTTACTGGCTATTGGGGGGATAATGTATAATAAACACAGGTTACTGGCTATGGGGGATAATGTATAATAAACACAGGTTACTGGCTATGGGGGATAATGTATAATAAACACAGGTTACTGGCTATGGGGGATAATGTATAATAAACACAGGTTACTGGCTATGGGGGGATAATGTATAATAAACACAGGTTACTGGCTATGGAGGGATAATGTATAATGAACACAGGTTACTGGCTATGGGGGAGATAATTTATAATAAACACAGGTTACTGGCTATTTGGGGATAATGTATAATAAACACAGGTTACTGGCTATGGGGGGATAATGTATAATAAACACAGGTTACTGGCTATGGGGATAATGTATAATAAACACAGGTTACTGGCTATGGAGGATAATGTATAATAAACACAAACACAACAAAAAAAATAATACAAAAAAAAATGAATGCAGCTTCAGAATTAATCTAAATCGTATGCTGTCTAGGAGGTGGGAGGATCTGGGAGGGAGGGTCTGCTACTGATTGGCTGGAATGTGTCTGCTGACTGTGAGGTACTGGGTCAAAGTTTACTCAATGATGACGAATAGGGGGCGGACCAAACATCGCATATGTTCGCCGTCCGTGGCGAACGCGAACACTGTATGTTTGCCAGGAACTATTCACCAGCGAACCGTTCGGGACATCACTATTTCAGAATTGTTATAGACAATAAATAAGGCAACAATATGCAATGTCACACAGCAGTTGCTAAGGCAGTAAGGTATTGTCATGCATAAATAGGGGCATTTATTCTCGGGGTGAAGATATAACTTTGCCTCTCTATAAACCACTGGTAAGACCACACCTAGAATATGCTGTGTAGTTTTGGGCACCTGTTCTAAAGCAGGATATTATAGCACTAGAAAAGCTGCAGAGGCGAGCTACAAAATTGATAAAAAAAGAATGGAGCGTTTTAGTTATGAAGAAAGGCTATCAAATTTAAATCTCTTTAGTTTGGAAAAACGTTGCCTCAGAGTTGATATGATAGCATTACACAAATATAGCTGAATTCCCTCTCTTTCTATACTTTCTACCACATTTTTCCATCTTTGACCCTCCCCCCTACTCCTAGTTTAAAACCTCGTCCAAAAAAGAAAAATAAATCAAATTTATACTTAGAAACTGAAAGGCTGTGCTTGTCTTATTTCTAAGGGCAGGTAATAGTAGAATATAAATAAAGGGTAGTAATTTTTATGTTATATTGAAATATTTTCCTCTTGCTCACAGCGGGGGATAGAACTGAACCATCTAATTTGCTCCCAGACAACAGCATGACAATTGGAAGAGAGAAAATAAAGGCACGAGTCTTGAATTCATATATGCATGCAGACTCCTGTGAAGGTTGGTTAGGGAGAGGAAATAATTACATTGCATATCAATTGACTGTAACAAGAGCAGATAAAAGAAGAATCGCTGCATTTATTCAATGAAAAAAAACAAATCTTTTTAAACTAATAATTGGATTAGCAAGTAAACAGAACAAACAAGCTTTCTTCAGAATCTAAATCTAGCACATCTAATGAACTAGAAATGCCAGTAGTAGTATTTTTTAAGCTCTCTACAAATGTTGCTCCTTTTGATGTGGCCCTAACAGAAATCCTTTAACACTGGTGCTGCTGCTGATTTTTGAGTTCTGTATCAGTCCCATGCTGGCATAGTTCTCAGTGATTTTATTAATGTATGTATAAACAAAAAAAAAAAAAAATAAACTAATACTTATAGATAATACTAATAATAATACATAAACTAATAGGGTCATATGTTGCTCAGTTCTCTGGCCCTAAACTTAATACGGACAAATTATACAAAAAGGAGTGGACCAGCATTCCACAGGCCACAATCAACAACCTGATCAACTCTATGCGAAAGAGATGTGTTGCACTGCGTGAGGCAATTGGTTGTCACACCAGATACTGACTGGTTTTCGGACCCCCCGGACCTCCCCAATATGAGTGGGTGCATCTGTGTGTATTTGAGTGTGTGCTTGTGTGTGTGGCTGAGTGAATTTGTGTCATCTGACTGTGTGCATAAATAGCAGTGTATGTCTGGGAATTTACAGAACCAGCATAACGTATCAGCACTGAATAACCAAAACGAAATAAAATGCAGTGAATAAGGCAGCCTATCTAAAATTGATGGGGCCCCCTCACAGACCCCAGGATAGAAATACAAAGACAAATAACAGGGATAGGTTGAGCCTAAAATTCTAATATTTAAAGTAATGATATTATAATATAAGCAATAAAAAGACGAAGTGTAAAATAGTAAAAAAAAATCATAAAATAGCTAAAATAAAAGTACAAACCTTGAGGTACAGCTGGTGCAACTTTTAAGGAATTATTTTTGTGTAGGGATAAAGGAATCAAAGGAGGCTTTGGATCTGTATCCACATAAAAAACTAAAACAAAGAGAAAACTCCAATGATATAGTATGTTACAACAAAATGACATGTAACATGCAGATCTTTATGGTCTTAATCAAATTTCATTGAACTAGTACAAGCTCTGGTGTGGATCACATTCAGTGGTGATGATCCCCCACTGGTGGGATATTGGTGAGAGTACGTTCAGCGAATATTACAGCAATGTAATAACCCAAAAGAAAAAACAAGGAGCAATAGTGTTCTCTGTATAAAACCTATTTAAAATATATACAAGGTCTTGTACTCGCATTTAATTGAGCAGGACAAACTGTTCAATGTGTAGTGCTTAGGTGGTATAATCCCCACCTAGGATTCTTTAGTAAGGTCTTCTTTGGAATGAATAGAGCTTGACAGCTGCTTCTCATAGTCTGCTTTTTAGGGAAAAGAACTGCTGGGAAGAGAGGCATTGTATTTATTAGAAAATATTTTCCCTATTTTAAACTTGGATTATTTTTATTTCGCTTTGTGATATTACTTTATATCATTACTTTAAATATTAGAATATTAAATATTAGAAAAAGCACAACCTATTCCTATTTATTGTCTTTATATGTTTGGGAATGAGTCTAGCTATGTTAATCTGTGGGTGAATCTTTGTGAATGTCTGGAGGTGCGTATCCGTGTGTCTGTAAATGTGTGTCTGTATTTGCATGTAAATGTGCACATGTCCAGGGTTGTGTGCCATAGTGCCCGACAAAAGGGTTCTCTATGGAATCCTGCGATTTCTCATAGCAATGTAATCATTGCTCTCAAAGTTTAAGATTCATGAATTTCTTCATAATTCTACAATTTCTAGCAGTCTTTTGCTGCTTTCTGTGGGATTTATTTGTTTATAACAATTTAATTTTTCCTTATGTTAGTAATGCCTTTGTTGTTCAAATATAAAACTAATAAACCCATTAACACAAATAAATAGACTAGCTTAAAGGTATATCAGGGCGTGAATAATAAGAGGCTTCTGAAATTAGATTATGTATCATTATGTTCTGAAAAACCGCATTTTAAAATTAATGTAAAGCTAGCAATGGTGTACATGTCATTATAAAACCAACAGATTAGATTTTGAAACGTCTTTGGCGTAATTTATGCTATAAACCCTGTTATACTCATGAGAATATTGCACATTAAAAATAACATATTCTAACTTCTTATTTAATAGTAAGCATAGAATAATTTTGAAGGATATAAAAGGACAACTTTGGTAGTTTAAGCAGTTCCAGTATATTTATACAATTATTTTTGTAAAGTGATTTTGCTTCAATGCAGCTCTCAATCACATGTCTAAGGTGACATACAAGCTTCACTTTTCATACCATGGAAATTGTTGTTGCCTTAAAACTTCTCCTGCTTACTTTTTGGTAGAAGGTGAATGATATTGTTAGATATCCACTGAATGGAATTCCCTGGTGACCTGGTGGATAGCATTCCTTGGTGGTTCAGTGGTGGAGAGTTGTGGTGCAGGTCACTTTAATGTTGATAACTCTCTGTGGAATTCTGAGTGATTAAGTAGTGCTGGGACCATGAGGGCGCTCTTAACCCCTTAAGGACCAAACTTCTGGAATAAAAGGGAATCATGACAGGTCACACATGTCATGTGTCCTTAAGGGGTTAAAGTGATCTGTACCAGGCAGATGTGCAAACCACACCACTTAGGACTTACCTGATAAATGTATTAATAATTAATAATATCAAATACCCTGCCACCAATTATATGAGGCCCACGTTACAAAGCTGTTTCCAACCAGTTATGCAAACTTAATGAACTAACAAACCAAGGAGGTTCTTATATCTAACAAGTGACATGGAAACCCTACCTACAAGTGATGATATGAGGTATACATATCATCTTGGGCATCAGTGAAGATGGAAAAATAGGTAAACTACTAAGTGTTGTATATGGTGCCAAACATTGGACTGTCATCATGAATAATGAATATAATTCTACTGGGACAGATTTATGGCTTATTGTATGTTCTGAATGGAATTGAGTCACGCTGGGGTGGAAAGTGTCTAACATACTAATTGTGTAGTGTTTGCGTAGTATTTGAATATAATTAGCATGACAAATGTGAGCAGTAGATACCTGTTGTTAAACTAATGGGTTATGTGGATGGTGTGAGTAATTTTGTATTAGGAACTTATATACTACTGGAGACTACAAAACAAGTAAAAGTAAACACAAGATTATGTACAACAAATTACAAACCCACTTGGTGAACAATGGCCAGTGGCTTGGTAATTAGTATATGAAAGTAGGGCAGAAAGTATCATTATTATTTTGATCATTGTACTGTATTTATAAAGTGCCAACTCGTTTCACAATGCTATACATGGGTACAAGTAAAAAGACAAAGGTACAATACACCTGAGATAATAGAAAATTTGAAAAAGAAATAGAGAAAGAGTTTGTGGATTTATTCCTGTGGGAACTTACAATATAATTGGTTAGGAGGTTTGAAACACAGGAGATGGTGAGAGGTGGTGCAAAAGATGTTAACAGAGGGAGATAATGGCATGTATTGGTTAAGTTGAGTGGTAGGCTTTCCTAAATAGAAAAATGCCTGTGCACACCAAGTTGTTCCAAGTGCGCAAACTTTATTTCCATAAAAGCGAAGCTCCGGCTACAAACATGTGTAAGAAGATGTTACCAGTTCAGGAGCGCGGAGCTCAGTTGTGGTGGCCAGTGCTTCAGTAGGCAAGTAGGAGCACCGCTCCTTCATCCTCCATGCTGATGTGATAGACAAGAAGACCACTTCAAAAAATATATTGCAGGCACTGAAGAATATTATGGCGCAGTAGCTGGGATAGCAGGCAGGCACATAGGCAGAAATTAGTTTTGTGTTGACAAATGGAGTAGAAAATATGATTCTCATTGATGGTTGATTGGTAAGTGTGCACTGCTCAGCCCATGTCCTTCATCTGGTAGTGTAGTCTGCTCTCACTGAAGAAAGCACTGGAAGGACAGCAATTCTTTTTGAGTCTAGTAAAAAGATTGTTGGCCATCATTACCATAGAGTTAACGACAGCCAGCTCTTGAGAAAGGAAGGCTGGCTTTGAGCAGCACCGTCTCATACAAGATGTAGAGACTAAAGGGAACTTTACTTTGGAGCTGCTGGAACGTACTTTGTAGCAGCACAAGTTAATCCATGCCATAGTTTAAGATCATTTCAATGGGATCATTAGCACCTTCCTTAGTCAGCGAGGATTGTTCAATTATTGGGCAGGTAGTGGTATTCCTTTAGCTAATCAGGGATGTCACTGAGCCAAGATACTGCTAGTAGTTCTTGATTCTTCCCTATGACTGCCTGCCACCATCCACTGGCACAATCAGTTATTTGCTATGGCACTGTGTTGGTGCTCTGAAAATCAATTGGTTGCTAGTGGTGGTAACTGAAATGAACATCTAGTTTTTTTTAATATTCTTTATTTTTGTCTCCCCTTACGGATGCCCAAAGAGACCATGTAGTTATAATATTTTATAAGATGCATGTATCACATATAGGCAGCACTTGATCTTATCACCTAGGGTGTTTAAAATGTCAATACTATAAAAAAATCACTTGTTACCAGTTACATATACATAATAGTCTAGGTAGTGATGTATGTATAAAATCTGCTAATATCCCAATGCAGCTCTTAATAGGAAATATTCTCTGTATTTCCTTAATTGACTTAATTGACTGTGTGCTACAAAAACCAAAAAAAGAGTGCAAAAGAAAATTAAGTTTATATTTACGGTAGATAAAACACTTTATTTGGAATAGAAAAACATATAAAATACTTTAGAATGAGTATATATCTATATAATCCAAAGAATAGAGTATAAAAAAAAAAAATATGTAAAAAAACATCCCCAATAGGTAAATATCTAGCTCACAATGAGCATATGTATACTGTAGGATATCAAAGTGGGTAAAAGTCCTGAAATATAATCCAACTTGTGGTATGTATACAGTATTTGTAATCTTAGGGATTCTTTAAGATACTGTGAAGTCAGCTTGAAAATAGTAAGCAGTATAGTAAGCAATACAACGATATACAGGAGGATTCCTGGGACTGTTTATTTTCACGCTGACTTCACAGTATATAGACAAAGAAGAGGAAAATCTGTCCCTATGGCTAGGAGTGTACTTAAAAATCTTGAAGATACTTTATTAATGTGATCACAAAACAGACAGTTAACAAACAAACCCTAACTTTGACCACTTGACTTAAGCAAAGTCAATTATAGTGGTCTAAGTAGAGAACACACATATATCAAGGGTATGGGGAGTAGGGGATGACATATAAAAATAAGAAAAAAGAAATAGGCATTAGCCCTATTATAAATTGCTGTATTATAGTAGTGAATGACAATATTGATGAGTGTAGCAAAATTGCGTATGCTACATTGAAGAGTATCCGATAAAGTTTTGTACAAGGGCAATCTGCCAAAACTCAGTGTGTAATTATCTCATAGACTCATAGAGATCTCATAGACTCATAGAGGTCACCTGGAACAAAGCTATTGTCGGCAGTCTCCAGTGGCGATACTATGTAGCCAAGTCTATCAGGAAACAAATCTAATTAGAGGAAGTCGGATAGTAGGTTAAGCGAAAAAGCCTCAATCGGCATTCGACTGAAAGTGGAACCAAGCTCAGCTGCCTATTAATTGTAGGATACTTGTATTCGTATACAAATAGTGCCCAAAAGCTATAAGGTTGCCTGAAGTTTTTTTCGCTTAACCTACTGTCACGTCTAAACATTTGTTATGAAGGAACACAACTGCAGATTTCGTATAGTTTGAATATTTATTAAAGAAAGTAAAAGGTAAAGACTTTAATTCCAATTTACAGGTACTGTAGCTTTAAGTAGTAAACGATAACTGAAGTCCACAATTACAGGCACTGTAGCTTTAAGTAGTAAATGATAACTGAAGTCCACAGTTACAGGCACTGTAGCTTTAAGTAGTAAACGATAACTGAAGTCCACAATTACAGGCACTGTAGCCTTAAGGAGTAAACGATAGTAAATTGCAGACACTGAATCAATAAGGAGTCTCTTAGTAGAGTTAACGGTTTAGGTGATAAGTAATTACAATAGCTGTTCCATACTTTAACTGAAGCAAGACAGATGCAGATAACTGATATGAAGTATGAGTTGAAGTTAGCTGTAACGGGATTGTTTTTACCGAAGGACTTTTGGAGACAGGTAATAACAGCTTTTAGATGCAACTCTTATCACATTGGTTTTACTTAGCTTCCGGCATATAGAACACTGGTTCCCGAGATCTCCTCAGAGGCGTATGAAGAGTGTTTAATCTTTAGTCGTGGATGAGGAGAGGTGAAGGGAACTTTGCAGAGTCTTTCAGTCCGGTCTGGTAGCAGAGGCTTTCACAACGAAGTTGTAGCCGGGTTGTGAGTAAGGAACGTAGTTCAATAATCCAGCCTAGATCAGCTGGTGCAGTCAGATTAAATAGGCAGACCGTGTCATAAAGGGGTGTGGCTAGGCTCCGTGGAACCAGGAAGTAAGAGGATACCATAGTTAAGGCATGACAGTACCCCCTCTTTAATGAGCAACCTCTGGGTGCTATTGACTTGGTTTAGAAGGGTAACGCTTGTGAAATTTGGAAATCAATATGTCAGCATGAACGACAGAGGAGTTTTCCCATGTATCTTCATCAATTCCATATCCTTTCAATCTGATGAGGTATTGTAAGGAGCCACGATGGATCCTTGAATCCAGTATACTTTGAATTTCGTATTCTTCTTCACCCTGGACCAATATGGGATCAGGAGAAGTAGTGACATTTCTTTGGAAAGGGTCAGGATGATGAGGCTTCAACAAGGACAATTGATTGGATCTTTGGCATACAGAACAAGATTTGACATAAGATTCGATAGTTTGGTCTTGACAAGGCCACCAACAGTATCTTTTACACAATTCAAGGGCCCTTTTCATACCTGGATGACCTGCCAGAGGAGAATCATGAATAGATTCAAGTACTTTAATTCTGAAAGAGGGAGGTACATAAATCCGGTCTTTAAAATAGTAGAGACCGTTTTTCTTGGATAATTTCATTGATTTAGGAAGTTCAAGAGCATCTTCACTGAGACCTTTAATGTCGTCAATAAGAGAAGATAAGATTCCAATGACTTTAGGCAAAGGAGGTTCTTGAGGAGTTTTGTGTTGAGAAAGGACAGCTCCAATTGCAAATTCCGAAGCATCCGTTTCAAGGACATAAGGATATGAAGGATTTGGAAGTTGAAGGATAGGAGCTGTTGTAAACTTTCTCTTTAATTCACCAATGACTGTAGGAGGAGGAGACTCCAGTTCGGTGTCAGAACAACATGAGGTTTTAGCTGGTTCTTTCGTAGACTGAAGAATTGGAATTTGCTGTAAACATGTTTCTTTACAATAATGTGAGTTAAAGGTGAGAGAGAAAGGAAACCATGAGATTTGAGGGTTGTGGTTCCTTAACCAGTTGATCCCTAATATAATAGGAAAAAATGGTGATGAGATAACATCAAATATAAGACTTTCCGTATGAGTATGATTGATGGTTACTTTTAGAGGGACGGATTCATGAAGTATTGGTCCCGATGAGATGAGGGACCCGTCAATCACTTTAACAGGTACAGAAGTTCTTTTACGAACACAAGGAATTTTATTCTTTGTTACAAAGGCTGAGTCGATGAATACTCCATTTGCACCGGAATCGATAACAGCCTTGGTTATGATTCTTTTATTGTCCCACTGTAATACAAGAACGATAGGGGACATTTGAGTATTTGCTGTAGAGGGAAGTACACTTAGGATGGAAGAGGCATGAGACTGCCTTCTGCCTTTTATCCGTTTTAATGAAGGACAATCAGAGACTAAATGAACTTGAGAGGCACAATACATGCAGAGGTTTAACATACGTCTTCGATTTTTCTCTTCAGGAGTGAGGGGACTTCTTATTATCCCTATTTCCATAGGTTCGATTGGTTCAGATGGGTTGTCAGGAGGCTTTGGAGCCCCTATTTCCATAGGTTCACGTGGTATGGAATTCTTATCTGGAGCTTTTGAGGGAGTGAAAGGTTTGCGGTCTTTTGAATGTGAAAGGGCTTTTTCGGCCTTTCTTTCTCTTAATCTTCTGTCAATGCTGATTGATAGGCGAATTAGAGCGTTCAAATTAGTAGGGAGTTCTGTTCTAGATAATTCATCTTTTACAGCTTCCGATAAACCAATTCGAAACTGGTTGCGCAATGTGATGTCATTCCATTGCGTTTCTATAGCCCATCTTTTGAATTCAGCAATGTAATCTTCAACGGGTCTATTTCTTTGCTGTAGTGTTCTGATTGTTAAATCAGCTGTAGCTTGTTTGTTAGGATCTTCATAGAGAAGAGACATGGCTTCAAAAAATTCATCTAGTGAATTTAAAATGGGGTCATCGTTTTCCAGAAAGGAATGGGCCCATGACATAGGTTCACCTCTTAGAAAGGAAATAACCGAACAAACTTTAGTTCTTTCTGTAGGATAGGATCTAGGTTTCAAAGCAATTAAAAGTTTGCAAGAGTTGAGGAACTCCCTGTATTTTGAACGATCTCCATAGAACTTTTCAGGGTTACACACAGCAGGATCACTAGCCGAGTGCAGAGTAGTATGAGGAGTATGAGTTTGTAAATCTCTGATATAAGTGAGAAGTCTTTCGTTAGTAACTTGCAGGTCTTGCACACTTTGGGCTAGTGCATTAACTCTTTGATTCAGCGTAGTTATAGTAGAATCGAAATCTGCTGGATCCATTACAATGGCTGGATTATTCTGTCACGTCTAAACATTTGTTATGAAGGAACACAACTGCAGATTTCGTATAGTTTGAATATTTATTAAAGAAAGTAAAAGGTAAAGACTTTAATTCCAATTTACAGGTACTGTAGCTTTAAGTAGTAAACGATAACTGAAGTCCACAATTACAGGCACTGTAGCTTTAAGTAGTAAATGATAACTGAAGTCCACAGTTACAGGCACTGTAGCTTTAAGTAGTAAACGATAACTGAAGTCCACAATTACAGGCACTGTAGCCTTAAGGAGTAAACGATAGTAAATTGCAGACACTGAATCAATAAGGAGTCTCTTAGTAGAGTTAACGGTTTAGGTGATAAGTAATTACAATAGCTGTTCCATACTTTAACTGAAGCAAGACAGATGCAGATAACTGATATGAAGTATGAGTTGAAGTTAGCTGTAACGGGATTGTTTTTACCGAAGGACTTTTGGAGACAGGTAATAACAGCTTTTAGATGCAACTCTTATCACATTGGTTTTACTTAGCTTCCGGCATATAGAACACTGGTTCCCGAGATCTCCTCAGAGGCGTATGAAGAGTGTTTAATCTTTAGTCGTGGATGAGGAGAGGTGAAGGGAACTTTGCAGAGTCTTTCAGTCCGGTCTGGTAGCAGAGGCTTTCACAACGAAGTTGTAGCCGGGTTGTGAGTAAGGAACGTAGTTCAATAATCCAGCCTAGATCAGCTGGTGCAGTCAGATTAA
The DNA here is from genome assembly GCF_036172605.1 of Pelobates fuscus. NCBI lineage: Eukaryota > Metazoa > Chordata > Amphibia > Anura > Pelobatidae > Pelobates > Pelobates fuscus. Next base: position 289,946,122 of record NC_086320.1, on the reverse strand, counting down.
ATAGGCAGACCGTGTCATAAAGGGGTGTGGCTAGGCTCCGTGGAACCAGGAAGTAAGAGGATACCATAGTTAAGGCATGACACCTACTATCCGACTTCCTCTAATTAGATTTGTTTCCTTATAGACTTGGCTACATAGTATCGCCACTGGAGACTGACGACAATAGCTATGTTCCAGGTGACCTCTATGAGTCTATGAAATCTCTATGAGTCTATGAGATAATTACACACTGAGTTTTGGCAGTATTTTTATAATAGGGCTAATACCTATTTCTTTTTTCTTATTTTTATATGTCATCCCCTACTCCCCATACCCTTGATATATGTGTGTTCTCTACTTAGACCACTATAATTGACTTTGCTTAAGTCAAGTGGTCAAAGTTAGGGTTTGTTTGTTAACCGTTTGTTAACTGTCTGTTTTGTAATCACATTAATAAAGTATCTTGGAGATTTTTAAGTACACTCCTAGTCATAGGGACAGATTTTCCTCTTCTTTGTCTATGTTCTATTCCCCTAGGGTTACCCCCTTATCTGTTCCCTCAGATCCCTGGATATTCTCTCTGGCCAACTTCTTTCTACTGACTTCACAGTATCTTAAGGAATCCCTAAGATTACAAATACTGTATACATACCACAAGTTGGATTATATTTCAGGACTTTTACCCACTTCGATATGTTAATGAAATTACCACTTGCATTCATTTAAGAACATGCTAAAAACCTGTACGGATATCGGTACTTGATGGCCAACACTACAATACTTGGAAATGTAATCACAGAGTCTACTGTAACAGCTTTTCTACATACGATGGTGGAGGCTTCTTATAATATCTTCATAAATGCATCTATACCATAACTGACTAGGCATGTTTAGATTAGAATGAGGTAGACAACCAAAGGCACTCCATATGTTGTGGACTACATTTCCCCTAATGCTTTGCCAGCACTATGGCTGTAAGAGCATTATGGGAGATATAGTGCACAACATCTGGAGTGCGGAAGGTTGCCTACTCCTTAATTGGAAGATATAGTGTAAATGTATTTCTCTCCTAGCATACAATGTAACTCGGGCCACAAGGACTCAGCTCTGAAACTCTGAATGCATATTTTGCTCTCCAGCATCCTATTCATAGAGCAAAGCATTCTGGGACAGATTACAGTAGATGCAGGTTGTAGTGCAGGCTTAAAATAGATATAGGTTGACGGCAGTCATTGGAACATGAACTCTTTCCATTCATTAGTTGTTTTTTTTTATCACACAAAAGAGAATGCTAAACATGACTAAAATAGTACTGGCTATTTCCACGCAGTAATTTAAGCTGTGCCTTATTATGAAAATGCTATGTGCAGTCTATATCTGTATTTATTTATTTATTTATTTATTTATTTATTTATTTATTCATTTATGTATTCAGTCTATGTATTTGCTTCCTATATGAGCCCTATAAACAGATCGCCCAATATAATAGAAGCCCCAGACAGATCATACGTTTTATTAAAGCATGTATTTTAATGACTTGCTGCATTTACCTCTTATTCACGATTACATGGGGAAAGCTAACCAATGTAATGCATATTTTATATCGTGCCTTCAACGTTAGGAAACAACTTGTTGATATTCTACATCCATTGCCGTAAATGAATGCTCAGAAATGCATACAATGAAATGTATGAGTAGCTATATCAATGTAAATTCCTTATAATCCTGTTTAATAAAGCTGATAAATTGTGTTCATATGTATGTATTACTTTCTCTTAATCTGCTAGCTATGTCCAACTGCATCACGTGATGTAGGAAAGCATTCAGTGTGAACTCATATGATGTAGAAGGTAAGCACTCAATGTAACCTCATACAGTATAGCAAGCACTCCGTGTGAGTGTTTCTTAAAACCAGGCAAGCATGGATGTGCATCCTTTTCATAGAGCAAAGCATTCTGGGACAGAGTACAGTAGATGCAGGTTGTAGTTCAGGCTTAAAATAGATATGGGTTAATGGCAGGAGACATCTTATTGGCAGCAGGCAAGTACTCTGTTTGACCTCACATGATAAACTCAGTGTGTGTCCAACCCCTTCCACCTGAAGTGAAAGTGGATAGTTAAGATACATTGTTAAACACAGATCTGCACATCAGTATATAATAGGTAGGTAGACAGACCAGCTTAGACCATTTCTTTACCATAGTTAATATACCAACATAAAGTTATTTTGTTTTAATTCTTGAATTAACACACACAAACACACATACACACAGAAACACAAACACAGAGAGAGATATAACATGATTTGTCTTTCAAAGATGTTAAAATGCCGGTTGTTAAAATTTCCAATTAGCTCATTATATAAACAATAGATATTACGTTTTGCATAGTCCTTGTCTGGTTAGGAATAATACTCAGATTTATCGAGATGTGTTAGGCTGATTTGACGTTGACAGCTCTTCCTCCAAATTAGTGGAACTTTGCTGAAAATGTCAGAGAAATTTCCATCCTCAAGCCACCACTCATTAGCAAACCTTGTAGACCAATACAAAATTAAGAGAATAAAGAAGATGGGAGCAATCATGCTGAAATGTGAAATGCTACAATATGGGAATATATTTAAAGTTGTCAGAGTGTTAGGTACACTCTAGAGTAATATCATGACAAAGCCAGAAATTAAATCTGGGGCTCTTCTAATATAATTCTAGTGAACATACACAAACACTATTATTTGTAAGTATACAACCCAAAGCTCTCGAATTATAATATGGCAACAAACTATCAAGGTTATGCCTAAAGTGAGATTTTCCAGGAACTCAATGTTAATTCAAATTCAATTTCAAATTTCACTCCAAGTATATTAACTGGAAAAAAAATCTACAAATAAGCAATTTTTCCACTGTAGCTACTTTGGCCTTAAAGGTCGGGGCAGAGGCGGGGTATGACCTCCAAGATGGCCAGAGGCTCTTTTGTATAGCTTCTGCTAATCTGGGCTAATATTTGGACCTATCTGTAACTATAGCAGGGAGAAATCACCGTGAGCTTGTAACAGACTTGATCTCACAAAGCGGATATCTCTGGTTCAGTGCAGCAGCGGATCAGAAGCAAGACGCATGCCTCCGGACCTTCAGCCTACTGTAGCCTGTGACTATACTGCTGGAAGAGGCTCTCAGCTACAGCCACATTACATGAAGTGACACAACTGCAGGCCCGCTACTCCTCTGCTCCCCCCACCTCCAAAGGACCAGCGGGAGTCATCTCGGTCCCCACTGACCAGATACACATGTCTCTACTGTTTCTGGATGACCTTTTTCTTCCACACTCTTTACAATGCAACATTACTAAGGGGTGTCAAGCCTCAGTGGTTTTCTCAGCATGCTACCCTAACATATTGTGGCTACAACATTCATGTTTACCTTACAGATTTTTTTTTTTGCCATTTAGCATATTTGTTTGTGTTAACTTAGACATGTCTGTATATATTGCAGCAGCAGATATAATTATGTTCACCTACAATAGAAACAAAAAAAGAGATGTCTTTCTTGCTTAGAATAGTGTATGTTTAAATCTGTATATTACTCTCGTTTTGCCAAGTTGACATATTCTGACTTACCGCTTTCTCTTCTGTGTTAACTGATACATCTTAATAAAAGAAAGATTAACAAAAAAAGTGACACAGGACACTGACCACTTTTGTTCAATTTGAATATGTTCCATTTACAACTAACTGATTTCAACTAAAATTTAAAGCAAATTGCAAAGTTTTGGATGGCAAGCTAGAAAAAATACCTAACAGGGTTATTTACTAAAGTGAGAATTTACAGTGAATTCAAATGAATTTGAAATTTAAGGCCAGAAAAACCAAACTGAAAGCAAAGCTTTTTTTATATTTTGGCTTTCAAATTACCACAGAGTTCACTGTTTAATGGATAAACCTCAAATTACCAAAGAGCTGTCAGCACCAGACATTGGGACCCAGAGAAGCTGCCCATGCACCCCGGGTTTAGAGATTTGTTCTTCAACTCACTCTATATTATTTTAGCTATGTTTGGCTCAAAATTGACTATTCTCTTGTGCTCCCAGTTTAGTGAATAATGATCCCTAAGCAGGAATGTTATCTGATAAGTTGTTTTATTCTGTAAACATTGCAAAGGTAAATGCTCGGATATCTTAATCTGAAAACATTATCCTAAAATATAGAATATATTATCCTAATATCAGCTTTTTGTATCTAGTGTTGCTTGCATTTTTTTCTGAATGATATTGACAAACTAAGCAGCTTCCAAACACAATCACTGATTAACCTTTAACAACACATGACAGAATAATGCAATCGTGGATATCCTTCCCCTAATTCAGCTATGCTATGTTTTACCAGTCCCTGCAGATATTGGGGGAACCCCAGATATTATTAGGCTTAAATTGGTGGCCCCACACTGACCGATAAACTGTATGCAGCACCCAACTCTTTTAAGTGTGGAATTAAATCCTACAATGGTACAACTTGGTGTGAGCATGGTTAAATCCCTCCTCATACTAGAAAACCTTGGTATTATTAACTTACAGGGGCTCCATCTGTCAGCTGGGGCCATATTTAGTGGCCCCAGTGTAACAGATGAGCTGCATGCAGCACTCAATGTGAGTGCAGCATGCCACTCTTTAAATTGGGTTTTAAATCCCTATTTGCTACAGTGCAGTGTGAGCGGGGTAAATCCTTGTTTATTCCTGGAGCTCCTCTTTGACCTGGGTCTCCAGACAGACTGATGAGCTGTATACAGTGCTTAAAGTGAGCACTATATATAGCGCTTTAAATAAAATGAGAACAACAACGCTCAGAAATTGCACTTGGCCAAGGGGATTCTCTATGCGCAGTTGATCTAAACCGACACTGACAGGGTCTCCATACATGTCCCCCTGCCAGTTGCCCAGCATCGATCATAATGTATTTGGCATGCTAGTTTTTCATTATGACAGGGATCACCCTGTCATCCTGTCATGCTGAAAACAGCCAGTAGATGGTGGAGACATACCTCTCACTACTGTTTTATCTAAGAATTCCCTTTGCTAATATCAGAACTGATAGTTGCAGAGGGAGACCCTTGGGATTAGGATTAGATTAAATATTATATTTAGGATTAATAATATGTTTATGTAAAGGTTTAGAATAAGGTATTGGATAAGGGTTCCTATTAGGGGTTTGATTATAAATAGGACCAGCAAGGGAATTCCTTCTAAAAGAAACCCCTAATATGTGCATATGGAAAATCAGAAACATAAGACAATACCATAAACTTTGAAAGAAATTGGTGATAAAATAAGGCTCAAAATATACCGTAACACATACCCTGTGGCCCATCAAAACCATCAAAATTCTAAGTGTAAAAACTGAATAGTCATGTCTCTTATATGGCACTGTAACTTCACAAAATAGTGGCAAAGGTATACATTGGGGGTTTTGTTTTATTCAGAAGAGTTTGCTGAGCACAAGTTGTGTATTTGATCATAGTGGCACATATCAAACTAGCAAAATGCCCAGAACAAATGTAATTTGTATATGAAAAATATTTTTTACCACAGACTTTGACATAAACTGGCTTTAAAAATGGCAGCATGTTAAGGCACAATATACACCATATGAGAGTCATAGATTGTCTGCTTCCACAAATGGCTGGACTTTGTAGGGTAATTTGAACAGTCAAACTACTATATTGCCCGAAAATGTAACATAGGTCTATCAAATTCATCTATCAAAATTCCAACTATAAAAACTAAAATGGTCAGGTCTCAAATGACAATGTAGCTTCACAGAATATTGGCAAAGGCATGGATTGGAGGCATTCTTTTACTCATGTGGCTGATTTGATTTCTTTTTTTTAGAAGAGCAGCACACATTAGGTTTATGAAATACACATTAAAAAAAATCTTGTTGTATGTGGACACGTTTAAACAAATATATATACAATTTCACTGCAATATATATCAGAGGTTGTCAGTTAAATAACTATGTAAAAAAGTCTTAGAATACTATTAGATAAATACAGTGTGATATCTTATATAAATATGAATATATATGTTTGTGTGGGAATTTAGTTTTCTCTGTTATTTAAGGTGCACCAATTATGCACTCATTATTTTAAAACAGTGGAAACTTTTTTTTGTTTGTTTGTTTTTGATATGTAATTTTATTAACCCCTTAAGACCGCAGGACGTACCATGCCGTCCTTATTTGGGCGGCTCTAAACGCCGCAGGACGGCATGGTACGTCCTGGGCGGTCTTACCCCCCACGTGGCCGGCGGAACATGGCCGCTGCAGATCGCGGTCGGGGGCATGCCTGGCCCCCCAGGCAGCCCCCCTGTGCCTGGGGACCGCGGTCTGCAGCTTCCGATCGCAGTGACAGGCTGTCACTGCGATCGGTATTTACCATGTGTCAGCCGATTTTAAAATCGGCTGACACATGGAGCCGGCGGAATTCTCTGCAGCAGATCGCGGTCGGGGGACATGCCTGGCCCCCCAGGCAGTCCCCCTGCGGTCAGTGACCGCGATCTGCAGAGTATGATCGCAGGGAGAGGCTGTCTCTGCGATCTGAATGCAGAGACAGCCTCTCCCTGCGATCTGATCGCAGTGACAGCCTGTCACTGCGATCAGAGGTTACTATGTGTCAGCCTATTGGCTGACACATAGTAACTGCAGGCAGGATCCCCCTGCAGATCGCGGTGGGGGGCATGCCTGGCCACCCAGGCACTCCCCCTGTGGCCAATTACCGCGATCTGCAGGAGGTGATCACAGTGACAGCCTGTCACTGTGATCACTGATCCTGTGTGTCAGCCAGTGATGTAAAATCACTGGCTGACACTGTCTCTGCCCCTCTCCTCCCCTATTAACCCCTTAATGTAAAAAATAAATAAAATTAAAGTTAAAAATAAAATACACTTACATCATTTATATATATATATTATATATATGATCTATATATAATATATATATATACGCACACATTTACACATACACTAAGTGTATTTTAATATTTATATATATAATTATATATATATATATATATTAATATCAAAATACACGTAGAAGGATATTGATTAAATATATACATAATTTTATATATATATATATATATATTATAATAAAAAAATATGTAAATACGTAAAAAAATTAAAATAAAAAAATAAATAATTAAAAATATATATGTGTGTAATTTCGTTCTAACTGTATTTTGATTATATATATATATATATATATATATCTATATATATATATAGATATATATATATATATATATATATAGATATCAAAATACACGTAGAACGAAATAATATACCCAAGTATATACGTATACATCACTATATGTATACCTATATATAAATAAAAATAATAGTAAAAAAATTATATACATATATATATATATATATATATACACACACGTGTATATATAATAATTTTACATATATATTTATGTAATAATTTTACATAATTAGGTATCCTAATTAATTACAATTAGCGGGACCTGCCTAACAACCCAGGCCGAAAGTATAGGGAATTTAATTTGCTAGCACTATATTTAACCCTATAACTTTCCAAGACACTATAAAACCTGTACATGGGGGGTACTGTTTTACTCGGGAGACATCGCTGAATACAAATATTTGTGTTTCAAAACCGTAAAATTTATTACAACAATGATATCGTCAGGGAAAGTGAAATTTATTGCCTTTTTCGCACACAAACGGCACTTACACTGACGATATTTTTGCTGTCATACTTTTTACTGTTTTGAAACATAAATATTTGTGTTCAGCAAAGTCTCCTGAGTATAACAGTACCCCTCATGTACAGGTTTTATGGTGTTTTCAAAAGTTACAGAGTCAAATATAAGGCTTGCGTTTCAGTTTTTTCACAATGAAATTCGCCAGATTGGTTACGTTGGCTTTGAGACCGTATAGTAGCCCAGAAATAAGAATTACCTCCATAATGGCATACCATTTGCAAAAGTAGACAACCCAAGGTATTGCAAATGGGGTATGTTCAGTCTTTTTTAGTAGCCACTTAGTCACAAACACTGGCCAAAATTGGCTTTCAAATTAGTTTTTTGCATTTTTCACACACAAACAAATATTAACGTTAACTTTGGCTAGTGTTTGTGACCAAGTGGCTACTAAAAAAGACTGGACATACCCCATTTGCAATACCTTGGGTTGTCTACTTTTGCAAATGGTATGCCATCATGGGGGTAATTTTCATTCCTGGGCTACCATACAGTCTCAAAGGCAACATAACCAAACTGGCAAATTTCAATGTGAAAAAACTGAAAAGTGTAACATGCTATATTTGACCCTGTAACTTCCCAAAACACCATAAAACCTGTACATAGGGGGTACTGTTTTACACGTGAGACATCGCTGAATACAAATATGTGTATTTTATTGCAGTAAAAGCAAACAGTATTATGACATTCACAGTTAGAATGTCACATAGAACTAAGAAAATTTTTAAAAAATCATATTTTCTCTAATTTTTTATATTTTATTCATATTACGTTATGTTCCATACCTAAATATTTGATGTTAAATGAAAGCCCTGTTTCCCCTGAACAAAATGATATATAATAAGTGTGGGTGCATTTAATATGAAAGAGGTAAATTATTGTTGAACAGACATATAGTCAAAATCTGTGGTTTGTTTACATTTTTTTTGGTTCACAACTTGTACATTTGGCTGCGGTCTTAAGGGGTTAAAAAATGAGAATTCATATATGTATATATCACAAATTAAAGCCCTTTGTGTCCTTTAAAGAAGTATTAAATATATTAAATGAGAAAGATGGAAATTGTGGTGAACCACAACAATCCCAACATTGCTTGTGTCCTTAAAGGGATTTCCTGGCACTGCAGAATCCTGGAGTGCCCCTCTCCCTCCCGCACCTATCCCAAGTCGCTGAAGGGGTTAAAACCCTTTCAGACACTTACCTGAATCCAGTGCCGATGTCCCTCGGCACTGGGTCAGGCTCCGCCCATGCTCCTCCCCGACAACGTCCGCCAGGGGAGACCTAATGTGCATGCGCATCAATTAGACCTCCCCATAGAAAAGCATTATTCAATGCTTTCCTATGGGGATTCCGGCGACGCTAGAGGTCCTCATGCATAGCGTGAAGATGTCCAGCGTCGTTTAGATGACCAAAAATCGTCTAAGAAGCCAAAAGTCCTTCTAGTGGCTGTCTGGTAGGCAGCCATAAGAGGAGGAATTAACCCTACAAGGTAATTATTGCAGTTTATAAAAGCTGAAACAATTACACTTGCAGGGTTAAGGGTGATGGGACGTGGCACCCAGACCACTTCAATGGGCTGAAGTGGTCTAGGTGCCTACATTGTCCCTTTAAGTATGAAACAAGCAAGCTGAAGCTGTGTGTTTAAGTTAAAAAAAAAAAAAGTTTCTATAATCTCCAGACCTTTAGAGTTATTAGTACTTTGTGCTGTCAGAATCAAAATGGTTTCCCAGTTTGCAGGGAGGCTGCAAGGGCTCCCAAGTAGGCAGAAGGCCTCATAGTGTCAGCCTCCCTGCTGCTCTGCATCTTCTCTGGTTGTCAAGGTAACTGACTATGAAGTAATAATGTACCTGAAAAAATTGTATTGAGGCTTGTAGGGTTAATGCTTGAATATTCATAGTGAAGAGTAGAGTTAATACAACAAACACTGTACAGGATCATATACAAGTGTAAATAAAATTAGTTATCTCTCAAATTATTAACATGTTCTATCAAATCATCTTTGTTAATTCAACACATATGTAGCATATGAAATGCACATTTATGTATATTTATCTCATTTCCTACCTATCTTGATCCACTTTGTTTAATAAGATTAAAACCACTGACATACTGATGAAAGTACCAATAAAGCTGAAAAAAAAGTGGAAAAATCTATTTGGATGTTTGGATATAATTTATTGACTTGGAAAAGCACTTTGTTGCACTAGCAATCTTGGTTTGCTTTTTTTTTTATTTTTTTTTCTAATGTAATCCATATGTGCATACCATTGTTCTTTTTAGCTACAGTGGTATAGGTACTATCCTAACCGCCGCCCTATTTTTTTGTGATGTAAATACATCTGCTTTGTGTGTTACCATACATCACACTTCTATTATTTCTCTTTTATTTCAGCTGCTACAATTTGCATTGGATGGCTACATTATTCCATATTATAAAACTACCTGTCTTCTAAATAAGCAATGTTGGTTGAAAAAGATAAATCTCAATAGATCCTTCCTAGTAAATATTTTATAAACTCACCAACTTTTAGACGTGATAATATTTGTGCTCTCAGAGCCAAATGTATAGTTCGTTTTCATTTTTTTAAGGGAAACTACAACTGGCATCAGGCCTGATAGTGACAAACTCCCTGATGCTCTGATGCCCTGATGTTCCTGGTTGCCAGGGGAACTGGCAATGACATCATAGGATAACTAGCAGAATCACATCAGGGTCTGTAGGCTTTTTTTAAAGGCACACTCAACATATTTTTTTTTTTTTTTAAGTTTAGTAGATGTAACCCTGAAGAAAACATGCATGCATTTATTTCCTGCATGTTTTCTTTGGAGACTTATGAAAAAAACAGTTTGCAAAAGTTTGCAGCATCGCAAGCCCTCCCATCTATCTTAGACACATACTTTTACAGGGTTATTCACTAAGTGAGAACTCAAGGCCAACTGAAAGTGCATTTCAAATTTAAAGGGACACTATAGTCACCAGAACAACTACAGTTTATTGCGTTTGTTCTGGTGAGTATAATCGTTCCCTTCAGGCTTTTTGCAGTAAACACTGTTTTTTTCAGAGAAAAGGCAGTGTTTACATTACAGACTAGGGATACCCCCACTGGTCACTCATCAGATGGCTAGGTCAGTGCTGCACAGTGTGACTGACATTCAGTGTCTTCACCCTCTGCATGGACACATTGAACTTTCTTCGTAGCGGTGCATTGATTCAATGCATCTCTATGAGGAGATGCTAATTGGCCAGGGCTGTGTTTGACTTGTGCTGGCTCTGCCCCTGATCTGCTTCTTTGACAGTCTCAGTCAATCCAATGGGGAAGCACTGTGATTGGTTCAGATCACCACTTCTGATTATGTCAGCCAAGCAGGGAGATCAGGTGCAGAGCCAGCAGCAGCAGACTTGAACAAATTAAGATTTCCTAGGTTTAGGGGGTATAGGGAATCCACAGGGTTTAGATGGTGGTTTTAACACTATAGGGTCAGGAATACATGTTTGTGTTCCTGACCCTATAGTGTTCCTAGAATTCTAACTTCAGGGAATAACCAATTAGAGGCTTCTCACTTAGCAGCCTCTGTGCTGGACCCACGAGCGCATGCCCATGCAATTTCAGCTTTTCAATTAACTGTTCTATAATAGTGATGTAGCAAATATAACATTTTCGGTTCGCGAATGTGCGAACGCGAACGTGCGAACGCGAACTTCCGCAAATGTTCGCGAACGGCCGAACCGGGCCTCTGTTATCTACATCCTCTGGCAATAATGGTTGCGCATCACTCATTTCTTCCAACTGATGTGTAAATAACTCCTCTGACATACCAAGTGAAGCGGCTGTGGTGCTAGTGTTGGTGGTGGCGAGTGGTAACTTGAGAGGTGCCCGAAGCTAAGCTGGAGGAGGATGGTGCGTCGAGGTTCCGAGCGGAAGCTGTAGAAGATTGGGAGTCCTGTGTTAGCCAGTCAACTATGTCCTCAGAACTTTTCAAGTTTAGGGTACGTGGCCTCCGAACACTGGGCATTATTCTAGGGCCAAAGGGAATCACAGAACCACGACCACGACGGCCCCTGCAGGGTGGCTTGCCTCTGCCTGTCATTTTTTTTCGATTAGTGGTACTATGCGTGCAAGCTACTGTGACAAAAGATATGAGTGGCACTGGTGTGACACTGTGCCCTGGCAGGCCCTGAAACGCACACTCTTGAAGGAAACTGACTGCTATTATATTACAGTCAAAAAGTTTTGTTGTTTGTTAAATGCAAGCTATTGGGACACCAGTGAGTGAGTGGTGGCACTGGGCAAGTGGGCACAGTATACGCTGCGAGCCTGACACACACGCTGGCAGACAACTAACTGCTATTCAATCTATTACAGTCAAAATTGTATTTTTTTTAAAAAAAAATGTACACTACTGTTACACCACACTTTTTTTTTAAAAATGTACACTACTGTTACACCACACTAGTGAAGGAAACTGACTGCTATTATATTACAGTCCAAAAGTTTTGTTGTTTGTTAAATGCAAGCTATTGGGACACCAGTGAGTGAGTGGTGGCACTGGGCAAGTGGGCACAGTATACGCTGCGAGCCTGACACACACGCTGGCAGACAACTAACTGCTATTCAATCTATTACAGTCAAAATTGTATTTTTTTTTTTTTAAAAATGTACACTACTGTTACACCACACTTTTTTTTTAAAAATGTACACTACTGTTACACCACACTAGTGAAGGAAACTGACTGCTATTATATTACAGTCCAAAAGTTTTGTTGTTTGTTAAATGCAAGCTATTGGGACACCAGTGAGTGAGTGGTGGCACTGGGCAAGTGGGCACAGTATACGCTGCGAGCCTGACACACACGCTGGCAGACAACTAACTGCTATTCAATCTATTACAGTCAAAATTTTATTTTTTTTTTAAAAAATGTACACTACTGTTACACCACACTTTTTTAAAAAAATGTACACTACTGTTACACCACACTAGTGAAGGAAACTGACTGCTATTATATTACAGTCCAAAAGTTTTTTTTTTGTTTAAATGCAAGCTATTGTGACACCAGTGAGTGAGTGGTGGCACTGGGCAAGTGGGCAAAGTATATGCTGTGGCCTGACACACAGGCTGGCTGGCAGGCAGGCAACTGCAATTTACAAAAAAAAGCAGACTGATGTTCTAGCCCTAAAAAGGGCTTTTTGGGGTGCTGTCCTTACAGCAGAGATCAGATGAGTCCTTCAGGACTGTAGTGGACACTGAATACACTAGCCTAGCTATTAATTTCCCCATCAAATCAGCAGCAGCTACACTGTCCCTACTCTCACTAAGAATGCAGCTTCACAATGAATGTAAAATGGATGCTGTCCAGGTGGTGGGAGGGTCTGGGAGGGAGGGTCTGCTGCTGAATGGCTGGAATGTGTCTGCTGACTGTGAGGTACAGGCCAGGGTCAAAGTTTACTCAATGATGATGAATAGGGGGCGGACCGAACAGCGCATGTGTTCTCCATCCGTGGCGAACGCGAACAAGCGATGTTCGCCAGGAACTATTCGCAAGCGAACAGTTCGGGACATCACTATTCTATAGCTTATTGAGAAGAGGGCAAGACAGGGACACTGTAGCTAATTACGTCTGCTGCTTCCATTAGCTCTGTGAAACAGAAGCAGAATACAATCTCCCTGGCTGTCTGAGTGAGAGCTGGCCCCATTTATTAAAGTGCCAATTTCTATTGAAAGGAGCACCTTTATAAACTGTCACAAATATCACAGACTCCAAACATACAAGTTCACTTACAAGTGTTACAACTTACAGCCCTCTCAACCCACATCATGACAGGTGCAGTCTAAATATTTTAAAAACATTTTGCTTCTGAATCCCACTAGACATCTTGCTTCCTTTAAGATGTGAACCTTGGACATAATATGCAGGAGATTAATCAAACTGCAGATTTTTCTGAACTATAATTCCCATTATGCCAAATTGAGTTTTACATTTCTCCATTTCTATTTCTCCCCCGTATATATTAAGGAAGAACCCATGGCAATAGATGTGCAAATGATTGCTACTAAAAACGTGCAGAATAATTGTAATTGGTTAATTCAAGACAAGGTGCTGCAGCAACTAAAGAAAGTTTAATATAAACAAAGCTCCAGGGCCTGACGGTATCCATCCACGAGTATTTAAGGAACTTATTAGGGAGTTATCTACCAAAAGGCTGAAAGACCTAAATTGGTCTTTCAGACAAATTTACTAATACTAAGTAAAAAGCTGGCTGAAAAAATAAGATTTTAGAAGAAAGAAAACATCGAATGGTAAGTTATTTTTTTTTTTTACAGGTTCTTAGTTAAAGGTCCCCCCCTCATTATTTTTAGGGTGAGGGGGTAGGTAAGGGGATCATTTTTTTTGGGGGGGGGAGGGGGTGACTAGGGGTTTGGGGACCCCTAGTCACCTGGGGTGGGAAATTAGGTCCCCCCCCTTTATTAGTATATAGGGGTAGGGGCCAGGGGGGAGGACATTAGGCCCCCCCTTTATTAGTATTTAGGGCCCCCACCCGCCGCTCAGGGGTGGGGGCCAGGGGGGGGAAGAACTTAGGTCCACCCCCTTTTTAGGATTTAGGGCCCCCACCCGCCGCTCAGGGGTGCGGGCCAGGAGGGAGGACGTTAGGTCCCCCCTTATTTTACTGTAGGGCACCCACCCACTGCTCAGGGGTGGGGGCCAGGGGGGAGGACATTAGGTCCCCCCTATTACTATTTAGGGCCCCCACCCACCGCTCAGGGGTGGGGGCCAGGGGGAGGACATTAGGTCCCCCCCTATTACTATTTAGGGCCCCCACCCACCGCTCAGGGTTGGGGGCCAGGGGGGAGGACATTAGGTCCCCCCCCTTATAATTTTAAGGCCCCCACCCACCGCTCAGAGGTGGGGGCCAGGGGCGACGACATTAGTTCCCCCCTCTTATTATAATTTAGGGCCCCCACCGCTCATGGGTGGGGGCTCGGGAAGGGGGAGCCACAGGCTGCTCACTGTTTAATAGACATGCCCCTACTCGCAGTATAGCAAGTAGGGGCATAATTTACTAATACCAAGTAATCTTTACTTGGTATTAGTAAATTTGTCTGAAAGACCAATTTAGGTCTTTCAGCCTTTTAGTCGATAGCTCCCTAATGCCGTGGGAATTAGGGAGTTATCTACTTATTCATTCCTGTCATTACATTGACTGGCCAAGTAACTTACATTTTATATGAATGTATGTTACTTGATTGTTGTAAGTGTTGCAAATGCTTACAGGTGAATCCTGGCTATGTTTGTATATTTTTTACTTAAAATTGTATACAATGTAATATTTTTCTTCTTTCACTGGGTACGTATATTAGTACTTAGGCAATACTGTGCTTCGTAACTTCGGCTCTTCAGCACTTCGGAAATTCGGCAATTTCGGAACTTCGGGACCTCGGCAATTCGGCACTTCAGCAATTCGGACATTCCGAATTGCCCGAAATTCGTCCGAATACATAGTCGGACCGAAACGAATTGCACATGTCTAGAAGAAATAAGTGAACCTCTGTTTTTAATCTTTCAAGATTCTTTTCTTTCAGGAAGTGTTCTGGAGGATTGGAGGAATGCAGATGTGGTTCCTATATTCAAAAAGGGTTCAAAATCCTTGCCTGGAAATTATAGACCTGTGAGCTTAACTTTTGTGGCTGGGAAAATATTTGAAAGGTTATTAAGGGATAATATTCAAGAATTCCTTGAGAAGAACATGGTTATCAGCAAAAATCAGCACGGTTTTCTGAAGCACAGGTCATGTCAAACTAACTTGATTGCGTTCTACGAAGAAGTAAGTAAAAGTATAGATCAGGGTGTTGCAGTGGATGTGATCTATTGGGATTTTCCCAAGGCATTTGATACAGTTCCACACAATAGATTAGTGTTCAAACTCAAGGAAATCGGTCTAGATTAAAATGCTTGTTCTTGGGTAGAACATTGGCTTAGAAACAGAGTACAAAGAGTTGTCGTTAATGGTAAATTTTCAAGCTGGACAGAGGTGGCAAGTGGTGTCCCTCAGGGGTCTGTTCTGGGACCCCTTCTATTTAACATGTTTATAAATGATCTTGAAGACAGCATTGAAAGTCATGTTTCAGTGTTTGCAGATGACACAAAACTCTGTAAAATAATACAATGTGAGCAAGATATTACTTTGCTGCAAAGGGATTTAGATAGACTGGAGGACTGGGCACTCAAATGGCAGATTAAATGTAATGTTGAAAAATGCAAAGTTATGCACTTCGGCGTAAAGAATGCACAAGCAACGTATACCCTTAATGGAAGCGAATTAGGAATAACAACACACGAAAAGGACTTGGGAATTGTTATAGACAACAAACTATGCAACAATGTGCAATGTCAATCAGCAGTGGCCAAGGCCAGTAAGATATTGTCATGCATGAAAAAGGGCATTCATTCTCGGGACGAGAATATCATTTTGCCTCTTTATAAATCACTGGTAAGACCACATATTGAATATGCTGTGCAATTTTGGGCACCTGTTCTAAAGAAGGATATTATGGCACTAGAAAAAGTGCAGAGGCGGGCTACAAAATTAATAAAAGGAATGGAACATATCAGCTATGAAGAAAGGTTAACAAATTTAAACCTATTTAGTTTAGAAAAACGTCGCCTGAGAGGGGATATGATAACATTATACAAATATATTTGGGGCCAATACAAACCATTGGGTGGAAATCTATTCACAAACCGGACTTTACATAGGACACCAGGTCATGCGTTTAGACTGGAAGAAAGAAGATTTCATCTAAGGCAAAGGAAAGGTTTTTTTACTGTAAGAACAATAAGGATGTGGAATTCTCTGCCTGAAGAAGTGGCTTTATCAGAGTCTATACAGATGTTCAAACAGCTACTAGATGCATACTTGCAAAAACAGAATATTCAAGGATATAATCTTTCAATGTAGGGTAATAACTGCTTGATCCAAGGATAAATCTGACTGCCATTCTGGGGTTAAGAAGGATTTTTTTCCCTAGCTTGTTGCAAAATTGTGCTTCAAACTGGGTTTTTTGCCTTCTTTGGGATCAACAGCAAAAAAACAAATGTGAGGAATTCTGAACTTGATGGACGCAAGTCTCTTTTCAGCTATGTAACTATGTAACTATATGTAACTATGTAACTATGCATCAACTGAATTGTTCTTCACAAATGTCTACGGTGCCAAGGGTAGTCATCATTGTAATTTCAGCAAATAATAACATACACAAGGGGTTTATCTTCATACAGTGAATTAAAGTTCATTAAAAAACAAATTCCAACATTCTCCAACTCAGCCAGTCACAACTGAGTTATTTCATCATTATTTTTTCGCTTTTTTTTTTATTTATATATTTTTTACAGTTTTTTTTTTGGGAAACTGTGGATGTTTATGAAAACATTTCCCATAGCCATCCTAAAGGATTAGTTTACATAGCAAAAACATAGACAATCTAAAATGTGTAGGTTAGCCATTGCTGTCAATTACTAGCCTCCAACTAACAGAATATATGAATAAGATGCATATATAATTACACAAGTTCAGTAAAAGTAAGTCACTGTCAGCCTGTCAGGCACAGTACACAGTCAGGGGTAGCCTTTGAGTTAATGTTAAAAGCTATGATAACTTACCAGATGCTAAAGTATAAAGGCTGGACCTGATAACGAGAATATGCCAAAGCTGTCACAATCTCCTCTCACTGCTTCTCCACAAGGGTCCGACAGAAATCTGCTCAGTCACAATGCCCAAACCATCTCCCCATCTGAATTTACATACAAGACATAAAGAACATATATAAAACAATCACATAGAGCATATATACGCATCTGATGAATATACCTAATGTGTGTGCCACAAGCAATCAGAATGATCACTTTGCACCTATCTCTTGCGGTCATCATGATGCATGAGGCACTGCCATGTTAGGGGGGAGATTCTAGTTACGCTAGTCTTGGGCAGACAGCAGAGAATCTGTTGGGCAGCTATACAGTCGATTTGAGCCCTGCACGCACTGCCACGTTTATATCTAAAAAAAACAGTGGACGCATAATTCTCAGGAATTTTCTGCACCTCACGATTCCTTTCAGTGTGCATATAACATGGGATTACAGAGATAGACAAAAACTATTTGTGCATATATTAACTGGACACTACAGCCATATATGTGTGTACTGCCACATTTATAATCTGGACATGTCAGCATCTATACCCTTTCTAGTGTCACGGGCTTGGGGTGAATGGGCTCAGTATGCAGAGATTTGGACAGAGAGTCTTGAAAATTAAGGTCTTTAGTATAAGTAAATATAATTTAAAAAGTGCCAATGCAAAACAGAAGCAGTAAATAAGGCAATATCTTGGTAATAAATAAGTCCTTGTGAAAAGTAAAGTCTTTACCAAAGCGTTGACACTGGATGAATGATGCGAAGACTTGATCTAAGTTGGAGCAAGCTTTGCAGGAGTTAACAAGACTGGAGCAGGATTGCAAAGGTTAACCAAAACTGAAACAGGATTGCAAAGGTTAACCAGGACAGAAACATGATTGCTGTCGTTAACCCAGGCAGGAACAGTAGTTAATTCAGGAAATCCAGGAAGTATGGAGCATTACCAGAGTCCAGACAGGCAGGGGGTAATTCAGGAAATCCAAGGAGGTGAGGGTAATCAGAAAACTTTAGACAGGATCTGTCTCTGTACTCTAAGGAGGAAACAAAACAACTGCGCACAGAAACTAGGGGGTTCTGTGCTTAAATAGGGGAGATATAATAGCAGCACCCCTAAAGGAGAGGTCTCAGGCAGAGGAGGCTATCTAATTAGGTGATTTAGGCAGCCGTCTAAGGCCTTGTGCTGATTGGGGCCTCGGGGCTGCATAAATCACCTTAGGGCAGACTACCATGTGCGAGGCACCTCCTGTCAGTCTGCCCAGGAGAGAGCCAGATGTCAGTCTGCAGCTTCGCTGGGAGTGTCTCGCGATCTCCCATCTGTCAGAGCGTTGCCACGGGTTACCATGGCAACGCTCTGACTGGAGATCACAAGATTTTCCACGTGATCTGCAGCTCACTCCCGGCGGAGCTGCAGACCAGAGACCCGGAACCACCGGGGAGAGAGGGCGTCTACAGGACCACCAGGGAAAGTATTTATGAACCCCCTACCCCCTGTTACTGCCCCTCCATCCCCCCATTACTACCCCTTTACCACCCCTACCCCCTGTTACTGCCCCTCCACCACCCCTACCCCCTGTTACTATTCCCCTATCCCCTGTCACTACCCCTCCATCCCTCCTACCCCCTGTTACTGCCCCTCCACACCCTACCCCCATTACAGCTCCTTCACTCCCCTACCCCCTGTCACAGCCCCTCCACCCCCTACCCCCTGTTACTATCCCCTTACCTCCCTACCCCCTGCTACTGCCCCTTCACACCTCTAACCCCTGTCACAGCCCTTACCCCCTGTTACTACCCTCTACCCCCTGTTACTGTCCCTCCACCCCTATCCCTCTCACTGCCCCTCCACCCTCCTGCCCCCTGTTACTACCCCCTGTTACTGCCCCTCCACCCGTTAGTACTCCCCTACCCCCTGTTACTGCCCCTCCACCCCCCCTACGCCCTGTCACTGCTGCTCCACCCCCTAACCCTGTCACTGCCCCTCCATCCCCCCTACCCCCTGTCACTACCCCCTGTTACTACCCCACTACCCCCTGTCACTGCCCCTCCACCCCGTCCCTGTCACAGTCCCTGAAGCACACACACCATGTCACAGCCCCTCCATCCGCCTTACCCTCTCACAGCCCCCCTACCAAGTCATAGCCCCTACACCCACCCTGTCACAGCCAACCACACATATTGTCACAGACCCCCTACCCTGTCACAATCCCCGGAACCCTCTCACAGCCCTCCCCCCCCCGCCACCCTGTCACAACCCACCTTACTGGCTGTGGGATGACAGCCTCCCCACCCTCCCACACACCCTGTCACCCCTCCACATACACCCCTTACCCCCTGTTACTGCCCCTCCATCCCTCCTAACCCCTGTTACAGCCCATTCAACTCCCTGTTACTGCCCCTCCACACCCCTACAAAGTCACAGCCACTCCACCCCCACCCTGTCACAGCCCCTCAAACCCCACACCATGTCACAGCTCCTCCAGCCTCCTTACCCTCTCACAGCCCCCCTACCATGTCACAGCCCCCACACATATTATCACAGCACCCCCACCCTCTCACAACCCCCCACCTTGTCACAGTCCCCACTACCCTGTCACAACACACCTTACTGGCTGTGGGATGACAGCCCCCCCCCCCACACACACACACACCCTGTCACCCATATATTTATTTATATATATATATATATATATATATATATATATATATTGTGACAAAAGTACTCCTTTCCCTTGGTACCTTGTCCTGGGATTGGGGTGTTACACACAGTCTTTTCAGGCTTTAGAGACACTTCACACGCTGGATGAGGTAAATTAACTTGCTCTTTTATTAAGGTTCCAAAATAAATGCACAGTAAGGTATAAAGGTAACAAAAATATATAAAACAAAAGCCTTGCTCTTCTGAGCACTAACTAAACAAAATAATCAGCTAACTGGGTTGGATGGCTTGTCCATTTCCCAACATAAACATAAGCATAAACAACCTTACTGTTTCAGGGTTTTCAGCTCTCTGTTTCCACTCACAGAAACCAAACACAATCTCCCTCCTTCCTTGGCAGGGGAGTACTTAATAGCACCGGTAATTGGCAATCCTTTTCAGGTGAGTTAAATTAGGATTCAAACTCTGGAACTGGACTTCTCACCTGTAGGTTCCAAGCAACTTCCAAAATGTGGAGTGGAGCACTGGCCCACCCTACTCTCCAAGTACTCCACCCCAGGGCCCAAATATACACATATTTAAAGTGCAACATTCATTATAACATTACACATTTCCCTGGGGCTAATTACACAAAGTAGGAACCTTGCAAAATCTGGGGAGGTATATAGATTCCCTCCAGCACAATTCCTTGCTTTCGGTCACACATCCTCCCCCCCAGCTCAGACCTATTGGGTCGAGCGACCATGGACACTAGCGAGTGCATCCGCGAAAGACCATCTGCATTTCCCTGTTTACTCCCAGCCCTATGCTCTATGGAGAAATTATAGGGTTGCAAGCTAAGGAACCAGCGGGTTACTCTACTATTTTTCTCCCTGTTTTGACTCATCCAAGTAAGGGGTGCATGGTCTGTCACTAGTCTGAATTTTCGTCCCAAGAGATAGTATTTAAGTGTGTCTACTGCCCACTTTATAGCCAGACACTCCTTCTCAACAATGGAATAGTTTCTTTCTTGGGGATTAAGCTTCCTGCTTAAATATAATATGGGGTTCTCCTCACCCTGAATTTCCTGAGAGAGAACAGCACCAAGTCCTACATCAGAGGCATCTGTCTGTAAAATAAATTCTTTAGAAAAATCAGGTGTTACCAACACTGGTTGGGCACAAATGGCTTCTTTAAGCTTTCTGAATGCTTGTTCAGTCTCTGGGGACCATTTTACCACTACTGGAGCATTAGCTTTAGTAAGGTCAGTTAATGGGCTTCCAATTGTAGCAAAATTGGATATAAATCTCCTGTAATAGCCAATGAGGCCAAGAAATGTTCTCACCTGTTTCTTAGTCAGTGGTCTCGGCCAATTTCATATGGCTTCAATTTTAGCAACTTGGGGTTTCACTAGTCCCCTACCAATAGAGTAGCCCAAATATTTTGCTTCCTCTAGGCCAATTGTACACTTATTGGGGTTAGCAGTTAAGCCAGCATTTTGTATTGAGTTAAGGACAGCCTGTACTTTTGGAAGGTGAGATTCCCAATCCTCACTGTGTACTACAACATCATCCAAGTATGCAGCTGCATAGCGCACATGCGGCTTTAGTATTCTGTCCATCATTCTTTTGGAATGTGGCAGGGGCACCATGCAAGCCAAAAGGCAAAACTCTGTACTGAAATAGGCCATCAGGAGTAGAAAATGCGGTCTTTTCTTTTGCTCGCTCTGTGAGTGGTACTTGCCAATAACCTTTGGTTAAATCTAGTGTAGTGAGGTACTGAGCTCTCCCAAGTCGTTCTACTAGCTCATCAACTCTAGGCATGGGGTATGCATCAAACTTAGAAATAGCATTCAGTTTGCGATAATCATTACAAAACCGTACTGTATTATCAGGCTTTGGTACCAGCACAATTGGACTGCTCCAGTCACTTTGTGACTCCTCAATGACTCCAAGATCTAACATTTTCTTAACCTCTGCTCTGATAGCTTCTCTGCGAGCCTCGGGTATTCTGTATGGTTTGAGATTGACCCTTTTTCCTGGTTCTGTCAAAATGTCATGTTTAATCACACTAGTCCTTCCTGGGACTGGGGAGAATACCTCTTTATTTAATCTAATAAACTCCTTAACTTCCCTTGTCTGGTGTATTGACAGGGTCTCTGAGATATTTACTTCGGGGTCAATATTATACTTATCAGGGAAGGTTGAAGCCTCTGTAGTAACCAGAACTTCCCTTTCTTTCCATGGTTTTAGCAAATTGACATGGTATATTTGCACTTCCTTTCTTCTACCTGGTTGCCTTACTTTATAATTTACCTCTCCTACTCTTTCAATAATCTCATATGGCCCATGCCAAGTTGCCAGGAATTTGTTCTCTACTGTGGGAACCAGGACTAATACTCTGTCTCCTGGTTGAAATACTCGAATTCTAGCATTCTTATTATAGCTATTCTGCTGATTTTGTTGAGCCTTTTGCATGTGTTCTCTGACTATTGGCATAATGGCTTCAATATGTTCCTGCATCTGAGTTATGTGTTCTATAACACTGCGATGTGGGTTTGCTTCTTGTTCCCAAGTTTCCTTTGCTATGTCAAGTAATCCCCTGGGGTGTCTGCCATATAATAATTCAAAAGGTGAGAAACCCGTAGAAGCTTGGGGTACTTCTCTAATGGCAAACATTAAATAGGGCAATAGAAAGTCCCAGTTTTTCCCATCTTTATCAGTTACTTTGCGCAGCATAGCTTTTAACGTTTTATTAAATCGCTCAACCAAACCATCGGTTTGTGGGTGATAAACAGAGGTTTTGAGGTGTCTAATGTGAAGGAGCTTGCAGAGTTCCTTTGTAACCTTGGACATGAATGGAGTACCCTGATCTGATAGGATCTCCTTGGGAATCCCAACCCGGCTAAACATCATCATTAACTCTTTAGCAATGGACTTTGCTGAGGTTGTGCGCATAGGTATTGCCTCAGGGTAACGGGTAGCATAGTCTAGTACTACTAATATATACTGATGCCCCCTACTGGATTTTACCAGAGGACCCACAAAATCCATAGCAATACGTTCAAAAGGCACTTCAATAACAGGCAAGGGTACTAAAGGGCTACGGTAAGCCGTAAAGGGCGCAGTGACCTGACATTCAGGGCATGACGAACAGTAGTTCTTGATAGCTGCGATTACTCCAGGCCAATAAAATCTCCTCAAAACACGCTCTCTTGTTTTGTCAACCCCTAGGTGACCCCCCAAAACATGGCTATGTGCAAGGTTTAACACAGTGCGCCAATAGGCTTGTGGTACTAACAGCTGCTTTGTAATAACTGACTCTTTTTTCTCAACTCTGTACAACAGATCATTATCCACTTCAAAATAAGGGTAAGAGAATTCCCTGGATTGACAGGGGATCCATTCCTTATAGAAATATTATTCCTGGCTACCAATAATGTTGGGTCAGACCACTGTGCACTTCTGAAGTTACCAGGCCTAACCTCTAAATCAGCTAACTCTATATCTGGTTCAGAGCTTCTAGAAGGTCCCGCATTAGTTTGTTCTGGGTTTTCACCAACTAATGTTTTTATAGAGGAATGCTGCATATTGTTAGGCTCATCATCATGATCTCTCTCATCTGCCAGAGTATTTGCAAAAGGAAATTCATCATTCTGTTCACCTGATGGGTTTTCAAAACATGCCCATAGGTCTAGAAAATGGGGAAAATCCCTTCCAATAATCATCTCATGTGTCCGTTTTGGTACCAGCCCCACTCTGCAGTTTACAGTACCACACTGGGTTTTAACAAGTATATCTGCAGTAGGGTAGTTATGTATATCCCCGTGCACACAAGCAATATCAACTTTTCCAGAGTTAACAATATGAGTATCCTGTAATAAGGATTGGTCTAGAAGGGTAACCATACTCCCTGAATCTAGCAATGCCTGTATATTTTTTCCCTCCACATTCACGGTACACCCAGGGTGACTATTCAAATAACCACTTTTTTCCACAGAACATACAACCTGTGAATAAAGTGCAATTCCTTCCCAATTATTACCAAAATTACACTCCATTGGTTCAACATTTTCAGGACAGTCTTTTGCAATATGTCCAAAGTTTCTGCATTTAAAGCATTTTATACCATAATTAGTACTTTTTGATTCATTTGTAGGCTCTTCCCACCTCCCAAAGTCTTTTTCTCTTAACAATGTCTCTTGGGTAATAAAACCCTGTTCTCTCATCAAAGGTTGAAGCAGTTCTCCCGCTGCTATATACCGTTCAACCAATTCAACCAATTGGTCTGCTGTTTGGGGATTGCTCTGACTGACCCACCGACGAAGTCCAATAGGTAAGCCTCTTAGGAATCTTTCCATCACCAGTTGCTCCACAATGCGGCTGGGTGAGTTGATCTCTGGCTGCAACCATTTTTTGGCAAGGTGTATCAAGTCAAACATCTGTGAACGAATCGCTTTATCCAGGCTGTAAGTCCACGAATGAAATCTCTGGGCACGGACGGCTGTTGTAACCCCCAGGCGTGCCAGTATTTCTGCTTTCAGCTTCTTGTAGTCAATGGCTTCTGCTGGGTCCAGATCATAGTATGCTTTCTGGGATTCACCAGTAAGAAATGGTGCTAGCAGACTTGCCCATTCCACTTCAGGCCAACCTTTTCGCTCAGCAGTTCGCTCAAATGCCATTAGGTAGGCCTCTACATTATCTGTGGATACCATCTTTTGCAAGTAGTGACTCACTCTGATCACCTTTGGACATTGTGGTGATTCTGTGGCATCCCTGGCCAGCCTTTGTGATAGACTCTGGATCTCCTGCTGTATGACACATGTGGCATGCTGCTGCTCCTCTCTGAGCAATTGATGAGCTGCTGCCTGTGTTGCTTCAACTTGCTTGAATAAAGCATCTGCATTTTCCTTTTGAGCCAGTACAAGCTGCTGCAGTATTGAAATGCTCTCTTGCTGTATTGCATTAGTCTCTGCAGTCCTCCTGTTTGTCTCTTGCTGTACAGCAGTGGACTAGAGCAAAGCTTTCATGACATCCTCCATTTTCTCAGCAGTCTCTTTCTCCCTACTTACAGACTTTGCCGTGTGCTGCCCGCATTCTCCACCATATGTGACAAAAGTACTCCTTTCCCTTGGTACCGTATATACTCGAGTATAAGCCGACCCGAATATAAGCCGAGGCCCCTAATTTTATCCCAAAAAACTGGGAAAACTTATTGACTCGAGTATAAGACTAGGGTGGGAAATGCAGCAGCTACTGGTAAATTTCTAAATAAAATTAGATCCTAAAAAAAATATATTAATTGAATATTTATTTACAGTGTGTGTATAATGAATGCAGTGTGTGCGTATGTGTGTGTGTGTATGAGTGCAGCGTGTGTGTATGAGTGCAGCGTGTGTGTATGAGTGCAGTGTGTGTATGAGTGCAGTGTGTGTGTGCATGAATGCAGTGTGTGTGTGTATGAATGCAGTGTGTGAATGCAGTGTGTGCAGGGCCGGTGCAAGGATATTTGCCGCCGTAGGCAAAACATTTTTTGCCGCCCCCTCCCCCCCCCATATGTCCTGACTTCCCCTCCTCCTCCCTCAGTGGTCCTTACCTCCCCACCCCCGTGTTCCTTCACCCCCCCCCCCCCAGTGGTCCTGACTCACCCCTCCCCTAGTGGTCCTTACCCTCCCCTCCCCTAGTGGTCCTTACTTCCCCCTCCCCTCCCATAGTGGTCCTTATCCCACCCCCTCCCTCTCATAGTGGTCCTTATCCCCCCCCTCCCTCCCATAGTGGTCCTTATACCCCCCCTCCCTCCCATAGTGGTCCTTCTCCCATAGTGTTCCTTATCCCCCCCCATCCCTCCCATAGTGGTCCATATACCCCCCCTCCCTCCCATAGTGGTCCTTATCCCCCCTCCCTCCCATAGTGGTCCTTATCCCCCCCCTCCCTCCCATAGTGGTCCTTATACCCCCCTCCCTCCCATAGCGGTCCTTATACCCCCCTCCCTCCCATAGTGGTCCTTAACCCACCCCCTCCCTCCCATAGTGGTCCTTATACCCCCCCCCTCCCATAGTGGTCCTTATACCCCTTTTTTTTGTTATTATTAAAAAAAAATTATTATTATTATTTTTGTATTATTTCTTCTTATTTTATTTATATTTTTTTTTTTCGTCCCCCCTCCCTGCTTGATATATGGCAGGGAGGGGGGCTCTCCTTCCCTGGTGGTCCAGTGGCAGTTCAGTGGGGGGGAGAGGGGGGCTGGCAGAGCTGTAACTTACCTGTTCTGCAGCTCCTGTCAGCTCTCTCCTCCTCTGCGCCGTCCGTTCTGCTCTTCTGTCAGCTTACACTGTAAGTCTCGCGAGAGCCGCGGCTCTCGTGAGATTTACACTGGGAGCTGACCGGACACGCAGAGGAGGAGAGAGCTGACAGGAGCTGCAGAACAGGTAAGTTACAGCTCTGCCAGCCCCCCTCTCCCCCAGTCTGTATTATGGCAATGCAAATTGCCATAATACAGACCTTGACTCGAGTATAAGCCGAGTTGGGGTTTTTCAGCCCAAAAAATGGGCTGAAAAACTCGGCTTATACTCGAGTATATACGGTACCTTGTCCTGGGATTGGGGTGTTACACACAGTCTTTTTTCAGGCTTTAGAGACACTTCACACGCTGGATGAGGTAAATTAACTTGCTCTTTTATTGAGGTTCCAAAATAAATGCACAGTAAGGTATAAAGGTAACAAAAATATATAAAACAAAAGCCTTGCTCTTCTGAGCACTAACTAAACAAAATAATCAGCTAACTGGGTTGGATGGCTTGTCCATTTCCCAACATAAACATAAGCATAAACAACCTTACTGTTTCAGGGTTTTCAGCTCTCTGTTTCCACTCACAGAAACCAAACACAATCTCCCTCCTTCCTTGGCAGGGGAGTACTTAATGGCACCGGTAATTGGCAATCCTTTTCAGGTGAGTTAAATTAGGATTCAAACTCTGGAACTGAACTTCTCACCTGTAGGTTCCAAGCAACTTCCAAAATGTGGAGTGGAGCACTGGCCCACCCTACTCTCCAAGTACTCCACCCCAGGGCCCAAATATACACATATTTAAAGTGCAACATTCATTATAACATTACACATTTCCCTGGGGCTAATTACACAAAGTAGGAACCTTGCAAAATCTGGGGAGGTATATAGATTCCCTCCAGCACAATTCCTTGCTTTCGGTCACAATATATATATATATATATATATATATATATGATCTAAGTATATATAATGTACTTTTACACTGTTTTAAACATTTTTAAACTTTATTAAAGGCACTGGGGGACTGCCTGTCATTCCAGGCAGGGGCCCTGCAGGCACTGCTTTGGCCGGCTATTCCATCCATGTGATCGCAACCTCATCGCGATAACATGGCCCGGGAGGGCCAGATCAGTCACAGGAGGACTGCCTGAGATGCCAGGCAATTCCCTCCATTGTGATCGCCATCAGGGGATCTCCAGCGATCATGTAAGTGGGCAGGACGGCGTGTGCGTACTATGCCGCCCGCCGGTGTTCAGGGCTGGGTCCCAAAGGATGACATAGTATGCCCGCTGTCCTAAAGGGGTTAAATACTTTTACAAGTTTACAAACAGATTTTAGCACAGACAGGAGGCTCATATTAAATTATCGCATTACTACTCCAGCAGCAATGTAAATAGCAAAAAAGTTAAACGAATTAACAAAGTACAACCAAGCATGCTAGTAACATGAAGCATTCAGTGACCAATCAGCTTCTATTCTAGATTATATAATGAATGACCCCCAAATTCCTTCCACTTTCTTATCTGCTTTCAAGAAAGATGAGTCTACTGTGTTGTGGATTTGTGTTAATTCTGACTTGATGATTTTATTGTTTGATTTATTTGAAGTGACTATTGTTTTTTGCATTACCGGGTGGTGCTTGAGATTTATTCATTCTATTTTACCCTTTTTGCTCTTTCCCTCTTTTTTTTTTTTTTTTTTTTTAATTCTTTATTTTTGATGTGCATAGGAGTAACATACATTTTTGCTATGCCACAACAGCAAAAGCAAACTTAGGAGTAAACAATGAGGTTAACAAAGTGGGCATATTGGCATTACTGTGCACTTTTTTTGTTAGAAAATAAAACAGAGAACAACAGTTAGCTTGATCCTGTAGTTATTGTTAAATAGCTCGACAGTAGCTGCTTATTGCTATAAGTAAACAGAAGGATGCTGGTAACTAAGAGAAGCAGACAATATCGTTATCCCTCTTTACATGCCATGAATTTTGCTCGTATGAAACGCTTCATACCTAAAACGGGGTATGTTGGGTACATTAAGACAAGTTAAAGGAGGTATACGGAAGGTTAACATACAAGTTTAGATTGTTGGTAATGACCCGCATTGCAGTAGCATTAGGCAGTGTGAGGGCAGGTATCAGCAATGAGAAGTATTTAATTGATAACAAAAAGAAAAAAAAGAATAAAGAAAAAATAAACAAAAGTGTAACATGCAGGGTTTAGTGGCCGCCTATGAGTACGCATTTTAGGATCATGATATGTCCCAGGAGGCTTACATTCCTACCAAGGTAGGCAATAGTATTACAGGCTGTATGCTTTATAAGAATAGATCTGACCGGTTAGAGTACATTGCAAACGTTAACTATCTATCCTAAAGAAATGACTGCAAAGTTATACAAGAGTTACAAGAAATAGACTGTTTTAAGCCTGCAGCTATGTCTAGACATATCAACCAATATCATAGTTTAAACTGCTAACGTGAGTGCATCAAATACCACAAGTGATAGAGTTACCGAAGGAGATCACTGATAACTGTGTTTTTAACTACTGGGCGTCTCAGAGTATGCACATATTAGCATTCAAATGTGTGGTACAGGCTAGTTCTAGGTACTCTGCATTAGGTTGCTAGTCTACTGCAAGTTATTACATTGAAAAAGTGTGTAGCGTAGGTGGGCAGCGAGCCTAAACTAAAACAAAACATGTATATTTTTTGCCGTTGAAGCGCTGGTCAGCATTCTGTGGTCAAAGTCCCTGGTCGGTGGCCTGTCTTGGCCAGCATCCATCTCTCAGAGTCAGCCGATTCCCTGTGTGGGCTTCTGTAGTACAGATGTGCATAGTCCATTATGCGTGGGCTTTGCTCTCCAGGTATGTCCCTTAGGCTTTACCCAGGTGTGAGATAGTGGTGTGACATTCCTCTGTGCGCGATGGGTGTCGCAGTGAGTCTGGCCGAGAGTGGAGTTAGCGGCTTGGATGGAGCGAGGTAAGTCCATTCCCCTACCCCGGGCCAGTAGCAGGGCCGACATCTTGGGTCCACGGTCTTGGCTGTCGCGAGGGGCCAGGTCTCTCTCCCGTTGGGAGTGGCTGGGGGTGCGGGTGATCGGCCGCTGAGTGCGACGGCGAGCCCTCCACCAGTGTGGGCGATGTCTCAGGGTTGCGCCCGGCTTTGCCTTCAGCCTGGGTGGACCAAGAGTGGAGGGGACAGGCTTTTCTAAGAACTCTGGGCCTGAGGGGGATCTCTGTGCCATCCGGCTCTCACCTCTCCGGTCCGCCCCCAGTGGTTGTGCTGTTCTGATCGTGCGGCTGTGTTTCAGGGCTCCCCTGCGCTGTGGTGGTGTGAGTGGGCATAGTTTGCTTCGTAGTTTCCGCCAGAATTCCCGAAAGTGTTTGTTCAGCCTGGCGAGTATGTCTCCGGAATGTGGGAGCCATACCTTCTCTGCCTTTTTGGCTTGGTCGCATGTCTGCAGGACTGCTTGTCCTCGTGGTTGCGTTTGGGTCTCTTCTCCCAGCAGGGACCGGTATGAAGAGTCCGGCCCGGTAGGCTTGTGCTTAATTTGCCACGTTGATTTACAAGCTTCCGCCATTTTGGAGGCCCCCATCCCCGCTTTGCTTGAAGGGGTCGCAGGCTTAGTCGGAGGGTGCTGGGCGTGGGGTTCCCCATCTGGCGGGGACCGGGATAACCCCCACCGGTCAATCGGGGGGGGGGAGAGAGAGAGTGTTCCAGGCGTACCAGTGGCTGTGTGCGATTGGCGGGAAAGCTGCCGCCTTTCTCCGCCGACTCCCGTGGTAGGCCCCATTCTGCCGATGCGGAGCCCGGTTATCACGGGTGCCCGTTTCGGTGTCTCAGGGTTCAGGCCGGTCTCCCCAGTCCAATGGGCCCACCTGCAGGAGGGTGAGATCACTTTAGCCAGTTTAAATCTCCTTTTTTGTGCCTGTTTTTCAGGAGCTAATGCAGAGCACGTCTGCTCTGCTCGCTGGTCAGGCTCCGCCCCCTTTCCCTCTTTTTTTTATCTGGGTTTTACAGTTTTTTCCCTTCTGTGCACTATGTCGATTTTTTTTCTCTTACTTTTTATTTTTCATTTGATATGTCGATTTTCGACACTCGTTTTCTGTGTTCCCTCCGCACCATTCCTAATATTTAATTTAGCAGTTATTTCCTGTGGCATGCATTAGGCGTGCATGGTATGTGTAAGTGGTAGCCATCCTTTTTTTCATTTTCCACATCTTTCTCCTCCTTCGTTCATTGCGCTGACGGCACTCTGTTGTGACATCTCACAATCAGCTGGTAATCAACTGAATTTTCTGATCTTTTTTACCTCACAGATTGTTTCTCCCACAAATAATCAACATCGTTTTTATGTTCTTTTCACAATATCTACAATATTACTTTTCCCTGTCAGTTTCACAGATGCCCAGTTGAATTTATTGACAGTTTTATTTTATATATTTTTTTCTATAAATTAAATCTGTAACCATGAGTTCTAAAAAATCTAACAAAAATCCCTCACAGTCACCTATGGCTGGTACATCCAATGAACGTGAAACCCTCACTGAAGATTTACAGAGTATATTAGATAATTCTGTCAATAGATCTATATCTACTGCTATCATCCATGAATCAATTGCTATATCTGTGGCAAAGGCTTTAAGCATAAACACAAAATCTACCAAAGATAGCCATGTTACTCACAGCCCTTCATTAATTCTTTTTATGAGACATTTGGCTCAGTGATTTAGGAGGTCTGGGAAGGCCACCCAGAAATGCAAATACCGTATATACTCGTGTATAAGTCGATCTCGTGTATAAGTCGAGTGCAGTTTTGTGACCAACAATTGTGAAATATGCTATGCTTCGTGGATAAGTCGAAGGTAAAACTTGGGGCTATGAAATTCTGTGATTTTTATAATTATATACACACACACTCATACAAACACACACTCTGCATTATATACACACACACTCTGTGTGTATATAATGCAGAGTGTGTGTGTTTGTGTGAATGCAGAGTGTGTTTGTGTAGTGTGTGTGTGGACTGGGTGGGGTGAGGGCATTTTTATTATTTTTAAAAAATATTTTTTTTATTTTAATTTTTTTAAATTTTAATATAATTATTTTATTATTTAATATTTTTTTTAGTCCCCCCTCACTGCTTGTTAACTGGTAAGGGAGGTTGCTATCTTAATCCCTGGTGGTCCAGTGGATGGGCTGTGCAGGGGGGGAGCCGGCAGCAAGCTGTTGCTTATCTTTGTAGCAGCTCCGGTTAGCTCCCTTCACCTCCGTGCAGCTCCCCTGTCAGCTCCCAGTGTAAGTCTCGCGGTCTGCGTGCCGCATGGAGCGTTGCCACTGGTTAACGTGGCAATGCTCCATTTTCACTAGAGGGCACTTCCGTGTCAGGTTTTCTGTGCTAGTGCGTCACTGGAAGTTCTCACGCTGTGTGAGGACCTCCAGCGTCGCTCAATTCCCCATAGGAAATTATTGAAAGCATTTTCAATGCTTTCCTATGGAGAGCTCTAATGCGCGTGCGCAGCATTGCCGTGCATTCGCATTAGGTCTCCTCAGCCGGCAGGCAGGTTCAGTCTCGCCCACCGGCTGACATAAGGAAGAGGAGGAGCGGTGGCGAGCATAAACCACCACCGAGGGACATCGGCGGGGGTCTCAGGTAAGTGACTGAAGGGGTTTTCACCCCTTCAGCAACTTGGGATGGGGGATGGGAGGGAGAGGGGACCTGCAGTGCCAGGAAAACAGATTGTCTGATGATGATTTTATTCTGGTTGTAGAATGTAAACCTTTTTCTTTATTCCAGATTATATAAATGCCCTATATCCTCGCAAAGGTTACAGTGAACCATGTTACAAAATACATGGAATATTGGTTAAGAAAATCATTTGATCAAGCAGCAAGAACCAAATTAAGGGCGGAATGCCGAATATCAACTTTATTTAAGAGAGTTTCTCAGACCCCTGATTTGGACCCTACTATAGCCCATTTGTTTTTAATAAATCATGGAAGAATCCATACAAAGTTCTTGACAGATCATAATAAAGCTTATCAAGACAAACTTTTGGATACTACAGGTTCTATAGCTAAACTTTATATGATTTAGAACAAGCATTTGCTTCTAGTAATCCAGCTAATATTGATATTTTACGAAGCAGTTAGACAATGCTAATGCTGCCTTAACCCGTGAACGCCACAGATCTATTTTAATGAAAATTGACCCCAGTCTACAAACTAACTCATAAAAATGAACTGCTTTTTACAGTTTACTTTTTAAAAAATCTTTCATTTACGATATCAGCAAATATGTCAACATATTTTCTTCTCTGCATAAGGCCCAAATATCTCTAAAAAATGTATCTAACATGAAGGTTTTTGGTAGGGCAGGAAGAAGAGGCCACTTTTCCATCTGCAATTTTAATACCGAACAGGTCTGAAAAAACAATTTCACCCACAATAGAACATGTTATGAATCACAACACATATCTCCATTCTTCACTTTGCTTGGAAGACCATGGAGATCTAGAAGCCAAAGAGGAATTTCTCATGCTAGATCATCTCTAATTCCCATTTTCCCTACACAAATTAGGAAGCAGAATAACATTTTCCCCCATGTTTGAAATCAAATTACCAACAATGCTTGGGTTCCAGGCACAATATTAGTTTACAAAATAGAATTTCTGGCTAGCCCAGTTCTACATAAATTAACATACCAGATAAAGTTTCCCCCGCAGGATCAAATTCTAGTATAAAAGAAAATATCTGAATTATCATTAAAACACTATAAATCAAGTTCTCCTAAACAATCAAAATTATATAAGCCATTTGTTCCTGATCAAAAAGAAAGATACTGGTCACAGTCCAGTGATAAAGTTAAAATATCTAAACAATTATGCCAGATACCATCACTTTTAAATGGAGGGGATACACTATCTAAAAGATTTATTGCCAACAACATCTACAATTTATATAGAAGGGGAAAAAATAAAAAAGTGGAAATTCTTCTGCTTGCCTTTTCGTTTCTCGTCTGCACCTTGGTATTCTACCAAGTTACTAAAATGTAGTAGCAGAGGTGTCAGATTAATTATTTATTTAGATTAAATCTGCATAATGTCTTCAACGACTTCAACGATTGAAAGATAGATAATGACCTTCGCAACGGTTTACTATATTAAGATGGTAGTTAGAACATATTCATGGAAGCTTAGGTCAAGGTGAACCAAATAAGTAATTTTTAGATTCAACTGGAAACATCCTCTCTGAGGCATGAGCGCACAGTACCAAGCTAATTTGGATCATTTTGATTAGTAGGTGCATGGAATAGGGTGTGGATCCTGAACATTCAGATTTAGCTAAGTTTAAATTTTTTGCTGTTTTTGTTAATTCGTGAAAAGCGTATAACACTATTAATCTTTACCAATCTGCATTCTCATAATCATTATCATATATATATATATATATATATATATATATGTGTGTGTATATATATATATATATATATATATGTGAAATCTTCCTCTTAGAAGAAAACACTGTGTCTTCTCTCTCACTATAGCTAAAGAAATAAAAAAAAAAAAAGTGCTGTTTTTGTTTTTCTTTGTTGGATGTAGGAACAGGAGTCTGAAAAGATATTGTTGCACTGAAATAAATATCAGTTGTATTTAACCTTGCAAGTGCTTTGCATCTTCCTCTCCTCGATTGACAAAATATGTTATGTATGCTATTTCTATGTCCACATAAACATATTTGTTGGATTGTCTGTAACCAAGATCCTCAACCTATGGTACCTAAAGCTCATGAGGTATTTCGGATGTTACCACAAATTATTTTTGGAACCAGTTCAGTTTCAGATATTATTGGCACATTAAAAAATATGTTGATATGAATAATACAGCTAAAATAACGAATTAGTATTAGAGTTATGTAGCTTAAAAAACTTGCTTTACTATTCCATAAAATGATTTTATCAACGTACTGGACTGATATGCATACATATTACGCACTAGCATCTTGCATATGCATTTTTATTTTCATTTACCGAGAGCATCTGTTCTTGGAGACCAACAGTACTGTCAGTGTACATATTTTCTCGACTGATGACAAAGAGATCCTATAACATTCCCAGATGTTTCCTGGGGGCCTTTAATGACAAGTAACTGTAGATGTTTAATTATCATAACATTAACTACTGACTGCTTGAAAAATTAAATGGGTCAGGATTGAAGAAACACAATGATTTTCTGCTGGCTGATTCCTTTTATCAATCTGCTATAAAAAGTAAGTGCAATTACGGCTTCTGGAAGTGCAGTCATAAATGCACTTTGTTTACTGGAATTGAATGAATATTTTGAGTCAAGCTTTGTCATTCAAACAAATTACAACGCTCTTTGCTTGGTGACCATGAATGAAATCTTACTGTAATCGACATTTCTGCTTTAGAATGTCTGTCAGACTTTTATGTATTGTACGGTGTTACCTTTTTGGTGTATTTTTTGTGTTGCTTAAAATGTCTGGCCTAATAATTATGCCACATATTAATTGATCTATACACGTCCACGTTGTCAATGATCTATTACTGGTCAGACAATTAAATATATTCAGACTAGATTTTTAAATTTCCCTGGAGGCTCATCGCTGTGCCCCCAATTCATACGCTTAATTAGCTTTAAGTATGCATGTATGTTTGTGTGTATAATTACTGTGTCCTTCTGCTGCCGACCTTCATCAGGAATACAGGATGAGGCAAGTAGGAAAATAAGGCAATGTAGCTTCACTGGCTTATTTTGTGATATATAGAGGGAGCAGATATACTCTTTCCTGCTCCCTTTCAGTGTACTCCACTTTAAAGGGCAGTGGTGACTGAGATTTATTATCTTACAATGATGCCTACTGTCTGTAATACAGTTCTCCCTGAAATGGCAAAGGTATGTGTTCACCAGTTCATGACTGACCTATTCCGTAGCTAGATTCCAGAATAAGAAAACATTGCCGGAGGTGCAGAGTTTTGTGGTGAATTAAAGGGACACCACAGTCACCAAAAAAACTTTAGCTTACTGTAATGGTTTTGGCGTATAGATCATACTCCTGCAGTCTCACTACTCAATTCACTGTAATTTAGGCGTTAAATCACCTTGTTTATATAGTTCTAGTCACACCTCCCAGCATGTGACTTTCACACAGCTTTCCTAGACACTTACTGTAAAGAGAGATGTAGTGTTTAAACTTCCTTTATTGCACATTCTGTTTAATTTAGAATTTTGTATCTCCTGCAACGTTAATTGCCTTCTAGACCCCGCAGTCGCCTCCTGTGTATGATTAAAGTTCAATTTAAAGAACAGGAAAAAATAAAGTCCAAAGCAAGTTCAAATCTAACTGAAAATGAAACCATTTGCTCCATGCAGGCTGTGTCAGTCACAGACAAGGGAGGTGTGGCTAAGGCTACATAAACAGAAGTGATTTAAATCCTAAATGGCAGAGAAGTGAGCAGTGATACTACAGGGGCATGATTTATACAGCAAAACTGTACAGCTTAATTATGCTATAGTTGTTTTGATGCCTATAGTATCCCTTTAAAGGATACCACATGCATTTGCTTTCCCCTCAACATTTATTGCTATGCCAGTGTATAAACATGATGATTTGGCAGGAAATTAGTGTGTGGTGTTCTTTCTCATGCCTGTTATAGCCAATACCTCCTGCTTTCTGTATTCTCTCTGGTTTTAAATATGCTTTTTGTAACACGTGACATCCTATTTAGTAAATCAGCCCCGTTGTCCCAACCACTGAAGATTGTGTTATTTTGATAAAATACCTGCCCAAAATGATAGACGTTAATTAATTTTAAGATTAACTTGTTCCTCTTTTGGGATGACTTTAATTTTAATGACAGTATACTATTTAGCAATTCTTCATTACAGAATGCAAGCACTGTGGAAAACATTAGGCTCATTACGATGAACTCTGTGCCAGAGTTTAATCACACAAGTAATGAAATGCATGATTAGAGATATCCATTAGCTAATCCACTGGGCTATTATGTAAGAATTAACATGACTATAGGTATAGACTGCACTTACAAGTCACTGACATATATATATATAATTGGAAAACAAAAATGATACAGGTGGTCACAACACATACATACATATATATGTGTGTATATGTGTGTGTGTGTGTATATATATATATATATATATATGTCAAAGATAATCCGCACTCTCAGGTTTTGCAGAAAAAAAAACTTCTATTTTATTCCGAATGTCAACGTTTCAGTTCCACTGGGGAACTTTCATCAGGACAGCAAGCAGGGTTGCTTGCTGTCCTGATGAAAGTTCCCCAGTGGAACTGAAACGTTGACATTCGGAATAAAATAGAAGTTTTTTTTTCTGCAAAACCTGAGAGTGCTGATTATCTTTGACATATATCTAATAGTGCAATCGAGCACCGGGTCATTTATTATGTAAGTAGGAGTGCAAGGTTTTTCTTTTTGTCTATCTATCTATATATATATATATATATATATATATATATATATATATATATATATATATACACACTGCTCAAAATAATAAAGGGAACACAAAAATAACACATCCTAGATCTGAATGAATTAAATATTCTTCTGAAATACTTTGTTCTTTACATAGTTGAATGTGCTGACAACAAAATCACACAAAAATGGATATCAAATTTTTCAACCCATGGAGGTCTGGATTTGGAGTCACACTCAAAATTAAAGTGGAAACACTTTGATGTAATGTCCTTAAAACAAGTCAAAATGAGGCTCAGTAGTGTGTGTGGCCTCCATGTGCCTGTATGACCTGCCAACAATGCCTGTGCATGCTCCTGATGAGGTGGCGGATGGTCTCCTGAGGGATCTCCTCCTAGACCTGGACTAAAGCATCTGCCAACTCCTGGACAGTCTGTGGTGCAACGTGACGTTGGTGGATGGAGCAAGACATTATGTCCCAGATGTGCTCAATTGGATTCAGGTCTGGGGAACGGGTGGGCCAGTCCATAGCATCAATGCCTTCGTCTTGCAGGAACTGCTGACACACTCCAGCCACATGAGGTCTAGCATTGTCTTGCATTAGGAGGAACCCAGGGCCAACGGCACCAGCATATGGTCTCACAAGGGGTCTGAGGATCTCATCTCGGTACCTAATGGCAGTCAGGCTACCTCTGGCGAGCACATGGAGTGCTGTGCGGCCCCCCAAAGAAATGCCACCCCACACCATTACTGACCCACTGCCAAACCGGTCATTCTGGAGGATGTTGCAGGCAGCAGAACGTTCTCCACCATGTCTCCAGACTCTGTCACGTCTGTCACATGTGCTCAGTGTGAACCTGCTTTCATCTGTGAAGAGCACAGGGCACCAGTGGCGAATTTGACAATCTTGGTGTTCTCTGGCAAATGCCAAATGTCCTGCACGGTGTTGGGCTGTAAGCACAAACCCCACCTGTGGACATCGGGCCCTCATACCACCCTCATGGAGTCTGTTTCTGACCGTATGAGCAGACACATGCACATTTGTGGCCTGCTGGAGGTCATTTTGCAGGGCTCTGGCAGTGCTCCTTCTGTTCCTCCTTGCACAAAGGCGGAGGTAGCGGTCCTGCTGCTGGGTTGTTGCCCTTCTATGGCCTCCTCCACGTCTCCTGATGTACTGGCCTGTCTCCTGGTAGCACCTCCATGCTCTGGACACTATGCTGACAGACACAGCAAACCTTCTTGCCACAGCTCACATTGATGTGCCATACTGGATGAGCTGCACTACCTGAGCCACTTGTGTGGGTTGTAGACTCTGTCTCATGCTACCACTAGAATGAAAGCACCGCCAGCATCCAAAAGTGACCAAAACATCAGCCAGGAAGCATAGGAACTGAGAAGTGGTCTGTGGTCACCACCTGCAGAACCACTCCTTTATTGGGGGTGTCTTGCTAATTGCCTATAATTTCCACCTGTTGTCTATCCCATTTGCACAACAGCATGTGAAATTGATTGTCACTCAGTGTTGCTTCCTAAGTGGACAGTTTGATTTCACAGAAGTGTGATTGACTTGGAGTTACATTGAGCAGTGTATATATATATATATATATATATGTGTGTGTGTGTGTGTGTGTGTGTGACCCACTACATCACCTGGAGATATATGTAACTCAATAGATGTGAGAAGTAAAAGATGATATACCAAAAATAACATTATTTGCAGGTAACTAAATGTCCCGGAATGCCTCTATCGATTCATGATAGAGACAAAGTAGTTAGAGACAGGAAAAAATAATAATAATATTAATATTAAACCTAATAGGGCTCCATTAGACAAACCAGATCTATGTATATGTACACTACAGTACTGCTTAGAAAGGTAACTACTATATTTCCGATATATTAAGTCCACAGTTACAGCTGATCACTACATTTATAGGGAGACACCTTTGACCACAAAATTTTCACGATCACCCATAGTTTGGGACATGTACTAATACAGCTATTAATGCAGATATATGGATGTTGGTGGAACTCTGTACGTATTGGAGCCACAAGGGATGCCTTAATAGTGATGGGAGTAGAGAACTTTATCATATTAGCTCCCCCTATGGGAGGCTGTATACGGCGGAGTCGGATTCATGGATGCAGCCATGAACTGTACAAATACTTTTCTCCCTTAAATCTATGAGAATTAATGGACATATTTAACACACACTGGCAATATATATCTACTTGTCTAAATCAGCATTACCCCTGCAAGGGATTTTGAACAAAATAGGGCTCCATTAGACAAACCGGATCTATGTATATGTACACTACAGTACTGTTTGGAGAGGTAACTACTATATTCCCGATACATTAAGTCCACAGTACATTAACAGTTACATCTGATCGTTACATTGTTAGGGAGACACCTTTGACAGCGACATTTTTCACGATCACCCATAGTTTGGGACATGCATTAATACAGCTATTAATACAGATATATGGATGTTGGTGGCACTCTGTACGTATTGGATCCACAAGGGATGCCTTAATAGGGATGGGAGTAGAGAACTTTATCATATTAGCTCCCCCTATGGGAGGCTGTATACAGCGGAGTCTGATTCATGGATGCAGCCTTATGGGACGGACGGATGTAGTGTCCACCCACGGCTGTTTATTCTGGGGAGATTGATATCTTCTCCAAACTCCACCCATATACACCACGTGGGGTTTGACATGAAGATCCCCTCCCCCTCATGATCCAGTCCACCAATGAATAAGGAATCCATTAGACCAGAGATATAGGCAAACCATTCCAGGTATTGAATATACACACCTCTTTTGCCTGCATGTATCATTTTGGCTGAACGGGGATACACACCAGGAGATACTAAGGTATATAAGAGCATCTTGTAGTTAGTAGGTTGTTTTGGCCTGACGAAGGTGCATCATATACAGCACTGAAACTCGTGTCAGCCGTTTTTTTTTCTTTTGGGCTATGGGTACTTGAGATGGCACTTTGTTTGTCTCACATGGTTTTTATTTAATATGTGATTTTTTTCTACTATTTATTTGCTCCTACCTCTGTCAGTTAGTTTACCAGGAAGAGAGGCTGTATAATTAATCCTTACTGCTAGCTTTTCTAGCAGTTTCCTGGATTCCTTGCTTTCTATCCTAACTTTAACTTTTTTGGAACTAATTATACCCTTCGATACATTGTTACCTGATTATGGACTAAAACCCTTTAGATTAAGGGCTTCATGAAGGGATACCTATCTGATATACTATATATATATATAATTAGACTAAAGAGGATTTTCCTTTTAAGTATATAACAGGAGACTGAACTATATATCTCTTTAGTGAATGCACTGAAAATACTTAGAGCCAGATCTAATAAAGCTCATTTAGTATATACTTGCAATAGCTCTTTTTGACTAGCTATATCCTTTTTTGCCATATGGGAGCATATTTATTTTAGGTTTAATATTATTATTAATATTTTTTTCCTGTCTCTAACTGTCTCTATCACTTTTGTCTCTATCACGAATCGGCTTTTTTATATATATCTTTTACTTCTCACATCAATTAAGTTACATATATCTCCACACACATATATATATATATATATATATATATATATATATACCACCTGTATAATTTTTGTTTTTCTCTGTATATATTGGAGTTAAGCCCCAAGAGACCTCTGGAGTCTCTACCTGGTACCATAGATAGCTGCCCATAACCAGGCACTTTTCCTTTGCTATAGTGGCCCACTGACGTCCTCCTGTCTTCCATTTTTGTTCATATATATATAATTGAGCTGAATCAAAAACAAACTATAAAAATGTGTAGACACATGATTGGAACCAGTTGGGTGATCTATCATGTCCCATTACTCATTACTTAGAGTTTTGGCATACTATTGAGCAATTGTATCAAATTATTATGTATTTTTCTCCAGCTTTTCTACTATGATTTCTAAAAATTGGGGATTGTATACCAATAACTGGGAAATTGCTTAGTTTGATTAGGAATCCTCAGGTCTGTTATTTAAGCCTGTCACTATGCAAAGGGGTAGCTTACAGCTTCATTCAATCCACAACCAGTTATTTACATATCTGGGCTTAAGTGGTCCCCTTTTTTAAATATGAGAAACTATTTGTGAGCCAAAATGTCACTAGTATGTGACACAAGACTACCCTTGATTTGTCCTGGTTGCCTGGTCCTTTGCGTGTAATTTGACTAAGGAGTTTGGCTATGCCAGAGTCTTTGGTACCATAATTGAAACAGGGTTATTCACTAAAGGAAACATTCCTGAGCATGTCAAGTGAATTCATAGTGAATTTCACGTTAGCCAAACTATAAAAGTCTCTAAGTCAGCTCTTCCTTCAATTTGGCTATTCTGGCTTAAAAATTTAAAAATCACTTTGCATTCCTGACAAGTTTCACATTTGTGAAAAACCCTGTAAGTGCCATTTATTTTTCTGTACATTCTTTTCAGTTAAACTTCTGTACATTCTTTTCAGTTAAACTTTTTCAGGACATAATCTTACATGATATTGTTTCTGTTAAAGGAACACTATATGGGAGCAAGGATTTGGCTTTATTTCTCATGGTAGCTCTGTTTGGAATGGAAATAAACTGTACAAAAAAGATGGTTTGCATCTTTCTCAAAAGGGAACAAATGTTCTCAGTGAGCAGTTCAGAGGTTTTGCTAGGATGTACTTAAACTAGGAGGGGGGGGGGGCAAAAGGGTGACAAAACATCAATCCAATTGTCCCCCAAAACAAGGACAGAAGGTGCCTGTAGCAAGTGTGTTAAAAAATGATAGGCTTAGAGTCATGTCTACAAATGTTCGCAGTTTAGGGAATAAGATTCATGAACTTGTGGCAATAATGGCAGCTGATAGTGTAGATTTAGTCGCTGTTACTGAGACATGGTATAATGAGAAAAATGACTGGGACATAGCAATACCAGGGTATTCTTTATATGGAAAAGACAGGGAAGGCAAGCAAGGGGGAGGGTGGCCCTGTATGTGAAGGATAGCATAAAATCGAGCCTAATACAAGTTAATGAGGTGAACATAGTCAGTTTGGGTTACGTTAGAATTTGGTAATCAAACAGTAATTCGTGTAGGTGTGATTTATAGGCCCCCCAGGACAAATTGAAGAGTTAGATAATCTACTAGTTGAGGAAATAGCTAAAATGACAATGAAGGGGGAAGTTATCATCATGGGTGACTTTAATCTTCCTGATGTGAATTGGAAAACAAAAATAGCTGCTTGTGCCAGGAGCACACATATTCTAAACTCCCTACTGGGATTGTCTCTAAAACAAGTTGTTGAGGAGCCAACTCGTAAAGAGGCCATACTAGATTTAGTGTTAACAAATGGAGATTTGGTATCCGATATTACTGTAGGTGAAAGTTTAGGATCCAGTGATCATCAATCAGTGTGGTTTAATATAAGAACAGTGACTGAGTCACACCACACAAAAACAAAAGTTTTAGACTTTAGAAAAACAGACTTTTCTAAAATTAGAATATGTGTAAAGGAGTCATTATCAAACTGGAGCAATTTAAATGGTGTCCAAGAGAAATGGGATTATTTAAAAGTTGCACTACTGAAGGCAACAGAAAATTGCATTAGGCTTGTCAGTAAAAGCAAAGATTCAAGAAAACACTGTGGTACTCCGCAGTTGTGGCCACAATAGTAAAAAACTAAAAGTTAGCATTTAGTAATTGTAAAAAAAACCAGAGTGAGGAAGACAGAATGATCTATAAGATTAGGCAGAAAGAGGCTAAGCAAGTTATAAGAGCTTCCAAATCACACACAGAAAAGAAACTAGCACAGTCAGTAAAAAAGGGGCACAAACTTTTTTTTAGATACATAAATGAGAAAAGTAAAGTAAACACGGATTAGTTAGATTAAAAACAAAATAAGGAAGTTATGTAGAAGAGGATAAAGGTCTAGCTGACTGCCTCAATTAATATTTTTGTTCGGTATTTACAGATGAAAATGAAGGAGAGGGACCTC
This sequence comes from Pelobates fuscus, assembly GCF_036172605.1. Lineage (NCBI taxonomy): Eukaryota > Metazoa > Chordata > Amphibia > Anura > Pelobatidae > Pelobates > Pelobates fuscus. The sequence continues at coordinate 289,903,257 of NC_086320.1, read as the reverse complement.
AGTTAAGAAAAAGAATAAATGAGTTATTTATTACACATGAGTTTACAGAGGAAGAGGTTCTATTTCAACTGTCAAAAGTAAAGACAAGTCAATGGGACCTGATGGAATACACCCAAAGCTATTAAAAGAGCTTAGTGGTGTACTAGCAAAACCATTAACAGATTTATTTAACCAATCATTGATAACAGGAGTAGTCCCAGAAGATTGGAAGTTGGCGAATGTTGTGCCCATTCACAAGAAATGTAATAGGGAGGAGTCGGGCAACTATAGGCCAGTAAGCCTTACTTCAGTAGTGGGGAAAGTGATGGAAACCATGTTAAAGGATAGGATTGTTGAACATCTAAAAACACATGGATTTCAAGATCAGAGACAACATGGGTTTACTTCAGGGAGATCATGCCAAACTAATCTTATTTATTTTTTTGATTGGGTAACTAAAATTATAGATCAGGGTGGTGCAGTAGACATTGCTTACCTAGATTTCAGTAAGGCTTTTGACACTGTTGCACATAGAAGGCTTATCAATAAACTGCAATCTTTGAGTTTGGATTCCAATATTGTTGAATGGGTTAGGCAGTGGCTGAGTGACAGGCAACAGAGGGTTGTAGTCAATGGAGTATATTCGAACCTTGGGCATGTCACCAGTGGGGTACCTCAGGGATCTGTACTTGGACTTCTTTAATATTTTTATTAGTGATATTGCAGAAGGTCTTGATGGTAAAGTATGTCTTTTTGCTGATTATACTAAGATATGTAATAGGGTTGATGTTCCAGGAGGGATAAGTCAAATGGCTAATGATTTAGGTAAACTAGAAAAATGGTCAGAGTTGTGGCAACTGACATTTAATGTGGATAAGTGCAAGATAATGCATCTTGGACGTAAAGATCCAAGGGCAGAGTACAGAATATATGATAGAGTCCTAACCTCGACATCTGAGGAAATGGATTTAGGGGTGATTATTTCTGATGACTTAAAGGTAGGCAGACAATGTAATAGAGCAGCAGGAAATGCTAGCAGAATGCTTGGTTATAGGGAGAGGTATTAGCAGTAGAAAGAGAAAGTGCTCATGCCATTGTACAGAACACTGGTGAGACCTCACTTGGAGTATTGTACGCAGTACTGGAGACCGTATCTTCAGAAGGATATTGATACTTTAGAGAGAGTTCAGAGAAGGGCTACTAAACTGGTTCATGGATTGCAGGATAAAACTTACCAGGAAAGGTTAAAGGATCTTAACATGTATAGCTTGGAGGAAAGACGAGACAGGGGGGATATGATAGAAACATTTAAATACATAAACGGAATCAACACAGTAAAGGAGGAGACTATATTTAAAAGAAGAAAAACTACCACAACAAGAGGACATAGTCTTAAATTAGTGGGACAAAGGTTTAAAAATAATATCAGGAAGTATTACTTTACTGAGAGAGTAGTGGATGCATTGAATAGCCTTCCAGCTGAAGTGGTAGAGGTTAACACAGTAAAGGAGTTTAAGCATGCGTGGTATAGGCATAAGGCTATCCTAACTATAAGATAAGGCCAGAGACTAATAAAAGTATTTAGAAAATTGGGCAGACTAGATGGGCCGAATGGTTCTTATCTGCCGTCACATTCTGTTTCTATGTTCCCAGATCATTTCATCTCATTGAAGTGGGCTGGATGCACTGCCCCTGTCTCTCTTAGTCCTGCAATGTAAATTATTGCAGTTTTATAGAAACTGCAATGTTTACATTGCGGTACTAAGACTGCCTCTAGCGGCTGTATACCAGACAGCCACTAGAGATGCTTCCTAGAGTTTTACTCTGTGAAACAACTCTGGTTGTCCTCATGCTTTGCATAAGGACTTCCAGCATCAGCAAAAACCCCATAGGAATGCATTAAATGCATGCGCATTATTTACACCCATTAGGTGTATATCACTGGGGGGACCACGGGGGCTGAGGAACGCTTAGTGTTAGGAACAAAAAATTTTGTGTTCAGAACACTAAAATGTTTCTTTAAAGGAGCACTAAAAGGTCAGAAACACAAACATGTATTCCTGACCTTATAGTGTTAAAACTACTATCTATCCCCCTTTGCCTCCCTAAAGATAGTAAAATGTTACTTGTATTTAAGTGTGAAGCTGCTACCTCTGCCTGTGAACTTCCTCTGACCTCTGACATCATCAGAAGTGGTGGCCTGATCCGATCACAATGCTACCCCATAGGATTGGCTGATACTGACAAGGAGGCAGATCAGGGCAGAGCCAGCACAGTTCAAACACCGCCCTGGCCAATCAGCATCTCCTCATAGACATGAATTGAATCAACTAATGAGAAAAGTTCAGTGTCTGCATGCAGAGGGAGGATACACTGAATATTTGGATGCATTTTAGGGAGCCATGACCCAGGAAGGATCTCTAGCAGTCATCTAAGGAGAGCCAGTGAAGTTATCACTAGGCCAGGGGCGGACTGACCGGTCGGGCACTTCGGACATGGTCCGAGGGCCCGGCCGGGAGGGGGGCCCGCCATCAGGGGGCCCGGCCGCCCCTTTAAATGCTGCAGCTGCCTGAGCGCTCTCTTAAGAGCCTCAGGCGGCTGCAGCTTCTCACATCCTCTCCGCTGTAGCGTGGCCGGGCGGCTCTGCATCCGCGGTGCCCGGCCGGATTGATAGGAAGGTGCACATACAGTGTGCACCTTCCTGTCAGTCCGGCCGGGTACAGGAAACAGAAACTTCTGTTCCGCGCGGAACAGGAGTTTCTGTTTCCTGTACCCGGCCGGACTCACAGGAAGGTGCACACTCAGTGTGCACCTTCCTATCACTCCGGCCGGGCACCGCGGACCGCAGAGCCGCCCGGCCACGCTACAGCGGAGGGGGTGGGGAATGAACAGAGAGGGAGGGGAGGGGAGGGGGAATGAACAGAGAGGGAGGGGGAGGGGCGGATGAACAGAGAGGGAGGGAGGGGGGGTGAATGAACAGAGGGTGAGGGGGGGAATGAACAGAGAGGGGGGGAATGAACAGAGGGGGAGGGGGGGAATGAACAGAGAGGGAGGGGAGGAGGGGGAATGAACAGAGGGGGGGAATGAACAGAGATGGAGGGGGAGGGGGGATGAACAGAGGGGGGGGGTGAATGAACAGAGAGGGGGGAATGAACAGAGAGGGAGGGGAGGAGGGGGAATGAACAGAGGGGGGGAATGAACAGAGAGGGAGGGGGAGGGGGGAATGAACAGAGAGGGAGGGGGAGGGGGGAATGAACAGAGAGGGGGGAATGAACAGAGAGGGAGGGGAGGAGGGGGGATGAACAGAGAGGGGGAGAATGAACCGAGAGGGAGTGGGGGGGAATGAACAGAGGGGGAGGGGGGAATGAACAGAGAGGGAGGGGGGAGGAATGAACAGAGGGGGAGGGGGGAAATGAACAGAGGGGGAGGGGGAAATGAACAGGGGGGGAATGAACAGAGAGGGAGGGGGGTAAGAAGAAAGAGGGAGGGGGTAAGAAGAAAGAGGGAGGGGGGTCAGAAGAGAAAGGGGGGGTAAGAAGAAAGAGGGAAGGGGGTAAGAAGAAAGAGGGAGGAGGGGGTAAAAAGAGAAAGGGAGGGGGGTAAGAAGAGAAGGGGAGGGGGTAAAAAGAGAAAGGGAGGGGGGTAAGAAGAGAAGGGGAGGGGGTAAAAAGAGAAAGGGAGGGGGTAAAAAGAGAAAGGGGGGGGGGTAAGAAGAGAAAGGGAGGGGGTAAGAAGAGAAAGGGGGGGTAAGAAGAGAGAGGGAGGGGGGTAGGAAGAGAGGGAGGGGGGTAGGAAGAGAGAGGGGGTAAGAAGAGAGAGGGAGGGGGGTAAGAAGAGAAAGGGGGGGTAAGAAGAGAGAGGGAGGGGGGGGTAGGAAGAGAGAGGGAGGGGGTAGGAAGAGAGAGGGGGGTAAGAAGAGAGGGGGGGTAAGAAGAGAAAGGGAGGGGGTAAGAAGAGAGAGGGTGGGAGTAAGAAGAGAGGGTGGGAGAGTAAGAAGGGGTAAGAAGAGGGGGGTAAGAGGGGAAGGGGGAGTAAAAAGAGGAAGGGGGAGTAAGAAGAGGGGGAGGGAAGAGTAAGAAGAGGGGGGAGGGGGGTAAGAAGAGGGGGGAGGGAAGAGGGGGGAGAGGGGTAAGAAGAGGGGGAGGGGGAGTAAAAAGAGGAAGGGGGAGTAAGAAGAGGGGGAGGGGGGAGTAAGAAGGGAGGGGGAGTAAGAAGGGGGTAAGAAGAGGGGGAGGGGGAGTAAAAAGAGGAAGGGGGGAGTAAGAAGAGGGGGAGGGAAGAGTAAGAAGAGGGGGGAGGGGGGTAAGAAGAGGGGGAGGGAAGAGGGGGGAGAGGGGTAAGAAGAGGGGGAGGGGGAGTAAAAAGAGGAAGGGGGAGTAAGAAGAGGGGGAGGGGGGTAAGAAGAGGGGGAGGGGGGAGTAAAAAGAGGAAGGGGGAGTAAGAAGATGGGGAGGGGGTAAGAAGAGGGGGAAGCGGGTAAGAAGAGTGGGGAGGGGAATAAGAAGAGGGGGGAGTAAGAAGAGGGGGAGAGTAAGAAGGGAGCTACGGGCTAGAGCTCACTCTCAACACTGTGACCACCAGGGATTCCTGGTGGTGAGAGTGAACTCTAGCCCCATAAACACACTGCCCCCACACACCATACACATTCACACACTGCCCCCCATACACCCACACACACCATACACATTTACACACATTGCCTCACACACACACACATACACTGCCCACCCATACACACACATCCCCCCATACTAACATTGCCACACACATACACAGCCCCTCATACACACATTGCCCCACACACCCTACACATTCACACACACTGAACCTTTCACACACACTGCACCCCTTACACATTGCACCACTGCTCCTATACCCTACTACAGCCTCATATCCAGCAGACCCCAGGTAAGTTGTCAAACTGTTCTTAAACGGTTTGACTACTTACTCTGAAAGGGGGGTCCGGCCCTCCTGGCACCATAACGACTACACAGAGCAGTAGTGGTTATTGTGCATGGATTATTTATTTAAATAATCTACAAGTGCCCCAGTAGCCAACAAGCCAGCCAGCCCACAGGCCGTCCAGCCAGCCAGCCCACAGGCCGTCCAGCCAGCCAGCCAGCCCACAGGCCGGCCAGCCCACAGGCCACCAGTTAGGCTTACAGCCAGCAAGCCCACAGCCTGCCAACCGCAGCCAGCAAGCCACAGCCAGCAAGCCAACAGCCTGCCAGCCGCAGCCAGCAAGCCCACAGCCTGCCGGCAGTAGCCAGCAAGCCCACAGCCTGCCGGCAGTAGCCAGCAAGCCCACAGCCTGCCGGCAGTAGCCAGCAAGCCCACAGCCTGCCAGCAAGCCCACAGACTGCCAGCCAGCAACAGTAATTAAGGTAAGAGGAGCTAACTTGGCCTAGGTATCAGCGAGCTATGTTGTGTTGCTATATTGTGAATAGGAACCAGAGTGTTTGAGAGACCCCCGTCCAGGCCCCATTAGACTCCATTGTAGTCTCTAATGGGACCTGGAGGAAATTCTTTCTAACACACTCTCTAAAGGACACTGAGATAGCCTCTGCTAGAATGCTCCCCCCTCCATGGCCCATTAACCCTCAATTGTAGTCTCTACTGGGGCCTGGAGGCGACTGTTTCCAGCAGGGACACTGAGATGTCCTCTGTTAGAAAGACCCCCTTCCAAGCCTATTAGACTCCATTGTAGTCTCTTATAAGGTCCTGGAGGGGATTCTTTCTAACACAATCTCTAAAGGACACGGAGATAGCCTCTGCTAGAAAGACCCCCTTCCATGGCCCATTAGCCCTCAATTGTAGTCTCTACTGGGGCCTCGAAGGGATTATTGCACTTTTGTTCCTTGTGTCTAAAGATTGTGTAGGGTGTGGCTGGAGGCGGGACATGGGTGGCGCTTGCTGTGGAGTATGGGTGGGGCCTGTAAGGGGGCCCTTGATTTATTTTGCCCGGGGGCCCTGAGGCATCTCAGTCCGCCCCTGCACTAGGCTGTAATGTAAACACTGCATTTTCTCTGAAAAGACAGTGTTTACAGCAAAAAGCCTGAAGGTAATTATTATACTCACCAGAACCAATGCAATAAGCTGTAGTTGTTCTGGTGACTATAGTGTCCCTTTAACAATGAGCAAACTAAAAAAAATTAAAAGATCACAAACAAAATGTGTCAGCATGAAAAAAAAGTCATTTAAAATTCATCAGTTCGAAGAGATTAGAAAATATATTTAGAAGCTGAGCAAGTCCAAACGTGGATCTACTATATAACTAGCATTTAGAATATTAATAGCTGAAGCAATGCTGATGTTGCTGATTCTTTTAGCATTCCCCACCCTTTGTCTACTGTGTAAATAGAATTTGGGATGCTTGAAAGGCTGAAAAGCATTGCTGGGTAATGGATATCATTAGCAGAACAATATTAACTAAAGTCACATGAGTATGCGATAGACGAAGAGGAAAATATTACTTTGTAGAATTTAAATGTGACAGCCATTCATAACAAGAGTATTCAGTTTCAAGAAAATGTCATTTTAATTGCACATTTTATATTTGCCTTTTATACGGCAGTATTAAGGTTAGAATAGCTTAAGCATAACAAAATCGTGTAGGAAGTTAGTTACCCAGTCATCCATTTGTCAAAGGTTTTTTTTTTTTCATTTCTGCATGAGCTTATTTATCAAATGCTAAGGTATTTCAGGAACTTGGATAGATGATCTAAATAAATTGACAATAAAAAATCTACACAAAATCTGACCACAGTAGCTATTTTTACAACAGAATGAACATTACAGGTGAGATCTAAATCACCAAAAGTGGGCCAATTACCATGGAAACAAGTGGAGCAATTTGTGACACCCCCTTTTGAATGTTTGCCCCATTTCTGAGAAGAGAACAATTAGATAAATATACCCCTAAATACATTGGTTTGGTTGCATACATCCAAACTCTGGCTTCCTAAGATGTGGGATGCCTGTGGGAGGGGGCGGCACCCCTAGCACCATCCAGTTGTATCACTGGCTCTACCCAATGGAGCTGAACAACCCAAAAGGGAGCTGGTCAAAGCAAATTACTGGCAGGTTGCCTGACATGAATGCACAAAATTCTAAGGTGCCCCCTTTCTCCCCACCCCCAATTTTTTTTATCATAAACATATAATCAAATTTGACAACTGCAAATATATTTTAGTATGTGCATATTTCTTCTTGTAATGTATTTAGTTTGAATCTGAGTATATGTGTAACTGAATGCAGGATTAAAGATAATAATTGTTTTGGGTAAACAGGGTTTTAAAGTTGGAGAGGGTTCATGTTAAAGTTAGATTACATTGGGTGTTTAGTGTTAGGATTATTTAACACCTGAAAGGAGTTATGCCGTAAGTCGTGATTTAAGCAGTGTTTAGGATTAATAATTTTGGTTTCAGAGTGGGGTTACATTTTATATTGGGGTACATGTAATGTTTAAGATTATTTGTTTTAGGTTTTGGGAAGGGTTACATAATTGATTAGAGGAAAACGGGTATTAGTGGTGTTTGAAGGGTTATTTGCAAAGTAGTCACCCGTCATTATCAATAGTAGTACCAGAGGAACTGTTATACTGTGTGCATCACTCCATGCTACCCCTGTTCCTCCTGCAAGGCATTTCCTGTGTGAGAGGCTGCTAGTGGGCAGATGGGAAGTGATCACTTCCACTTTCTGTCCAGTCTCACACACAGACATTGGAGGAGCTGGGACGGCACTGAGATTTACACCCTCTAACTGTTTCTGCAGATGTACTTTCAAGCATAGGAGACTCACTGGACTATTGAGGACTCTGGTCAAGGCACCTTGTACGTATCTCTCTCCACAAGCCCATTTAAACTCATAACAGGCACGTTATAAGTGCTGAAAAAAGGGTGCACAGAATTTTAAGGCTTGTCCTGCTCTGCCCCCCCAAACCAAAAAAAAAGGTTATATAGTTATACATTTAAGAAAGCTATAGTAAAAATCATCAGTGCACAAAACAGAAACATGTTTATGTATAACTTTTTGAACTCCCCATTTGTCAACTATAGTCACAAATGGGTAAACCACATTTATTATTAAAGGTACTCTTGCCAGAAGCATCTTACTTTCTTTTAACGTTCACAAGAAGTGTATCCCTGTCTCTTTGTTTTGCCAGATAGTACCGTCATTTAATTGAGAGCTGATTGTAATTTCTCTGAATCAAGCAGTTTTCAAATATTGCGATTTTTCCCCAAAATCAACAAAGAGGAGAAAGTCAGAGAAAGTCATTGGTGCTGGATTTCTACAGCTATCACTTAGCACATTCTGATTTGTCACCTTTCAAAATAAGGTCAAATAAATTAATCTCCAGCAATTATCAGTAGAGGTGAATTTCAGATTGAAATAATTACTAGTTAAAGTGCTCAAAATCTGTACCATTTTATTAACACCTGCATCCTACACCATAAAGTGATCGTCGATTTAGCTGCTCCACGAAACAATTCTATACTTGAATGTGTTGCCATCTCCAAAGATGTGACACATTTCAAACATCAGCATGAAAAGATTACAGTACAAATTTAGCACCTCATCTCACCTTTGTTTATCACCTATCAAAAACAAAATAATAATATGTTAACAAGAATAATAAACAGTCAAATCAATTTAAAAAAAATCTGATCATTTCAATAAAAATGTGGTCATTGGTTTAGGATGGGAAACAAAGAGAACAGATATCAAAGCTAACCCATTTCTTAGTGGATTTACATTGAATTTATTTTAATTGGAAATAGAACCTGCTTAGAATCTCTAAGATCTCTGGGATGAGAATGTATGCATATAATCTCCCAACTGGGGGCAATTATACTTTGTCTGTGTCTAGTTTCCATGGCATAATTGTCCTTCCTATACCCCTTCCCTTTGCCTCCTTGCTCCCCTCACTTTTTGCTCCTTGTCACCTCTTTCCTTCTCTCTCGACTCCTTCTGTCTCCTCTCACTCCTTTTGATTTCTGCAACTATCTCAGCTCTAAACAACTACTTAATTTTTACTACAAATTACTACAATACCGCTTTTTTTTTTTTCTATGTGTATTGTGTGTTGATAACCCTACCTATCCACTATTTGGAGTTGACCACAGGGAAGCTTACATTTGAGGAGAGTATCTGGACGTAGTTTAAGTAGTAAGTATTGCAGTTATAATGTTAATCTCTTATATTAAAATGAGTGTAGGACCCACCGATAGTAGGGGACTGTGGACGTAGTGGTGGACTTAAAGGGACACTATAGTCACCAGAACAACTACAGCTTATTGAATTTGTTCTGGTGAGTAGAATCATTACCTTCAGGCTTTTTGCTGTAAACACTGTCTTTTCAGAGAAAATGCAGTGTTTACATTACAGCCTAGTAATAACTTCACTGGCCACTCCTCAGATAGCTGTTAGAGATCCTTCCTGGGTCATGGCTGCCTGAAATGCATCCAAACATTCAGTACCTCCTCCCTCTGCATGGAGGCACTGAACTTTCCTCATAGAGCTTCATTGATTCAATTCATCTCTATGAGGAGATGCTGATTGGCCAGGGCTGTGTTTAAATCATGCTGGATCTGCCCCTGATCTGCCTCTTTGTCAGTCTCAGCCAATCCTATGGAGAAGCACTGTGATTGGATAAGGCTACCACTTCTCATGATGTCAGCAGATTGCTTGTTTTTCTGAGGCAAACAGCATGCAGATCTACAGCTTCAGGCTTGAATACAGTAAGGTTTTGCTATATTTATGGAGGCATGAAGGGCTAAGGGGGGCTAGATGGTGGTTTTAACACTATAGGGTAGAAATACATGTTTGTGTTCCTGACCCTATAGTGATCCTTTAACACGATATGGCAATATGATGTAACTAAATCCCGATATTTGTTTGCTAAGATAGTAGATTTTAAGCAACCCTGTAAAATTAAAACTATTTTTTTGTGTGCACTGTTCTTTAATCCCTTAAGGATGTGCAATTGTACTAATTCTGACCAAAATAAAATCTAGAATTTGAGCTATATTTCTGTTCAAACATAATTTACAAGGTGCATAATCTTCAATTTCCTGTGGAACAGTATATTTGGAGAAAGGCAGATGGAAAGATTATGCACCTCGAGGAGGACCCCCAGGTCGAAACACGTTGTGCTGTATGTCATTCTGGACTTTCTGCTATTTTCTTGTTGTTTTATCTGTTGTAATATTCACACAGATTTGTGTTTGCTGCAATACATTTGTTACTATTTACTTTTATTCCTGGGTCCTGAAAACTTGATGACTGCAAGGGAGATTTAAAGGAACAGTGAAGCACCTGTATTTTCTACATGCATATATATATATAGACGGAGTCTACTATAGGTGGCTTTGGAATGTCTCTTATTGTTTCTGATACTTATCTGCACATTATTATGCCATGAGAAGTGTTTTTTTAGTTTTTATTTTTTTAAATATACTATGAAAGATATCTCTTTTTATACTGGACTAGAGTGATTAAGTATACTTTTTATGACACTCACCTTTTTGTACTATCTCTAATTGCGCCCCCTACCTGATTAATTTTTAAATCAAATAATATATCCATTTTTTAATACATCTTGATTGGAGAAAAGATACAGCACACATAATTGGGTAATCCATGATTGCAAACTAAACTGCTTATTTTTCTGATCACCTTTCACCCTCCAAACAAAAAAAAAAAATCATCTTCTCTTTTACCTTCCCTTTTTCTGGTGCCATGGACAGAACTTAAAATCACAAAACAAGTTAAAGAACCTAATATAAAACAATGTTCAAGCCCAATATTCGCTTCACAATGAGAAATTAGTTTGAAAACAATTGAAGCTTGCAGGGACCTTATACATTATACTTAGAACATTTTGCAGAAAATGTACTACCAAGGAGAAAACAGATTCAATTCTGGAATACTGAGATCTATTTAATTAATAAATCCAACAGTCATATAAAATGGTTTACATTACAAATGCTGGTCCCAATTTAGGTCCTGATCATTAACACTGGTCTTATGTTTCCCATAGCTTTTAACGTTCTCATTGAGAGGATATTGTAGAAGAGATTGGCAGAAAGAAATTCACAATGACAGAAATATGAACCTTTAGGATAAGTGACAAAAGTCACATTTAAAAGACAGTAGTAAAACTGTAGACCAGAAGGTAGACTTTGCCTGTAAGCATTGCAGCAATAAAAAATATGAAGTCTGTTCACTAAATCGTGAGTTGTTTGACTTACAAAATTTAGATCAGATTATTCACTAAATTGTGAATTGGACTTATATGACTAGGGAATTAAATTTTTTTTTTTTAAATTCCACTTAACTCTAAAGAATTTATTAAAGAATAGAAGTCTTTCCTATATTTTGGAAGCGTTTATATTTATTATTAAACATTTTGTATAGAGTCAACTTATTCTACAGCATGTTACAATCATAGAAAGGGGGATATTTGAGAGGGGAAGAAGGCCCTGCTCAAGTGAACTTGCAATCTATGAGGATTTGTAGGCAGATATATATTGTTAGGTTTCTTGCCCAATGACATTTACTGATAAGGTGGTCTGACTGAGACATGAACCAGTTCTAAGGCAATGAAATTATCACTGCTCAAACCAGACACAGTGTATTTTCTTTATAATGACAGAATTTAGTGTATAACGTGGTATATTCCCCAATAATCCTCACAGTCAGCCATATGAAGGCAACTTTTGTGAAACAAGTGCAAATAGATTGACCAAGCATGGTCTGCAAGCAACCATGTTTACCTTAAATGTGAAATAACTTTGAATGATTTTTCTATTCTCCTTTTAGTGAATAACCTATAGGCACCTAGACCACTTGAGCTCATTGAAGTGGTTTGGGTGCTTTGTTCCTGTCCCCTTAATACTGCAATGGTAATTATTGAAATTTCTGAGAAACTGCAATAATTACCTTGCAGGATTAAGACTACCTCTAGTGACTGTCAATCAGACAGCCACTAGAGGAACTTCTGGGTGGTTAAGCGACATTTTCGCCTTACTGACACTGGACATCCTCACACTCTGCATGAGTCTAATGCACTCGATGTGGAATCAGGTAGGTACAGTAAGAGTATTTTAACCCTTATTATACTGGGGGAGGGGGAGCTATGTTGTTAAGAATACAGCTTTGTATGCCTAGCACTCTGGTATTCCTTTAAGGTAGACTGCAACATGCTTTCAAAATTAGGGAGTTGTAGTGGGGGGGGGCACACATATACCATTTTAGACTGGAATACCCATGTTGGAAGTCCACACATCACAGCTGACAAATGAACATGTGTATTTTGAATGTACATAGACAAGAGGCCACTAAGAACACATTACTCTTTCATGGTTTTAGGGATGCCAAAGCTGGTTGATATCATTATTTGTTAACTTGTGTTGAGGCTTACTTGACTTTTCAAAACTCCTGTATCCTGATTTGACTGTCTTTTCAACCATTTTAAATGTCTTCTCTTAAGCATGGCCACTCAAGGTTAATACATCTATCCCTGTATATGTTTACCTGTACTTCATCTGTTGGTTAGTTCTAACATACAATTTGTGTTGGGATATACTGCATCCTAATAGTATGAAACTACTTTTGAACATTACAATAGAATTGGATGGGTAACCGTAGATAAAGAACACTACACACCAAACCTATTCCAATCATTTTCTTTTCTATAGCAGTTTATTAAAAAAAAATCTATGTATCTAATAAGGAAAGAAATGCATGATTCTCGAGGAGATGTTGACTAAAAAGTGGTGTCTGTCAGATAGTAGCTGACAAATCAGTATTGTACATAGATTATGTGCATGCAAGAAGTGAATGGCTGGCAAGCTAAGCCAAAGCCAACACCAAACATTCTATGATCACTGTTAGATGATGGGAAACCTGAGTACATTTAGCTGTATAACCCAAAAAGTGAGTAATGCAATAATGGAGTGCTACAAAAATGGATAAATCTAAATAAAGCAAACACTGGAATCAATAAAAAACAAAAAAAAACAATATATAGAAGGCGTATGCCTGAAGTTGTGGGAGGGATTTTATGGCTATTTAAACCCAGCAAATCCCCTTACTCACCTGTCTGCGACGATTTTGGAAATTCCTCTTCCGGGTGTCGCAGACCTCTGACGTCATTTCCGCCTCGACACGAGTACGCGTTCGTCAGCGTTCAGCAAGTTTCCAATCGTGAGTACTTTTCAAACGCAGTTCGGATTTCGCATTTACTTTCACGCTTCGGAAAATAATTATTTAGAAGAGTTCCTCTTCCAAACTGCCCGGCACCCTATTATAAATCGACTTCTTAACAATCTAACGCCCTTTAACCCACTTTTTGACATCCTCGGCAGTCTATCTCTTAGTGTTTCTGAAACACATATTTTTTATGTATTAACTCGTATTTATTGCGTGCCAGCACATCCTACAGTACTGTGCAGGTTGAAGGTGTTCTTTCACTATACAATTATATTTGCATAATTGTGTTACTGTACTGTACTGTACAGAGTACACCGTCGTGAATTGGAATGCTATCGTGCACTCATTCATACCACACCTTTACCACACTGTGATTTTTAATACTGCACACAACTCAACTGTCTTGGATTTTGTAAGATATATATATGGGGACAGGGCACAAATAGGATGATAATCCCGTACACAAGTATTATATATCCATCATACACAGAGTGATAGAATGATATGTATTATATATCCATCATACACAGAGTGATAGAATGATATGTATTATATATCCATCAATACAGGATAAATGATAGCCCTCTGAGGGCACTTATTCCAATCACATGGAGAACGTCCCTGAAATTAAGGGCCTTATTCACTAAATAATGACCAAAATAACCACGTTACAAAAGTGCAGCATTTGATTTTGTGTTTGCGTATGGATGTAAATCAGCTGTCAGTTCGCACTAATTTACCATTTTACTAACCCCTTAGTGTTTGTGCAGCATGTAATGAATTCTGGGAGAGGAAAAGGGGACATCATTAAAATATTCATTTGAAGCCAATTGTCTCAGCTGTGAAATTACAACTTCAAATGTATCCCAGAACCTCCGTGAGTCCTTTTAATTGGAATTTACCAAACATTAAAAACAATATAAAAACAGAGCTAGAGTCTGTTTTCAGCAATATTTCGCTTTTCCATCCATTGACGTATTAACGACATGGAGTACAGTCCCTCCTATTCAGCTTAGTCCTAACAGTTTTTATACTGCCATCCTTGGTTTGAGCAAAACCCTTCTAAAATGCCGCCAGCATGGGAGAGGTATTACCCCGTCAGGGCCCCACACACAACCCCGACTGTCTTAGAGCGGAACTAAACTAACACAGGTCTACCGCGACCAACTCCTATGCACTACGACCACGCACACATGTACGGCACTGAATCACATCATCCAGCCTCAGCATTCACGATGGCACTGAACCCCTACCCCATGGCAATCAACTGAACCACTAGTCCTCACCTTCATTTAATTAAACCATGCTATATTTAAATCGTTGTTTGCATTTTATAACATAAATTGTCCTATCAACCTTTATGCCATACCGAATTTTATATTCCTGGAATGGTCAGTCTTACACTGGCATTGTATGTTACCACATTCTTCGCATAAAAAAAAATAAAAAAAAAAAAAAAAAAAAAAAATGAATAAATTTTGCTAATTTAATAATTGTCATTATATTAATATTATATCCCTGATGTTCACGTACGCACACATACGCAGATATAAACACTGATGTACTGATACACAGTGACGCGTATTGACGGTTACGGTAATTTGCCAGCTCGCTTGGTTATGGCTGAATTTTTGGATAATTGGCTATTCTGACTTTCTTTAACCTGCTCATCGTTGTGAGGGTCTTTTGAAGCGATGTATGTACACAGCAAACGAAGCATGGTCTGTTCCAGCCCTAATTCACCCTCAGTCAGCGCGGCAATTTGCGTTACGTGTAAAACCCGGCGTACTCCTACGCAGACAAGCACTTGCGTTATTGGACAAATGCGTCTACTTTCATATTGCAGTTCTGGGGAACGAGCCTCGGCTACGGCAGTACGCGTTTAACAATACTACGAACAAGATCTGCATATATATACATATAAATAAACGAATGATATACACGTCTATTCGTATTGCATTTCGAATCGTGGCCACGGTCAGGCACCACGGGCCCCGAGGGCCATTCATACGTTCATACACGCATCCTAGTTCACACGTCCCGACCATCCGGACCCCACATGCTCACTGGGCACTCCGGTTTCGGTCAAACCATACGATCCTAACTCTTTGCTACCCACGTTTCGTTCTGTAGTATGTCCTCTCTCACTAACTACCCTTCCATCTTAGTTAGCAACTGCTGGCTGTTAGGTTCCTAGGTGTCCACTAGTTGTTATTCTCCCCGGCTTCTTCGCCATAGGTTAGTGGTCCCGCGAGGCCAACTCCCATCCTCATACTCGGAGGTACTACGCCCCTCGGGCCAAATCATAGCTAGTCGCCTCGCATTGTGGCATAGAGAGGGCCTCATCCGTCACTCCCATTCTATCTTATGTTTAACTGTCACCGAGAGGCCGACACCCCGCCACCTCATTCAGTGGCCTCGCTACCCCCTCACGCCAACGCATAGATAGAGCCTCTCAAGCCGCTTGGCAACTAGTAGGGCCTCACCTGTCACCAACCTAGTGTAATTGTTTCGCCGCTTTGCGGCACTAGCTAGTCAGCCAGCACACACGCACTCACACTCGCGCTCCTAGTCAGCTGGGGGGGGGGGCGGCACACCCCAGACCCGTCGAGCATAATCACTATGTTTTAGATCCCATAACCGCTCTGGGTATCCTAGCGCTTTATTTCCCGCCTTAGTTTCGATCGTGCGTTACTTACTCCTACATTGATGCAAACAGTATTTCAGAACTATCGTACTCGGCTACTCCGGTGCTTTCAATACGTTATCTCTTACGGGCTATGGCTCTGCTAGATGCTCGGTGCTAGCAGTTCAAGGATTCCTGTATATTTATATATATATATATATATATATATATATATATACATATGTTACCCCAACCTGTCGTTCACTGGCGATCCTTAGGTTCCACGTACACTACGTGCCCAGACCAAGCTAGTAGACTCCAAGACCGGCGGTTCCTCCATCAACTTGTTTCAGGCATTTCTTACTTATATTCGGTCGGATTGGTATGTTGGGCCTCACGTTGCCCTCCACATTGCACGTTGTACAGGTTTGGCCTCGTATTGGACCATCGTCGGGTCCTCCAGGCGCTGTCGTGACGTACAGTGACTGCTTCCGGACTCATGTATTACGAATATACTATTCGTTACTTCACAACATTTCGGGGGCTCTTTGGTACATTGAGTTCTAAATTACCGTTTATCGACTCATACTATCACTCAATTTCACGTCGGCGTCACTTATACAAGCAATGCAGGATAAGCTTTAGCGATCCGATTGGACCGGGTGAACAGATTTCCTGCTTGTTTCATATCGAACATCGAGGCATCACTCCGCCTCCATTTTGGCCAAACAAATACCATTCAAATCCTTAATCTACTAATTAGAGGACTTGTCGGCACGCCTGACATTCACAGGGTCCTCCATGCGCAGTCAATTTCATTCGTCACGCATTTGTCGTTGTTCACGCTTCTCTTTATGTAAGCTTAAGTAGTCCATCGGGAGTTACTTTCGGTCATGCTGGATGTTTTAATTTAAGGCGTATCACCTTATGCATCCTGTAGTACAATCTTTTACGATCTCATGCCTACCAAGTAACTGCTATAGGGTACTTGCTATACGAACACATATCGTCTTCAAGTTATGTCAAAGCTCCTTTTCAGGTTCCTCTCTCGTGCAAACTTTTCCCTACGGTGGGTCACGGCTTTGCATTCTATTCTTCGATTCACATCACGGCAGTTTCATCAGGCGCCTGTTACAGTCCTTTTCGCTATGGTTAATGCAGGTAATCGCACGTGTACGGTCAGGTTAACGCTTTTCCACAAGAGGTTAATACCCTGCCGCGCATAGTTGGCACAAGTCCACATGGCCCAAATCGTAGGTAGGGCTTCTCTCAAACACAGGGCTACTGGCACGGCCTCAACTCTTACGGGATAGTCCTTATCTTCACCTATTGGTACCCATTAGCTCGCAGCTCTACTACACGAGAAAGCCCAATGAGCTTCTGAGTTTTGCATAATTTAAACTTATTACGTTTCCTTCCTCCTCACAGCATGCTACAAGAACTAGCTCCAGGTATCGTATTATCTTTAATAAACGCTAACCCTGATGTCTCAAGTCCCCTGCAGTATCCTCCGCTTTAGCCACTTCCGAAGTCCTGAAGTCGGACCTTGCTTAAACGTAACGGTTGAGATAAAAGAACACGCAGTCCAGATTTCCTCTGCAGGTCAAAAGGTATCAATCATGCCTGAAGTTGGAGTTTATGCAGGTAAGATTTGTCTACTAATACTAAGCAAACGTACTCTTCGGCTTACGACAGGTGTAAGTATTGTATGTGGTTCTAGATACTAAATGCATTCCGATTATAATGGTTACTCGTACAATTTTTGCCACATCTCTCAAACAGTTCGTGCTATACATTCGCTCCTTGTTTGTTAGTCTTGGCCTCAATCCGAATTCCTTCTAGGGACATTCATTCCGTGTTAGGGCCGCCACAGCAGCCTCAAATCGTCCAGTTCCAACTCATCTTGTAGAGAAGATGGGTCGCTGGAAGTCCTCGGCATACAACCGGTACATTCCAAATCCAGGAAGAAATCAGGCTCGCTTTCTACAATATGTCTAAATGATTTGATATGTTTAATAAATGTCACACACTTTTTGGCCCTCTTTTGCAGGCCTAACCTCACGTCGGTTTCGGCACACCTCAACCGACTCTCACATATTAAAATTACACACAGTTTAATGTGCGCCCCTTCCATAATCCCGTACACAAATAGAAGGCGTATGCCTGAAGTTGTGGGAGGGATTTTATGGCTATTTAAACCCAGCAAATCCCCTTACTCACCTGTCTGCGACGATTTTGGAAATTCCCTCCCACCACACCCTCTTCATATATCATTATACCTGAGTGGGCCCTCTTTTGCAGGCCTAACCTCACGTCGGTTTCGGCACACCTCAACCGACTCTCACATATTAAAATTACACACAGTTTAATGTGCGCCCCTTCCATAATCCCGTACACAAATATATATATATATATATATATATATATATATATATATATATATATATCTGTCTGTCTATCTATTTTAATGTCATATATCAAACATAACATATACATTTCTTTATAACAATATTGAAGCTAAAAAAAAAAAGCTAACTACAAGATTTCTAGCTAAATTCTGCTTTTCTATGATCACAATAACATAAAGCATCATCTGAATGTAAACAATGTAAATATGTGTTTCCTCTGTCTTGCATGATGGGGAGTAGTGAGCTACTCAGCAAGTAATGGGTTCAGTTTGGTTCACATGCTTTGGCAACTTTTTTGTTCTTTATCAATAATTGTCGCTGACAGTTTGAAAAATGTGATGCAATTTCAAGATAGCCACCTGCACACTGAAACTCTGTCACTTGCTTAGATAAAAAAAAAAATATATTAATCTGAAGGGAATATTCTTTTTGAACTGATTTATGGAAAGAAATACCTAGTGACAAAGCAATTTTAAAGGATAGACTACACATAGACAGACATCAAAAGCAAAACAAAGATTACTATGCAGTGATATAAAAATAATTTTAAAGTTGGTACATGTTGAAACATAGCGATGGACATATTAAAATGGCTTCCATTACATAAACAGCACTAGTAGCTTATGCTACTAAAATGATGCTCTGGTATTGCGTAATTTATTATGTAAAAAAGGCCTATGATCATGAACTATTACTGCCCCACCCCTTTAAAAAATATTAAAAATATTCATTAAATCAATAGAAATGCAATTTGTCTCATTCTTTCTTTTTAACCAATATACAGTGTATGTAGCCTGGAGCATTAGAGCATTTTTAACATCTCAACTCTCCCTGTTTCACTCAAAACTCATTAATCTCAACTACTTAAATCTGACCTACTGTTGCGCTCCATGCTGTTTAGTTGATATTTGCTAGCAGTTGGCGCAAGGCATAATTTATAATAACCACATGTGCTTGTTTTCACACAAAAAAAACCCACTTTGGATTGATATTCATTGTAGAAAACAAGAGCTTGGCAATACTGGTTTAGCTAATTGTGTTTCTTATGAAGGTCTTAACAGAATTCATCTCTTATGTTACTGCTAAAAGCTTTTCTGTTGTATACCCTACCACGAGTGCACGGCCTAAGGAAAAGGTGAACTAAAAAAAAGCAATCAGGGTTATTTCATTATTTAAAATGTTTCAGCATTTACTAATGGAGCAAATAGTTATAATACTCACATTGCCATTTGTGTGAAAGCACATGTCATGTATAGTCAGCTTTTATGTTAACAGCCAATTATCGCTTGTTACAAGTCATTTGCAGTATTTATGAAAGGGGAATGTTACTTCTCTGAAAACCACACCATTGAATGAAACATTGAAAATGACCTGTGATTTGTGTTAACCCCTTTTTTTCATGTGATTCTTTGTTTTGTTTTAAATGTGTATTCAAGAGTTAGTAATTGGGGGGCAGAGGGTGACCTCCGAGGAAGATGGACGCTTGAGTCTGTAGCTCCCTCTCCCATGCATATGAAATCCGCGAACATCCGCGCACAAGTGCCCCCCGACCTCCAAAGTGCACTCATCTCCCACTACTCTCATCCAGCAATCATCCATAGGGATAGAAGGTGGAAACAAGAAAAAAGAACATACCCCTTCAGTCGCCATGTTGTTCTGCAGCCATCTTGCTCCCAGGATATGGAGGAGACAGGCACGGACTGCTCCTCTAACGATAAGGGACCTACAATCCCTGCTCAAAAACGCTACAACGGACATCAAGTTCCACATGGCATCCGAGCTCGACAGGCAACTTTCAGGCCTGAAAGAGGAACTCGAGGCCCTGCCAAAAAGGACTAATCAAGCAATTCCAAGGAGCCCGGCTCTCCTTCTACCAATACCTGGCACCCTCTACCCTCAAGAAACAGAGAGATCTCAAACAACTGACCCTCACTCTAAACAACCATGGCCTAAGATATATGTGGGGACATCCATTCAAGTTGATGATACGCAAGGAAGACCATACCCACGTACTGACAAACGCAGCTGAAATGTCAACATTTGCAGAGTCCCTGGTACTTACTTTACTATCTCGGCCCGCGACCACAGGTGCAGACCTTGGCAACAGGCAATGGTACCAGAAAGAGAGATATTAACGGTCTATGCCCCATGTCACAGGGGGAAAATAGGTTTTGCCTCTTATCCTTACCCTGTCTAAAACCCCTTTTACTTTTCTTTTCACCTTGTTATGGGTTAATCAATTGTTTATATTGTTTACTGTATTTCGTTACTGTGTGGCATATTACCATGACATATGGGACGTATTTGGATGAGGTTACCCTTCGGTCTTACCTACAAGTGGCACCCTGATGTACCTCACTAGCCTGTACTATTCACCCTGCCTACACAAGCATTACCCAAGGAAAAGGCCCCCAGGAGTCTCCCCCAGCCTTCACAAGCTACCAAGGGTGCCATGGCATTAGGCCACCCAGGAATCCCCTTAATGTAACTGATGGGACGCAGAAGCTCACCTTAAGTCCCCCTGATTTTGACTAGAAAGAACCGATATGCATATTCCTACTAGATATGCAATGTTATCTTAATTTTTATGTATGTTCTTACTGTTTTCCTAAGCGTGGGTCGGATAAAACAACCCTAACAGGGTCACTAGCTCAATTTATACATAGATATATATTTGTACAGCTACCATGTATTGTATACCAGTGTTTGCATTCATACACAGTTACTTATTCACTCTCCAGGATGACCTAGGAAAACCCTAGTAACACCAGGTTTACACTATATTATATTGTTGTCCCTTTATTTTGTTATCCTTGATTCTCCTCAGACTCAGACTTACCCCTACCACACCCCCATTCCCGGACCCTATACACACTCCTTCCCCCCATCCCTTCTTCTTTCCTTTTTTTTTCTCTCTCTCTCCTTCTTCTATTGCTTCCTCTCCCTCATTTCTACCATGGAAATTAACAAACTGTTAGCCGTGATCCATGACACCTCAACATACTTTAAACAAATATGGGATCCTTGGATTGCAGAATTCACAGCTGTGCTCTGAGGGGGAGGATCTACCCTATACATCTCCCCCTTCCCTTTTTTTTCCCCTCTCTTCTTCCTTTTTCTCCCCTGCCTCTGCTCCACTCCCCTCCCCCTCACCTCTGTATTTATCCCCAACCTTACCCCACCCCTTCACCCACTGACAAATTTACAGTACGCCTAGAAGTAGCATCCTATGGCGAAAAGCCCATTTATATGCAACAACTAAAATATTCAAAAAGGGGAGGAAAGGGGAAAGAAATAAAAAGGAAAAAAAAAAGAAATAATATATAAAATACGATGGTCTGTTCATTTTATAATAGATACGCAAAAGATCAAAACAATCTTACACACAGTACCACACACGATTTATGTCAAGATATGATAGATTACTGCTTATTGAACTTACCCATCACTGCACTTGTAGACTGATTTAGAGCCAAATGTCATGCCTGTTACTACTACAACCCCATTTGGGATACTTCCTGGCACTTCACATGATGCAACGGAAATATATAATCACAGAACTGTATATTGCATATATGTAATTCATCCTGATAACTCTTGTAATGTAACTACATTCTTGTAACTACAAAATTGTGCAGAATACCTGCTTTGTTTTAGGCTGTAATATTGTAATGATGTACTATCTTGATTGCCAATATGTTGTCTTTTCTATGCACAACCAAAAATAAAGAATATAAAAAAAAAAAAAAAAAAAAAAGATTTAGTATTTGACATCACAATCTAGTTTAATCCTGGCACAGACAGGGCACATATTGCAATGGTGGAGGATAAATAAAAATATTGTTCCTGTTTCTTTTATTTCATTTGTATGCTCTGTATATGCTGACTGTTAGGTGCAAAAGGTAGAGCTTCTCACAATGATTGACACGGAAACAAGACAGGAACACTCGGTTCCACGATAGTGTTAAAATAGAAGGTGGAAGCAGGATGGGCAAAAAGATATATAGAGGTTTATCCTCATTATCTGTACTCTTCATGGTTATACAGCATTGTACAAAATAACTAAATATATATTTGTTCCTTGTTCGTGGTTTCGTCTTTTCTGTCCTTTTAAGAGACTATACGCTCTGAATCCATTTTCTAACCTTGTAAAATTCAACTTGATGGGGTCAAGTGTTGGAATCTAATGTCCATAGGTTTAGTCAAATAATGCACACAGAGTCCACACTCCAGAATACTGGAACAGCATACCTGCACAGGACTGCCATATAGCAGGATCGAAAAAGATATATAGAAAATGGAAGATTTGATTGAGAATACGAAACAAGGGATAAGGGATGAAAACAGTGAGTGACTTTGTATGTATAACAAACAAATAATGTGGAAATGTGTGGAAACATTGTCTATTTTTCCTTATCTCTGTATGCTTTTCCTATGCTGACTGCCAGGTACAAAGGACAGAGCTTATCACAATGATTGACAGGGAGCTAAGATGGAGAACTCTATCGCTTTTTACAATAAACAGGTATTGATTTTAAAATGTTATTTTATTTTTACATGCCATAAATGCATACAAATATGTTAAAAGTATGAGTAAGTAAATAGAATATAAAAAATCATAGAAAGTGACAGTTTCTTTAAAATATTTGTTCCCAACCTAGTTTATACTGAAATGAATTGCTTAATACATTACAATGATCTCATTACCTGCATGACTTGTGACTATATCATCTATATCATGCCATATGTCCTCTTGAAAAAAATATTTTATTTTCTATTTATTTGTCGTTTTCAGTGCTTCTATATTTAGTTGTTTTGGTGGAGACATGCTGCATATTATGGCCAGATGGGAATGATGTTATTGTTTTTCTTGATCTAGTACATGCGATTTAGGCAGATGATATATATTTTTGGTGTATCTCTTGTCTGTCTGATACTTGTTTTCTAAGAATGGTTGCAAATACCTGTTTTACGATGGCTCACACTTACGACCAGGGCCAGCGCTTCCTTTAAGGCAAACTAGGCAGCCGCCTAGGGCGCCATATAGGAAGGGGGTGCCCTGCTCCCCTATCGCCGGCCCTTTAAATGCTGCAGCCACCTGACTGCTCTATAGCGAGCCTCAGGCAGCTGCAGCACTGCCTCTCTCCTCACCTCTCTTTCCCTGTAGCGTGGCCGAGCTCCTCTCCTTTCCGCGACCCGGCCGGACTGACAGGAAGTGCACACTCAGTGTGCACTCCCTGTCAGTCCGGCCGGGTACAGGAAACAGAAACTCCTGTACCGCAGACCGGAAAGGAGCTCGGCAACGCTACAGGGAAGGGGATGTGAGGAGAACACAGGGAGGGGGGGGGGTAAGAAGAAATGGCAGGGGGGTGGAGTAAGAAGAAGGGGGGAGTAAGAAGAAGAGGGGAGTGGGGAGTAAGAAGAAAACAAGGGGAGGTGGAGTTAGAAGAAAGAGAGGGGGAGTAAGAAGAAGGGGAGGAGGAGTAAGAAGAAGAGGGGGGAGAGTAGAAAGAAGAAAACAGGGGGAGGGGGGAAAACAGAAACCCCTGTACCGCGGACCGGAGAGGAGCTCGCCCACGCTACAGGGAAGGGGAGGTGAGGAGAACACAGGAAGGTAGAGGGGGGGATAAGAAGAACTGGGGGAGAGGCTGCAGTGAGAAGAAGGGGGAGGGGGAGTAAGAAGAAGAGGGGAGGGGAGAGTAAGAAGAAGAGGGGAGGGGAGGAGTAAAAAGAAGGGTGGTGTAAGAAGAAGAGGGGAGGGGGGCATAGGAGAAAACAGGGTGAGGGAGGAGTAAGAAGAAGAGGGGGGCAGGGGGAAGTAAGAAGAAGAGGGGGAAGGGGAGTAAGAAGAATGGGAGAGGGGGAGTAAGAAGAGAGGAGGGGGGAGTAAGAAGAGGAGGGGAGGGGGAGTAAGAAGAACACAGGGAGGGGTGGGTGAGTAAGAAGAAGACAGGGAGGAGGGTGGGGGAGTAAGAAGAACATAGGGAGGGGGTGGGGCAAAGGTGAGATGAGGAGAACACAGGGAGGAGGTTAGAAGAACAGGGGGGGAATGAGAATAACACAGGGAATGGGGGAAGGGTGAAGAACACAGGGAGGGGGAGTGAGAAAAACACAGGGAGAGGGGGTGAGGAGAAGGGGAGGTTAGGAGAACACAGGAAGGGGGGAGCTGAGGAAGACACAGGACAGGGAGCTCTTTCACACTACATGCACACACACACAATGCATCCCTATACATACACAGAAACACACAATGCATCCCTAAACATACAGAAACACAACATGCTTCCCTTACACACAGAGAAACACACAATGCATCCATTACACACACACAATGCAACCCTTACACACAAAGACGATGCATCCTTTGCACACATACACAGAAACACACAATGCATTCCTTACACACACATGCAAACACATACACTGCTTCTCTTACATACACACAGAAACACAATGCATTTCTTACATGCACTCAATGCACACACTTACAGACACACACCTTGCATCCCTTATGCATACAAACACAGATTTACACAATGCATCGGTTACACACAACCAGAAACACACAATACACACAAAAAACACACTGCTTCCACTACACACAAACACACTGCATCACCTACACAAACTTTAGATCCTCTACAATAACAAAACATATATGATAAACTCAAATCAAGATTTTTCGATGTGCTTCCTCGTTGAGGATAAGTTTCTATAGCACCAGAGGGCTTTTGTAAATTAAGGAGAAAATAGATGAGCCCAAAAATTCTTCATCTCGGGTATCGTCCCATTTAGCCATTTTGAAACTATTTTTGCAAATGTGTTTTTCAATATTCCACAACATATATATTGTGAATCACGAATGTATGTGTGTGCACATATAATAATATATAATAATAATGTCATATAATAATAATGTTAAGACTGCAAAGGGTGCTTGATATTATTAGTATTGCCTTTTAATACTTCTCCCTAAAAATCCCATGATGCTCTGCTAATTTTTTTTTTTAATGCTTGTCACATTTAGTATAACCTACATTTTCAAACTGTATCAATTTTCCATCACATTCTCTCATGTTCGAAAGCAAGAACAAATTATTTTTACCCAGTTTTTACATTTAATTCCAACATTAACAGATCTTGACTTAACAACATCAGATTATTTTTCTAATACCTCTGGATTTTGGACATACAGTTTCATTGTCTTGATAATGCTCCAAACCTAATAAGAGCAGATGTTCATATTTGTTTCCGGCATCATTCAAACTGCTTACCTTCTTATTTTGAATGTTATTGGGTTTTTTTGCTGGATAATTAACAGTAATTAGAATTTACAAAATCTTTATAGAGTTTATTGTAGTATTCTCATTGCCATTTATATAATGATCTTCATTACAATATTGTAGACCGTCCTTTTTTAACTACAATGTAGTGTACAGTAAGCATTAAAGGATCCGTCTAAGCACCAAAAAGACCTCTAGCTTCATAAAGTTTGTTTGTTGTATAGATCATGTCCCTGCAGTTTCACTGCCTAATTTTCTGCCATTTATGAGTTCAATGACTCTAGTTCTGCAGCCCTAAACTTTAACTTTTCCGGGCTGTCACACAATGTCTCTACTCACTATACAAGAAGTGTTAATTTAGGAAATTAATCAAAGCTTGTTTCCAATGTTGTCACAATTTTTTTTAAAGTATATATATATATATTAACATGTTATATACATCAGTAAAACACTATTGCCACCTATTAATTTGCTGTAATTTTAAAAATAAGTATTTACCTTTTACAATCTATTTTTTACATGTCCTTGTGGCATTAGGCCCTGCCCACTTGCCCATCATCAGTTTCTTGGCGAGGCAGCTTCCTATAGAGAAGCATTGTGGACCATACACTCACTTGCAGTTCACCATTTAAATAATACTCATAGGAAATCATTCTATTCGATAATTTTGTATGAGAAATTGTGAACGCTCCACTGCACATGCATGCAGCATGCTTGCTCACGAGTATTAGGTTTTCCCAAGCTTGCCTTGTGAAGAAAAGAATGCCTTGAAACCCCTCAAAACATCCAAAAAAGTAAATAAGTAAAAATTTCAACTGTATTTTCAATAAATGCTTTGTTAGAAATATTTATGTATCCTACACTATAAATTACACCACATAAAATAATCAGTTATTTGGTTTTCATATTTAAGTCAATTGAAATTATTTACCTTATTCTAACTGACTTAGATATGGCAACCAAATGATTGATGTTTTATGTGGTATAATTATAATACTTACATTTTTCTAAAAGTAGAGAATTTCATTTGCAATTTGTAGATCATTTTTAATCAAATTACTGTTTCACCTACTTAAGATCCTAATCCAATAAAAATAAATAAACTTGTTCCTAATCCCACCAATAATCCAACCCCTAATTCCAACATTAATTCTTAAAAATAATAATCTTTCTTCTAATCTTACCCATAACCAAACCCCTATACCTACAAATAGTAATCTTGCTTCTTATCCCACTTCGAATTTTACACATAATCCTAAAAATTATTTTGCTCATAATCCCATCTTTAATACTACGCATAATCATAGTATTTAAACTACTATATTCTCTACACACCTGTAATTAATAATGACAGAATAAATCTTTTTAGCACAACGTTTCTTTTGTTTAGAAACCAAGACTCACCTATTGTGTGTTTGAGTGCATTAATTAGTTTTATTTTGTACTGTTCATACACATACATTTCTGCATTATCTCTAAATAATGACTTTACTTAAGATAAAATTTGATTACTTCAATTTTTGTCACATTAATTTAATAGACATAAACGAAAATGCATACATTTTTCAAATGTTTTTTTTTTTTTTTTAAGGCCAGTCAATATGATTATTTTTATTTATGAAATTATCACCTTTTTTTAATTTCAATTTAGACATCTACAATTATAGCTAAAATATATGCTATTTAATGACTTGTTTTATATATATATATATATATATATATATATATTTTTTTTTTTTTTTTTTATTTATATAGTATAGTTACAAATTTGATCAGTCAATTTTGTGGATTTTTACAAATGTATTTTGCAAAGACCACTAAAAGGGACAAATCAAGTTTTTTTTTCCCAGTGGCCATACGATACAAAGGAGGTGAGTTTCACTTACCTCCAGGAGTTCCTCACTGTAGCCGCCATAATAAAGCTTCAGGTCCTCTTCTGCTTCTTGCACCTCAGTTGCCATAAACCACGTCTCGTGCATGCGAGAGTACAACAATAAAGTTAATGGAGGATCACATGAGACCCTCCATAAACAATACCAGTATCCCACATTTGTTATTTGTGACAATGGTTGGGATTGGACAAAACTTGACAACAGAGCTTCTCCTTTTGTCAAATTCAGGCTTTACCATAAGACAAATTAGTAATTACTTTTTCATATGATAAATTTAGATTGCGTTGGAATTTCAGTGAAATTCCAATGTATTTTTATTTAGTATTTCAGTGACTTGTAAGAACAATTTTTTGCATTTTAGTTAGCTGAACTTCACCACAGAAGACAAACTAGATCAGTTCCAGTGGAATGATCAGACACCTTGTCCTGGGATCCTGTTCTACCCATACATTGTCTATGCAAACTCAGTTAAGAACCTTATGAGAAAATGGATGGTGTAAGTGTGGATATCGTGAAATGTTGAAAGAACACATATGCGTCAATGAAATTCCAAAAGTGTATGAGAATATTGATGAAAATCATAAATGTATCTGATGTAAAATACCTGAAAGAAAAATTGGTCTCTAGGGAATATAATTGAACTTTATTGATATGGATTGAGTTTAAAATATCTATCTATCTATCTATCTATATATATATATATATATATATATATATATATATATATATATATATTTCCCCTTCAGATTTAAAGGAAAGGTGAGGTGAATTAAATGTTCAATCCACTTTAAAAAAAAAAGAAAAAATTCTAATCAAAAGGTTTTATTATTATATCTAAATGAAGTGAACATTGTTTTAGTGACTACAATAAGCTATAGTACATTTACTATGTGGATATATGGATACCTCAGCCCAAGGATATACCATCTTGTGTAGTACAATTTGTAAGACAATATTTTCCATCACAAGACAAAATTTATATGGGTTTTTTAAGTGCTTCAACACATTCAAATGCAGCTGATTTTTTAAAAATAAATATTTAAATAATAAAGTACATGCGGTTTAAAATGTTAAATATATTTAACTTGTTATTGTCTTAATTTAGTTTTTTTAAATAATTTATGTATTACATGTTATTTATTGAATATTGTTAATGATGTTACAGTTTATGTTTTCATTTTGAAGGAAAAATAAATGTCGAATTTGATTTTAGCTATATGTATGTTTTTTTTTGTTTTTTTTAGTAAGGTAAAATTATTGTATTTCTCTTTAATTAAAACTATTAAAAAGTGATTGGTATTGTTAAAATAAAGGTAAGAATTAGTATTCATGAACAGTTTATGTATTTGATTTTGGATTTGTATGACTGATTTTTATTTTATTCTTATATGGTGAATAAATATTGAATTTTATATCTGTTGTCTTATTTTATGTGAGTGTAAGCTGAATCTTTATGTAAAAACAAGAACGGCAAGAATATTAAAAAACCTTACAGTTTATTATAGCTTTTAAAAAAAAATACATAATACATTAATACATAATTTATTCTTAATATATATGCAATAAATTAGCTATATACAATAAATATAAGAATAAATATATTAATTTAGTAAATACAAGTATAAGACTCTAAATCATTTAAATATGTTCCATTTTAATTAAAATTCAAAACAAAACCATTTTAACATGGCAAACATAAGGGTTATAAATATATATTTAATTATCCTGTCTCCTTGGTTTAAACCTTGAAATATGCTTTGCTGCTAGTTCTTATGTTTTGGGTCTTGGCAATATTAGGTGGACGCAATTTATTTTGTGATTCTCATAAAGCTTCTAAGTCTTCCATGGATAATTTGAAGACATCGGCCATCATTGGAAACGAACGACCCATGGATAATTGTTCATAAATTGTTTTAGTTTGCGAATTTATTTAATTTTTGAAAATAAGGGCTATATCTAAGAGAGCCTACATCACCACTCCCATTATGTGCACAAAGTACTACAGCTTGTATCCAGTCCACATTTGCATTATAAGCTAATACAACCAATTTGGTGCATGCTATCATACCATCTATTGAGAAATTGACACTTTTTGGTCGCTACTTCAAAACCATACTATGTTAAACCTCAAGGTTACCAGTATGGCAGAATTGGTTTAAATGATCTAAATCTTTCAATAGTTTGGGATCTGTAACAAAGGCACTGAATCTAGAATTACATACCTACCCGGTCCTTGTGCCGGTTGGAGTCTTCATGCAGTTCAGGAAACTCTGAACAGGACACGCAGCCCAAATAACAGAGAAAAGAATGCTGCATTGTTAGAAGGTCAATGGGGGTGTCACATCACCTCTGGGTCCAATCAAAACACACATAATGGAATTTAAGATTCTCTGGCCCTATTTGCTGTGCTCTATCGTGGTTTCTATTCTCAGTACCCTTTAGTGTGTTCCATGAAACATAGTGTTATTTATGGTATTTACCTTGAATATGTTCTTAACCCAGAGTTTCTCTTTAACCTTAAGGACTGAGCTAAATGTACACGTTGTGATCAAAACAAAACGTAAACAAAAACTTGAATTTGCGCTATATGTCTGTTCAGGTGTAATTCACCTCTTTTATATTATGTGCACCCACACTTATTATATATCATTTTATTCAGGGGAAACAGGGCTTTCATTTAACATAAATATTTAGGTATGACACATAATTTAATATGAATAAAATATAAAACAATGGGATAAAATAAGAATTTTTAAAAAATGTTTAGTTCTACGTGACATTTTAACTGTGAATGTCATAATACTGTTTGCTTTTACTGCAATAAAGTACACATATTTGTATTCAGTGATGTCTCACATGTAAAACAGAACCCCCTATGTACAGGTTTTATGGTGTTTTTGGGAAGTTACAGGGTCAAATATAGCATGTTAAATTTTTCAGATTTTTCACATTGAAATTCGCCAGATTGGTTATGTCGCGGTTGAGACCATATGGTAGCCCAGGAATGAGAATTACCCCCATGATGGCATACCATTTGCAAAAGTAGAAAACCCAGTCCAGTTTTTTTTAGTAGCCACCTGGTCACAAACACTGGCCAAAGTTAGTGTTAATATTTGTTTGTGAGTGAAAATGCCAATTTTGGCCAGTGTTTGTGACTAAGTGGCTACTAAAAAAGAAGGAGACTTCGCTGAACACAAATATTAGTGTTTCAAAACAGTAAAACGTATCACAACAATTATATCGTCCGTGTAAGTGCCATTTGTGTGTGAAAAATGCAAAAAATTGCACTTTTACTGACGATATTGTTGTAATACATTTTTTTTTTTTTTTTTTATTCTTTATTTTTGCTGTGCAGGTTGGTACATAACATTGTCAAACGCCACAGCAGCATATTAAAGACATTCACAAAAACTTGGCTGTGGCTAGTATGTGTGCACAATTTTGTAGGAATATAAACAAGCTTAATTACAGGCTCAACTTTGTCTGATTATTACTGCATTGTAGTGTAGTTTGTGTGGCAATTGGCAGTGTTTCGCCATATTCTACAGCAGTGGGGTAGATGCTGGAACTTACTAGTCTGCTGATAAAACAAGATATTCGATTCAGAGCAACGTATTAGCAGGCATGTAGATTGGTAGTAAATTATAACAGGTGAGTGAATAAATCAGTGAACTAAACTGGTACCGTATATCAATACCGTTGACCCCCCTGGCTATATTCAAGTAATTATAATAGCAATACATAGATTACCACAGGACACCCCTCGGTCGCCTCATTAAAGTGCAGACTGTCCTAGGGTCAAGCAATGTGGCCCTATGGCCAATGCATAGTGTTACATGCAGACAGATATAGGAAATGCAATTATCTAGTACTAGTGTCATTATCTTTGTCGTGGGAATGCTATGAGAGTACAAGAGTGACATTAGAGAAAAAAAACAAAAAAAACTGTTAGCTCAAGTGACAAAAGAAAATTAAACTTAGAACCATGTCCTTGGGCAAAATGGCAGTCTAAGGTGTCCGGCAGATCAGTTAGTTCTGACGTGACTTGTGCAGTGGTGGCTTGGCAATAGGCCATCCAGCAAGGAGGCTTGGGAAGTCATCCGATGCCTCTAGGAGGCAGGGGTAAGGTTCCAGCCGGCGGGTTCCATGGGGCCTCGGTGTCGCGGACCAACAGAGCCGGTGGGGCTCCGCCTCCCGGTCTCCCGTAATTACCTCGGGTAGCATGGTCATGTCCTTGGTGGTTTACCGGCTTCTCTGTTCCCCATTTTGAGCCGGTAATTGATGTCTTCGCTTTTCTTCTTGATGTGGGATTGAGGCCCCTCCGGGCCCCGGTTGCGGCTGTGATGCGCTGTCGGCGCCTGATATGTTGGGTGTCCCTCTCGTTTCTGCAGGCCGCAAGCCGAGCCCGGGCCCTCCGAGTGCATCTCACCAGCTTGTGTGTCGGTGGCTCGTATGTGGGGGTTCCCCCGGTTTGTCGGGGCCCCGGCAGGCATTGACGGGTGTGCGGTTTGCTGCCCTGAAGTCTAGGCGTGGTCCCCACTCTCCTCCGCTGCTTCTCACTGGGAGGTAGCCTGGCGGTGCCCTTCAGGGTCGGTGTAGGCATAGGTAAGTTGGAGGGCAGGCGAGGGTCCTTTGTGGCTGTTCGGGCTTGTGTCATTGTGGCCCACAGCCGTGCCCAAAAATGGTTGAAGGCTGCTGTTATGCGGTCTTCCTGGTATGCCTCGTTTGCCTGTCGCTCGGGTCGAAGTTTAGTGGGTGTAGGCCCAGAAGCGGTGTCGGCAGCCTCCATCTTGGGCGCTGGGTGCGGGATGCGCATAGTCGCGGAGGCTTGTGGGGTCCTGTGGCCCCGTGGAGTGCGGACCGGGATGACCCCCGCCGGTCCATAGGGGGGGGAACGTGGGCCCGGTAGCAATTCTACCAAGTGTGAAAGCGGCGGGAGAGTGGCCGTCCCTCCCGCGCCTCTCGTGTGGGTAGGCCGCATGTCGGCGCCGAGCAGGGCATCATCGTTTGAGGCGTCCTTCTGTAGGGCTCGGTGTCCTCTGCTTGTGGTCAGCATCCCGAAGCCCGATCTGGGTGCCTATTGTGGCAAAATCTGCGTTTATCGTTTTTTGGCCCGGGAGCTGTTGCTTCTTGCGTCCACTCGCTTCAGCGGTCAGGCCCCGCCCCCTGTTGTAATACATTTTTCTGTTTTAAAACACTAATATTTGTGTTCAGCAAAGTCTTCCGAGTACCCCCATGTACAGGTTTTATGGTGTTTTGGGAAGTTACAGGGTCAAATATAGCATGTTAAATTTTTCAGATTTTTCACATTGAAATTCGCCAGATTGGTTATGTCACGGTTGAGACCATATGGTAGCCCAGGAATGAGAATTACCCCCATGATGGCATACCATTTGCAAAAGTAGACAACCCAATGTATTGCAAATGGGGTATGTCCAGTTTTTTTTAGTAGCCACCTGGTCACAAACACTGGCCAAAGTTAGTGTTAATATTTGTTTGTGCGTGAAAAATGCCAATTTTTGCCAATGTTTGTGACTAAGTGGCTACTAAAAAAAGAAGGAGACTTCGCTGAACACAAATATTAGTGTTTCAAAACAGTAAAACATATCACAACAATTATATCGTCCGTGTAAGTGCAATTTGTATGTGAAAAATGCAAAAAATTGCTCTTTTACAGACGATATTGTTTTAATTTTTTTCTGTTTTAACCCCTTAAGGACCAAACTTCTGGAATAAAAGGGAATCATGACGTGTCACACACGTCATGTGTCCTTAAGGGGTTAAAACACTAATATTTGTGTTCAGCAAAGTCTTCCGAGTACCCCCCATGTACAGGTTTTATGGTGTCTTGGAAAGTTACAGGGTTAAATATAGTTGGTTGTCAGACAGGTACCGCAAATAGTATTTAATAAAATGACCTAATTATGTAAAATTATTACATAAATATACACGTAGAATTATATATATATATATATATATATATATATATACGTGTATATATATATATATATATATATATATATATATATATATATATATATATGTATATAATTTATTTATTTTTTATTTATATATAGGTATATATAGTTATATATACGTAAATATTTATGGGTCTTGAAAAAAGTCCTGCAAGGACTGAAACGTCGACACTTCTTTGTATTACTTGATGCTTGAATAAACAGCACGATTAGAAATATTATTGAGTCCTGTGAGTGCACTTCAACAAGAACCTATATTTATGTATATTGATATATATATTATTTCGTTCTACATGTATTTTGATATCAATATATATATATATATATATATATATATACATTTTAAAATGCAGTTAGAACGAAATTACACATAGAAATATATTTATTTATTTATTATTATTTTTGAAATTTTTTATGTATTTACATATATATTTATTTTATATTATATGTAAATATATATATAATTATAATTATATATATTTAATCAATATCATTCTATGAGTACTTTGATATTAATGTATATATAATAATATATATTAATATTAAAATACACTTAGACAGTGTATGTGTATTTATGTGTATGTATGTGTATGTTTATATATATATATGTATATATTATATATATATATATATATATATATATATATAATTAGATCGTATATATATATACGATCAAAGTATATATAATTTAATTTTACACTGTTTTAAAGTTTTTTTTTACAGGCAGCAGGGGGAGTACCTGTCAGGCTTTGCCGTCTATGTGATCGCGAGGTCCTTGCAAGGACGTCGCGATCACATGGCCCAGGGGGGCCAAAACAGATGAAGGGAGACTCCCTGGGCTGCCAGGTGAGTCCCGACACTGCGATCGCCAGCGTGGGAACGCTGGTAACCGGGTAAGTAGAAAGGACGGTGGGGACGATATACTGTGTGCCTGACTTTGGCTAGTTCTCGTTTTTGCCATCTCTCTATTATCCTGACCATGGCTTATATTTGACCATGTTTCCTCTCTGCATTACTTTAAGAGCAGCCATTCTAAGGCCCAATAAAACATTTATTTTAGTCCAGGTTATTGCTACTAACCTAGACTCTGTATGTTGAGTTTAGACCTTGTGACAGAAATATATATAGAGGTGTCTTTTCTTAGACAACATTGTGGTCTTTCTTCAGTTCCATCAAAACGCAAATGATCACAGCTTAATTTTTTCTCATTTTCTAATTTAATTAATTATCATGGTTATATAATGTTATATCTTTCTTGCAGAAGACTTACATTACCCTCACTTAATGAGCAAGATGCCCATATATGATTAACGATGGCAGTATTTCAGGGGGACAGCTCCTTTTACATCTATTGTCATGTTATTGCTTTTAATTTGTTGATCATGCTTTTGTAGAAATGCCAAACATCAAATTGGTGAATTATGAAATTATAATTTTATCTCATTATTTTTCATGTGCTGACATGGTGGTCAGTTGCACGCATTTCAATTTTTGCTCCATCAGGTAGTAATTTATGAACACTTCTTCTAAACGCTTCTGACTCCAAAGTCACAGATGGTGCCTCACTAACTTGTATTACAATGCATTTTACTATTTTTGGAATTTCCTCTTCAATTAAAGTAAATGTTCAGTATTTTTGCACAAAATCCTGGACTGTCTATCACCCGAGAGACACAATTCATCTTCTCATGAAATTATCTAATGTTGCATGTCTATCTTTTTTTATGATGTAAATCAGTGATTGGAAATAAAAATATATTCT
Organism: Pelobates fuscus; assembly: GCF_036172605.1. NCBI lineage: Eukaryota > Metazoa > Chordata > Amphibia > Anura > Pelobatidae > Pelobates > Pelobates fuscus. The sequence goes on along the minus strand of NC_086320.1, from coordinate 289,868,114 downwards.
GAAAAAGTTAAGCTTTTAGAAAAAAGTGCTCTAAACATTTTTTAAAAATTCTAAAACGTTTGCAAAATGAGACCCACTAAATAGTAACACTGCACTTGCCAATAAATTTCCTATTGAACGTTTACTAATAATTGGTTGACTCCTCCAGAATAGACATTTATGTTGATCTTCAGATTCAGTATATATACTTAATAAAGTGCCTTGAAATTTTTTTTTGTTAATTATCTTGGAATTACAATATTCCTTATAATTACAATTTGCTAAAGATTTTGAAGCTCATTGAGGCATTCAAATACTATAAATGTGTTCTCATTCACAATATTGTCAGCTGTAGATCTATATCTTCTTGATTTTCAGCAAAACCTGATGACTCAATATCATTATCTAAAGCTATAGCAGACTGTAACAACAGTAGAATTTTCTGAATCTCTGTTAATTAATGACATTTCAGAGCTTGATGTCACAAACATTTTTGTGGTTTTACATTGAGATTGATTAGATGTGGTTTCTGACAATTCCATTATTTTGTCATCATCTAATTGACTAATTTCAAGCTTTATAACATCAATGTTGAAGTTCTCATTTTCAGAGATATTGATTTCATCATAAAATGCTCGTGGTCTTGTCCAGGTTCCAACATCCTCAGTAAACCTATTGCAGAAGTAGTGACTCTTACTGACCTATTTGTAGCAGTTTGTCTGAATACCAATAGATCTGGTCGCAATTCTACAAGCAAAAACAGCATTGTCCAACATCATTTTCTCAGTGTTCATCTCATGGTTAGTGAATTTCATGACATTTGCACCGTCGTTATTCGGCATGTGCTATAAACTTTAACTTTAAATAATACACGGACACGTTTAATACTGTTGGAGTATAAAGTCCACCGCTTTATTAATTATTAAATTTATAAATAAATTAACATATTTAGGGTCATTGTCAAAACTGACATTATTTACTATCCCCCCGCACAATACCCCTGACAATGACCCTACCACATGAACAATAAATAACATCAATTAACAATAAACTTGAAAACACCCGGCCTACCAAAGAGGCCCCATATCATAATGATAACTGTAGGGGTGTACCCAGACACCCCTACACCCCCAGGTTCGTCGCCACCGAAGAGCTAGAACCTACCAACACTTCATACCGTCTGGCTTACTCCAGCCTAGAACCTGGCCTGTACAGTTCCAATTCCCTGAGAATTTCCAACTTAACCACACCCTGTTCCGCCACAGCACTTGGCTTGACCCCCTTAAGACCATGTGCGACCCCCACCACACTGAAACAGGGCTCGGGCTATGCCCTCCTGAAACCCCAAGTTCAGTAAGTCACACCCTATATCCGATAAATGCACTCCGTCCCTCCTAAAGTAACCTGGCAACATGCCCTCCAGTTCCCGGTGCCTCACCACTACTCCCCCCCATCCGTCTAACAAACACTGCCATCGTCCTATTGACTTTTCCCCTACATCGTGCCACCGCAGCTGGATCCCTGGCGTGCCGCCATGTAAAACGAGGCACCATCTCCGACCACACCAACACCACGCCAGGGACCAGCTCCTGCAGCCGATCCATGTCCCTCTTCATTCTCCGCAACAGTTCACGTTGGGGGATCAGCCCTAAGTCGTTCCCCCCACCGTGCACCACAACCACATCTGGGACTGGACCACTCGCCACCTTCCTAAACAATACAGTACTTAAACTCTGCCAACTAAAACCTCAAAAACCAAACCATGATAAGGCCACCCGCTCCAGAGGGAAGCCCAGCTGTGCTCCTTTATTCCGAACTACAGCCCTCTTCCGTGCCCAATAAACGTACGAGTGGCCAATCAACCAAACCTTCCAACCTGAAAAGAGACAAAATTAGTTATACAGCAGTGCCAACGTCCACCTTTCCCGGCCCCTTGTCCCCTCCAAGTTGCACCGTCCCGTCAGGCCTAACGTACGAGCGGAATCGCATGTATTCCCACCTCCCAATTCTCTTAATCCGCTTGTCCCCTAGGCCCAAGCGTGCCGCCTCCGTAGCCGCCCCAATACGGAACAAGTGGGACCCAAACTGCATGGGCTGCAAGCCCAGCCTCACTAAACCTAAACGAAAAATACGAATGAACTGAAACCATGACAACGCCGTGCCGTCGGCGTGTAAGAAAAGACAACCGCCGACGTTTGGATGGATGCCTAAGTACCCCGCGCCGCAAGCCACCGGGCATGATCCTGACCCTGGCAACTCGTACAGCACCACTGAGCAGCCTTTGCCAAAAACATCAGTTTTTGATCGGCCCAGCCTAATCCATACGCGATCGCTCCCTACCTCCACATCGTCGCGCTGTAAGCCACCAACCCCCGCTTTGTTATCGCTGACTAACTCGCCAATCCTAAATGCCAAAAAAAATGCTGAAACAAACGCTCCTGAAAACAGTACAACCTCAAATGGTGATGCACATAACCCAGGCAACGTTCCCACTAACCCTTGTAGGACCGCAAATGACACCAGCCTCCTAGTGTCCGTCGACTTCTTCCCCCTCCGAAAACCCCGTACCGCTTGTCGCACCAAGAAATGCTTTGTCAAGTCTTCCCACCCCTGGAATTTAAACCAAAAAGCCAAGGCGGGCATATGCCTATCCACCATGGCCAGCGAAGCACTTTTCGCAAATAAACGGCAAAGCAACCATAAAATCTAACCTATGACCCACCGAAAGGTCACCACCTACCTGCTCTACCGTTTCCTCCCACTCCTTCCAAACCTTAGCATAAGATGACCACGTGCTCGGTGCCAACGAATTCCTTATATATTCCCCAAGCACGATGTCCTGAGTTGCCACATCTCGTCCGGGCAGGCCTGCCCGTGTTCCTGTGCTTCCGGCGCTGCTCCCCCAAAACGATCCCACTGAAAACGAGAGAGCGCATCAGCCACCACATTTGAGATTCCCAGAATGTGCCTAGCCCTGAATACTAAATTGAAAGACATGCATAGGAGCACCAATTGCCATAGTAAGCATAAGACCGGGAGTGAAGATTGCCTGCACCACAGCCATGTTGTCCGAATAAAACACGACTCGCTTGTTCGCCAACTCCGATCCCCACAATGCTACCGCAAACACAACAGGGAAGAATTCCAGGAACGCCAGATTTTTGATCAATGGGCTTACTTTCCATGCTTCAGGCCACGCCTCGGCACACCATTGTCCTGAAAAATATGCCCCGAAACTGACGCTGCCAGAAGCATCCGTAAACAGTCCTACGGCTTCCGAAGACACCGCCCGTTCCCGGAAAAACACCTTGCCATTGAAGTCCCTCAGAAACCGATCCCACACCACTAAGTCCGCCCTCATGTCTGCCGAAACCCTGATGTAATGTGACGGCATCTGTATCCCGCTCGTTGCTCGGGCCAACCGTCTACAGAAAACTCTCCCCATGGGTATAACCCTGCACGCAAAGTTCAGGCTCCCCACCAGAGACTGTAACCTCCGTAGTGTCACTTTCTTCGCCCTCCCGACTGTGGTCACTAACTCCCTCAAATGTTGTAATTTGTCCGACGGTAGTCTACATTCCCCATTCTCTGAATCGATTTCTAAACCCAAAAAGTGGCGCGTGGTGGGCCCCACGGTCTTGTCCTCAGCCAAAGGAGCCCCCATAGTCTGTGCCACCCATTGGAACACCTCCAATATCTGTTTGCACCGGTCTGAGTCCCGTGCGCCAACGCATAAGAAATCGTCCAGGTAGTGCACCACCGTGCCCCCAGCCGATTCCCGCCTCACTACCCATTCCAGAAAGGTGCTAAACTTTTAAAAATAGGCGCACGATATGGAACAACCCATTGGCAAGCACAAATCCACGAAAAATCCCCCCTCAAAACAACACCCCAAGAGGTGATGACACTTCGGGTGTATGGGAAGCAGCCGGAATGCTGCTTCCACATCTACCTTCGCCATTAACGCCCCTCGCCCAGTTCTCCGGACCAACTCGACTGCTCTGTCGAATGATGTGTAGGATACCGAGCAGAGGGCCGCGTCGATGTCATCATTTACCGATGCCCCTTTAGGATACGATAAGTGATGTATCAACCTGAATTTGCCCGCCTCTTTTTTGGGGACCACTCCAAGCGGGGATATCCGCAAATCCGCCAGTGGCGGGTACAGGAACGGCCCCGGCCTTCCTCCCCAGGAGGACCTCTTTAGCGAGCTTATCCCGCACCACCTCCGGGCGTTCCTGGTCAGACTTAAGGTTAGCGCACATCGCCCCCGGTTCCTTGACTGTGAAGGGGATCATGAAGCCCTCCCTAAACCCCCGCCACAAGAATGCCGCATCGTCTTGGTTAGCGTATTGCCTTAGCCAAGGCAACATCACGCCTAATCTCACAAGGGACGCCCCCAGCTGCAGCCGCGGTGGCCGCAGCCCCTGTGGTTCCCCCTCCGGCATTAGGCTTACCTTTCTTGAAGTATCTACTGGCGCTGTGATTCCCTCCGCAGCCCGAACACTCGTGCCGAAATCAGCATGAAGTTCCCCACTTGCATTGGCCTTCATTATACGTCCAACAGAGGCCCTTCTTTTGTCCCACCGTAACAGCCCCTCCTGAGGCTGTCCCGGCTGCCCCAGGAAAGGGTGCAGCTCTCTGCGCCATCATGATCCTCATCCATAGCAGCAGGTCCATCTGGTCCCACCGCATGTTAGGGTTAGCCGTTAGGCGTTGACGAAACTGCTCGTCATACCTCCACCATGCCAAGCCCCCATATGTCCGATATGCATCTCCTATCCCATCCAAGTAGCAGAAAAGCTGCGAACAGCTCCCTGGGCTCCTTTCCCCGATTACGCTAGCCAGGATGCAGAATGCCCTCAGCCAATTCCCAAAGTTCTTTGGTATCTTACGATACCTCCGCCTTTTTTCCTCTTCCTCCTTCTTGGCGTCTTTTTTGTCCTCTTCCTTTAAGTCTAAGAATTCGTCCAAAGAAAGCAGGGAAAAGATTTCCATAAACTCCCCTTTCCATATTTTTTCTTTTACTTCTAACTTCAAATGACAACCCAGGGGACCCGCAAAGGACACATGTACGTTTTGACATGCTGCGTCCGGAATATCACCACACCCGACTGCCGGCTTGACCCCCCCATTGGCCGCACCGGACGCCTCCGCCACTTCGCCGGTCTCGCCACCGCTCGCCCTTTGGCCCAACGCCCCGGTCTCCTTAACCGCCTTGTCCGGAGACCATACTTTCCCGAACTGCAAAGTCGACTCACCCCCCCCGACCATGACTCTAAGAGTGTTTTTTAAATAGCCTAGCAACTGTCCAGAGTGTTCTGCAGACAAGAATTCACCGTTGGAGATCCCGCCCGTGCCAGGCCTCGGGGATGCCGACCTTCTGTCCACCTTTTCAGGCCCCGGAGTATACAGTTGACGCCGACTCCCATCTGCCTGATCCCGCCTCAGGACTATAGGGCTAGTGCTCCGTGACCTGTAAGAAGAAGATAACCTGGGTAGTCTGTTCCACTGGGACCCTACCCGCCCTTCCTCCCTACGCTCCTTTCCGCTGTCCCAAGCTTCACACCGCCTCGCTGACCCTGTACACTGCCACCTGATGACCCAGATGCGCTGCGCCGCCTCCTCCTCCGCCTGTTTGTTGAACTGGACCTCCTTCTCCTCACCCTGTAGCTGGACCTGGAACCACTGCGCCTGCTGTGTGACGGGCTCTTGTCTCTGCTTCACTGCCACTCTGCTGTCCTCCTGACGCTGCTGGGCCTGGCGCTAACACTGCACCGCTCACTTCGGTAATCCCTCCTGTCCGCGTCCCCGCTGTGGTGCCCCCCATGAGAGCAGCCTGAGGGGCCCTCCCTCCCGCTGCTGCCACTCCTGTCGTCCCTTTCCTGTGCCGCACCATGTGTCTCTGCCTTGTCTGCTGCGCCTGGCCTGCCTCTGGCCGCCGCACCCGGCACTGGGGCCTCCAGCCCCCTCTGGCAGCTTGTGTGTACACCTGCCGCCCCACGCATGACCCTGCTGCTGTCGCCTCGCCTGTCACTCCCCTGCTTGGCGCTGTCCCCAGTCCTGGCCACTTCCAAGGCCGCCTCAGAACCGATCCTGCTGACTGGGCCACCCCTAAGTGGCTTGGGGGCCGCCTGTGCGGAGCTGCCACTTGTCCCACCAGCCTCCTGCCCCACAGTGACATTAGCAGACTCACCGGGACGCCTCATGGTACTGCCGCCATCCATGTGTTCCTCCGCCATCCCGGCCGCCATTCCTGCCATGCTAGAGTTCTCCTCCTGTGCCGTTTTAGCGCCAGCCGCCATCTTACATGGGGCACCCTTCACTGCAGGCACCCGCTAAAATGCTGGGGCTAAAACCCTTGGAGCGGCTGTGCTCTCCGCGCCGTCCTGCGTTCCGCTGGTGCCGAAGGGGGAACTGCAGCTCCCAGTTGTTCATGCAGCCAAGCCAGCCCTCGGTCTTCCACCGCCGCCCTCACTCCAGCGAGGATCTCTTCCAGGGACACCATGGACCTGCAGAAAAAGAAAAAGAGAAGAACCTCCCTGACCTGTCACAACTAACAGGTAAGTGAGGCTCCGATTAAAATGGCCATTCTCTAAGATGGCCACTATTTTAACTCTCTTAACCCCACCCCCAAGCTCCATTAGCTTAAACCAACCCCTAACTAACTGCACTTGCCCACTCTCTGGCTCTGTCAAGGCCCACTCCCCCTACTTCGTTGTTCCATGGGCTTTATAATAATAGGTATAGTGTACCCTATTTCCCCAAAAAATGGCCTAAAACTACTTGACTATTTGATCTCGGTACTTTGCTGTTTGTTGATAGTAATATTCACACAATTGCTTCCAGATAAATTTAGAATTTCACTTGGAAGGTTTTAGACTCTGTCACTATATGTATATTTTTTAAAATAAGGGAAGTATGGCTTCGGAATGTCAATTTCTCAATTTTAAATTGCATGTGAATAACAGTCAGGTGTGAAATGTTCAGAACATATCCTAAAATTAGTTTAATCAAAATTCTGTATTATTAGCTGTATAACCATTTCAGTGTTATGAAATTGATCACCACTGGCTAAAATCCATGCTCTAACTTAATCTGGTGAATTTGGAAATCAATGTCACGACATGTGTACATCAGTATTTGTTTGATTCTTACTATATCTTAATTACCAAAACTGCTTACATTTTTATGTTTTCTAAATGAACTAGAATTTTAATAAAGATTTACTCTGAGCAACATAAGATTTCAATACAATGGAGAGAAAATGGATGCAGGACTATGTATGTGCAGCATTTGCATATTATACAATTGACAAATTGAGATTAACATGAAAATTTAAAATGTTTTTTTTTTTTTTTAATTCACACTTTCCTTTTGCTATAACCGGGTATTTGTCTTATCCGTCTTCCTTTAAAACTGCATTCACTAGCAATCTACAATGCTGATGCACCAGCACTTCTCATCTCCAATTCACTTAGACGTTCTACTTTTTTTTTTTTTTTTTTTTAAAGTCAGTTGACCTTGAAGTGCAATTATCTTACATCACTTGAGAGTCAACTGAATCTAAACTATAAAAATTAAGAATATGAATTACTACAGTGCCCTTATCCTGCTTTTGTTTCTTTTTATTAATTATTCAGCATGGTGTACATGTTATCTTTCTAAAATTAGCAGTTGATAACTTACAAACTTGTACTGTAAAAACACAAACATTCAAGATATGACACATCTCAAAAACACACTTGTCTTTTAAATGGACCTAAACGTTACAGATTGAGTGACGGGATGTTATATGCTAACATTACAGTAAGGTAAGACAGTTGCTCCCTTTCCAGACATCATCCATGCGCACATGTATTTCTTATGATAGCACCCACTTTTTTCTTACAAATCTTACAAAAAGATACTTTCTATCTGTTCTAAGAGTTTTCAATCTTTGCTATCTGGCTTCCTAGAATCTGCGTGGGTGAATGTCATTTGGCATTGGTTCTCTCCCTCAACCTCTGGCAACCTCTTCTAAAGGCATCTTTTTACACAGAATAATAATGTAAAATGTACACATATTAATTGGTTTTCTTTCTAGGATGTTGGACCTGAGACAGAGTGTGATTTTCGCTTATCTTGTCCGAACTTGTCTTCTCTCAACTTTTTCTTTCCAGTCGCGATTATGCTTTACAATTTATAGGTTAATGGTAACGTTACAACACCATGTCTAAGTAGATTTTTAATTACTAAATTCTCCATGGGATATCTTAAAGCAAATAGTTTTAATGTCACATATTTTGCATTTTAACAGTTTTTGAATTTACCATATACTCTCTTAAAATTCTTTTGGATTTGTTTTATTTTGCAACTTTTTCACCAGTGAAAATTTCTCTCAGAGTTATTTACTTAAAGGGACACTATAGTCACCAAAACTACTTTATTACCAAATAAGTGCGCTAATCCTGGAGATAGTAGATCTGTTATGTTTGATGATAGCTGGCTGTTGTGCAGATAATTCCCCCCAGCACTTTGTATACAGACAGATACTCAGCACTCTCTTATAGCTGATCAGCATGGAGGAGTATTAGATTAAGACACACTTAGTCTGTGATGGGATTTCAGCAAGGCCCAAAATTTAGTAGTCCTGAAATCTCCATGTGGCATATACAAGTACAGGTGTTTGTTGTATCTGTTAGTTAGTTAGTTACATGTAGCTAAGATACTGTCATCAATGTGTGATACATACACTAAAGTCATTTAAAGTGACAGTGCTAAAAATATAAATGATAGATCCGACTAAGGTCTGTTGTTCAGTATGTGTATATTATATCAAGTTAGCTAAAAAAAATTAAAGAAGGGTGAGGTGCACAAGCTAACTGTATGTGTAAAAAACAAGCAAATAGTGAAAAAAACACATTTTTTAAACTAAAAAGTATTAAGCACTCCAACTTCCCATTTTATCCAAGGAAATGCCAATTATACTTCTTCCAAGGGAGTATTGAGAAGTTTAATACTACGGACCAAATCATATATAAGGGGAAGGTAGGTTACTCTCTCCAAAAAGGGACCTAATGTGGTGATGGTGGGAGTCATGTTTAAATGAACAGTTAACAGTATCATATGCTTCCATAAATTATTCACAAAAATAAGATAATAATAATAAAAAAAATAATACTTATCCAAATATCATACTAAATAGTTCTTCCCTTTAAGAATGGGAGGAAAGAACATTTTTCATTTAGTCCCTTTGGGGATAGGGTGTCCAATTTGAGAATCCAATATAGTTCTCGTGCAGCAGGAATTTGGCACTATCACCCCCCCTTGTCGGCACAGGGATATGGTCAATCGCCACGCATCTCAACGTTGAGAGTTGGTGTTGTCTTTCTAAGAAATGTCTGGCCACAGGTTTGTCCGACTTGCCATCTCTATAGGCTAGCCAGATACTTGACCTGTTTCCCCTAATTCTCTCGCATAATGCAGTTTCAGTCTTCCCAACGTAATTGAGACCACATGGGCAACTGAGTTTGTAAACCACATAATCCGTACGGCAATGTATCCTATATTTCATTTTTTAGGACTTGCCTGTGTGTGGATGACTAAAAGTTTTAGAGGGGATGATGTGAACACATGTCACGCACCCCAAGCATCAGACACATCCTGTATTTGTATTCTCTTGTTTTTTCGGCATATAGCAATGTGTTGGGTCCGTGTGGACCAGAAGGTCTCTCAGTTTTTTTTTAAGTTTGTAGCAGATGATGGGCTTCTGCTGTAGACTTTCTGGTAATATAGTATCTCTTCTCAGAATATTCCAATTCCGATTGATGGAAGTTTTTAGTGCTGAACTCGCCATATGAAATTCATCAGGAATAATAGCCTTGATGATGTCTGGTCCCTCCTAGTCTGCTCTCCGGATTGTTGGTGTTTTTTCTTAGCCTCATCTAGGGCTCTATCGAGTATGTTTCTTTTGTATCCTCGTTCTATAAATCTGTTGTACATCAATTCCTTCAATTGCCTTCAATTGCTCAGTACATTGAGACACCACTGAGTTATTTCTAAGAACTCAGAGAAACTGGGATAACAGCAGTGAGTTTTTGAGGTGCTTCGGATGGGCACTCTCATAATGTAGAATAGTATTCCTATCAGTCGTTCTAGTGTATAATTTATATTCCAGTCGCTTTTCATTCACAGATAATTTGATATTGAGAAATTGTACGGCTTTAGATTCAATTTTTGAAGTGACTCTAATGGGTGTAGGTAAGTTATTGATGTATTCAACAAAATTCTAGGCCTTCGTTTCAGTACAGTTCCATAGGATTAGAAGATCATCAATGAAACGATAGTACTTCACAATCCGATGCTTGAATTGTTGTAGAATGTATTTCTCCTTGAAGGTGTACATGAATGTGTTGGCATACATGGGGCCATAGTTGCCCCCATTGAAGTGCCAGAAATATGCATGTACCAGTTGGTATGAAAGCAAAAGTAATTGCACTGTAAGGCCAACTGTAAGAGTTCCAAAATAAATTAAATCGGTGGACCCTGGTATACCGGGGAGTTGACAAGGAGATTCCTCATTGCTTCCACCCCCTCATCATGAGGTATTATGATGTACAAGCTATTTATGTTCATGGTGATAAGCTTGGAAATTTCAACAGGACATAGAACAGTAGCAATGACCAAGCAGGCTTTTATAGGGAGTAAGATAAAATTAGGTAGCAACTCACCACCCTCAGCTGCTCGTTAAGTTAATCATCTATACCGGAGCTTGGATGCTTATTCAGTTCACCTGGGTAATTCCCTCACAGATCGAAGCACACTAGGAAGGGGCGGACCGTGTTACGATCTGTCAGGGAATTACCCAGGTGTTCTGAATAAGTGTCCAAGCTCCGGTATAGCCGATCAACTTAAAGAGCAGCTGAGGGTGGTGAGTTGCTAATTAATTTTATCTTACTCTGTGTAAAAGCCTGCTTGGTCATTGCTACTGTTGTATGTCCTGATGAAAGTTCCAAGCTAGGAACTGAAACGTTGACTGACTTGTGACAATAAATTGATGTGCTGTACAAATCCAGGAGTGCCGGTATTTATCTACTTTTATGTCGCAGTGTGGCTGGGCACCCGGTATCATTTTGGTTGGAGGTAGGAGTGCAGAAGCCTTTTATTTTTATTTTTTTCATATATATATATAGAGAGAGAGCAAGAGAGAGCGAGAGAGAGCAAGAGAGAGAGAGAATGTTTAATAATATTTAGATATATCTCTATATGTAGTGTTTGTATACTATATACTTTGGGCTGGCGGGTTGTGGTAGGAGGGGGCAGGCATAGACAGCAAGCTGTCAGTCGGCTCAGCTTGCGAACACGCATACTGGTCACATGCACGGAAGAGCGCTCAGTCTTCATTCATAGGGAGGCATTCAATGCCGCTCTATGAAGAACACGATTGGTGCAGTGCAAAGCCGCACATGTGCACCAGATAGCTAAGACAATTGATTTTTCACAATTAAGGCTAAAGTGAAGGGATTCTCCAAGTCACCTATGCTTCCAGTTCTGATATTTTGGTGTAAAATTTTAAAATTTACTTTGCATTAGTTCACTTAAAATTTTGGTCAATTCTCACTTTAATAAATAACCCTGTCTGTGTACACAATGAAGAAAAATTTGTGCATTTCAGTCCTAACTAACAAATACATTATTTAAAGTCTCTTCAAATTCTATACTACAAATAGTTTAGCAGACTGAAATATATAAAAAAAATTCTACCACGGTGTCTTTGGGGTTCTGTGGGGTAGGTGAGCAATTTGCTATTCTACGAAGAATACTTGGATACTATGGAAACTGAATATCTACATTAAACTGTATTTTAGGAATATGAATTAAACGTTGTTTTGGGAAAAATGGGTATCCCCTTGATATTTATTTGGAGGGACACCATGTTTACCAGGAGGATTGAGCCTTCCTCTAAGTGGTCTATTTAGCATGAGCAAATTGTGCACATTTTACATTATCTTTTTGGCTATTAAGTGAATCTAGCAGTAAAGCAGAAAACTGATGGGATGTGATGTGCTAATTGCCCCTACCCAAATAGTAATTCTCAGTGAATGAGGCCACTGTTCTTTTTGTACTTGAATCACAAAATCCAATATGTTGTAGTAGAGATGAAAAATGTCAATCATGCCAGTCAAGTGATAACATCAAGTATTTCTGTTAAATCTCCCACAATGTGTTATACAATCATTTATTGTTTGGAAGTGCTAGATCAAAGCAGTGATAGAAAACATGATAGGGTCAAACACATAATACGAATTTGCCCAGATAACATAGATACTGCTGTGACCACAAGATTCAAAAACTAAGAGGTTTAAGTAGGTCAAGCATGTAAGGGGTATACTTTGGTCAGGAGATGATTATTTGATAATTATCATTATCTTCCAAGATTGCAAGTAATTAGAAGAACAGCAACTGTTGCGTCAAGACCAGCTGTTATTTCTTAGCTATCTCTACTGTTTCTTTGTTGAAATGTTCTAGAATTATATTCCATTAAATGTGGTAACATGGTCCTAAATAATTTGCCTCTCAAATCGAATGCAGTAATTAAAAAAAAAAAAAAATTGCAGTTAAATCAACACACTCTCTATCATATTTAGTCAAATATTATCTCTCAAATGATTGTTCTTTGATGCATTTTGGAGATCAACAAAACAGGTGGTCCTTGCAGAATAACACCTGCTGTATAAGAGTATACTTTCATTTTCTACAGCTGTCGAATGTTATGTTCTTTTCTTTCCCCACATGTGTGTGCTCGCAGCTGGATCTATATTTCTACATTTTTGTTAAGTGCCAGGAAAGCCAATCATGCATTGTACCATCAGAAATTAAGTGTTTAATGGAGAATAAGAGAATATACCTTTGCTTGGTATAGAAATATTCATAACAAATATAAGATACTTGTAACAATCTCTACGTCTTGCGTATATGGGCAGTGATTGTGCAGAGGTATTTATCTAAGAAGGAATATAAAGTAATCAGACATCACTACATTATTTGTTCCTCGTCCAGTAATGGGAAAGATCAGCTGTTTACTTCTGCCCCTCACCAGTTGTGTGAAATTAGCTTGCCTGCTCACATTATCTGTATAATTATTGGGATGGATGCGTTGAGATAATAATCTGTAATTTAAAAATACTTTGACTCACTAATAGGAATATTCCAGCACTGGTAATCATTGACATGCAAACGCTGTATTCAAAAGTGAGAAGAAGTGACAGCCAGCATGAATTTAAATGCATTATTTAGAAATGACTAAGAAAATGTAAAAACGATTAATACGTTTTAGTAGCTGATTACAAATCCTGAATATGCCAATGACAATGTTTAACAGTGATATCGGTAGGTGGTATAATTCCTGATAAACATGCTAGGTGCTTGTTTATAATGACACGCTAAATTGGCTGCATTGAATACAGGGTTTCCCTAAAAGAGGGCACAAATACAAGCTAAGACCTTGATTTAATTCTTTCTGGTGAAAATAGATGATAAATATTGACTTTTTCAGCCTTTTTTTCCCCCAATTTTGACTGGACTTACTTCTGAACAGTATTTCAGCAGCCGAACCTGATAAACAGATCGATTGTTTGAAATAAAACCGACACCCCACTAAATTGCAAAAAAAAAATACTAAATCACTCTTTAGTAGATGTACCTTTAATGAAAACATGCCCTTCCCTTCTAACCTAGCACAGACTCTCCAATTCCAGATTTCCCAATACAGCTAAATGAGAAGTCTGTGAAAAGAAGGTGCTCTGAGCAATTACCTGCCTCTTACATTTAGCTCTACTGAGCTAAGCAACCAGGAAACAGATTGACAGGTTAATTTAGAAAAGTGCCAATTTATATCGAAATCTGCACTTTTCTTAAAAATTAAAACTTGAGGACTGTAAGAAAGATTTTTTTTTAAATTTCTTCATGAATTACTTCAAAGAACAGTTGATTTACCCACATCTAATATTTCATGATAATGTGTGATATTGGTATCGCAATGTCAATGTTATGGTGGTTATGTTTAGTGCTGTGCCTACTGCTAGCCACTACTGTCACGGCAAGGGTGCATAATTCATTGTTACACTATAGAATATTGCCATTTAATGTAATTTGTGTAGTGCATATATGAATTGGTCATCTGGTAGAGGTGATATTGTCAATTTCAAAAGGGGTTAATTTGATTGTATGGGAGGTCAGAAGGTTTACAATCTAAATTCCTCTTTGAAGCTGGGACCCCAACAGAGCTACTCTGTAAGGTGTGAGAATTCACACATAAGTGGCCTGGAAGTCTACTGGTAATATAAACTAACTCTCTCATTTGTCATATGTCTTGATTCCCTCTTAGATAGGGAGTCATTTGATATGAATGGTCATTAGCTTTCAAGAAAAAAACCCTTGTGTTCCAGTATCATATCGAAAAGAAACATTAATACTTACCCACATATTTATAATTAAGCTTCATTTTTATCATAGTTAGAATGAGACAAGCACAATCTTCTAATCGAGCCTAAACATGATTTTCGTAACTTAACCATATGAGAAGGGATTGTGATGTCTGCTATATTGGGTCACAAGTAAGAAGCGTGATATCTATGGAATGGAAAAATGGTAACAAATTCATAGATGCAATTATTATTTCTGTGGCAAGTATAAAAGAGGAGATGGAACAAAAAGTTTCTATTTGGATTGATGTTGGTTGGAACACAAGGGGATGGCTACTTATTGTCTCTACAGGTACACCTTATCTCCACCTTAAGGACTAAGCTTGGTAATCCACAGCGTATATATCCAATGTTATTGAAATGTGTTTTGTACTTGCTGGGGCCAAAATCTGTATCTGTTGTTGGTTTAACTAATTTGATAGTCATCTATATTTGTGTATGCACTATGACTTTTTTTGCTCATAATAAATATTACTTTATTAAGTTCTGCCTTTGTCTGGTAAAGAATCACGTTACCTCAAGAGACTAATTAGTGTTTTGCAAAGTTGTATTTGGTGAGTTTTTATTCTTAAGTTACATGGGGGACCAAATTGTCTTGGTGGTGGCAGCGTTAAAATAGTAATATTTATAGCATTATGGTTAAGTGTTGGTGGTGTTTAGGGAGATTTTTATCATAATTTCCGGTCTAGTGCAGACAAATAGTGAACTTTAACCCTTTCACCATCACAACTACATCACGCACACTCTTGAAGTAGGTGTGTTCCTGACAACTACCACTTAACACCAATTTGTAGTCATGAATTTACATAATGCTTTTTTTGTTAAGTGTTTGTAGAAAGAAAAACCTTTCTTATTTTTTTTTCTGAGTGTGTGAATGCACTTGCAGTGTATTGTGTGTTGTGTGCAGTACAATGTTTCCTAAAGTCAGATGCAATAACTTTACAGTAGTAAATAGACCAAGCAGCAATCAGTTTTTCCACAGAAAAATCTATATTTGCTGAATAAATTTGTATTAGTTTACATAATGATTCATATACCAAATGTATTTTAATAATACAGAATAGTGCCAAAGGCATACAATGGGGGTATCGTTATACTCAGCAGATGTATCTGAACACAATATGTGCAGGAATAGCACACACCAGCTTTACGAAACCTTGTTATAAGTGTATATGCCAAAATAGAGAAAAAACACAATTTTTTTCCAATATTTAGCAGATATTGGTAATGAAATGGTTACGTAAAAAGTGTCAAACTAACCTTAGGTAAATAGCCTGTGATGTCTACTTTATATAAATATATACTTTTGTGTGGCAAATTTGTTTTCTGTGGTGGCTACTAAACCTACAAGACAAACATACCAACTTCTAAAATTGTTTCACATTAAAATTTTATTTTTGTCCTTGTATTTTGTGACCTGTAACTTTCAAATAAGCTGAAATCCTATACATATTATGTACTTTATAAATCAAGACACGTAAATAAATTTATTTTGAGTTACTTTTTCTAAGCTGGAAAAAGTATTGTATTACTATTATTGCCAAAACTGTGAAAAAAGTTATCTTTCCCACTAATTTTTTGTCTTTTTTTTTTTTTTAATAATTAATGAGAATATATCTATGTATATGTTCAGTATATATCTGTAATCATACAAATACAAGACAATAGTGCAATATTGTTGTAACAAATGGAATCTATTGTGTTGGCTGCCAACTGAGGAAGCCCGTTTGAAAGGGTGAAACGCGTTTCGGGACATTAACTGGACTATAAAGCCATCCAGAGACACTGTATCTGGTATTTATGTTTGTTTTTATTATTATTTTATTCTGTCTATTTTAATGGATTATAAATAAAGCACCTTCGTTTTGTAAACTCACCTGTGGTATCCTGTATATACACCTCTGACATATTGGATACTGGGTAATACTCACCATCCTGAGGGGTAAAGCAGTTTAAACTCCAGGGAGGAAAACCAAAAGGGGGATTGGACATCCTTAAAGTGTCCACAGGCATTTACCATCTGAGTCATATGAGATTTATGACTCTTGACTTGTGAGTGATACTCTATATGTTCACATAATAGATTCCATTTGTTACAACAATATTGCACTATTGTCTTGTATTTGTATGATCACAGATATATACTAAACATCTATGTAAGAAGCTCCACCTTATGTATTTATGTTTTTTTGTATTCAATAGAAGTTGTTTACGGCATACAACATAAGGTGTTTTCTGAGCTTTATTAACATTGGTTTCCTCCATATTGTGCACGTATTTGTTGAATCTATGTATATGTGACATAAAATTAAAGCCCTGTTTGCCCTCTAAAAAACGATATATAATATGTGTTGGTGCAATAAATGACTGAGATGCAAATTGCATTTGAACACAAACAGCAAAAAATGCAAAAATGGCTTGTGTCCTTAAGGGTAAGACAAGGTTTTGAAGCTGTGTCCTTAAGGGGTTAATACTGTGTATTGTCGCCTTTAGCATCAATGAAAGCGTGCAGTCTTTTGTAAAAGTTGTCTATGAGGCCCCCAATTCTTCAGGTGGTATAGCTGCCCATTCGTCTTGCGTGAACCACATGTTTGAGATCTCCCAGGAGGGGCTCGATGATATTAAGGTCAGGAGGCTGATGGTCACTCCAGAACCTTTTTCTGCTGTAACCACTTGAGGGTCAACTTGGCCTTGTGCTTAGGGTCATTTTAATGCTGGAAAGTCAAAAAGTGTGTCATGCACAGTCTTCATGCAGAAAAATGCTAATTGTCTGCCAGTATTTCCTGATAACATGCTGCATTCATCTTGCTATCAATTTTCACATGGTTTCCCATGCCTTAAGAGCTCATCCCCCCCCCCCCCCAAACATCAGTGAGCCACCACCATGATTCACAGTGGTATTCTTTTCACTGCAGGCCTTTGTGACCCCTCTCCAAACATAGCACTTATGTTTGTGACTATAAAGCTCTATTTTGGTCTTGTCACTACAATTTACAGTGTGCCAGGAGCTGTGAAGTGTGTCAAGGTGTTGTTGGGCATATTGTAACCACGCTTTTTTGGTTTGGTTTTTGGCTCAGTAAAGGCTTTTTTCTGGCAACTCGACCACGCAGCTCCTTTACAACCACACCATTTTTTTTTCAAAGCAGCCTGTATTTCTCCTGAGGTTACCCGTGGGTTTTTCTTTGTATCCCAAACAATTCTTCTGACAGTTGTGGCTAAAATCTTTCTACCTGACCTTGGCTTGGTATCAAGAGATCCCCGAAATTTCCACTTCTTAATAAGTGATTGAAAAGCACTGACTGGCATTTTCAAGGCTTTGGATATCTTTTTATATCTTTTCCCATCTTTATAAAGTGCCATTACCTTGTTATGCAGGTATTTTGACAGTTCTTTTCTGCTCCCCATGGCTAGGTATCTAGCCTGCTCAGTGCATCCATGTGAGAGCTAACAAATTCATTGAAAATATATACACAGACACTAATTGCAATTTAATAAGTCACACATGTGGGAAATGAACCTTTAATTGACATTTTAACCTGTGTGTATTACCTTGTGTGTCTGTAACAAGGCCAAACATTCAAGCGTATGTAAACTTTTTTTAGGGCCATTTGGGTGATTTCTGTTATCATTATGATTTAGGAAGGAGCCAAGCAACTATGTGATAATAAATGGTTTCATATGATCACTATCCTTCAATAAAATATTTTTGGGGGCATAAACAGTCAGTTTTTCAAAATCAATGTCAAAACTTCTGCCAGGGTATGCAAACTTTTGAGCATATATGTAAGTATGTAGGGGCAGGGCCGGATTAACATAGGGGCTGATGGAGCTGCAGCTCCAGGCCCAGGCCCATGGAATAGGCCCATTTAAAAAATGTTTTGTTTGTTTTTTTTCTACACACTACTCTTAGGTTTTCCTCCTGACTGGTATTTTAAGGCACAGTCTGTATTTGAGGCTGCCTGGCCATGCTGGTATTGCAGTATTATTATTGTATGGACAGAGGCAGGGATAGGAACTTACAGCATATCCCTCCCTGCCTCTATCTACTGACTGATACACAGGGGAGCAGCTACACAGTACAGAGAGTTCAGCAGCAGCTCAGGCTATAGCTCAGGGAAGTGAGGGATGAGGGGAAAGGCATCAGGGAGATATGGGGACACTGAGACACTAGGGGACACTGGGAGACATGGGGACACAGACACATGGGGACGCTGTGAGACATAGGTAGACACATTGGGACACGTGTCTCCCAGTGTCCCCATGCCTCCAAGCCATTGTCCCTAATGTCTCAGTGTCCCCAGGGCTCCCAGTATCCCCATGCCTCCCAGCCAGTGTCCCCATGGCTCCCAGTGTCCCCATATGTCTCCCAGTGTCCACATGTCTCCCAGCCAGTGTCTGTGTCCCCATGTCTCCCAGTGTCCCTATGTCTCCCAGCCAGTGTCCCTAGTGTCTGTGTCCTCATGTCTCCCAGTGTCTGTGTCCCCATATCTCTGTGTCTCCATGTCTCCCAGTATCTGCGTCCCCATGTCTGTGTCCCTAGTATCTGTGACCCCATTTCTCCCAGTGTTCCCAAATGTCTGTGTCCCCATGTCTCTCGGTGTCCCCATGTCTGTATCCACAAGTGCCCCCATGTCTCCCAGTGTCCCCAAGTGTCTCAGTGCCCCATGTCTCCAAGTGTCTCAGTGTCCCCGTGTCTCTGTGTCCCCATGTATCCTAGTGACACGGGACACACTGAGACATGGGGACACTGGGAGAAATCGGGACACAGACACTTGGAGACTAGGGGACTGGGTGACATGGGGACACTAACACTGTGATTATTATTATTATTATTATTATTATTATGATATTTATAGAGCACCGTCAAATTCCGCAGCGCTTAACAATGGGTGGACGAACAGACATGTAGTTGTAACCAGACAAGTTGGACACTCAGGAACAGAGGGGTTGAGGGCCCTGCTCAATGAGCTTACATGCTAGAGGGAGTGGGGTATAGGGACACTGATGCCAGGCTGGCCTTCCAATTCTTTGGACAGACATACCCCTTTTTGGGCATGTTCGCCCCTTCTGGCAGTTCTGGTCATGTGATTTGCATCATCGGCCTACTCTTTTACCCCGCCCATTGGCTTCCTGCTTCACTGGACACTGCTGTTGGTATGGATTTACTTGAAAGTTGAAAGCATAAATTAGATAAAGAGATTAGCATACATATGTGTTTTCTTATAGCTGCATCCTTTGAGTTTCCCTCCAACACCATCTCCATCAGATACATGACGCTTGGGAGGTAGGACTGTTTTAGTGTTTTTCGTCGATAAGATTCTGTAATTAGGCCCCATCATAATTGTCAGCACCAGGCCCACTGGGCTCTTAATCCGGCCCTGTGTAGGGGGTTTAGAAAAACACCCTTCTCTGTCCCATTAGAGATTTCTTTGCCTGAAGCTCAAGGTAAATTGTTAGTGTAGGGATGCATAGGGATTTGGGCTAGTGCACATGTAACTCTTTTTTTCTTAGCAAATGTAAAAAATTCATCAGAAATGTCAGGTCCTAAGCATTTCTTTCCGTTCACGACTTCCTCAGGGACCAAATATTAAAAACAATCAGTGCTATAGAATCCCATAATCCACCTCGCCAAGTATCCTTTTAAATCACTGCTTCTTTCAGAATGGTTGATCGGCTCCTCTAGCTGATTTTAATCTTACGCACTCCTACAAAGATGTATGCTCTGTTTGTAATGTTAGTCTATTGTCTTGGAAATAACGAATGCACTCTGCATGTTAACATCTGCATTCCAAATATTAATACCTCCATTCCATGTGCATTCCACTAATGTTGTGGTTAAATAAGACAAATCAACAAAAACAATTCTACAAAAAAAAGAAAAGAAAAAGAGAGTGTGCAAAAGCACCCTAAAATATCAGAGATATATATTGTGGTGGCCACGCACATGTGGCGCCTGCCCACAATAGTTCCAGGAGAAAGGTGGTGGCAGTCGTTCTCTTTTGAGAGTCCAAAAACAAACAAACACCGAACAGATTCTCTGGCTCCTAGGTAGCAATTGTTCGCCTAGTTCATGCAAACAATTCTGAGATGTGAGGAATTGAAAGCTGGCTAGGATGGAAGTTCTGTGGTGTTCGCCAGTTAGTCTGTCTATTTCAGTTCCATGCACTTGAAAGCAGAATACCGTTGCCTGCTTTCATGCAACAAGATGGCCGCCAACTCATTTTCCACATGTTCGTCTATGCAAACGGTGGCCACCCAGCAGAACACTTGTAGTAATGAGGTGCAAACCAATAATGGAGGTGTCAATAGGGGTCAATAGGAATCAACAAAGTTAACAATCTAAAAGGTGGGCTGAGAAGGGTAAGTATAACAAGGGGAAATTGTGGGTTTGTTCGATTACCTAACTGGAATGAGGAAATCATACGAACCCAGTATTGTTACTGATGGGGTTTTCTGTCACATATATTTATTAATGTAATCTGTAAGTGGATATGTCTATAATGAGAGAATGGAGCATGTGCCTATGTCAGTATATATGTACTAAAAACAGTAATCATAATAATAATAATATTAACCCCTTAAGGACCGAGGACGGTTCAGGACCATCATCGGCATTTTTGCATTGCCGACCGATGACGGTCCTGAACTGTCCTAACGGTAAGATGTATTTGTTTCCCAGGCGGCGATTGGCGGTGCTCCCGGTGTGGGGAGACTGCCTACAGCCAAGACAGTCTCCCCGCGGCTGATTAGGACCCCTGTGGCCATGTGATCGCTTAACAGAGCGGTCACATGGTCACAATAGGTGTCCATGTGTCTGCCTGCAAGGGGGCTGCCTGTGCTGACAGGCAGTCTCCCTGCAACTGTAAAATCAAAGAAAAAATAAAGGTACATGTTAATTAAATTTTTTTTTTATATATTTATTAAATATATATATATATATATATATATATATATATATATATACATATATATATATATATATATATATAATATTATAAAATTATATATATATATATATATAATGTCATACCAAGTGTATTTTTATATTAATATGTACTTATATTAATATAAAAATACACTTATAATTAAATTACACACGTATATATATATAATATATATAATAACTATATATATTGTATATATATATATTATTATAAAATATAAATAATAAGTAAATTAAATTAAATAAAATGTAAAAATAATAAAAAATGTAAAGAAAATTATATATCTATATGAAATTTTATTCTAACTGTATTTTGATATTAAAATATATATATTTATATCAAAATACACTTAGAATGAAATTGTATATATATCTATGTATATATAAATAAATAAAAATGATACAAAATATACATTTGTCCATATACAAAATTACATAAATAATTATATAAATATACATGTAGACTTTACATATTTAAATATGCATATATATTTCAATTCTATGTGTGTATTTATGTAATATTTTTACATAATTAAGTAATTTTATCAATTGCAATTTGAGGGACCTGCCTGCCAACCCAGGCCGAAATTGCAGAGAATTTAATTTGCTAGCACTGTATTTTACCCTGTAACTTTCTATGACACCCTAAAACCTGTACATGGGGGGTACTGTTTTACTTGGGAGACTTTGCTGAACACAAATATTAGTGATTCCAAACAGTAAAACCTATCACAGCGATGATATTGTCAGTGAAAGTTACTTTTTTCAAATATTTCACACACAAACAGCGTTTTTACTGATGATATAATTGTTGTGATACATTTTCCTGTTTTGAAACTCTAATATTTGTGTTCAGCAAAGTCTCCCGAGTTTAACAGTACCCCCCATGTACAGATTTTATAGCGTTTTTGAAAGTTACAGGGTCAAATATATGGGTCAACATCATTTAACATCAAATATTTAGGTATGGAACATAACGTAATATGAATACAATATAAAAAGAAATGAGAGAAAATACGATTTTTTAAAATTTTCTTAGTTCTATGTGACATTCTAACTGTGAATGTCATAATACTGTTTGCTTTTACTGCAATAAAATACACATATTTGTATTCAGCGATGTCTCACGTGTAAAACAGTACCCCCTATGTACAGGTTTTATGGTGTTTTGGGAAGTTACAGGGTCAAATATAGCATGTTACACTTTTCAGTTTTTTCACATTGAAATTTACCAGTTTGGTTACGTTGCCTTTGAGACTGTATGGTAGCCCAGGAATGAAAATTACCCCCATGATGGCATACCATTTGCAAAAGTAGACAACCCAAGGTATTGCAAATGGGGTATGTCCAGTCTTTTTTAGTAGCCACTTGGTCACAAACACTAGCCAAAGTTAACGTTAATATTTGTTTGTGTGTGAAAAATGCAAAAAACTAATTTGAAAGCCAATTTTGGCCAGTGTTTGTGACTAAGTGGCTACTAAAAAAGACTGAACATACCCCATTTGCAATACCTTGGGTTGTCTACTTTTGCAAATGGTATGCCATTATGGAGGTAATTCTTATTGCTGGGCTACTATACGGTCTCAAAGCCAACGTAACCAATCTGGCTAATTTCATTGTGAAAAAACTGAAACGCAAGCCTTATATTTGACTCTGTAACTTTTGAAAACACCATAAAACCTGTACATGAGGGGTACTGTTATACTCAGGAGACTTTGCTGAACACAAATATTTGTGTTTCAAAACAGTAAAAAGTATGACAGCAAAAATATCGTCAGTGTAAGTGCCGTTTGTGTGCGAAAAATGCAATAAATTTCACTTTCCCTGACGATATCATTGTTGTAATAAATTTTACGGTTTTGAAACACAAATATTTGTATTCAGCGATGTCTCTTGAGTAAAACAGTCCCCCCCATGTACAGGTTTATTGTGTCTTGGAAAGTTATAGGGTTAAATATAGTGCTAGCAAATTAAATTCCCTATACTTTCGGCCTGGGTTGTTAGGCAGGTCCTGCAAATTGTAATTAATAAAAGGACCTAATTATGTAAAATTATTATATATACACGTGTGTGTGTATATATATGTAGATAATTTTTTTACTATTATTTTTATTTATATATAGGTATACATATAGTGATGTATACGTATATACTTAGGTATATACATATATATATTATTTCGTTCTACGTGTATTTTGATATCTATATATATATATATATATATATATATATATATATTAATATCAACATACAGTTAGAACGAAATTACACACATATATATATATTTAATTATTATTTTTTTTTTTTTTACGTATTTACATATTTTTTTATTATAATATATATATATATATAATTATAATTATGTATATATTTAATCAATATCCTTCTACGTGTATTTTGATAATATATATATAATTATATATATAAATATTAAAATACACTTAGTGTATGTGTAAATGTGTGCGTATATATATATATATATATATATATATATATATATATATATACTTAGATCATATATATAATATATATATAAATGATCTAAGTATATTTTATTTTTAACTTTAATTTTTATTTTTTTTTACTTTAAGGGGTTAAGAGGGGAGGAGAGGGGCAGAGACAGTGTCAGCCAGTGATTTTACATCACTGGCTGACACACAGGATCAGTGATCACAGTGACTGGCTGTCACTGTGATCACCTCCTGCAGATCGCGGTAATTGGCCACAGGGGGAGTGCCTGGGTGGCCAGGCATGCCCCCCACCGCGATCTGCAGGGGGATCCTGCCTGCAGTTACTATGGGTCAGCCAATAGGCTGACACATAGTAACTCTGATCGCAGTGACAGGCTGTCACTGCGATCAGATCGCAGGGAGAGGCTGTCTCTGCATTCAGATCGCAGAGACAGCCTCTCCCTGCGATCATACTCTGCAGATCGCGGTCACTGACCGCAGGGGGACTGCCTGGGGGGCCAGGCATGTCCCCCGACCGCGATCTGCAGAGTGAAAATGCGGCCGGCTCCATGTGTCAGCCGATTTTAAAATCGGCTGACACATGGTAAATACCGATCGCAGTGACAGCCTGTCACTGCGATCGGAAGCTGCAGACCGCGGTCCCCAGGCTGCAGACAGCCTCTCCCTGCGATCATACTCTGCAGATCGCGGTCACTGACCGCAGGGGGACTGCCTGGGGGACCAGGCATGTCCCCCGACCGCGATCTGCAGAGTGAAAATGCGGCCGGCTCCATGTCAGCCGATTTTAAAATCGGCTGACACATGGTAAATACCGATCGCAGTGACAGCCTGTCACTGCGATCGGAAGCTGCAGACCGCGGTCCCCAGGCACAGGGGGGCTGCCTGGGGGGCCAGGCATGCCCCCCAACCGCGATCTGCAGCGGCCATGTGCCGCCGGCCACGTGGGGGGTAAGACCGCCCAGGACGTACCATGCCGTCCTGCGGCGTTTAGAGACGCCCAAATAAGGACGGCATGGTACGTCCTGCGGTCTTAAGGGGTTAATACGTTTTAGTAGCCGATTACAAATCCTGAATATGCCAATGACTATGTTTAACAGTGATATCGGTAGGTGGTATAATTCCTGATAAACATGCTAGGTGCTTGTTTATAATGACACGCTAAATTGGCTGCATTGAATACAGGGTTTCCCTAAAAGAGGGCACAAATACAAGCTAAGACCTTGATTTAATTCTTTCTGGTGAAAATAGTTGATAAATATTGACTTTTTCAGCCTTTTTTTTCCCCAATTTTGACTGGACTTACTTCTAGACAGTATTTCAGCAGCCGAACCTGATAAACAGATCGATTGTTTGAAATAAAACCGACACCCCACTAAATTGCAAAAAAAAAAAACTAAATCACTCTTTTGTAGATGTACCTTTAATGAAAACATGCCCTTCCCTTCTAACCTAGCACAGACTCTCCAATTCCAGACTTCCCAATACAGCTAAATGAGAAGTCTGTGAAAGGAAGGTGCTCTGAGCAATTACCTGCCTCTTACATTTAGCTCTACTGAGCTAAGCAACCAGGAAACAGATTGACAGGTTAATTTAGAAAAGTGCCAATTTATATCGAAATCTGCACTTTTCTTAAAAATGAAAACTTGAGGACTGTAAAAAAGTTTTTTTTTAAATTTCTTCATGAATTACTTCAAAGAACAGTTGATTTACCCACATCTAATATTTCATGATAATGTGTGATATTGGTATCGCAATGAGAGTGTTATGGTGGTTATGCTTAGTGCTGTGCCTACTGCTAGCCACTACTGTCACGGCAAGGGTGCATAATTCATTGTTGCACTATAGAATATTGCCATTTAATGTAATTTGTGTAGTGCATATATGAATTGGTCATCTGGTAGAGGTGGTATTGTCAATTTCAAAAGGGGTTAATTTGATAGTATGGGAGGTCAGAAGGTTTACAATCTAAATTCCTATTTGAAGCTGGGACCCCAACAGAGCTACTCTGTAAGGTGTGAGAATTCACACATAAGTGGCCTGGAAGTCTACTGGTAATATAAACTAACTCTCTCATTTGTCATATGTCTTGATTCCCTCTTAGATAGGGAGTCATTTGATATGAATGGTCATTAGCTTTCAAGAAAAAAAACCCTTGTGTTCCAGTATCATATCGAAAAGAAACATTAATACTTACCCACATATTTATAATTAAGCTTCATTTTTATCATAGTTAGAATGAGACAAGCACAATCTTCTAATCGAGCCTAAACATGATTTGCGTAACTTAACAATATGAGAAGGGATTGTGATGTCTGCTATATTGGGTCACAAGTAAGAAGTGTGATATCTATGGAATGGAAAAATGGTAACAAATTCATAGATGCAATTATTATTTCTGTGGCAAGTATAAAAGAGGAGATGGAACAAAAAGTTTCTATTTGGATTGATGCTGGTTGGAACACAAGGGGATGGCTACTTATTGTCTCTACAGGTACACCTTATCTCCACCTTAAGGACTAAGCTTGGTAATCCACAGCGTATATATATCCAATGTTATTGAAATGTGTTTTGTACTTGCTTGGGGCCAAAATCTGTATCTGTTGTTGGTTTAACTAATTTGATAGTCATCTATATTTGTGTATGCACTATGACTTTTTTTGCTCATAATAAATATTACTTTATTAATTTCTGCCTGTGTCTGGTAAAGAATCACGTTACCTCAAGAGACTAATTAGTGTTTTGCAAAGTTGTATTTGGTGAGTTTTTATTCTTAAGTTACATGGGGGACCAAATTGTCTTGGTGGTGGCAGCGTTAAAATAGTAATATTTATAGCATTATGGTTAAGTGTTGGTGGTGTTTAGGGAGATTTTTATCATAATTTCCGGTCTAGTGCAGACAAATAGTGAACTTTAACCCTTTCACCATCACAACTACATCACGCACACTC
This sequence comes from Pelobates fuscus, assembly GCF_036172605.1. NCBI lineage: Eukaryota > Metazoa > Chordata > Amphibia > Anura > Pelobatidae > Pelobates > Pelobates fuscus. The sequence continues at coordinate 289,841,308 of NC_086320.1, read as the reverse complement.
TTGAAGTAGGTGTGTTCCTGACAACTACCACTTAACACCAACTTGTAGTCATGAATTTACATAATGCTTTTTTTGTTAAGTGTTTGTAGAAAGAAAAACCTTTCTTATTTTTTTTTCTGAGTGTGTGAATGCACTTGCAGTGTATTGTGTGTTGTGTGCAGTACAATGTTTCCTAAAGTCAGATGCAATAACTTTACAGTAGTAAATAGACCAAGCAGCAATCCACAGAAAAATCTATATTTGCTGAATAAATTTGTATTAGTTTACATAATGATTCATATACCAAATGTATTTTAATAATACAGAATAGTGCCAAAGGCATACAATGGGGGTATCGTTATACTCAGCAGATGTATCTGAACACAATATGTGCAGGAATAGCACACACCAGCTTTACGAAACCTTGTTATAAGCGTATATGCCAAAATAGAGAAAAAACACAATTTTTTTCCAATATTTAGCAGATATTGGTAATGAAATGGTTACGTAAAAAGTGTCAAACTAACCTTAGGTAAATAGCCTGTGATGTCTACTTTATATAAATATATACTTTTGTGTGGCAAATTTGTTTTCTGTGGTGGCTACTAAACCTACAAGACAAACATACCAACTTCTAAAATTGTTTCACATTAAAATTTTATTTTTGTCCTTGTATTTTGTGACCTGTAACTTTCAAATAAGCTGAAATCCTATACATATTATGTACTTTATAAATCAAGACACGTAAATAAATTTATTTTGAGTTACTTTTTCTAAGCTGGAAAAAGTATTGTATTACTATTATTGCCAAAACTGTGAAAAAAGTTATCTTTCCCACTAATTTTTTGTCTTTTTTTTTTTTAATAATTAATGAGAATATATCTATGTATATGTTCAGTATATATCTGTAATCATACAAATACAAGACAATAGTGCAATATTGTTGTAACAAATGGAATCTATTGTGTTGGCTGCCAACTGAGGAAGCCCGTTTGAAAGGGTGAAACGCGTTTCGGGACATTAACTGGACTATAAAGCCATCCAGAGACACTGTATCTGGTATTTATGTTTGTTTTTATTATTATTTTATTCTGTCTATTTTAACCCCTTAACACCGCAGCCAAATGTACAAGTTGTGAACGAAACAAAATGTAAACAAAACCTGGCATTTGCGCTATATGTCTGTCAAACCGTAATTCACCTCTTTCATATTAAATGCACCCCCCCTTATTATATATCATTTCATTCAGGGGAAACAGGGCTTTCATTTAATATCAAATATTTAGCTATGAAACATAATTTAATATGAAAAAAAATTTTTTAGTTCTACATGACATTTTAACTGTCAATGTCATAATACGGTTTGCTTTTACTGCAATAAAATACACATATTTGTATTCAGCAAAGTCTCACGTGTAAAACAGTACCCCCTATGTACAGGTTTTATGATGTTTTGGGAAGTTACAGGGTCAAATATAGCGTGTTACATTTGAAATTGAAATTTGTCAGATGGGTTACGTTGCCTTTGAGACTGTATAGTAGCCCAGGAAATAAATTTACACCTATAATGGCATACCATTTGCAATAGTAGACGACCCAAGGTATTGCAAATGGGGTATGTCCAGTCTTTTTTAGTAGCCATTTGGTCACAAACACTGGCCAAAGTTAGCGTTAGTATTTGTTTGTGTGTGAAAAATGCAAAAAACGCCAATTTTGGCCAGTGTTTGTGACTAAGTGGCTACTAAAAAAGACTGGAAATACCCCATTTGCAATACCTTGGGTTGTCTACTATTGCAAATAGTATGTCATCATAGGGGTAATCTTCATTATTGGGCTACCATAGGGTCATAAAGGCAACGTAAGCAATCTGGCGAATTTTAATGTGAAAAAAATTAAACACAAGCCTTATATTTGACGCTGTAATTTTTGAAAACACCATAAAACCTGTACATGAGGGGTACTGTTGTACTCGGGAGACTTCGCTGAACACAAATATTTGTGTTTCAAAACAGTAAAAAGTATTGCAGCAGTAATATCGTCCGTGAAAGTGCTGTTTGTGCGTGAAAAATGCAAAAAACGTCACTTTTACTGGCGATATCATCGTTGTAATACATTTTACTGTTTTGAAACACTAATATTTGTGTTCAGCGAAGTCTCCTGAGTAAAACAGTACCCCCCATGTACAGGTTTTATGGTGTCTTGGAAAGTTATAGGGTTAAATATAGTGCTAGCAAATTAAATTCCTTATACTTTCGGCATGGGTTGTCAGGCAGGTCCCGCTAATTGTAATTAATTAGGATACCTAATTATGTAAAATTATTACATACATATATGTGTAGAATTAATATATGTATATATATACATATGTGTATATATACGTATATATATATATATTTTTTTTTAAATATTTTTATTTATATATAGGTATATATATAGTGATATATACGTATATATTTATGTATATAGATATATATATTATTTCGTTCTACGTGTATTTTGATATAAATATATATATATTAATATCACAATACAGTTAGAACGAAATAAAACACATCTATATATTTTTTAATATTTTATTTTTAATTATTTTTTTTATTTTATTTTTTTACGTATTTACATATTTTTTTTTTATATTATTTATAAATATATATATAACAATAATTATATATATATTTAATCAGTATCAGTCTACGTGTAATTTGATATTAATATATATATAATTATATATATATTAATATTAAAATACACCTAGACGGTGTATGTGTATATGTGTATATATATACTTAGATCATATATATATAATATATATATATGATCTAAGTATATATATATTTTTTTTTTACACTTTTAACTTAATTTTATTTTATTTTCAGCCAGCAGGGGGACCAACTGTCATTACAGTTGGTCCCCCTGCTGGCAATGCCTGAGCCAGCTATACCGGCCATGTGATTGTGAGGTCCTCGCAAGGACCTCACTCTCACATGACCGGGAGGGACCGGAGGAGGCAGATCTGCCTCGGGGGGGCTCCCTGGGAGTCCCCCCAACCGCGATCGCCGGCGTGGGACCACCGGCGACCGGGTAAGTTAAAAAAAAACGGCGGGCGTATATTTACGTCCTGCGGCGTTTAGAGCCGCTTTTAAAAGGACGTAAATATACGTCCGCCGGACTTAAGGGGTTAATGGATTATAAATAAAGCACCTTCGTTTTGTAAACTCACCTGTGGTATCCTGTATATACACCTCTGACATATTGGATACTGGGTAATACTCACCATCCTGAGGGGTAAAGCAGTTTAAACTGCAGGGAGGAAAACCAAAAGGGGGATTGGACATCCTTAAAGTGTCCACAGGCATTTACCATCTGAGTCATATGAGATTTATGACTCTTGACTTGTGAGTGATACTCTATATGTTCACATAATAGATTCCATTTGTTACAACAATATTGCACTATTGTCTTGTATTTGTATGATCACAGATATATACTAAACATCTATGTAAGAAGCTCCACCTTATGTATTTATGTTTTTTTGTATTCAATAGAAGTTGTTTACGGCATACAACATAAGGTGTTTTCTGAGCTTTATTAACATTGGTTTCCTCCATATTGTGCACGTATTTGTTGAATCTATGTATATGTGACATAAAATTAAAGCCCTGTTTGCCCTCTAAAAAACGATATATAATATGTGTTGGTGCAATAAATGACCGAGATGCAAATTGCATTTGAACACAAACAGCAAAAAATGCAAAAATGGCTTGTGTCCTTAAGGGTAAGACAAGGTTTTGAAGCTGTGTCCTTAAGGGGTTAATACTGTGTATTGTCCCCTTTAGCATCAATGAAAGCGTGCAGTCTTTTGTAAAAGTTGTCTATGAGGCCCCCAATTCTTCAGGTGGTATAGCTGCCCATTCGTCTTGCATGAACCACATGTTTGAGATCTCCCAGGAGGGGCTCGATGATATTGAGGTCAGGAGGCTGATGGTCACTCCAGAACCTTTTTCTGCTGTAACCACTTGAGGGTCAACTTGGCCTTGTGCTTAGGGTCATTTTAATGCTGGAAAGTCAAAAAGTGTGTCATGCACAGTCTTCATGCAGAAAAATGCTAATTGTCTGCCAGTATTTCCTGATAACATGCTGCATTCATCTTGCTATCAATTTTCACATGGTTTCCCATGCCTTAAGAGCTCATCCCTCCCCCCCCCCCCCCAACATCAGTGAGCCACCACCATGATTCACAGTGGTATTCTTTTCACTGCAGACCTTTGTGACCCCTCTCCAAACATAGCACTTATGTTTGTGACTATAAAGCTCTATTTTGGTCTTGTCACTACAATTTACAGTGTGCCAGGAGCTGTGAAGTGTGTCAAGGTGTTGTTGGGCATATTGTAACCACGCTTTTTTGGTTTGGTTTTTGGCTCAGTAAAGGCTTTTTTCTGGCAACTCGACCACGCAGCTCCTTTACAACCACACCATTTTTTTTTCAAAGCAGCCTGTATTTCTCCTGAGGTTACCCGTGGGTTTTTCTTTGTATCCCAAACAATTCTTCTGACAGTTGTGGCTAAAATCTTTCTACCTGACCTTGGCTTGGTATCAAGAGATCCCCGAAATTTCCACTTCTTAATAAGTGATTGAAAAGCACTGACTGGCATTTTCAAGGCTTTGGATATCTTTTTATATCTTTTCCCATCTTTATAAAGTGCCATTACCTTGTTATGCAGGTATTTTGACAGTTCTTTTCTGCTCCCCATGGCTAGGTATCTAGCCTGCTCAGTGCATCCATGTGAGAGCTAACAAATTCATTGAAAATATATACACAGACACTAATTGCAATTTAATAAGTCACACATGTGGGAAATGAACCTTTAATTGACATTTTAACCTGTGTGTATTACCTTGTGTGTCTGTAACAAGGCCAAACATTCAAGCGTATGTAAACTTTTTTTAGGGCCATTTGGGTGATTTCTGTTATCATTATGATTTAGGAAGGAGCCAAGCAACTATGTGATAATAAATGGTTTCATATGATCACTATCCTTCAATAAAATATTTTTGGGGGCATAAACAGTCAGTTTTTCAAAATCAATGTCAAAACTTCTGCCAGGGTATGCAAACTTTTGAGCATATATGTAAGTATGTAGGGGGTTTAGAAAAACACCCTTCTCTGTTCCATTAGAGATTTCTTTGCCTGAAGCTCAAGGTAAATTGTTAGTGTAGGACCCACCTAGGAGGTTTGCCTTGACGGAGCTGGTGGGTTTACATCTAAGGGCCATTGGAGTTACTAAATAACCTCTATTTATTTAAATATGCATAGGGATTTGGGCTAGTGCACATGTAACTCTTTTTTTCTTAGCAAATTTAAAAAATTCATCAGAAATGTCAGGTCCTAAGCATTTCTTTCCGTTCAGGACTTCCTCAGGGACCAAATATTAAAAACAATCAGTGCTATAGAATCCCATAATCCACCTCGCCAAGTATCCTTTTAAATCACTGCTTCTTTCAGAATGGTTGATCGGCTCCTCTAGCTGATTTTAATCTTACGCACTCCTACAAAGATGTATGCTCTGTTTGTAATGTTAGTCTATTGTCTTGGAAATAACGAATGCACTCTGCATGTTAACATCTGCATTCCAAATATTAATACCTCCATTCCATGTGCATTCCACTAATGTTGTGGTTAAATAAGACAAATCAACAAAAACAATTCTACACAAAAAAGAAAAGAAAAAGAGAGTGTGCAAATGCACCCTAAAATATCAGAGATATATATTGTGGTGGCCACGCACATGTGGCGCCTGCCCACAATAGTTCCAGGAGAAAGGTGGTGGCAGTCGTTCTCTTTTGAGAGTCCAAAAACAAACAAACACCGAACAGATTCTCTGGCTCCTAGGTAGCAATTGTTCGCCTAGTTCATGCAAACAATTCTGAGATGTGAGGAATTGAAAGCTGGCTAGGATGGAATTCTGTGGTGTTCGCCAGTTAGTCTGTCTATTTCAGTTCTATGCACTTGAAAGCAGAATACCGTTGCCTGCTTTCATGCAACAAGATGGCCGCCAACTAATTTTCCACGTGTTCGTCTATGCAAACGGTGGCCACCCAGCAGAACACTTGTAGTAATGAGGTGCAAACCAATAATGGAGGTGTCAATAGGGGTCAATAGGGATCAACAAAGTTAACAATCTAAAAGGTGGGCTGAGAAGGTTAAGTATAACAAGGGGAAATTGTGGGTTTGTTCGATTACCTAACTGGAATGAGGAAATCATACGAACCAAGTATTGTTACTGATGGGGTTTCTGTCACATATATTTATAAATGTAATCTGTAAGTGGATATGTCTATAATGAGAGAATGGAGCATGTGCCTATGTCAGTATATATGTACTAAAAACAGTAATCATAATAATAATAATATTAACCCCTTAAGGACCGAGGACGGTTCAGGACCATCATCGGCATTTTTGCATTGCCGACCGATGACGGTCCTGAACTGTCCTAACGGTAAGATGTATTTGTTCCCCCGGCGGCGATCGGCGGTGCTCCCGGTGTGGGGAGACTGCCTACAGCCCAGACAGTCTCCCCGCAGCTGATTAGGACCCCTGTGGCCATGTGATCGCTTAACAGAGCGATCACATGGTCACAATAGGTGTCCATGTGTCTGCCTGCAAGGGGGCTGCCTGTGCTGACAGGCAGTCTCCCTGCAACTGTAAAATCAAAGAAAAAATAAAGGTACATGTTAATTAAATTTTTTTTTTTATATATTTATTATATATATATATATATGTATATATATATAATATTATAAAATTATATTATATATATATATAATGTCATACCAAGTGTATTTTTATATTAATATGTACTTATATTAATATAAAAATACACTTATAATTAAATTACACACGTGTATATATATAATATATATAATAACTATATATATTGTATATATATATTATTATAAAATATAAATAATAAGTAAATTAAATTAAATAAAATAATTTAAAAATAATAAAAAATGTAAAGAAAATTATATATCTATATATAATTTTATTCTAACTGTATTTTGATATTAAAATATATATATATTTATATCAAAATACACTTAGAATGAAATTGTATATATATCTATGTATATATAAATAAATAAAAATAATACGAAATATACATTTGTCCATATACAAAATTACATAAATAATTATATAAATATACATGTAAACTTTAAATATTTAAATATGCATATATATTTCAATTCTATGTGTGTATTTATGTAATATTTTTACATAATTAAGTAATTTTATTAATTGCAATTTGAGGGACCTGCCTGCGAACCCAGGCCGAAATTGCAGAGAATTTAATTTGCTAGCACTGTATTTTACCCTGTAACTTTCTATGACACCCTAAAACCTGTACATGGGGGGTACTGTTTTACTTGGGAGACTTTGCTGAACACAAATATTAGTGATTCCAAACAGTAAAACCTATCACAGCGATGATATTGTCAGTGAAAGTTACTTTTTTCAAATATTTCACACACAAACAGCGTTTTTACTGATGATATAATTGTTGTGATACATTTTCCTGTTTTGAAACTCTAATATTTGTGTTCAGCAAAGTCTCCCGAGTTTAACAGTACCCCCCATGTACAGATTTTATAGCGTTTTTGAAAGTTACAGGGTCAAATATATGGGTCAAATATTTTTACATTGAAAATGGCCAGGTTGGTTACGTTGCCTTTGAGAGCGTATGGTAGCCCAGGAATGAGAATTACCCCCATGATGGCATACCATTTGCAAAAGAAGACAACCCAAGGTATTGCAAATGGGGTATGTCCAGTCTTTTTTAGTAGCCACTTAGTCACAAACACTGGCCAAAATTAGTGTTCAATTTAGTTTTTTACTTTTTTCACACACAAACAAATATGAACGCTAACTTTGGCCAGTGTTTGCGACTAGGTGGCTACTAAAAAAGACTGGACATACCCCATATTGAATACCCTTGGTTGTCTACTTTAAAAAAAAAAATATGTACATGTGGGGTGTTATTCAGAGATTTTTGACAGATAATAGTGTTACAATGTCACTATTGATAAATTTAAAAAAAAATACGTTTTGAAAGCGCCATATCCTACTTGTACCTATAGCCCTATAACTTGTAAAAAAAGAAAAGAAAAAAAAGCACGTAAACACTGGGTATTTTAAAACTCAAGACAACATTTTTAATCTATTTAGCAGTTTTTTTATTCGCTTTTGTAGATGAGTAAAAGATTTTTCAAGTAAAAGTCAAAAAACATTTATTTTTTTAATTTTTTTCATCATATTTTTTTTTTATTAAATTACATGAGATTATATAAATAATGGTATGTAAAGAAAGCCTGTTTTGTCCTGGAAAAAAAAAAAACATGTAATTTGTATAGGAACATTAAATGAGAGAGCAGAAAATTACAGCTGGACACAAACACCACAAAAGTGTAAAAAGAGGCCTGGTCGCAAATGTACAACATCGCAAAAACAGTCCAGTCCTTAAGGGGTTAAAGAATATATTACTGTGTGCAGAAATATAAATGTATGAAAATCTATGTGGATCTAAATATTTGTCCTGAGATACATTGAAGTATTGAGTGTAGTGAATCAATATAAATGTTATATTAATGTGAATATCTGCCCTGGGGTGTATAAGAAACAAGTGTGAATCTATATTGAAGTGAAATCTATGTAAATGTGAATGTCTGTACAGGAATATATTTGAAATGAATGTAATGTATGTGAATAACATAAAATGTGTAAATGTATGTGTAAGATATGTTAGAGAGAGAAAAAAGGGAGGTGTTTATGCCACCCCATTACAAGTTGTATCAATGCATAAAGAACATTAAATCTATGTCCATATTCAACTCTCCTGGCTCCAATGTATCCAGTTTGTGGCATCCTCTTCAATGGGGTTTAACATGATTTATACTTAAAAATTAGATTTTATTCCAATCAAATTCTGGACAATTGTTGCAATGCACTGTAATCAAGTGAAGTTGGAAATGGTTTTTGATGTTCTTATAGTGCTCTGAGATCCTGTCTTTAAGCTTTCTTTTACTTCGCCCCGCGTATTGCCTGCTGCACGGGCACTGAAGCAAATATACTGCAAAGCTTGTGTGGCACAAAATAAGAGACACAGTCTATGCACCAAAGCCACCTCATTGTGCTTGGATTGTCTCTTTAAGGTGTATAAGCTTGCTCAAATTATGTACATTCTCCTGCGCCCACCTTTCACTGCCTTTTTCCTGCCATACGACCTCAATGTGTCTGTTTTCCTTTCTTGGCAAACTGTGATCTTTAGAATTACTAATTATCTTTAATGTACACCAACTGATATGTGATGTGGAGAAAATTTGAGGCGTGATGTAGAGAAAATTATGTAGCTTTTATTGTGCAGAGCCTCATGTTGCTGTCAAATAGTATACTTTAATACACCCATTATGTGCAGAATGTGATAATACTGTAATATGCCTTATTGTCCTGTAATGTGCAGTACATGATACAGCAGTGAAGTGTGATATACAATAGCTGTAATGTGTGACGTCTGAATTAAATTAAAAGTGAGTCTGACAACCACAAAATGTTAAGATGACAAGGTCATCATTAGGAAGTATAAAATGCGTTCTATAGAATGTGCCAGTGAAATTGCAAGCAGACGTCTATACAATATCAGTTATCATGCTCTATTCATATATATATATATATATATATATATATATCCACCATGTTTTCAGGGACACATATGAGTTTGTCATGTTTATGAAAATGAATTAAAAGGGTTGCCCTGCAGTATGTACGAGGTCTGTCCAGAAAGTATCCAGCCATGTAAAATGAAAATTAGAGACATTTATTGAAGAAGATATGAGACACGAGAAATATTGTACATAGGACAATGAAGCCTCAGTCCCCTTCAAAGTAGGCACCTTGGGACCTCACACGGTTATCACAGCGTCTCTTTCATTGTTCAAAACACTCTGCAAAATCCTTCATCGTATTTACCTGAATCTACAGTTAGAAATCTCAAACCTTTCAAAGGTGATTCTAGTTTAAGGAAAAGTCAAAAGTTCAATTGCGCCAAATCTTTCAACAGATTCTTGGCCATCTTTAAAGCGTTTGTGTCACACTTTTATTTGCACTGCACTAATTGCATCATCCCCGAAAGCCTTCTGAATTATACGAATTCGGTGGAGAATGTTCAAGCTTAATGCATAATTTCATGCAGATTTGTTGCTCTACTCGCTCAGTCACTTTGAATGCAACGGACACACGATACACATGCTCACTCAACGGCGTCTAGCACCTCCACTGACTAGTACAGTGAAGTTGTCCTTGTTCGAGAATTCACGTTCCAGTCTACTCTCCCTGGCTGCCAGGTTACCTCTCATTATAATAACAATGACTGGACTTTTTCCAGACAGACCTTGTGTAATGCACATTCTGCATGATTCTTCATTGCCTAATTACTTAATCTTATACACCTTCTTCTGAATTCTACAAACTACAAGGCAACCCTTTTCATGTGCTGCTCATTAATATATATACGTGATATGCATCCCTGAAAACATGGTGGATGTGATAACTATATATATATATATATATATATATATGTATATATATATATATATATATATATATATATATATATTTGTGTTCGGGGCCATTTCAATAATGAAATGAATAGAGATAAAGTCATCTACCTTTAATATGCATAAGCAAAGTCGGTTGAGGTGTATGTGGTAGGCCTGTAAATAAAGTGAGCCTACCTTAGATAAAGTTGAATAGAGGGAGTGGAGGGTGGGCCAGCAGTACGTCTTAATCCAATCACGGTAATGTAGGAAAGGGGTGGAGGGGAGTTCCTTGTAAAGGCACTTAGCCCCTCCCACAACTTCAGGCCAAGCCTTCCAATATATAAAATTGTGTGTGTGTGTATATATAGCTATATATATATTATTACATTCTGTGAGCTTTGAAATTGCTGTTTAGTAAATGAGTGACTGCGCTAGATCTTGTATCTTTGTATGTTGTATTGTCTGGCCCTAGCAGTAACCTTATAATGTATACATGTTCAGATTAGTGCAGCCCTAAGGGATAAGGTGAGACAGATCGAGATGTGCCTTGGAGCCAGCTCAGCACCAGGTCTATACCCTTTCAGTGCTGGATGTAGCAGCAGTACTGAATGCTGATAGGAGACAGAACGAGATACTCCTCTTAACAGCAGTATTTAGTGCAACCCTTTCAGTACTGGATGCCTTTGAAACAGCTACTCTCCTAAGTTAGTTAGATAGCTATCTCTATAAGCGTTAGGCTGCCTCGAAGCAGCAGTGTGTGAGGAATTTACTTTTGAGCTAATTACAACCTACCTAGGTGGTTTATATGTTTAAATGGCTTTTATATCTGGGGAATAGTGGGGTGGTTGGCGAGTATCAGTCTGTGTATGGGATCTGTATGCCTAACCAGTTACTATAACTTACTCTTAGATACGTGTTGCTATACCAATCCCTTCACCCTTAACCTATACCTATGCATTATATACCCCTATCGTTGTTCTGAGACACTCCCCCTCACTACTATTTTGACCCAGTGAAGTACCATCTATCCACTATCAAATGTACCTCCCGTCTATTGTATACTATTACAAGGAGAACTTTGGATATTAGATGGTATTCACTGATCTATTCTGTGTGGTTGTGTATATGTATCTATACATAGGTGCTGCTATCACGGTCTTCATTGACCAAACAGTTTCCTATGTACTACTACTGATTTTAACAAACAATAGTATTGATACACAATTCATCTCAGCCTGACGGTGCAATCCCACCTCTTTAGCCGAGATACCTATAAAGTCTTACAGACTGTGGATATTTAGTTCTAGAGGAATTTGGTGTATGTGACATCTGACTTAAATCTATACCGTACTATATATTGTACTCTATACTCTAATTACAATTCAGATATCACTGCCATTCCCAGTACCTGTGGACAATATCCATATTGCATTTACTCAGCTTTTAATTCACTTGTATTTTCACGAGTGTGTCACTATTACTTCACGGTGTTTTTTTGTGTTGTCCGTAAGCGGCCAAATAAAGGTTATACCGTTCATTTATTCAATTTTTCTAGAGATATTTTTTAGTGAAACAGGGGTCCAAATTTTTTCCAACTGTAATGGAACACCCAATTTCACTTTAGTCTTTTTTCGTTTAACACATATGGGGTTCATGCCCTTCTGATATCTCTGTAACCCATTGGGAATTTTTTCGAGATAGACTTGCTCCATCTTGAATATTTCCTTTCTTGTTTCTAGAATTCAGTATATATGGTGGGGAAATGTACTCAGTTATTAAAATTATATAAAGTTAGCTTTTTGACCCTAAAAGGTACATTGTTAGAAAATAAATCTATTCATATGTTACACAATATAAGTGTTCAAACTGTTTTCTAATGACTTGATTCCTTACCTGGTGTCCTCCGTGCAATGGTCACTGCCTCAATTGGAGATGGATGTTCTCTGCCAAGCCTTGAGATGCTCTCAGCCAATAAGCCGGCCCTGTACTGCAGGGCTTAGCTCTGAAGAGCGAACAGGAAAGGGAAACAGAGAAGTGATCGGCGGATCCCAGTTAATAGTCAGGTTGTTAGCAAATGGATTAACTACGTACATTGGAATGAACTACTTACATTGGGGGAGGCACCAGGCATTCCAAGCAAACTGGGTTATTTTAACCCAGTTTGAAGTGATTTTCAGCTTCTAATGCTCAATCTTTCTTAACTATGACACGGCATTTCATTTTCTCTTCTGATAAACAAGTAGTTAAAACTTTGCATGTTAACTACATCAGCCTATGAACATACCCCTTTGACATACAAGTAAAGATACCTGCTGATTTTGATAAAAAATTGCTACATATCTTTCTTTACTTTCCCATAATGTATCAAAAATGTATTTTCTTTAAGTCTCAATGAATGACCTCATGAGTGAGTTCCTTCATTTCCCCAACCGTTGGTCATCATGGTCCACCAGACATTTCCCTAGTAAACCTAAAGGCCAGTCTAGACCTGCCTGCTACTTTTGTAACTGTTTTCAAAATTTGTAAGATGCCAGAACTTGTAAGAGCAGTCAAACAATTAGAATAGTGTTCACAGACAAAAATAAAGTTGTATTGTTTTAATAATAATGTGTCAAATATATGTGACTGAGAGTTAGTGTTTCTATTAAAACTCACAATTGCCAGACACAACATGAATATTTAAACCAGAAGATCCTACTTCTTGGCACATAATTATGTATCCGGAGTATATTACTTTATTTGTGAGTGTTGGTTTCTCCCTTTAAGTTATCAAAGAAGTCAAAGTATTCGAAAATGGTTTGACTACATACAATGGGGCAGTACCAGAGTATTTATAGCACCATAACCACAGAACACTGTAGTGAGATATGGTGTTTAGAGTGATCCTTTAATAAATACCGGAGATTCCTTAGGAGCCTGAACCATCTCCAGGGCTTCCATGGGAGTAGTGATTCACAAGGGTGTGCTGTCTGGCTGCAACTGGATTCCAGCCCCTCGACCTTGGTTGAACCTTAACTTGCATTATACAGTGTCAGAGACAAAAGGGAGAACATCAACCACAAGTGCGGCTTTAGTTTGTAGGGGTTCATAGAAATAAAAATAAATACCCATTTTATTCTAATTAGAGATTATGCCTTTTATCTAAAAGCAGGAAAGTGACTTGTTACTAGAGGACTCACCAAAGAGGTTTGCCTATTTAACTGTGCATTGCAATTTGGTGCAGTGTGCAAGTAACGTATTTTGGTTTTAGTACCTACTACTACTTTGTATTAAAGCAGGAGAAGTAAGGAAACAGACTGAAATGGCACAGCATATATCATGAAAACCAAGTAGTGGTGGCTAATCCCAATAAGTCGATGATATTGTAATGCTTGCCTGATAGCAAACTGACTCTCTGCACCCTCTCGCTTATCACAATTAGCGGCTGTTATAAGCATTACTCTGCAATATTATGTCAGATTTCCTCGCAATAACAGTTTAATAGTAGCGACTTAGAACTTTCTAATTACTTTAAACAGGGATTGTGTGAAATTCTAGTAAAGTGCACCTCTTGTGAAAAAAATAAATAAATACTATTTTAGCTGAATTTTATTGCCATCTAGGTTGGATGGAATTGCACTTGGCAATGTGTAAGTGTAGTTTTTGCATTATCAGTGTAGTTAAACAGGGGGCAATCTAGTGGTACTAGGGAGAGCTCTGCTTTTTGTTAAACTAATCTATAACAGTTTAACAAAAAAATACATAGGATGGCAAAAATAGACTTATAGCACTATAAACACTACAAAAATGCCTCATCAAATATATGAAAAAAGTATTATTTTTGTACTCTTATGCAATAATCACTATTAATAAAAAATACATTTATACTTAAAATAATCCTAATTTTTGAGATACTTTAGCTAAACGATAATATGATTTTAAAAAATGTATTAGCTGGAGAAATCAATTTATATTTATAAAAGAAGTATAACACTGATTACTATGTATACATTATACACTTTCACTTTATGAGATACAAGGTTAAGGCTGTTTTACATCAGGAAAAAAAAAAAAAAACTTTTGCAATGGAAATCAATTTGTAACCATCTCTTCAACGATGCATTTAATTAAAGGACCACTCTAGGCACCCAGACCACTTCAGCTTAATGAAGTGGTCTGGGTGCCAGGTCCAGCTAGGGTTAACTAATTGTTTTATAAACATAGCAGTTTCAGAGAAACTGCTATGTTTATCAATTAGTTAAGCCTTCCCCCAAAGCCTCTAGCGGCTGTCTCACTGACAGCCGCTAAAGGCGCTTGCGTGATTCTCACTGTGAAAATCACAGTGAGAGCACGCAAGCGTCCATAGGAAAGCATTATGAATGCTTTCCTATGTGACCGGCTGAATGCGCGCGCAGCTCTTGCCGCGCGTGCGCATTCAGCCGACGGGGAGGAACGGAGGCGGAGAGGAGGAGGAGAGCTCCCCGCCCAGCGCTGGAAAAAGGTAAGTTTTACCCCTTTTCCCCTTTCCAGAGCCGGGCGGGAGGGGGTCCCTGAGGGTGGGGGCACCCTCAGGGCACTCTAGTGCCAGGAAAACGAGTATGCTTTCCTGGCACTAGAGTGGTCCTTTAAAGTCCTTCACATATATCCCCTAAGTAACCAAATACTTCATATGTTCTCATGCCAAACTCCCTTAATTGATGCCAATGTATTCTTGATGTGTAACTTATCAATTAAGCTGGTATTTAGTTCAAAGTGTAAACGATCTACATTTTATTGTTTCCTTTTTTTTAACACTGCAATTTGAGTTTATGTATTAACCTTATGCATTAAAATACAAAGTACAGGTCTGAATTTCTAATTTGGAATATACCTGTATGTGCTTATGCTTGCAAAATCTCACCATACATTTTGTGATCTAATGTCATATTCACATTGTTGATTTTCAAGAGAATGATTTATCAAGCGGTCTTTGAAACATTATAATTCATCATAGGCATCAGTCAATTCAGCAAGCTTAGCCATTTTCTACAGCCTAAAAATAGAAAAGTATTAGCGCTATTCGAGTAATACGTGCTTTTTAAACTTGATATACACCCAGTGTAAGTAGCTGCTATATCACCGTAATATCTTTTAAATGGAAATGTTAAGAACAGGGAGATGTACCAGTGCAGCGCTTATGTGCAAAGAAAAAAGATATGGAATAAAATAAAATAAAAAGGTATATACCTTAAATGTTAACCCCTTAAGGACACGACATGTCATGATTCCCTTTTATTCCAGAAGTTTGGTCCTTAAGGGGTTAATGCTCTATTTTTGTATTATTAACCCTTCTGTATATACCTTTAAACAAAACATAAAGATATACACAACATAGTGCAAACTGACTCTATATCCAGTAGATTGTCACAATATGTCGATGTCCATCTACAGTCTATAGTTAAAAAAACTAAAGCATATTTAAAAGATACAATAATGATGCTGAAGCTATTAGAAAACTGCAAATGGAATGACAAATGTTTTCTAGTTACGTGTGATGTAACATCACTATACAGCAATATCCCTCATAATTACGGAAAGGAAGCGGTAAAAAAAAATTTATACAACCATTCAGATCTTATTTCGACAAAAATTTAATTTATCCTAGCAGGGATAGAACTGATTTTAAATAAGATTTTTTTCTGGTATAGTGAAGAATTTTTCCTCCAGATAAAGGGGACGGCCATGGGGATCAAGTTTGCCCCCAGTTATGCAAACCTTTTTATGGCCCATTGGGAAAATTCATTTATATATGGGCAGCATGACTGGGTGGAGAACTTGGTCACCTATGGCCGTTATATAGACAAAAATTTTTCATATGGGAGGGAAGGGAAGAAGATTTACTAACTTTTTAAAATTATTTAAATACTAATACATGGGGAATTCAATTGACTTGCAACTGGAGCAAACAGGAAATATTTTTTTAGAGTTACATATATATATATTGACAATAATTCTATTAAAACAAAAAAACATTTTAAAGCAGTAGAAGCAAAAAGCTTTATAGCCATTTCTCGCCTTGATTGGAAAATGCCCCTAAGGGACAATTTCTAAGAATAATGAGAAATTTTACAGACATAGAAATATTTAACCAGAACAATGAGTGAGCGCTAAATAACACAGATTAGCAGCGACCCTATAAGGGAATCCCTCAAGAACCCTTAAAGTTAAACACAAGATAGTAAAAATACAAAAAAGGGCTGCGCTTGATTGTATTTTTACTATAGAAATATTTAAGGTACAGTCAAATAAAATTAAAAAGGATTTCTTAGAAAAAGAATATGAAGAAGAAAAATTGGAAAAATCAAGATTGGAAATTAAGGAGATAGAAAGAAAGACCCTTATACAGTATAAAGAGAAAAAGGATGATGAAATAAGTAAAACCCCATTCATATGTACTTTTAGTTCAGATAATTATAAAGTAAGAACAATTGTATCCAAATATTGGCCTATTCTTCTTCAAGACCCTACCCTTAAAACCTTCCTGCCTGATAAACCTCGTTTTTTACACAGGGGAGTTAAGAATTTAAAACATTTCTTAACATCGAGTAATATAAAGGAAAAACCTAAGACCAATCCTACCTTCCTGAACACAGAAAAGGGTATGACGGTTGCGGGCAATGTCTGGCCTGCAAAAGAACTAATAACAAAAAATGACAAGTAAAAAAGTTTAAATCTAATGAAGGTACGGAATATCAAATTAAAGAGTTCATAACCTGTTATTCAAAGAAGTTAATTTACCTCCTACAGTGTCCTTGCGGGTTAAACTATATAGGAAAAACCACTAGACCATTGCATATAAGGATAGAAGAGCATGGCAGAAATATAAGTAAAGGTTTTGAAAACCATAGTGTGTCTCTACATTACAAAATTCATCATAATTGTGATCTAAAAAGCACCATTATTTTTAGGAATTAATAAAATAACTAAAGATTGGAGAGGAGGGAATTTTAATTTAAAATTAAGCAGAATAGAAATGGAATGGATATTCAAACTTAATAGTCTCATTCTGAATGTTTGAAATGTGTCATTTTCTCATATAGCCTTTTAAATGGTGCCCTATTGCGATCTTTATTTAAAATTTTAACATAATAATTATAACATTTGTACGGGTTATGTTCTTATAAACTTTTAAGTGAGGTTTTATGTATGTATATTTTTTATTTAGGTACAGTGCTTATAATTAACTAATTTATCTTTCGATGTTTATTATTCAGAACACTCTTAAGATTTTTATATATTATAGTATTTTTTATTTATTTTTTTTATAAAAAGTTTTTTATAATGACTCATTCACATAGTAACTTTAAGAATTATAGAATGTCATATTAGGTTTTATTACATAGAAATTATGCCGTATATCTTTATATTATGTGTCTTTTAAAGTTAAGGGCACATAGATGCTTTAATGGGTAGTTTTAAGGTCTTATTTAAGACACTTTTGTAGCAAACATTTCTGATTAATGTGATTATTATAACATTTTTCCGTTCTATGTATCATAAAATCATCGTGGAACATGATTATGGACTGAACTAACACTGAAACCCACAGGGTAACGCACTGTGGAACGCATAGCCAAAACCGGAAGTGCTATATCGTTATACAAGGCGGAAGTTAACAGACCAAAGGGAGGCTTGAAATGCACGGTATCTCCGTTACTATGGAGAAGACCCGCGAAAACACAAACCTATACAGCTGATTCTTCAATCAACAAGGATACTTAAAGCAGGAAAAGGGTCCACAGGAACAACACAAAAAAACATTTTTTCCATCTGAAGAAGCCCTTTGGCGAAACGCGTTCTGGAGGAAAAAAGTGAGCACAGAGACTTTGTATTTTGGACTTTAGCCAAATAAGTGTTATATTTTAAGATTTTTTTATGTTATATAATAAATTTTAATAGAGTTAATAATAAAAGAATTCTTTATATACACTTACGGCATTTTTTCCTGCTTACCTAAAGAAGGAGTGTGGTCCTTAACCACATATACGAAGTGAAGTGAGCCTAAATACCGGCTCTGGGTTTGTGAGTAAAAATTCACTTTTCTATATTACTCTTATAGCAAAGACAATATTACACTATATACCCCCTTCTATGCCTATTTAGGATTGGACCATTGGATAACAAAGAAGGGAGAGGGTAGCCTTAACGGACCCCAAGGCGCTAGAATCTGAGCTAAATTTATTAGCTCAGAAAAGTGTGAGTTGTCCTTTGGCATTTACCCTAAATCTTTTTCCTTGTATTATACAGTTTGCACTATGTTGTGTATCTCTTTATGTTTTGTTTAAAGGTATATACAGAAGGGTTAATAATACAAAACGAGAGCATTAACATTTAAGGTATATACCTTTTTATTTGATTTTATTCCATATCTTTTTTCTTTGCACATAAGCTCTGCACCGGTACATCTCCATATTCTTAAAATTTTCTACAGCCTCCTTAAAATTAGCAGTCATTATCATTTTCAGGAACACAAGTGTCGCATATGATCTTGAGAATAGTAAAAGATTTATTAAGCTGTCATCACATGTTGCATGTTGATTATTAGTAAGAATGAATTACCGTATATACTCGAGTATAAGCCTGAGTTTTTCAGCACATTTTTTGTGCTGAAAAACCCCAACTCGGCTTATACTCGAGTCAATGTCTGTATTATGGCAATTTACATTGCCATAATACAGACTGGGGGCTGGCAGCGAGCGCTTACCTCTCCTGCAGCTCCTGTCAGCTCCCTTCTCCTCTGCGCCGGTCCTTTCAGCACCTCTGTCAGCTCCCAGTGTAAGTCTCGCGAGAGCCGCGGGGTCATAGTGCGGCTCTCGCAAAACTTACACTGTGAGCTGACAGAGGTGCTGAAAGGACCGGCGCGGAGGAGAAGGGAGCTGACAGGAGCTACAGGAGAGGTAAGTGCTTCCTTCCAGCCCCCCTCCCCCCACTGAACTGCCAATGCCACTGAACCACCAGGGAGTGAGAGCCCCCTCCCTGCCATGTATCAAGCAGGGAGGGGGGACGAAAAAAATAATAAAAATATTAATAATAATAATAATAAAAAAAAAATAATAATAATTAAAAAGATTTTATTATAACAAAAAACTATTAAAATAAAATAATAAAAAAATAATAAAAATGCCCACCCCCACCAAGGCTCTGCATCACACACTCAAACACTGCATTCATACACACACACTGCATCCATACACACTGCATCACACACACACACACTGCACTCATACACACACACTGCACTAATACACACCCACACTGCACTCATACACACACTGCACTCATACACACACACTGCGTTCATACACACTGCATTCATACACACTGCACTCATACACACACACTGCACTCATACACACACACTGCACCCATACACACACTGCACTCTTACACACACACTGCACTCTTACACACACTGCACTCATACACACACTGCACTCATACACACACGGCACTCATACACACACTGCACTCATACACACACTGCACTCATACACACACACTGCACTCATACACACACTGCACTCATACACACACACACACACTGCACTCATACACACACACTGCATTCATACACACTGCACTCATACACACACACACACACTGCACTCATACACACACACTGCATTCATACACACACTGCACTCATACACACACTGCACTCACACACACACTGCATTCTCATACACACACACTGCACTCATACACACACACTGCACTCATACACACACACTGTAAATAAATATTCAATTAATATAATTTTTTTAGGGTCTAATTTTATTTAGAGATTTACCAGTAGCTGCTGCATTTCTCACCCTAGTCTTATACTCGAGTCAATACGTTTTCCCAGTTTTTGGGGGTAAAATTAGGGGCCTCGGCTTATATTTGGGTCGGCTTATACTCGAGTATATACGGTACTTTGAATGTTAATGTAACAGGACACTATAATCACCAAAACAACTTAAGCTTAATGAAACAGTTTTTATGTAAAGATCATGCCTTTGAAGTTTCAATGCTCAATTCCTCCCATTTAGGAGTTACATCACTTTGTTTCTGTTTATGCAGCCCTAGCCACACATGAAAAAAATAGATGTTACTTAATTTAAAAGTTTTATTTCCTGTTCTGTAAACTGTACTTTAATTACACACAGGAGGCTCCTGTAGGGTCTAGCAAGCTATTAACAGAGCAGATAAGAAATTCTAAATTAAAGAGAATTTGCAATAAAGGGGGTGTAAATATTAGATTAATCTTTACAGGAAGAGTTTAGAAAGGCTGTGTAAGTCCATGTATGGAGGTGTGACTAAGGTGCTTAAACAAAGTGAGTTAACTCCTAAATGACAGAGAACTGAGCAGTGAGACAGCAGGGGGCATAATCTATACACAAACTGCTCCATTAAGCTAAAGTTGTTTTAGTGACTATAGTGTCCCTTTAAATTAATTGTTATTTACTATGATCATCTTTATTTTTTATATTTATTCACTACCCTATGTGAAAAAATATGCATTGTGCTGGTTCACACAAATCAATCAGAGTATTGCCTTGTGTGCCCTTCATAGCAGCAGCAAATAGCCCTCTCTGTTTGTGAAGGTAGAAGGGTACAGACAGGAGCAAAAAACATGTTAAAGGAACACTACAAACATGCATTCCTGACCCTATAGTGTTAAAACCACCATTTTTTTTCAGTCTGACATGCTGACCCTGCCCCCACCCCAATCCGCCTCCTTGGCTTACCTAATCAGAATTGATTATCTCAACTAACTCAATGCTTTCCCATAGGAAAAGCATTGGATTGGCTGAAACCGTCAAGGGGCAGGGTGGGGAGGAGCCAAAAGTCAGCTTGGCCAATCAGCATCTCCTCATGGAGATACATTGCATCAATGCATTTCTATGGGGAAAGTTCAGTGTTTCCATGCAGAGCATGGAGACGCTGAACGTATGCAGAACTTCCCCAGGAAGCACCTCCATTGGCCATCTGAAAAGTCAGTGTTTACATCGAAAAAGCTGCAGGGACAGGGTATAGACACCAGAACTACAATAAGCTGTAGTTGTTCTGATCACTATAGTTTCCCTTAAATGCAGATGGGGGGGGGGGGAGTCTGCAAGGGAGAGAGTAGGTAGACACACACACTGGAATGCTGTGATTGGTCAATGATTGACCTGCAGCAGTAAGCAGTTAGGTTAAGCAGCAGTTGGTCGGATGACAGTAAACTCTGACACAACATGGCTACACAGTCCAATAATGCATGGGGAAAATATTCGGTTCGTCATTCCGAGATTCGGGACTTTGGAACTTCTGAACTTCGACACTTCGGTTCGGTTTGGCACTTCGGAAATTTGGCACTTCGACAATTTGGAACTTTGGAACTTTGGCACTTCGACACTTCTTAATTTCGGCACTTCGACACTTTGGGACTTTGGATATGTTCTCTTGCAGCCGCATAGTAGATAACTCCCTAATTCCCACGGTATTAGGGAGCTATCTACCAAAAGGCTGAAAGAACTAAATTGGTCCTTCAGTCAAATTTACTAACACTAAGTAAAGATTACTTAGTATTAGTAAATTCTGCCCCTACTCACTATCCAGCGAGTAGGGGCATGTCTAGTAAAAAACACCTGCCCCCCAAAAAACTGTGTCCCTCCTCTCAACCCGCACCCGCGCCCTGAGCAGCGGATGGGGGCCCTAAATTAGAATAAGAGGTGGACCTATTGTCCTCCCCCCTGGCCCCCACCCGCTGCCCTAAATACAAATAAGGGGGGACCTATTGTCCTTCCCCCGGCCCAAACCCCTGAGTGGTGGGTGGGGGCCCTAAATACCAATATGGGGGGACCTATTGTCCTTCCCCCCACCCCCCACCCCTGAGCGGCAGGTGGGGGCCTTAAATACCAATATGGGGGAACCTATTTTTCCCCCACGGCCCCCACCTATGAGCGGCGGGTGGGGGCCCTAAATTAGAATAAGGGTGGGACCTTTTGTCCTCCCACCTGGCCCACCACCACTGAGCGGCAGGTGTGGGCCTTAAATACCAATATGGGGGCTACCTATTTTTTCCCCCACGGCCCCCACCTCTGAGCGGAGGGAGGGGGCCCTTAATTAGACTTGGGGGACTTAAATACCAATATGGGGGGGACCTATTGACCGACCCCCACCCCTGAGCAGCGGGTGGGGGCCCTAAATACCAATATGGGGGGACAACCTATTGTCCTCCCCCTCGGCCCCCAACCCTGAGTGGCGGGTGGGGGCCTTAAATATCAATATGGGGGGAATCCTATTGTCCTCCCCCCAGCCCCCACCCACCACTCAGGGGTGGGGGCTGAGGGGGAGGACAATTGGTCCCTCCCCCTTATTCTACTTTAGGGCCCCAACCCGCCGCTCCGAGGTGGGGGCCAGGGGGAGGAATGCCCAGTGCCACCACTCACTCATATCTGGTGTCCCAATAGCTTGCATTTAAAAAAAAAACTAAACTTTTTGGACTGTAAAATAATAGCAGTCAGTTTCCTTCACGAGTGTGCGTTTCAGGGCCTGCCCAGTGCCACCACTCACTCATATTTGGTGTCCCAATAGCTTGCATTTAAAAAAAACTTTTTGGACTGTGTTTCAGGGCCTGCCAGGGCACAGTGTCACACCAGTGCCACTCATATCTGTTGTCACAGTGTAGCGGTACTTACCCTCTCCAGGGGCCGGCCGGGGTCCTCCCTTCTCGCCGCGCGCGGTCCTGCTCCTGCACGAGCCGCGCGCGGCTCAGCCAACGATGGGATCAGTCAGGCGGGCAGTGACCGCGAGAAGCGGTCACATGTCCCGCCCGACACTAAGAGCGCGCCGCGCGTCTCGGGCGCGCTCTTAAAGGGACAGTGGGAGACTAAATTAGAATCAGTCTCCCATTGGCCCCTGTCAGGCCACATTCCCCATACACTCACGTTTTGGGGGCGTGGATATGACAGGGGCCAATCAAAGTGAACCTTTAGGGTATTTATACTCACCTGTTTCCCTTGCTCTTTGCCCTATCGTGGTTTCTGTCCAGTTCCCTTTAGTGCTTGTATCGTTCAGTTGGTTTTTTGGTGCTTGACCTTGGCTTTGTTCCTGACTCCGCTCTCTCCTTATCCTTGCTTGCTTATCCGCTGTTTTGTCCTCTGTGTACCAGTCCTCGGCTTGTTCTACGTTACGCTGTCTCTCAGTTCCCTTGACCTCGGCTTGTTCTGACTCTGTCTTTCTCTCGTCCTAGTCCGGCCATTCTAAGGTCCGGTAAGACGAACACAGTTTTTTTTTGTCTCTTGACTGTGAACTATTCCTGCGTGTTGGGGTATATTACCGTGACATTACGATAGGGCCATGGACCCCGCAGGTTTTGGTCAACAGATGGCCACTCATGAGGCTAGATTCGCAGAACAGGATCACCGTATGGATCAAATGGCTCAAGCCATCCAGACACTGTTATCCAGATCTGTTCCGGTACCTGTACCTACGCCTCCTGTAAACCCTATACCGGACACAGCTAATATGTCTAATGCTTCTGCACATCTAACCCCGCCACCTAGGTATGGAGGGGACGCTAAGACATGTAGGGGATTCCTTAATCAAGTGGAATTCCACTTCGAAATGTACCCACGTTCATTTCCCACTGACAGATCTAAGGTGGGTTTTCTTATGCACCAGCTTACGGATAAGGCACTAGAATGGGCAAATCCTATCTGGGAGGCTAATGGGCCTATGGTACACGACTTCAATAGCTTCCTCACAGCGTTCCGTAGAACATTTGACACGACTAAAAGGTCAAAAAATGCCGCCAGGGCATTAATGAGAATAAAGCAAGGATCTAAATCTGTAGCCGATTATGCTATTCAGTTCCGGACCCTTGCCTCACAGGTAGATTGGACTAATAATGGCCTTACTACTGCCTTTATGGAAGGTCTGTCTGATACTATCTTAGATGAGGTAGCAGCTAAGGACCTCCCTGTACCCCTGGAGGACCTGATTGACTATCTTATCGATATAGATAACAGGATCCGTGACAGGTTATATACCAGGTCCAGAAATAGACATTTTGTTCCCTTTAACTCCCCTAGAGCTGAGACTCCCGAGGGATCTAAAGGTTCTGAGGAGGAACCTATGCAGTTAGGGGTTGCTAATCTTACCGACGCTGAAAAGCTTTATAGGAGAAAGGAGGGACTTTGTCTTTATTGTGGTAGGAGGGGTCATATGAGACAAGAATGTCCCGTGCGTCCGGGAAACTATCGCACCTAAGACCGTATAGAGGACTGGCCTTGGGTGTGACATCACAGTCCTCACATTTGCCTCTTAATAAGTTACTTCTTCCTGTTTCCCTGCACCTTGATAGTGACTGCATAGCAGGGAATATACTAGCCCTGGTTGATTCCGGAGCGGCCGAAAACTTTATTGATTCCAGTTTTGTCAAGGAGAATAACATATCCACCAGAGAGAAGGAGACGCCCTTGGCCGTTGAGGCCATAGATGGTAGACCATTATGCTCTCCAATTATCACACATGAGACTGTTCCCCTACATATGTCTACAGGGGTGTTACACTCTGAGACCATTCGGTTTCAGATCATTACTTCTCCTTCCTCTCACCTCGTGTTAGGGTATCCTTGGTTACGTACTCATAATCCCACCATTGATTGGGAGTCAGGACAAATAGTTTCTTGGAGTGATTCTTGCCAAGAGTCTTGTGTTGTTAAAGTCACCCCGTTGAATTCTACTCATATTCCTCCCGTGCCTACGGTCATACCCTCTCAGTACCTGTCTCTTAAATCTGTTTTTGATAAAAGGGAGGCTGAAAGATTACCACCTCACAGGCCTTACGATTGTGCAATTAATTTATTACCTGGTACGATGCCTCCCAAAGGGAGAATATATCCTTTATCTCCTCAGGAGAATCTGGTTATGGAGGAATATATCAAGGAATCTCTAGAGAAGGGATTTATAAGAAGATCCTCTTCCCCGGCAGGGGCTGGGTTCTTCTTTGTGTCTAAGAAAGATGGCGAATTAAGGCCTTGTATTGACTATAGGGGCCTTAATAAAATCACCGTCAAAAATGCGTACCCCATACCTTTGATCACAGAACTTTTTGATAGGCTTAAACAGGCCACAGTTTTTACTAAATTGGACCTTAGGGGTGCTTACAACCTCATACGTATCAAAAAGGATCACGAGTGGAAGACTGCTTTCAATACCAGGAGTGGCCACTACGAGTACACTGTGATGCCCTTTGGTCTTTGTAACGCCCCAGCAGTTTTTCAAGAATTTATTAATGATGTCCTACGTCAATTTATACATACATTCGTTATAGTATACTTGGACGACATATTAATTTATTCTAATGATTTACAGACTCATCACATGCATGTTAAATTAGTGTTGAGAACTCTTCTGGTTAACGGTCTCTATTGCAAACTCGAAAAATGTTCATTTGATCAATCTGAAGTCCAATTCTTGGGTTATATAATCTCTGCCAAGGGTTTTCGTATGGATCCCAAGAAACTGTCTGCCATTATGGAATGGCCTCTGCCCCAGGGTTTGAAAGCCATTCAGCGTTTTCTGGGGTTCTCTAATTATTATAGGCGTTTTATTAAAGGATTTTCTGCCATTGTAGCGCCTATAACCAGAATGACCAAGAAGGATGGTAATACTCATGTCTGGAAACCAGAAGCACTCGAGGCCTTTGAATTCCTGAAAGCTACATTTGCCTCTGCTCCTGTTCTACAGCATCCTGTCCCTTCACTGCCCTTTGTTCTTGAGGTTGATGCTTCTGAGATAGGGGTAGGTGCTATCTTGTCTCAAAGAGATTCACCTGAAAAGCCGTTACACCCTTGTGGCTTCTTTTCCAGACAGATGTCCAAAGCAGAGAGGAATTATGATGTAGGCAATCGTGAACTCCTTGCTATCATTTTGGCGCTCAAGGAATGGAGACATCTGCTAGAGGGTACCAGGGATCCTATCCTCATTTTAACGGATCACAAAAACCTCTCATACCTTAGTGAAGCAAAAAGATTGTCTTCTAGGCAGGCCAGGTGGTCTCTCTTTTTGTCTCGTTTTAATTACATAATCACTTACAGACCGGGTGATCGTAATACTAAAGCTGACGCTCTGTCCAGACAATTCGAAACTACTGACAAACTCGAGGTCGATGTTACCCCTGTCATTCCGCCTGACAGAATAATAGCGACTACTGTTCTTTCTATTTCGTCTTCTCTCTTACAAACTATTCAGGCTAAACAAAACTTGGCCCCTGAGGAGAGGCCTGCTGATAAGCTATTCGTTGATATACCAGAGAGACGAGACATCTTGTCATTATATCATGACACTAGAACTGCTGGACACCCTGGTATTTCTAAGACAGTCTCAGCAGTTTCTAGATATTTCTGGTGGGCGTCCTTGCGCAAGGACGTCACCGATTACGTTAATGCCTGTAGCACTTGTGCCAGTATGAAGTCCTCCCACAGAGTTCCTTGTGGGTTGTTGCATCCGTTGCCCATACCCGAGAGGCCATGGTCCAATATATCCATGGATTTTATTGTTGAATTACCTCCCTCTAATGGTAAAACTGTCATCCTGATGATTGTGGATCGTTTTTCTAAGATGGCTCATTTTGTGTCTCTTCTCAAATTGCCATCATCCAAGGAACTTGCCTCTATCTTTGCCGGGGAGGTGTTTTGGTTGCATGGTATTCCCACTTCGATCGTGTCCGATAGGGGTAGCCAGTTTATTTCCAGATTCTGGAGAGCGTTTTGTGCAGAGATGGGTATCTCCCTCTCGTTTTCTTCAGCCTACCACCCCCAGTCTAATGGAGCTGCTGAACGTGCCAACCAATCTCTGGAGCAGTATCTTCGCTGTTTCGTGTCCCACCATCAGAACAATTGGGCTGACCTGCTTCCTTGGGCTGAGTTTGCTCGTAATAATGCTGCTCATGAATCCTCCGGTAACAGCCCTTTTTACGTTGTTTATGGCCGGCATCCCGTGGTTCTTCCAGCTGCATTCTCCTTACAGGGCATGCCAGCTCTGGACGAACATTTGGCTAGTCTACGTAATACTTGGGAGCAGGTTCAGTGTTCTTTGGTGGCCTCAGCTGCTCGCCAGAAGGTTCACGCTGACAAGCATCGCAGGGCGGCTCCATCCTATGCTGTGGGAGACCGGGTTTGGCTTTCTACTCGCAATATTCGTCTTCGTGTGCCTTCTATGAAGTTGGCCCCTCGTTTTATTGGTCCTTTTCGTATCTTGCATGTGGTTAATCCTGTCTCGTATGCATTGGATCTTCCAAAAAATTTACGCATTCCTAACGTCTTTCATACCTCCTTGTTAAAACCCCTCCTGTGCAACCGTTTTACTCGGCATGTCCCCCCTCCTCCTCCGGTTTCGGTGGAGGGCCATGAGGAGTTTGAAGTGGCGGCTGTAATTGACTCTCGCTTGCTTCGGGGTCGCCTCCAATATCTGGTACATTGGAAGGGCTATGGGCCTGAGGAACGCAGTTGGATTTCCGCTGACGCTGTTCACGCTCCTCGCCTTGTGCGTTCTTTCCACGCTCGTTTTCCTGCCAGGCCTGCTCCTCCCCGCCCGGTGGGCGTGTCTTCAGGGGGGGGTACTGTAGCGGTACTTACCCTCTCCAGGGGCCGGCCGGGGTCCTCCCTTCTCGCCGCGCGCGGTCCTGCTCCTGCACGAGCCGCGCGCGGCTCAGCCAACGATGGGATCAGTCAGGCGGGCAGTGACCGCGAGAAGCGGTCACATGTCCCGCCCGACACTAAGAGCGCGCCGCGCGTCTCGGGCGCGCTCTTAAAGGGACAGTGGGAGACTAAATTAGAATCAGTCTCCCATTGGCCCCTGTCAAGCCACATTCCCCATACACTCACGTTTTGGGGGCGTGGATATGACAGGGGCCAATCAAAGTGAACCTTTAGGGTATTTATACTCACCTGTTTCCCTTGCTCTTTGCCCTATCGTGGTTTCTGTCCAGTTCCCTTTAGTGCTTGTATCGTTCAGTTGGTTTTTTGGTGCTTGACCTTGGCTTTGTTCCTGACTCCGCTCTCTCCTTATCCTTGCTTGCTTATCCGCTGTTTTGTCCTCTGTGTACCAGTCCTCGGCTTGTTCTACGTTACGCTGTCTCTCAGTTCCCTTGACCTCGGCTTGTTCTGACTCTGTCTTTCTCTCGTCCTAGTCCGGCCATTCTAAGGTCCGGTAAGACGAACACTGTTTCTTGTCTCTTGACTGTGAACTATTCCTGCGTGTTGGGGTATATTACCGTGACACACAGTAGCTTGCACGCATAGTACCACTAATCGAAAAAAAAATGACAGGCAGAGGCAGGCCACCCCGCGGAGGCCGTCGTGGTCGTGGTGCTCTAAATCCCTTTTGCCCTAGAATAATGCCCAGTGTTCAGAAGCCACGTACCCTGAACTTAAAAGTTCTGAGGACATAGTTGACTGGCGAACACAGGACACCCAATCTTCTACAGCTTCCGCTCGGAACCTTGACGCACCATCCTCCTCCAGCTTAGCTTCGGGCACCTCTGAAGTTACCACTCGCCCGCCTGCCGCCACCACCAACACTAGCACCACAGCCGCTTCACTTGATCTGTCAGAGGAGTTATTTACACATCAGTTGGAAGAAATGAGTGATGCACAACCATTATTGCCAGAGGATGTAGATAACAGGGATATGTCTCAGTCAGGCAGCATTACACACGTACGGTGTGATGATGATAATGTTGTACCCGCTCCTTTTTCCTTTGCTGAGTTGTCAGATACAAGTGAAGCGGTTGATGATGACGATGCGTCCGTGGATGTCACATGGGTGCCCGCTAGAAGAGAAGAAGAACAGGGGGAACAGTGGCACAGTCAGACAGCATGCATCGGCACCCGGGGTCAGCCAGACAGCACGCCAATCAACGCATGCTGTTGCCACCACCAGAATACCGTCATTGCAGAGCTCAGAAGTGTGGCATTTTTTTGTGTGTCTGCCTCTGACAACAGCGATGCCATTTGCAACCTGTGCCAAAAGAAACTGAGTCGTGGGAAGTCCAACACCCACCTAGGTACAACTGCTTTGCGAAGGCACATGATCGCACATCACAAACGCCTATGGGATCAAAACATGAGTACAAGCAGCACACAAACTCAAAGCCGCCATCCTCCTCCTGGTCCAGCATCTTCAGCCACGTTAAGCACCTCTGTCCTCCTTGCCCCCTCTCAACCATCCTCCCCTCCGTCTCTCACCTTGAGCAGTTCCTGCTTGTCTGCCCACAGTCAGGTGTCTGTCAAGGACATGTTTGAGCGTAAGAAGCCAATGTCAGCAATTCAACCCCTTGCCCGGCGTCTGACAGCTGGCTTGACTGAACTCTTAGCCTGCCAGCTTTTACCATACAAGCTGGTGGAGTCTGAGGCATTCAAAAAATTTGTAGCTATTGGGACACCGCAGTGGAAGGTACCCGGACGAAATTTCTTTGCACAAAAGGCAATCCCCAACTTGTACTCGATTGTGCAAAAGGAAGTAATGGCATGTCTGGCACACAGTGTTGGGGCAAGGGTCCATCTGACCACTGATACCTGGTCTGCAAAGCATGGTCAGGGCAGGTATATCACCTACATTGTGCATTGGGTAAACCTGCTGATGGCTGCCAAGCATGGAATGCGTGGCTTTGCAGAGGAGTTGGTGACAACGACACGACTTGCAGGCAGGCCTGCTGCCTCCTCCTCTACTCCTACTACTCCATCCTCTTCCATAACCTCCTCGGCTGAGTCCTCTTCTGCTGCTGCATCTTGCTCCACATCAACGGCACCCCCCCAGCTCCCCAGGTACTGTTCCACATCCCGGATACGGCAGTGTCACGCCATCTTGGGGTTGACTTGCCTGAAAGCAGAGAGTCACACCGGACCAGCACTCCTGTCCGCCCTAAACGCACAGGTGGATCAGTGGCTGACTCTGCTCAAACTGGAGATCGGCAAAGTGGTTTGTGACAACGGAAGAAATTTGTTGGTGGCATTGCATTTGGGCAAGTTGACACATGTGCCATGCATGGCATATGTGTGTAATCTGATCGTACAACGCTTTGTGCATAAGTATCCAGGCTTACAGGACGTCCTTAAGCAGGCCAGGAAGGTGTGTGGCCATTTCAAGCGTTCCTACACAGCCATGGTGCACTTTTCCGAAACAACATGCCAGTGAGGCGCTTGATTGGCGACAGCCCGACACGGAATTCAACACTCGGATTGTTTGACCGCCTGCTCCAACAAGAAAAAGCCGTTAACGAGTATTTGTATGACCGGGGTGCTCGGACAGCCTCTGCGGAGCTGGGAATTTTTTTTGCCACGTTACTGGACGCTCATGCGCAATGCCTGTAGGCTCATGCGTCCTTTTGAGGAGGTGACAAACCTAGTCAGTCGCACCGAAGGCACCATCAGCGACATCATACCATTTGTTTTCTTCCTGGAGCGTGCCCTGCGAAGAGTGCTGGATCAGGCCGTAGATGAGCGTGGAGAGGAAGAGTTGTGGTCACCATCACCACCAGAAACAGCCTTATCAGCATCGCTTGCTGGACCTGCGGCAATGCTGGAAGAGAATTGTGAGGAAGAGGAGTCAGAGGAGGAATATGGCTTTGAGGAGGAGGAGGAAGACCAACCACAACAGGCATCCCAGGGTGCTCGTTGTCACCTATCTGGTACCCGTGGTGTTGTACGTGGCTGGGGGGAAGAACATACCTTCAGAGAGATCACTGAGGATGAGGAAAAGGACATGAGTAGCTCGGCATTCAACCTTGTGCAAATGGGGTCTTTCATGCTGTCGTGCCCGTTGAGGGACCCTCGTATAAAAAGGCTGAAGCAGAACGACCTGTACTGGGTATCCACGCTACTAGACCCCCGGTATAAGCAGAAAGTGCCTGAAATGTTACCGAATTACGGCAAGTCGGAAAGGATGCAGCAGTTCCAAAATCAATTAAAAAGTATGCTTTACACAGCATATAAGGGTGATGTCACAGCACAACGGGAATCTAACAGGGGAAGAGGTGAAAGTAATCCTCCTCCTCCCACGACCACGCCGGCAAGGACAGGACGCTTTACAGACGTGTTGTTGATGGAGGACATGCGGAGCTTTTTAAGTCCTACGCATCGCCACAGCCCTTCAGGGTCCACCCTCAGAGAACGACTCGACCGACAGGTAGCAGACTACCTCGCCTTAACTGCAGATATCGACACTCTGAGGAGCGATGAACCCCTTGACTACTGGGTGTGCAGGCTTGACCTGTGGCCTGAGCTATCCCAATTTGCGATAGAGCTTCTGGCCTGCCCCGCTTCAAGTGTCAGAAAGGACCTTCAGTGCAGCAGGAGGTAATGTCACTGAGAAGAGAAGTCGCCTAGGTCAAAAAAGTCTAGATAACCTCAACTTTATTAAGATGAATGAGGGATGGACCCCGAAGGGACTGACAGTGGGCGATACATTCGACTAAAAAATGCCTGATGAGGGGGACTACTTAACACACCACTCCTATCTGGTGGCACATTAGATTGCACGCGCAGTGCCCCAAATTTGAAGTAGGAGGACCGACCAAGCATCTTTTTCCATCTCCCGCTTCCTAAAATCGATGCCTTATATACACGTCCCCTGATAGGGGACGTAACAGGCATTAAACGGATATGAATAGTACTACTTAACACACCACTCCTATCTGGTGGCACATTAGATTGCACGCGCAGTGACCCAAATTTGAAGTAGGAGGACCGACCAAGCATCTTTTTCCATCTCCCGCTTCCTAAAATCGATGCCTTATATACACGTCCCCTGATAGGGGACGTAACAGGGATTAAACTGATAGGAATAGTACTACTTAACACACCACTCCTATTTGGTGGCACATTAGATTGCACGCGCAGTGCCCCAAATTTGAAGTAGGAGGACCGACCAGGCATCTTTTTCCATCTCCCGCTTCCTGGGTGGAGGAAGAGAGACCTTCAATGACATCAGTGAGGACAATGAATGGGACATGGCTAGCTTGGTATCCAACCTTGTGCAAATGGGGAGTTTGCGGTTGTGCAAATGGACTGTTTGCGGTTGTTTGCGGTGCGTTAAACGGGGAGTTTGGGCTGTCACTGTAAAGCGGGCGTAGCCCTTACACTACCTGATCGATACAACATCATACCTGATGTTTTAAAGCACGTTATTCCAAACAATTTATGAATGTTAGGTGATTCATGCCCTTTATGGATTAAAACCAGACTCTGCATCAACTATGTAATTTTCCATGGGAGTTTTGCCATGGATCCCTCTCCGGCATGCCACAGTCCAGGTGTTAGTCCCATTGAAACAACTTTTCCATCACTATTGTGGCCAGAAAGAGTCCCTGTGGGTTTTAAAATTCGCCTGCCCATTGAAGTCTATGGTTGTTCGCCCGGTTCGCCCGTTCACGAACATTTGCGGAAGTTCGCGTTCGCCGTTCGCGAACCGAAAATTTTATGTTCGCGACATCACTATTGGTGTACAGAGAATCACCTTGCAGACAGCGTAGGCAGAATAATATGTACTTAATTTAAAAGTGAAGCCTGCTGGAACCGTCCTATATCTAAATATGTAACTGTTGCAAACTCAAAAACAGACATTTTGTATCTTATTGATCATAGAATGTATGTATAAATGTGTTTTATTATTTTGTACAGTGACTTTATACTCCTAACACTGCATTTATGGTTATTAATGGCTGGATGGGACATGAGGGGAGCAAAATACAAACAAATGGGCTTTTTTTTCGCGCAAAACTCACTTGTCTCTGTGTAGTTGACCCTACTCACATGGAGCATATCAAATATAGATTCAATGGTTGGAAGACCCTGGAGTTCCGAGGTGTGACATCATATATCCACCTTCATCAGTATAACTTGTGCAGTATAGCGGAGTATTCACAGAGATCTGCAAAGACACAGACACTGTTTTCCATGACTCCATGGTCATCAATATCATTGGCCCTGAGTTGAACCTGGGTAAGCCATGTGTCACAGGAGGTCCATGCAGGGTCAGTCTGGCCCACCGAGAAAGCAGGAGATTTGAGCCACACATGCCTAGGGCTGTCCAACATAGTGTAAGCCGCACTTCACTTAGTCTAGGGATAGACTGAGAACACAGGCTCTTGGTCATGGACCATGGGCCCAAGACTCTTGGTGGCCTACCCATTGTATTTACAGTACAGATGGGGAGTTCAAAGACTCGGTTTTTCGTAAAAAAAAACATTTCTCATACTTGTTTTAGTGTTGCTATGTTCAATTTTTTATGAAAAACGTAATTCCTCATTATTTATGGTATCTCAATGACCATTTGCAGCTCATTTTGTTGGTGTTGATAAGTGCGATCTTCAATAAGTCACCTGACTGCAGGAAGCACTTTGGCCTTTCTTTACTGCATAATGCCAGCTCTTCCTTTAATAGAAAGTTGGAAAAATTGTTTGTGTTCAGTAAAGTTTCTGTGCATAATGGATGGTTGCCACCTCTTTTGTCAATGAACAATCATTTAAACAAGCAGCTATAATTCACATTTTTCATACAAAAATGTGAATTAGATCCTTGCCTTCAAAACTCCATCTGCATGTATAAAAGTGTTTTTTTCAGGTAATGTAAATATAGCAGAAATTGTAAAAGCAGAAAGCATTCATCTTCAAAAAAGGGGGTATTAGAGAATAACAAAAACACTTTTTGCATCATCATCAAGAAAACTGCAAGGCAGCTCTTGAACACATTCCACATTGTAACCGTCTCGCGTATGAACAGAAAGCTTCATAGCACAGTGTTTTGAAGGTCATACCTACGCTTAAATAGTTATGGTTATTGAATAGATCAAGCTATGTACCCATTTACAATTTCATTTTCCTCTAAAAATAAATCCTGAGAGATGTTCTTTACATTTTCAGGCACAACAACAGCTGTCGTTTGATATGCATATGAAAAGAACCTTTTTATTAACCCTTTGCATTTGGTGTTTCAATGCTGTATTGTCAAAAGCTGGTACATGTTGCATTTTTTCTTCTTTCATTTATCTACCTACAGGAATTGGGTATTAGAAGGTCCCACACTTCACTTCTCTGTTATTCCCTTTCATGTTGTGTTTTTGAAATGGCTGATGTACATTGCTGCCTATTGCTTTGTATTATTCTTCAGACAGTGACTAGTCAGCTCCTGGCTATGTCTTTCAAGTTTCCTGAGGCTTTTCCTAAGGCCAGTAATTTTCAGTTACCATCAACCAGAAAAGAAATGCTTCACCTCATAATGTTTTCCAGTCAGCCTGTCATGAAATCAGAACAAAACAACATCAAAAATGCAATGCATGTCTGCTCCACAAAATACTGTCGTTGTCAAATTTTAAGTGTCAGTGTACATTCTGTAGACTATAGAAAACTTTATATGCTATTAATATCTTTTGGTATTTTAGTTGTGTGGAAGACAATAATGTGTGGTGAAATAGAACTGAAAATACAGTGGAAATCACTAAACACCAAATGAGCAAACTTAAGTTAAAATGACAGAATGGCAATTCTCATATTTACTAAAGCAAAATACAGTGAGTATTTGGTTAGCTTGAGCTAATCTTTTGTGCCCGGATTAAAATAAGTGCTGTCAAAATCTGAATCCTTGTAAAATATTGGATTCGGGAGATTTACAAAGCACCAGTTTTAATAAAATTTGGATTCTTGCGCACATTCGCACATTATTGTTCACTTGGGAAGGAGGTGAGCTCCAGCCTCTGGGCCTGAGTGTGCCAGACATTGAGTGTTGATTTGATAAAGTGTTGTTGGGATGCAAACCTTGATCCGATTAGTGGGTATAGCCACAGTGCCACTGACACCAGTCTCCCCATTTGCGTGGCCTCCACCTGCTGCCAGAGTTTGTGCACTCCCTTCTTAGACCACTCCACCACTCTTTGTATGTGTGTAGCCTGGTAATAAAGTTGGAAGTCTGGCAAAGCTTGCCCACCCTCGGACTTCAGCAGGACGTGGACATCATGTTTAAAGTGCAGGCGAGATCTTCGCCACACAAACCTCAGAATCAGGGTTCATAGTGAGGTGAAAAAGGCTTTTGGTTAGGGCCTGAAAGAGGTATAGGACCCGTGGTAGGAGGTTCATCTTGATGATCCCCACTCTGCCGAATCAAGTGATGTGCAGCCAAGACCATTCCCCAAGTTCCTTCTCTACTCTTAAGAGTAGCTGCTGGAAGTTTGCTTGGTATAGTTGAGTTGGGTCCGGTGTCATCCATACTCCTAGCTATTTTAGGGAGGTCTCTGTCCAGTGGAAGAGATATTGCTGTTTGAGTTGTCTAGTCTTTTGTGTCTGCAAGGATAATTGTTGTATTGTGGATTTAGAGCAGTTGATCTCAAAAATTCGACAGAGAGCATTAGGTGTCGAATTCTGTCATGATGTGTGCTAGGGAGTGGGTCGGGTCGGTTACAAAGAATAGGAGATCGTCAGCATATGCGGCAACGCAATGTTCAGTTTTTCCTACTGTTACTCCTGCAATGACCGTGACCTGTGTCAGACCGCATTGAGGAAGGGTTCGGGGGCAAGGACAAAGAGCAAAGACAACAGAGGACAGCCCTGCCCAGTGCCGTTGTGTATGGAAAACCATTCTGCAAGGGCTCCGTTAATGCACAGTTGGGCTACCGGGGTGGAGTAGAGGACTCTGATCCAGCTTAGTAAGTTTGGGCCCATTGCCTGGAGCACTGCGAATAGGAAGTCCCAACCCACCCTGTCGAAGGCTTTCTCCGCATCTATGGATCTCTCTCTTGGGTACAAAGCCCACCAGGTCTCCATGTATCAGGTCTGGTAGGTATTGTTGGAGCCACAGGGATGGGATTTTAGTAAACAATTTTAGGTCACAGTTTAGCAAGGAGATTGGGCGGTAGCTAGTAGGGATGTGCATGGGCAAAGAATTTGGTTCAGCACTTCCGAAATTCGGGACTTCGGCAATTCAGGACTTCAACAATTCAGCACTTCAGTTAGGTTCAGCACTTCCGAAATTCGGTTCAGCACTTCCAAAATTTGGGACTTCAGCAATTTGGCAATTCAGGTCTTAAGCACTTCGGCAGTTCGGCAAATCTGGACTTCTGCAATTCCCTAACCCTACCCCTAACCCTTCCCTAGCCCTAACCCTACCCCTAAATTAACCCCAACCCTAACTCTAACCCTATCCCTACCCCTATTCCAACCCCTAACCCTAACCCTACCTAGGAAGCATTGGGTGTAACAGTGATCTGTGAGCCTAGGGATCTGGTTTTCGCAGAAATTCGTTTTCTGAATAAACACTATATGGGTTTTCTGGGCATGAAAGTGTCTCAGAGCTTGTGAGCATTTTTCAGGTTTGCTTAGGCCACTAGCATTGATGGATAGCAGGGTAATGTTAGCTTTCCTAAATGTCATGTTGGAGGATCTCCCCAGATGGAGGCTCATGATCCTGTTTAATGACCACGACAGAGATTGCGGTTGGGAACGAGCTGTGAGGACCGAGAGAGGTGAGGAGGGGCATCAGGATGGGGGAAGGGAAGGAATGTGAGAAGAGTTGGTGGCTCCATCTCCTCCTTTACGGGGCTAGTCGGGGCTCAGGTGGGAGCGGTTAATACACACGTCCAACAAATGTTCGGTAAGGGTGTCGGATCAGATGGGGAACGTTGATTGAACCAGTCAGTGACCACAGTCATTCTCTCCGTTAATATGACACCTTAGCATGGGGTGAAACATAGTCCAGCAGGCCTAGTAACAATCTCTTTCAGTGTAGGGGGGTTCAAGGTCCACAGGTGGTTTGATTTACAGAACCATGGAGTCCTCTGCGTCAGAGGGTTGCAAATCACATTCTGTACGCTTTAGAACTCAAAGAGGGACCTCCGACCCTGAACTCCCCCATAGGGCTAGTGCTCCTGAGCCAGTATTGTGGTTCCCTGAAATAGGGTTAGTGGAGCACATTAGGGGGATTATCTAAAACAGCATACAACAAAACTTAGGTATTTTAAAAAAATAACAAAATCTGTCAGCACCAAAGTTGCTGTTTAGTAGACAAGGGAGTGGATTTTCATTTTTATTGGCTCCCTATTTATGCATGTTTAGGTGAGTGCAGCCAGTCCCTTGTTTTCTCATGGTTTTGCACCTATCCCTGTCACAGATGACTCATCCCAGGGCCCTATTTTGCCTTGTACTGCAGAGATCTCAAGATGGAATTTTTTCCCCAAGTAAGTAGCTCATCTAACAGACATTTGGCTGTTAAAGTAAGACCTACCAAAGATGGGGTACATTGACGTTGTGGCAGGCTTATGCAATGTATGATCATATAATGTAACTAAACCCCCATTATTTTTTGCCTAGATAAGGTGTTTTAAAAAAAATCTGTCAGCACCAAAGTTGCTGTTTAGTAGATAAGGGAGTGCGCTGGATTTTCATTTTTATTGTACTTATTGGCTCCCAGCAGCACCCTATTTATGCATGTTTAGATGAGTGCAGCCAACCCCTTGTTTTCTCATATAACAAAACTTAGTAGAAGAGGCTGAACCAAGAGAAACTTAACCAACCTTGAGTATGTACTGGACCCCATCGCTTGAGCTGCAGGCAGTCAATCGCCCCCTTCCCCCGCCATCCAGCAATGCCCTGTTTGGGGCCTCTCTGTAGTCTGTGTGTAGAAACTGTGGGGCGGTAAGTTGGTGGACTTTGGTGGTGGGAGTGGGTGCCAGAGCGGGGTCTGTAAAACAGTTTACCTTTTACTAATGGACAATTATCTACCCCAGCCATAGGGTGATGGGGTAACCGTAGTCTAGTTTTGTTAGTAATACCAGGGTAGTAGCTGGGGGCGGGGACCCGGATGTCCATCAAGTGTGCTAAGCATGGTCCTCTAAGTCTGGCTACTAGGGATCTCAGAACAATTTCGTAAAACATGATAACATGTCAACATCCTCCCTCCACCTCCCTCAACCTTCAGTAGTGTGTAGTGGTAACAAAGTTCAGGTGCTCAGTGAATTCAATAAAGCTGTGGCGTTTCAGCGAGGCATGCTTACTGGCCCGGGTGAAGTCCTGCCTGGAGCGAGGCCCTATCTACGTGGCAGAGGTAGGATGTTAACGGAAGGCGGGTGACTTTGTAGAAGTCCATGGGGTCTGGCCATCTTAGAGTGAAGTGTGGTAGTTGCAGGATCTCCGCCATATTGGTGAGGTCTTGGTGCCTCCTGATCGGTCTGGGGCCCTCTGATGTAAAGACCAAGAGCCCTGTCGAGAAGAGCCAGTGGTAGCAGAGCCTCTGGGAGGTCAGGGTATGTGTCAGAGGGTTGAGAGCTCGGCAGTATCCCAGTGTGGCCGGGCTGAGGTCCAGGTACAGTTGTAGTTCATGCTGGTGGTACTTGACTTCCCCAGACTCCCTGGCTGCCTGCAGTATATCTTATTTTAGCATGTAGTGGGGTGGGCTCTCTGGTGGACCCTCAGGCCTTAGCACCCTATGTGTGCAGACAAAGTCAATGGGAGTGTGCCCCTCCCTGCATAGGAGGCCATTGAAGATGGTGGTGAGTATCTCCATTAGTTGGGCCTGGGAGTTCTGCTGCTCAGTAGGCCTCACAGACATTGGTTTTGCCTTCTACCTCAGTTATCGAGGTCTTCCAGGTGCAGTGCCATTTGTTGCAGTTGGGAGTTTTGTAGGTCTAGTGTGTAGGTGGTTGTGGCCTGTGCTGTCACGAGGTTGTCACCTCCTTGTGGACCATGCGGTCAGAGAGGACCTGCAGCTCAGTGCATATAAGCTGAAGATCCAACCTGATCGAGGGCTGCAGCTCCGAGTTCGCCTGCCGTAGGTCTTCACTAGTTGGTAGGGCTTTAATGAGGCCCATCCAGTCTAGAAGAGGTGAGGGAGATGGTCCATCTCTACTCACGGATGGTGAGGGCAGCGACAAAGGCTCCGAGAAGAGGTAGGCCTCAGGTGCCACTTGTGAGGTCAGGTCCACCAGTGTGGACAGATACTGTCGCATGGAGGTGTGGGTAGGTGCTTGTTCAGGAGGGACCAGAGGTTTTAGGGTTTTTTCCCCATGTTGAGCTTAGGATGCGCTTTTTAGTAATGGGGAGCAGTAAGGTCGGACAGAGCTCAAGCCTTATGCTGCCATCTTGTTAGGCTGCTTGGCCGAGCCCCCTACTTTTTCTCACTTGTTCTGTGAAGCAAATAGTTAATGATATTTTATTATGTATATATTTTGCAGTACACTGGCCCATTTTCACACCCTTTTTTATTAGTCCAAGTCATTTTCTTAAATATTTTTAATGGACAAGCAGACTTGCCAAATAAATGTGTGTTGGAGGTCCCGAATTTCATTTGGATTGATTCAGTTACTGCCATCCACATTTCAGAGGAAGAGTCCTCGTTCCAAAATTATTCACAAAGTGTCTTGGGAAAGACTCTTGTTACTTGAATTATACCACCGCACATCACAGTGTATTCTTTTTAGATTGCTTTATCACTGACCTGGTAGGCTGATCGTGCAATAGCAGTGAGACAGCATGGCTGCCTCAGTAGTGAGCCAGTCTAGCAATAGTCAACAATTGATGCATACACGTTTCCTTTCGGTGGGCAATTTTACAGAGTGTGTATTTTCCACTGTTGTACAGACCTTAAATTTGTATTTTGCAATATGACAAGGTTTTTTGCAATATTGGAAAGCGCTTCAAACTGATATTTTTGCCTTCTTTTGGATTCAACAGCAAAAAGATATGTGAGAAAGGCTCTTTTCAGTCTGTGTAACTATGTAATATCATGAAAAATTGACAATACTTGACTTATTTCTGATGTTTTCCAAGAATACTGGCTAGTGTTGCTTATGTATACACCCTGATTTCTCTTCTAAATTTGCCAATGCCAAGTTTTTTTGTATCATTCTAATGGTCATTGAAGGGGAAGCTCACTGGTCACATCAAGGCAAAACCTCTTAGGTTAGTCATACACTAACCATTCACTTTGCTATGTTCAGCTTTAAAGGTAAAATCACTAATGAGACAAAGAGGGGTATATTTCTAAACCCATACACACTTATTAACCCTTAATAGGGGACACAAGGGGTGGGCGGCAGCACTGTAACATGGCTGTGTAATACAAAAGCAAATATATATATTTTTTTAATTAGGGGTGTAGTGGACCCCTGGTAACCCAACCGGTTACCTCAGCTAATTCCTTGCCTTCAGCCACTCAGTAACCACTCAGAGTGTAAAGGGACCCATTTCCCCCCAGTAACCGGACGACACACAGTCCTGGAGGTTAAACACAATTTTATTGGCCCCACACGGCTTTTATGTATACCACGTGCAAAGGGTGGTACACACACACATATGAAGACACATCCCACAATCCACCACCTCCCCGAGGTCCCAGCGCGGGAAGGGACTCTGTTCCCTTTGTCCCCAAAGCCCGCCACTAAATCCCTGGGGTTCCCCACACCAACCGCCAGGGGTCTTCTTCCCAAGAGCCTCTGTGCCTGGAAGTCTAGGCGCTGGAAAAAGGGACTGTCCCTTTGTCCCCCAGGCACATAAAAGCCTGACCGCGGGAAAAGAGCTGGTCTCTTTGTCCCTCAGGCTAATGAGAGCCTGCCAAAACTCGCCAGTGCCCCAGAAGTGCCCACACCAATCTCAGGGATCCTCACCTCGGTCCCTCAACCGATTAGTCTCGGTTTGCTAGGTCCTGGTGTGAAACCTAGGCAAGTTAAGCATCTCTTTTCAGGGTACGAATGCTCCCCCTGGATGGCGTACATCTGTACAAATGGCAGTCACCCAGGGAAGCTCTCATTAATTGCTTCACTTGCGGTTTCACACCTATGTTGCGGGTGCGAGCATTCTGGTTAATTGGTGTGAACGTTCTAATGGGGCACCGGGGAGGCCCTTGTTCGGGATACGAATGAGTCGGGAAACAATCCACGAATGCTCCCCCTGGTGGCATTCACCTGTATGAATGGCGGCTACCCAGGGAATCACTCATTAATTGTTTCCCTTGTGGTTTGCGGTTTTGACACTTTCTAACATTCTAAATGAGGTTGTGGTGGTCCGGGCCAAACTAACGAAAATACAGGGGAAATACATGTGAAAGGAAAATTGGGGAAATCCACAAACGGATAGTGGTTCTGCCACAAATTGCGGTTCTGTCATAAAGACCAAAATATATACAAAATACTGTTATGGGAACAGTGCATGTATTGGGGCTGATGTGTGCTATAGTCATTGCTGCTGCCCAAGAGTAATGGGAGTTTTAGCACATGGATTAATTTTATTTGTGGTCGGAACTTAATAGTATATGTAATGTTGTAGGTGGTGTCAGTTGGTGGTGTTGTGCAGAAACCAACGTACGGGTAGGCCTGTAATAAAAGAGGGCCAACCAAGGGTAATGTAATAGTAAGGTAGTTGAGGGTGGGATCAAACAGCGGAAATTGCATAGGTGAGTAGGAGACTTGCGTTTATATAGGGAAAACACCTCCCACAAATTCAGGCCCATGGCCTTCTACATGTCTGTAAATGTACCAATGCACCAGGAAGCAGAATTGATTAATGATTTCCTTATTTCATATCTCTGCCTTAAATTCATATATAACGTTTATTTTATTTTATTTTATTTAAATCAGCTTAGTGATTGAGAGAAAGTGCTTGAAATAACTTCACTTCTTTTTTTTAAAGTTTCATTAGATTGAAGACATCAAGACAACATACATAGCTTTACCTATGCATGTACGCTTCAGGGTGCTCATATAATTGGGATGTTTATCATGCGGAAATAAGCCTTACAGATACATTGAATGTTTCATGTAGTTATTTTTGGTAGAAAGTATAGATTTTTTTTTCTTTTAAACAGCAATAACCATGGTGATTTCATATTGCTTTATAATTTTTTTCTGAGCAAGGAAGGATTTTTTTTAACTTGTGAAATGCCAAATTCATTCTCTTTTTATTGAAATTTGTAGTTCTGGGCTCTGAGTCCAAATGTATTCAAATGTATTTAAATTCGTAAAATTACCAACCGTGATCACAATTGTAATGGTAAAATTTATACTGTAAGTCTATGACGTAACAGCACTAAAACATGAAAGTGCATATGACGGCACAATAAATTTGATCTTTAGTAGATTCCAGGACAAATGCAATGAAATAAGGGAATGGTCCTACAAGTTCTTCATCTTCAACTTCCTTGATGTTATTGTACATTTTACTTCACACTTTTTTAATGCTACTTGCTACCCATTGCCATTCCCAGCAACCTTCATGACAGTATAGCATGCCCTTGGGATGCCTTTGGTCATCTTGCAATAGTATCCCAATCTTCTACTTTCTCCTCACATAGTCCTTAGGTCAGGACTAGGCCAGTCCTATCAAGTTAACGTGTGTATCTGTATGTATGCAGTTGAAGACAGAGCTTCCCAATAGGAAGGGGGTCGTCAGAAAGGGGAAATGCTATATCATCATTAATGACTAGCAAACAGCCCATAATGAGTATGTTAGTATAATGCCCCTCTTGGGACCTTTATGCACAGAGCCCTGCTAAAGTGCTCTTAGATGGGGAAAGTGTCCCGTTTTTCTTTTATTTTCGCATTGTAATCAAAAATAATGACACATGTGCACTGCATTTGATAGTGACTTGTCTGTGGTGTACCAGTAGTGGGTTACCAAAGAACAAAAATGGGACAAGAATGGTAAAGTGTCTTGTGCATGTGTGGGATTTTCCCCTATGGTGTTGTATGTGTTTTCAGACTGTTTGTGGGTTTGCATGTGTGTAGAGAAGGCTATTTGTGGTGTAATGTGTGTAAGTGATGTATGTTCATGGTGTATGATGTGTGGATATAGGCTTTAGTGTGTGTCTTTCTGGGTTGTAAAGTGTGTGTGCATAGAGAGGCTATAGAAATTTTGTGTGTATAAGCCTTTCGAATGTGTGCACCTG
This sequence comes from Pelobates fuscus, assembly GCF_036172605.1. NCBI lineage: Eukaryota > Metazoa > Chordata > Amphibia > Anura > Pelobatidae > Pelobates > Pelobates fuscus. Next base: position 289,797,831 of record NC_086320.1, on the reverse strand, counting down.
AATGTGTGTGCACATGTGTGTGCACCCGAATGTGTGTATATCTAAGAGCTGTAGGGAGTTGAACTGTGTGTGCATCTAGGAGTTGTAGTGCACATGTGTATATAAGTACTGTTATGTGTGTTTATAGGGTGTTTAGTGTGAATATGTGTATCAGGGGTGTAATGTGTGTACAGGGATATGATGAGTCAGCATAGGGGTGTAGTATGTGTATAGGGGAAGAGAGTGTAAATATAGGGAGTTAAGAGTGTGTTTATAGAGTGTGTGAGTGCAGGGGCTATGTGTGTTTATGGGGGTTATAAGTGTGTAGTGTGTGAGTGCAGGGTGTGTAGTGTGTCTAAATGGGGTAGAGGGATATTGACTATACTTTACTGATGATACCTTACAAGGTTGAAACGATCGTCTGGGGTTGCCGTATCTCTTGTGCAGAGGAAACTTGTTGGATTTTCGGATCTGGACTGCCCGTACGGTTGGGATCAGTCTAACATGCTTCAGATATGTTCTCTCTGTAATGGCATAAGTTGAGCTAAAACCAGCTTGAGATCTGAGCGGGAACAAACCAAAGGGCAGGCTAATTGAGCTGTTGCCTGTTCTCATCTCTCTTGCTACTTGCTCACGGTGCCTAGAGAGATATCAGCTATGCCTCACTGATGATGCCTAACAAGGCTGAAATGATCGTCTGGGGTTGCTGTATCTCTCGTGCAGAGGGAACTTGCTGGTATTTCGGATCTGGACTGCCCGTATGGGTGGGACCAGTCTGATATGTTTCAGAGATGTTCTGTAATGGAACAAGATGAGCTAAAGCCAGCTTGAGAACTGAGCGGGGACCCAGCGAAGGGCAGGCTATTTCAGCTGCTGCCCGTTCTCAGTATTCTCTTGCGACCTGTTTTTTGCTCTTGCTACTTGTTTTTCTCTCCCTAGGGTCTTAAGTAGTGTATTTAATAATTTAGAAAAAAAAATCCTAATTCTTAAAGGTGCTGCCCTGTATTCTTTGATCTTCCCTGTCAGTCTTGGTCCACTGTCATCTACTGAGCATTTAAACAGCTTGCCCAATGACCTGTTATCAAGTCAAGCATAAACTTAAAGGAGCACTATAGGGTCAGGAACACAAACATGTATTCCTGACCCTATAGTGCTAAACCCACCATAAAGGTGGCTTGCTCCCCCCCCCCCCCCCTTAGATTATGGTGTAGTTAAAATTATACAATATTTGGGGCGGGGCCTGACTGCTGAGCTGAACACACGCTTGTTGATACAGCTCCTGCAAAATACAGCCTATGCACGACACATATGGGCTAGAGATGACACCAAGGTGCTTATGCGGGTACTAAATAGGCAGTCTTTCATGTGGGATTCACCCGAGCACTGCATGTGGCCTGCAAGCCTGGTCAGCGCGGAGGAGGTGGCTGCTCCTCCGCCACCACACACAGCTGAAATCTAGAATTTGGGCCCTCGTTCCCTCCCCCCATGGACCGGTGGGGATTATCCCAGTCCCAGGAGAATGGCCCTATGCTCTGGGGCAACACTATCAGCACCAAAGATGGCGGAGGTCACAAAAAGGCCTTCTAAAGCAACAGAGCCTCGTTCTATTCTCCAATAGCTGGATGGTATTTTTACAGCCTTCTGGCTCCGCATTGCAGAGAGACAGAGGGGCTCCCCACTGATCCCACAACATTCTTCACCTGCTGTGGAGCGTGAAGGAGACCCAGCCGAGCCGACAACAGCTGATGCACCAAGCAGCCGAGACCTCAAACAATGGTCCTCCTCCCTAGAAGCTGAAGATTCTGCTCTCAAACATGACACCCCTACTAATGGACAGAAGATTGCTATAGATGACTACCAAGACGGAGATTATACACTTGCCCTATACTCACTATTTATCTGCCCTGACTGTCAAGTCAAGTTGTTGCAGCTGAAAGGAACCCAGCATGAAACCATAGTGTCTGCCTTACTGGACATAGTCCTGACACCAACCTTGACAGAATTTAGCGGCTTTGCAGATCTGGCATCAGATGATCCCAGGGTCTCATGTGTCATGGGGATGGCTCCTGTATTGCTACATTGCTACTGTGATTGTGTTTGCTGTTAGAACACATATGTTGATTTTCCTCCAATGTGCATAGGATTTGCCTTCTTGTTTTATTTAATTTTATATATGCACCCTGCGCACTGCTCTCCTTGCTGACATTGTGGCCTGGTTGATGTTCTCCATGTCTTCTATTCCTTCCATACCTCTCACTAGTCATTCACTCAGACATGGTTTATTGATTAAAGCAGATTTTGCTCTCTAAAAAAAATGAGTGCTGTACTCTCGACATTGTTAGCATATACCCTTTATTATCATATGTTTACCAGCTGAAATGTCTTTAACTGCTTGTATTTTTCCTTTTCCCCTGAAAAATAAAGAATATAAAAAATATAGCTTACACAGCTAGTGTAAGTGTAACTAACAATACTTAATATAAGTCATCTTTAATTATCTAAAATTTGTATTATATATTTAGTCAGATGACCTCATTGGAACCAGTGTTAATTTTGGCTGCAAATTTCAATTTAGTTTTAGTCATAGTCTTTCGAAAAAAAGCCATTTTAGTTTTAGTCATATTTTAGTCATCCTGAATTGTTTTAGTTTTAGTCTAGTTTGAGTTGACTAAAATTTGACTAAAATTGTTAGTCAACTAAAATTCAACTAAAATTGTTAGTCAACTAAAATTCTACTAAAATTGTTAGTCAACAAAATGAAGACTGTGATATTAAAGCAAAGTTCTGAATTCTGCATTTCATTCAGGGTGTTTTACAAAGGAAGATTACTCATATGATAACAAAGATACAATACTTAGTTTAACTTGCACTAGCTGAGTGTTACATTGTATAATTTTAACTACACTATAATCTTTTTTATTTCCTTTCTGAAGAGATTTATATTTGAATTACTAGGTCAGACTACACCATTACCATCATAGGAGTAGTCCATCTATTATTGTTTTGTGTGTTTGAATTAATCAGGGTTAAGCCCATAGACAGTCTTGGTTCTGTCTCGCTGGCACATGACATTGGACCCTGTCGGGTCTCTGTCTCTTTTGTTTTATTCATATTTTAAGCTTAACTTAATAAACAGGTTGGATGTATCTTCTGTTATTTTATTTATATCTATAGTTTTCAATACACAAAGATATGTGGATCTTCAAATTCATAATTATAAATACGCCACCAAAATGTAGGCAAAGGGAAATAGCAACCGTTAAAGGACCACTATAGTGCCAGGAAAACATACTTGTTTTTCTGGCATTATAATGTTAATAGGCCCCCACCCTCAGGGCCCCTCTCCCGCTGGGCTCAAGGGGGTTGAAGGGGCTAAATTTACCTCTTTCTCCAGCGCCGGCAGGGGACTCTCCTCCTCTTCTCCTCCTCGGCTGAATGCGCTTGCGCGGCACAAGCCGCGCACGCATTCAGCCAGTCCATAGGAAAGCATTCACAATGCTTTCCTATGGACGCTGGCATCTTCTCACTGTGAAAATCACAGTGAGAAGCGCAGAAGCGCCTCTAGCGGCTGTCAATGAGACAGCCACTAGATGCTGGATTAACCCTATTATAAACATTGCAGTTTCTCTGAAACTGCTATGTTTATAGAAAAAAGGGTTAAACCTAGCTGGACCTGGCACCCAGACCACTTCATTAAGCTGAAGTGGTCTGGGTGCCTAGAGTGGTCCTTTAACCCCTTAAGGACACATGACATGTGTGACATGTCATGATTCCCTTTTATTCCAGAAGTTTGGTCCTTAAGGGGTTAATGTAAACATTTGTATATTAGAAACAGAGATGTAAATGCTAGAAATAGGACCACGATATATATAACTCACATCTGTCAGGTTTATTCACCAAACTTAGAAATGTAGAAAATTTAAATATGAATAGAACACTAAAGTTGTGACTAAAGCTGTGTTGGAGAATTTTTTTCAAACAAGCTACGTTTCCCTACATTTTTTGAAATTCTGATTCGCTGCAGTTTGTAATTTTGTAGAAAAAAATCCTCTAATTATTCCACTAGCAGATTCTTTATATACAGACTATGAAACGAGCCAAATGTGCAGCTGATAATGGTTTATGACCAGGTTATAGCGCACTGTTTCAAACATTTAAATAAAATGACTGTTTATGCTTTTATCCATGGGGATTTCAAGCAACCATGTGGAAATCAAATTACTATAAGTTATCATTTTCATTTGGATACATTCGTACTAATGTGCTAGCTGGGTTCAAGGACATTGCTAAATATGCTCACACAGTGCAGTAACAATGCCGCTAACTCTCTTTAGTGCATGAGGAGCCTGAAATTATGTTGCTCGATTCTGGACGGGAATATAATTGGAAATATGAGCCAGAAACTAGAGAAATGTGTTCTGTTGCCATGACCTTCCAGAAGCGCAGCCATTTCTGACCGTGTAGGATTCACTAGTGTCACAGTATACATCCAAACCAATAACCACATTGAATATTAGTTGTTGGGGGTGGGGTAGAGGGGTGAGGGGGAGGTGAAGAAGAAATAGAGACTAGTATGAAACCTTTGACAAGAACACAGCCAGTATAAAGCCTGTACAGCTGGTTTAGATGAAAGTACACATTTCAGGTGTCAAAGGCTAACACAAGGGATTGCTTAAGTACAGGAATAAAACGTTTCTTCACTCACATGGGCAGGTAAGCAATCTGCTACACAAAATGGATGTTTTGCACAAATACATTCTTTAAAATAATCAGTTAACCGAAAAATAATTACTGTCTATCTGTAGGCAAAAAGACCTTCAATAAGTAAAGCTACACTAAGCATGTGTACTATATACGACTGTGCCTGGCATGCGCTTCTGGCAGTGGCCCTATTTGCCTCATCCTCTCCGGTCTTGCAGTGTAATTAGGGGTGTCAATTGTGTGATAGGGTGTGTTGACCACAATGGGTGATCCATACAGACGGTGTGGCACTGGCCGGCCCATGCAGAGTGTGCTGTGTCAAAATGTCCCCACCCCCTGGCCCAAAATAACAAGAGAAAACTGGGAGAAAATGTTTATTTAAAATTGTAAATATTGCAAAATGCATGACGTTAGATGTTACATGCATCCTCTTTATGCACACACAGAATATCCCATCACCCACACAACATGACCCCATCCCAGCACACAGAAACACAAGTTGTGTTCATTGCTTTCGCAATTTATTTAGCCACTGATATGGTCTGGTATGGAAGGAAGTTCCCGTGGAGTCCATAGACACCATGAGTTTCCACACTTGGTAACACCAACCCCAGTGACAACACTGGGTGTAACAATTTGCATCTGCCACCTACAGTAGCAGCATACTAATGTACTAAATAGCAGCATATCAGTGTGATAATTAGCAGAAATTAACAAAACAATTAATATCATCCCAGTACATAAATATGTAGCATCATCAGACATAAGGTCAGTGCATTTTAGAAAACATATTAGTAGCATTACAGTTTGGGAATAAGCTGCATTTCCATATAGCACACTCTTGGGCTATGTCTGACAGGGTTAGTAAATTTCATATCGAAAGCCAAAGCTAGCTGAACTGAAAAACTTTCTAAATCAAGCATGCTCTCAGTCAGTGGCATACCTACCACGGTCTCAGGGGTCATTGAGCTGAAGTGATCTGGGTCCCTATAGTGGCCCTTTAAGGTCTAATGGTATTTATTAGTAAGAGTATAAAAAAGGAGAGAATGGAATCTCTATTAAATGTAATGTGCTTAACTGTATTTCACTACGTTTTGGACCTTTTTGATCTACAGAATCATTCTATGAGAATATAATACAGGTGCTTAATTTGAGAGACAAATGTATCTCTTTTATTAGCTAGTACATTTCCGTACGTGGCAAATAAGTTTCTAATCCCTGTAACTTTCTCCAAAACTTGTAAAATACTGTTAAGCACATCACATTTCATAGAGATTCCATTCTCTCCTTCTTTTTACTCTTACTAATAAATACCATGAGACCTTAATAATAAGAAATTTAGTTTTCTACTGATTACTAGCATTTCCACTTATACCACATTAACGTTACTTATACAAGTTACATATTGACTCTAAGTTAATATAAGTTTTCTAACTCCTTGATACACCCAGGAAAGGGTTATTTTTTTCTCACTCAGGTGACTCCCCTCCTGAGATAATGCTACCTCACTACGTCACAATATACGTATTTTAAACTTACCAATCAGAAACCTTCACACTGAACCAATGAGAGGACTTCTCCTATTTCAATTCAGTGCTCTGTACCGGACGGTTCCCTTCTGACGAGCCAGGTCAGGGGTCCTAGCTGTGCTGTTCCTATGACTTTGAACTCGCACACAGACTTGCTACCGTGTAATTTTGTTTTGTACACGAGCACCTATTCCCACACTTTTATATTTATTGTTATTTAACTTTTATATTTCATGTGATCTAGTTCCACGTCTGGAAACCATTTTGTCGATACCTGGCATTCACAATTGAGTATATTTCATTCATCCCAGTCCCTATTGGTACACTTCTTTAGCTTGTTAGTTTGCTAAAAGAACTAAACTGTCTGTCGCTGTAATCCAGATGCACCCTTCATCTTTCCAGCCTTGTGTTTAAGAGCTTTTCTGGAAAGCTCATACACTACCTGAGCAGAATGCTCTCCCCGGCTGTTCCCACCTCTTATAAGCTCCGATCCAGTACCAGCACTTCATTTAGTCTACCTCAATACAAAAAGAAAGGGGCTCACTCCTCCTTTTCCAACAGAGCACCGCAATTATGGAACAAGATCCCGCACACTTTTAAATCTTCCCCAGGCCTAAAATCCTTTAAGAGATCCCTCTCTACATATCTCAAAACAGAATGAACCTGTCATGGTTATATTTCCTACCTGTTCTATGTTAAATTTTGTATATATTGTGTATTAATATTGTTTTTGTTTTTTATGGTACCCTATTGTATCAATGCAATGTTTTGTGGATACAAGACATACTTGAAAACAAGAGAAATCCGAATGTATCTTCCCTGGTAAAATATTTTATAAATAAATAAAATTAATAATATTTGGTTGGCAAATTAGTAGTACATTAAAATTTTATTTCTTTGCATTAACAATACATGTAAAATTTAAAAATTGTACTCATAATAAATCAGTATTCTGACATCACTTGTGTGGCAAAGATGCCTCTGCCACAAGCTCTTGGAGGAGCCTGCTGACTAGCCTCCTACCCAAGGGCTATGGGCCATGAAACCGACCTTTAATATACTTGGTTCATTTGGTTTCCCTTTTTAGTTCGGGAACTGAACAAATACATGAATTGCAGACCACCACTGGGCTTGTTAACTCCTATTAACCTTTCCTGACACCTCCATCATCACTTTCACACTATGTATCCTAAGTGTTCGGCTGGGTGGCTGCCGAGTTGGCAGCCATCTTATCTCACGAATGCAGGCATTGTTTGGTTGTCGAGTGCTCTAACTCACAAACACCGCTGAACTTTGACAAACCCATGCTTTGTTTCTACTCAGGAGAGCGTAGTTCGGTAGGATTGTTCGCATGAACTAGGCAAACAATTGCTACCTAGGAGCCAGAGGATTAGTTCGGTATTTCATTTGGTTTTGGACTCCCAGAAGTGACCAATTTTCTTATGGAACTATTTTGGGCAGAAGCAATGTTTACGTTGGTCAAAAGTTTACCTCAATGGAAAATCCAAAGTAACGACAAGACCCCAGCCAAGCTGCGGCGGTAAGGGGCTGAAGTGCTGATGGTGTCCCGGCGATAGCTAGGAAGTGTGTTTGGCAGAGGTACCCAGTCCCGGTACCAGGCAGTCTGCCACAACTGGATGTCAAGTTTTGTGACCTTTGTGCATGAAGATGAATCATTTTAAACTATTTCAGAACAGTTTGCTACCTATGCAACCAAACTTAATACACAATGTGGCTTAAATGTTAACGGTATAAATGCCTGCCTTAGCCAATTATTTCTGAGACAGGCAGGAGGAAAGCTGCCATCTTTAGTGACAAAGCATTGCTAGGTCTGTAGGGGCTTAATTAATACATGATACTCATTGTATAGTTTTAGTATACATAACACAATACAATTCAAGCAGATAAAATAGAAAAAGGGGAGTTGCACAAATTGGAATTGTCACTGGAAGGGTCTTATTAACCCATTACCAAAACTTGGATTATTATCATTCTTGTCATTTTATTATTTCAATTACATAGTTTGCACTGCAGTCTCACAATTAATAAACCTTTGTTTTCTTTAAGTATGAAGGTTGTTTTTCTCTCCTTGGTATACATTTTTCAGTACTGGATTTATTTTTGTCGATAATACTTTGTATTTTTTTTTTCAGTTATACAAACTTATAACAGAAGTATATTGTTTTTGTGTTCTTCTTGCAAACAATAACCTTTGCTATTGTTATGAATATAGTGCCATCATTCTGTCGTTCTCAATAGCCAATTACAAGGTCTTCTTCTATTTGTCTGCCAAAAGTGTTAGGAGAAAAACACCATGCAGAAGCACTGTGGCTGATAGCAGGGCGTTCTAAGGGCAAAATTATTTAAGAAGTATCTAACAGTTGAGATACGTTTGTGAAGCACATTCTAACGTTAATCCCTCTTGTGTATTGTGCTGGCTGCTTGCCACATAGATAATGATATTAAATATTTATGTGAAAAATAAGTAAAGAATAAAGGATTAGGCTTATCACTTGACTGGGTAGTGACCAAAAGATAAGGCTGGTAGAAGTGGATGCACTAAGTACATTAAATTCATTGAATTGTTCATACAGAGGAAAGCGTTAATGTACTTTTTTCAGAACTTTTTTCAATGGTATGGTATGTCCACTGTAGGAGTAACAAAAATAAATTATAAAAAAGTATACGGTTAGCAAAATAAAAAATAAAAATGAGCACTTTAATTTAGTGTATACTTTTGATTATTTACCAATATAATGTTTCTTTAACTATTTAAGGGTGCAGGCTATTGTCAATTTATGAACTAAAACAAAACTTAGAATTGGGGGTGGGGTCTTGTCGTTACTTCTCAACCTTGCACAGGGTCCTGGATCCAACTTTCAGTTATTAAAGTTCTCATGCAGACAGTATAGCTGTTTAGTAATTATGTGACCCTCCTGGTGATGTTGGTGTGAGTGAAGAGGTCAATCTCTCTGCCTTCTTGCTTGAAGCAGGGCCTCTGTGGGTGAGTCCCGAATCCCTGATTCCCCTCTGCAAGTTAGGGTTAATCCAACATCTATCATCCTTGGGACCAGTGGGGTACAATAACCTATTTCAAGATAGCGGGTAACACATACCTACTGAGCTCTCAAGGCCAATTGCCCTACAATATGGAGAAGCTTGAAAAGCTATTTGAAAACTTCTGGTATAAACTCTCTATGCTTACCCTAACTAACTATATAACTACCCTAAACTACCCCTTACCCTAACAGCATTAGTCTTAACCAAGCATGAACTCTTACAATAACATGAACCCTACAGTAATCCGAAGCCTACACCTAACATTAAGGATGATCATACTATGATCATACTAATATCAGCAAAGAGAATTCCTGGCTCAGTAGTGAGTGAGCTGTGACTGCCATCCACTGGCGGCTTTCAGCAAGACAACGAGATCTTCATGTAATGCTGAAGCTCCAGCATGCTGCTTCTGCCAATCACACTGTAATAGGTGCTGTGCAGCTGGCAAAGCTCATCTTTGAATAAAAAACGACAGGGGGAATGCCTGCAGATCCTGTTAGGATCATTCCAGACCCTTGGAGTCTCCCTTGCACAGTTTGAAGCCCAGAAATCACCACAGAGTGATCAGATATGGTGATTTAAAGCACTGTATGGAGAGCTCAATTTAAGTGCTGCATACAGCTCAACTGTCAGTCTGGGGCCCCTAAATAAGGCTCCAGCTGACAAAGGGCAGTCTCAGATGTCAAGTGATAGATGGGTCTCACTGGTGAGAACACAGATTTAGCCATGCTAACCCAGAATGTTAAGAGGTACCAATATGTCCTAATGACTATAAAGTGGGGCTTCATACAACATAATGTATAACAGAGCAAAAATGATGCATTGTGGATGATAACTAAACAGTGCTTTGCTCTGTGATACTATGCTTGCTGTGCTAATTGACTGCAATCAATTCAACATCCACTTTCCAATGAGACATATCCTGGAGGGGGTCCAAACTCACATTTCTCCTTTATATGAAAGAAATAATGAAAATATTGTTACCCATTATCAAAAAATAAGAAATCATTTGTGTGGCAGACTAAGGGATACATTATCTTTGGCAAGGGAGGTCCAATAACAAAAGTCACTGGAAACGTAAAGGAACACTGCAAGTACCATAACCAATGCAGTAGTTACAGTTGCAAGAAAAAGTATGTAAAGCCTTTGGAATGATATGGATTTCTGCACAAATTGGTCATAAAATGTGATCTGATCATCATCATCTAAGTCACAACAATAGACAATCACAGTCTGCTTAAACTAATAACACACAAAGAATGTTTTTATTGAACACACCATGTAAACATTCACAGTGCAGGTGGAAAAAGTTTGTGAACCCCCTAGGCTAATGACATCTCCAAGAGCCAATTGGAGTGAGATGTCAGCCAACTGGAGTCCAATCAATGAGATGAGGTGTTGGTTACAACTGCCCTGTCCTATAAAAAACACACACCAGTTCTGGGTTTGCTTTTCACAAGAAGCATTGCCTGATGTGAATGATGCCTCGTACAAAAGAGCTCTCAGAAGACCTACGATTAAGAATTGTTGACTTGCATAAAGCTGGAAAGGGTTATAAAAGTATCTCCAAAAGACTTGCTGTTCATCAGTCCACGGTAAGACAAATTGTCTATCAATGGAGAAAGTTCAGCACTGCTGCTACTCTCCCTAGGAGTGGCCGTCCTGTAAAGATGACTGCAAGAGCACAGCGCAGACTTTTTAATGAGGTGAAGGAGAATCCTAGAGTGTCAGCTAAAGACTTACAAAAGTCACTGGAAAATGCTAACATCCCTGTTAGCGAATCTACAATACGTAAAACACTAAACAAGAATGGATTTCATGGGAGGATACCACAGAGGAAGCCACTGCTGTCCAAACAAAGCATTGCTGCACGTTTACAGTTTGCACAAGAGCACCTGGATGTTCCACAGCAGTACTGGCAAAATATTCTGTGGACAGATGAAACCAAAGTTGAGTTGTTTGGAAGAAACACACAACACTATGTGTGGCGAAAAAGAGGCACAGCACACCAACATCAAAACCTCATCCCAACTGTGAAGTATGGTGGTGGGGGCATCATAGTTCGGGGCTGCTTTGCTGCGTCAGGGCCTGGATGGATTGCTATCATCGAAGGAAAAATGGATTCCCAAGTTTATCAAGACATTTTGCAGGAGAACTTAAGGCCATCTGTCTACCAGCTGAAGCTCAACAGAAGATTGGTGTTGCAACAGGACAATGACCCAAAGCATAGAAGTAAATCAACAACAGAATGGCTTAAACAGAAGAAAATACACCTTCTGAAGTGGCCCAGTCAGAGTCCTGACCTCAACCCGATTGAAATGCTGTGGATGACCTCAAGAGAGCGATTCACACCAGACACCCCATGAATATTGCTGAACTGAAACAGTTCTGTAAAGAGGAATGGTCAAGAATTACTCCTGACCGTTGTGCACGTCTGATCTGCAACTACAGGAAACGTTTGGTTGAAGTTATTGCTGCCAAAGGAGGTTCAACCAGTTATTAAATCCAAGGGTTCACATACTTTTTCCACCTGCACTGTGAATGTTTACATGGTGTGTTCAATAAAAACATGGCAACATTTCATTCTTTGTGTGTTATTAGTTTAAGCAGACTGTGATTGTCTATTGTTGTGATTAGACAGAAAGAAAATATATTGGTATTCAGATATACTTATCTGATATATTGAATCAAACAGCCTCTCAAGGTCGTGGCCCAGTTCCCGACCTTTCCCGACCTTTTACAACATATATGTGGATACAAAAAGAAATGATAATGCGCCCAAAAGGTGCCTGCCCCGATGAACTTGGGCGGCTTAACCTTTTGGGTGCATTATTCACCTTGATCTCGTGAGTGCATTATAATCTGAGCACACTAGCACTTGTTTTACTGTATCACACTATGTGCTTTCTTTTTTTCCTGTTTTAGATTATACACAGCCGTATCTCATTTCTATTTGTATCCACATATATGTTGTAAAAGGTCAGGAACTGGGCCACGACCTTGAGAGGCTGTTTGATTCAATATATCAGATAAGTATATCTGAATACCAATATATTTTCTTTCTGTCTAATCACAGTAGAATTTGAGGTATCACATATATATATATATATATATATCTATATATATGTTAAAAGGCCTGAACTTGTGGAGGCCTGAATTTGTGGGAGGAGTAAGTCCCCTACTTAAACTCCCAGCCCCTACTCACCTCTGCCTTTCAGCTGATTGTTTTGTCCCCATAGCAACCAGCACTTCCTGTCCAGCTTCCCTCCAGAATTTTTTCCTGTTTCCAGCAGTCAGACGTCCTGACCAGTCCTCCGTCCGTTTGAGGCCTTCCACTCGGTTCCCGGTCAAGGTACCCGGTTTCCGGTCACGAGACCGGCACGTTCACGTAAGTTAGGCGTAGGAAATAGCGCCCCGCTATTTCCCGCCGTTCGGGCCTAAAAACTTAGGGGTAGGCTCCCTCTATCATATTCGTACAAATACACGCTTTTTTAACCGATTTCAGTGTTCACGCCAAAACAGACGAACGCTCGGCACTTTATCACTGCTTTTACATATTCGTACGGAAACTACCTAATCTATTATTATTTATATACACAGTAATATTACGGGCATTCTCTTATTTCCGTTTGGTCACCCAGGACCAATCTGTTTCGTACGATTAAAACACAAACACCTTGCTCTAAATCCATTTTCGGCTAGTTCTTATTCAAATAGGCTACAGTATGCACTAAGTTCTATTTCACGAATTCTACTTTTCTTTACGTATATTCCCTGTTCGGTCATATTGCTACTGATACCTTTTTTTGTCAGTTTGGGGATATAATTTAGCTTGTTTAAAAATCTGCCTTGTGATTTTCTTTCTATGTTAACCAGTTAATTTGTTTAACTACTTTTTAAAATATCCACGTCTATCATAAACGTACGGTTTCTATACACTGTGGCAGGATGGCCAGGCTCGTCACAAACTTCAAATGCAACAGTCAGGATAAAATAGTACTGCAGTTTGTCACTTTCCACAATATATACAAGGTTGTGCTCTCCCACAAAATAAAACAAAAAGAAAATAAATCCTACTCCAACTTGGAGACTTACTAAACAGTATTACTAACTATCCAACTGGCCAGCTAATCTAGTTCCCAGTTTTAAACAAAATGAAATACAGCACTTTAAGCAGGTTTCACACAGTACCTTTGTCTCAGGCTTAACTGCCTCCTCTCTCCCAGCTGTTAGACTCTCTGATGTCTTCAGAGGCTAACCTTTTAAAACCCTAGTGCTGGTTAATTACATTCACCTGGTATATAACATTCAAGGGGTGACTCCCACCAATTAACCCCATCATGCTGGGAATAGAGAGCACTCCAATCTATTACTAACATAGAAAGCCTCTCTGACCTTGCCACAACACATATTTACCTATTAAACACTTCATTTTGTCACATATACTAATAAATACTGTTTATAAACACAATATCCGGCACATAAACGTCTGTACTATTCATTTTCCATATAATCACGCTGTCACATATTTTTGGCTTTACAGACTGCATCGGTTTCTCGCTTTTTCTGCACTAAAGTTGTTTATTTCAAGGTCTTTTATTACAGGAACAGGTATTGTATTTTATCACTTTGCATTATAAAGCCATAGGCCTAAAATGTTTACATATTGGGTTTTATTACTTACCTCCACACCTGTCGTTAACTATGGAATTTTTCTTCGGTTAACCCTTAGCTCCAGTATTATTCTAGGCTTCCCCCGGTTCTACACAGTTAAACCGTTTCGCATAACGTAATTTCTTTATGTCAAACCAAGGTATAGTTCACAACTCGTTTGTTACTACACCTCATATAAAACCTATCACGGTCTCAAGTTCATTACTACTTTTCCACAGGCTTACGCCCACGGTACGTTAATTCTTTACTATTATTTCTACTCAGACATACGGTCATACAGCCATCAGGCTCCGGAAAACACCAAAACCTGACCCGGTACTCAGCCATACCTTCAGGTACTTACGTCTATACCCAAATACGTCCAATCGTCACCCCAAGGCCTCATCCAGCCTTCTCACAAATATCTATTTCAGCCCAGTCACACACTTAAACCTTCCAGATCCCTCAATGCAGGATCTCACGTTGCGCCCCTAACAAACAACCTACTCCCAATTCAAATCATACGCCACCACGATACGCATAAATACGTCAACATCTGTCTTAAAGCCTCAGGACTCTTCCTCAAGGACAGCATAAGACGAGACTTACCACACTTATTACCACCAGAAGGTTTCCAGATACCATTCGCAAGAAGTCAAGGTTAGTATCTACACAACATTCCAGTCCTTTCACCTTATCCTTAAATATACAATCGAACTGGCTACAGGGTCTAGGCTAATGCCTTAGCGCACCCTATCAGAAAACCCGTCCCAGCGAGGCCTTCCATCCCCCCCACCTCAACACGGAGGTACGGCCCCACGCCCAAATCATAGTTACAAGCCTCGCATGCCCTACTACAGGGCGCTAGTCAGGGCCTCACCTGTCACGCCCACACGTTTTGATTTCTCTCTACTGTCACCGAGAGGCCAACATCCCGCCACCACGTCTGTGGCAACTACGTCATAAGCCAAATCATAGGTAGAGCCTCTTACCGCCACTTGGCATTAGCAGGGCCTCACCTATCCAAACATTCAACAGTTAAGTTTTTCGCTTTGGCATCTAGCATTACAGTCCAGTTCTTCCATATACACCACCCCACATACCCCGCCTACTTACCTTACGCCCCTTCTAATATATCTTTCACATAATCATTCCTTTTAGAATGTCCCAAGAACCTATTCCAACCAAAGAATTGACAGAAGAAACTCCATTCACGCCTACCAGACCCGGGTCTCCAGGCGAATCACTCACTCTTTCAACCCCCACGTCCTTGAGAGCATGGACTATTCCCAAAATTACGGCCGAGCTTAGGCTCAGGGGAATCCCCTTTCCGGCCACAGCTAGGAAGGCTACTTACTCACCAAGCCCCCGAGCCCAGGCCAGGGACTAGCTCTCAAGGACAACCACCAAGCAACAGCACG
Source organism: Pelobates fuscus (assembly GCF_036172605.1). NCBI lineage: Eukaryota > Metazoa > Chordata > Amphibia > Anura > Pelobatidae > Pelobates > Pelobates fuscus. Next base: position 289,782,488 of record NC_086320.1, on the reverse strand, counting down.
GCCACCCAGGATACCCTGGCAGAGATCTTGGCCAATCTACAGACCCTCAATAGCAGGCTATCTAAGGTGGAAAGCGCCATCTCCTCCCCAGGTACTACCACGGTAGTCCCAGTCGCTTTCACGGCTGTACCTACTATACCAACATGCCCTCCTATACCCCCCCTCCAGCACCGGGCACAGCCATTACACCATTTGAGTCACCAGCACACTCCGTCCCTGACTCTATCAGGAAAGATATCCTAGACGGGAAGGATGTGTGTCTGGTGTCCTTGCTCATAGCCTCACAGGATGTACTTGAGAACAAGGCATTCAATTACGGTGATATCTCTGTGGTGCTCAAGACAAGGGATCCCAGGCTTAATCATCTGGTGGATTATCTCACCACAGGGTTCACTATAGGGTTTCTCACGGGTATTGTAGCCATTCCCCCAGGTACACTAGAATGCCCTAATCTCCAGTCAGCACGTTTAGACCCAGTCTCCATAGACACTCATTGCCTCTGAAATCACTAACGGTTTCATGATCGGCCCCTTCACCTCTTCACCATTCTCCTCCTGGCGCACTAACCCCATTGGTATTGCTATTCACAAATATTCTAAAAAAACAAAACAAAAAAAAAAAAGTCTAATTATTGATTTATCGGCACCGCACTCCTCTTTTGTTCCAAGCATAAACGCACTCATTCCAGCAGACGAATTCTCACTTCAGTACGTAACCATCGACGACGCCATACAGTCCATCATATCATCTGGTAATCGACCCTGGCTTAGCAAAACGGACATCACAAACGCGTTTAAATTACTACCCATGCACCCCTCACTCTGGCACTTACACGGTGTTAAATGGCGAGGGAAATATTACTTCTCTACACGACTCACTTTCGGTTCTCGAAGCAGCCCCAAACTGTTCGACATTTTCGCAGAGTCACTATGCTGGCTGCTTCTGAACGTCACCAGGTGTCACTCCATTATCCACTACCTCGACGACTTTTTACTAATAGAGCCAGGGTCACCTTCACCCACAGCAATCAGAAGCACTACTGCACTATTTTCCACACTTGGAGTCCCTTTGTCCACAGCCAAAACTATAGGCCCCACAACTAAATTGACCTTTCTGGGGATAGAACTGGACTCGGTTAACCTCAGAGCTAGCCTCCCCCATGACAAACTGTTACGTTTGAGAGGGGAGATGACTTGTTCCTGCGGAATGATGTTTGCACTAGAAAATAACTTCAGTCCCTTCTCGGATCCCTGAACTTTGCGATGCGCATCATTCCGCAGGGAAGGTCTTTCATATCCAGACTCCTTTGCCTGCTGCACGGAGTTCCGGACTCTGGCACAGTTTCTTTGGACCCCCACGCCAAGGCTGACTTAGCTATGTGGGGGAAGTTTTTGAAGGACTGGAATGGAATCTCCATGTTTATTCCCCCTCTCTCCACCTCTTCACCCATCATCCACACAGACGCAGCAGCCAATACCGGTTTTGCAGCCATTTTTGGGAACCACTGGTTCAGGGGCCATTGGCCCACTGATACGGATGCCTTGCCAGGATTCAGAGAGACCTCAGCACTATTTGAAATTTATCCCATTGTGGCGTCCGCACACACCTGGGGTCATCTCTGGTCTGGCAAGGCAGTCAAATGCTACTCTGATAACTCGGCAGCTTGCGAAATCGTGAACAAAGGGCGAAATCGCCCTGATAACTCTGTAGCTTGCGAAATCGTGTACAAAGTGCGAAATCGTGACCATCATGCGGCTGATTCGCAAGCTGACCTGGTTGGCAGCATCCGGCCAGTTTCACTTAGTTTGTTTTCACATCCCGGGTATTCACAACACGGCCGCTGACGCTCTTTCTCGTTCTCAATTTCAGGCATTTTCTCAGGCACTCCCAACGGCTCACCTACAACCATCCAGGACACCACGGATCCTGGATTAATCCTGGATTAAGCACACTCTTGAACCACGCTAGAGCACTCACTCACCAAGCATTATCACCAAACACGGCTATCACTTACAATAGGGCTCTTAATATATTTAATAAATTCACAGCAGAGTTCGGTTTACAAGGTGACTTCTCTATTCAAACCATGGTGGCTTTTGCCTCTTTTTTCCACCTACACCTTAAACTATCTCACAACACCATTAAACTATATCTCACGGGGGTCCAGCACCACAGCCTCACCTTTTTTTCCTAACAACACACCTTTCCTGTCTTCATACCCCGTCAAAAAGGTTTTGAAAGGAATATCAAAGGTTTCACCTCCACTCTCTACCATTAGATTACCTATAGATGGGCCTATCTTCAGGTCACTTAGCAATCTCCTTGACACAGCCCCATTCGACATCGGCACAAATACGGTGATCAAATCTGCTTTATATCTCGCTTTCTACGGTTTTCTCAGACCTAGAGAGTTCACCGTAATTTGTCAAGGAGATACGAAGCTAAGACTTAAAATATCACACCTCACTAAAATAGAGGATCACTACCAACTTTCGATCCCTACAACTAAAACCAACCGGTCACTACACCCTACTATAATTCCTCTCTTCCCTACTGATAATGCCTGGTGTCCGGTAAAAGTACTAGACCACCTACGGTCAACTCTGCACGGTCACCTACTGGACTCTCCGCTCTTAACACTACAAGGGCACCCGTTAACCACAGCAAAATTGATGGTTCATATCAGAATTCTGTTATCTAAGCTCGGACACAACCCGATTGCATTCTCTAGGCACTCCTTCCGTATAGGAGCAGCCTCTAGCACTAACACACCGGTCCATATCATCAAGAGACTGGGGCGGTGGAAATCCTCCATATATACTGCATATATTCCACAGCCGGAGAAAGAGCTTCGCCAAGCTTTCAGCAACTTGGTTTTGTAAAAAATGCAATAAAGTGTGTATTTCTCGAATTTATCTTTTTGCCCTCTTTTATTTACAGGCCCACTCGTACGTTGGTTTCGGCACACCACAACCAACTTTGCTCACAGTTACTATCCATTACGTATTTAAATTCCGAGCACAAGTTAAAAGGCCTGAACTTGTGGAGGCCTGAATTTGTGGGAGGAGTAAGTCCCCTACTTAAACTCCCAGCCCCTACTCACCTCTGCCTTTCAGCTGATTGTTCCCACCCACCTACACCCTGTTATAATTACATTCTCCTTGGTGGGCCCTCTTTTATTTACAGGCCCACCCGTACGTTGGTTTCGGCACACCACAACCAACTTTGCTCACAGTTACTATCCATTACGTATTTAAATTCCGAGCACAAATATATATATATATATATAGATATATATATATATATTGTTATTTTGTAGGTAAAATAGTCTGCATGCATTGTATCATCTAGTGAATAGTGATGTCTCGAACGGTTCGCTGGCGAATAGTTCCTGGCGAACATCGCTTGTTCGCGTTTGCCACGGCGGGCGAACATATGCGATGTTCGGTCCGCCCCCTATTAATTTACTAATACTAAGTAAAAATTACTTAGTATTAGTAAATTGTGCCCCTACTTGCAATACCGCGAGTAGGGGCATGTCTATTAAACAGTGAGCAGCCTGTGGCTGCTCACTGTTAAAAAAAAAAAAGGGGTGGGGGCCCTAAAAATAACAATAAGGGGGGTACCTACTGTCCCCCCTGGCCTCCACCCCTGAGCGGTGGGAGGGGGCCCTAAAAATAACAATAAGGGGGGGACCTATTGTCCCCCCCCAGCCCCCACCCCTGAGCGGTGGGTGGGGGCCCTAAATACAAAGGGGGGACCCTAGTCACCCCTCCCCCCAAATTTTTTTTTATCTACCTACCTACCCCCCTCACCCTAAAAATAATGAGGGGGGGACCTTTAACTAAAAACCTGTAAAAAAAATAGATAAAAACAACTTAACATTCAATGTTTTCTTTATTCTACAATCTTCTTTTTTCAGGCCCAAAAATGGCCAAATAAAAAACCATAATAAGCGACGCAATTTAAAAAAAAAAAAAAAAAACGACCGCACAAAAAAATAATCCATCTTCACCCATGGAGGGCTCCGCGCAGACTGAGCTCTGCAGGGCGGGGGAAGGCTTATAAAGCCTTGTCATGCCCTGAAATTAGGCTAAGAACACTCTGATTGGCTGGTTTAAGCCAATCAGAGTGCTCTTTGTCATTTTACACAGCGTGGGAAAATTCCAAAGAACTTTCCCACGCGTGTAAAATGACAAAGAGCACTGTGATTGGATGGCTTGAAATCCATCCAATCACAGTGCTCTGTGTCATTTTACACTTTTCCAGCATTATGGCTACAAGAGCATTATAGGAGATATAGTCCACAACATCTGGAATTCCAAAGGTTACCTATCCCTGGCCTAAACAATACTATATAGGTAAAATAGTCTGTGGATACAAAAAGAAATGAGATACGGCTGTGTATAATCTAAAACAGGAAAAAAAGAAAGCACATAGTGTGATACAGTAAAACAAGTGCTAGTGTGCTCAGATTATAATGCACTCACGAGATCAAGGTGAATAATGCGCCCAAAAGGTGCCTGTCAGGGCTCCGCGGGCGGCTGTGAGGGGAGGTAAGCGAGCGGCGTCCTCTCCTCTTGACACGCCGCTCGCGTCCTCCTCTCCTCCTCCCAGCGGCAGCATGTCTAACGCTGCACGCTGGGAGCAGGCACTATTATCAAAACGCCGGGGTCACTCACGTGGCCCGGCGTTAAAGCTACAGCGCAACAATCACAGTGGGGGTAGAAATATCCCCCACGTGTGTTTGTTAATACTGATTGGAGGTTATCCAATCAGGATTAAGGCTAGGATTTAAATGCTTACCTTTCCTGTCTCTCTGTGCCCTGTTGTGGTCTTTGCTTTATAGTATTGATACTGAACGTGTGCTTTCTGGTTACGTACTCTCTGGCTTGTTATACTGACTTTGTGACTTTCTCCTACCCTTTGACCTCGGCTTGTTTCTCGTTATTCTGTTTTCTGGTTCCCCTTACTCGGCTTGTCTCCTGACTATTCTGTGTGTGCTTAGCCCGGCCACTCTAAGGTCCGGTACTGCACACTTTCTGTGTGTGTGTCTGTGTGTGTGTTAGCGTGTTGGGTTCCCCGAATCGTGACATTACAACAGGGCCATAATGAATCCACGTTCCTATCCCACTGACAGATCCAAAATTGCCTTTTTGATAAACCACCTGTCCGGGAGAGCTTTAGCATGGGCAAACCCCATGTGGGAGAATATGTCTCCTATGTCCTTTGCAGATTTTTTGTCAGCATTCAAACGCACGTTTGATCAACCTGGTAGGGTTGCCTCTGCTGGCAAAGCTCTGCTTAGGGTTTGACAGGGTAATAGATCTGTAGCGGATTATACTATCAAATTCCGCACTCTAGCAGCTGAAGTGGTTTGAAATAATGACGCCCTCGTAACAGCCTTTCAGGAGGGTTTGGCCGCTTACATACTGGATGAAATAGCATCCAGGGAACTGCCTGTTCTTCTGGATGTTGGTATAGAATATGTAATCCTTATTGATAACCGTATTAGAGAGAGGCGTAGTCAAAGACGGCTGGATACACGGGTGTTACCTGCTCTACCCAGTACTGCATTACTAGTATTACCCGCTCCTAGGCAACCATCCCCCGAACCCATGCAATTGGGTGCTACGGGGTTAACTGAGGCTGAAAGAACGTATCGTAGAAGGGAGGGGTTATGTCTTTATTGTGGAAAGAGGGGGCACCACTGTAATACCTGCCCTAAGTTACAGGGAAACTACAGCACCTAAGGCCCAGAGAGGGGTCGGCCTCCGGTGTTATGACCTTGTCCCCTCATGTGTCCATCTCCAGACCGTTTATTACGGTTTCTCTTTTGGTCAATAAAACCACTATAACAACCAAAGCCTTGATCGATTCAGGTGCGGCAGACAACCTTATGGATGAGAACTTTGCCAAAACCGCAGCCCTGACTTTGATCCGAAAGGCCACACGCTTGGCCGTTGAGGCCATAGATGGTAGACCACTTGAGAAACCTCTGGTGACCCATGAAACCCAAGATATAGTTATGTCTGTGGGTGCTTTACACAAGGAACGATTAACCTTCCAAATAATTGACTCCCCTACTGCTACCATCGTTCTGGGTTCTCCCTGGTTAGTTAGACACAACCCAGTACTTGATTGGGGTTGTTTAGATATACTCTCCTGGGGGGAATCTTGTCAACGAGACTGTATGGCCCATGTACGTCCCATTTGTTTACTCAACGTGCCCACGGCTAAACCACTTTCTGTTTCTGTCCCTTCTGTGTATGCAGACCTTGCATTGGTTTTTGAAAAAAGGGAGGCAGATAAGCTACCTCCACACCGTGAGTATGACTGTGCCATAAACCTATTACCGGGTACTATGCCTCCTAGGGGTAAGGTCTACCCTCTTTCTGAGAAAGAGAACCAGGTCATGGAGGAGTACATACGGGAAGCCTTAAGTAAAGGTTTTATTAGAAGGTCCTCCTCTCCAGCTGGTGCTGGTTTCTTTTTTGTGGCGAAAAAGGAGGGCGATTTGAGACCGTGTATAGACTACAGAGCTCTAAACAATATAACAATTAAAAATGCCTATCCGATCCCTCTCATTACGGAGTTGTTTGATCGTGTCAAAGGTTCTAAATATTTTATAAAACTAGACCTCAGGGGGGCTTATAACCTTGTTCGTATCAAGGAGAACGATGAATAGAAAACGGCATTCAATACACGCAGTGGGCATTACGAGTATCTAGTCATGCCTTTTGGATTGTGTAATGCTCCTGCCGTATTTCAGGATCTCATAAACGATGTCCTTAGAGATCTACTGCATGTCTGTGCCGTAGTCTACCTTGATGACATACTTGTATATTCTCCGGATTTGGAGACACATCATACTCATGTTAGGATGGTGCTTAAGAGGTTGTTGCAGAACGGTCTTCATTGTAAATTAGAAAAATGCTTATTCGACCAAACTTCTGTACAATTCCTGGGTTATGTTATTTCTGAACAAGGATTCAGCATGGATCCTTCAAAATTGGAAGCAATACTGTCCTGGCCCCTTCCCCAAGGACTTAAGGCAATACAGCGATTTATAGGGTTTGCCAATTATTATAGGAAATTTGTTAAAAACTTCTCATCCATCATTTCCCCTATCACTAAACTGACTAAAAAAGGTTTACACCCCAGGGTTTGGAATCCTAATGCTGTTGTGGCCTTCGAGACTCTTAAAAAGGCATTTGCCACTGCCCCTGTGTTACACCATCCTGATCCTTCCCTTTGTACTGGAAGTAGACGCCTCTGAATCAGGTATAGGAGCAGTGTTGTCACAAAGACAATCGTATGACGAACCCCTCCTTCCCTGTGGTTACTTTTCTAAACGCTTGTCTGAGTCTGAAAAGAATTACGATGTCGGGAACAGGGAATTATTAGCTATAGTGATGGCTTTTAAAGAATGGAGGTACTTGTTAGAAGGAGCTAGACATAAGATTCTGGTTATAACCGATCATAAAAATCTATCCTATATCGCAGACGCTAAAAGGTTATCCTCTCGACAAGCTAGATGGTCTTTATTTCTCTCACGTTTTCAGTACATAATCACATACAGGCCTGGGTATCGAAATGTCAAGGCTGATGCTATCTCCCGCCAGTACGAACCTGTAGATTCTATAACCTCCACTCCTGAGCCCATTGTACTTACAACTAATATAATAGCTACTACCCGTTTGGTTATTTCGTCCCTTTTTCTTGATGGTATCAAGTCATACCAATCCCAAGCACCCCCTGAGACTCCTATTGGTAAGCTATACGTAAAAGTAAAAGACAGAAAGAAGTTGTTAACTTTATTTCACACAGCCAAAACGGCTGGTCATCCAGGGGTTACCAAGACTTACAAGGGTCTTCTCCAACAGTTTTGGTGGCCCTCACTCAAAAAAGACGTGGTAGATGATGTGCAGGCTTGCCATGTCTGCACACAGTCTAAGTCCCCTAATGTTAAACCCCTGGGACTCCTTATGCCACTATCTGTACCCAAGAAACCGTGGACACACTTATCCATGGACTTTATTGTGGATCTTCCTTCATCTGATGGACAGACAGTAATCTTGACTGTAACTGATAGGTTCTCCAAAATGGCGCACTTCATTCCGCTTAAGAAGCTACCTTCTGCGGTTCAGTTGGCTCAGGTGTTTGCCAAAGAGGTGTTCCGCTTGCATGGTATACCACAAGATATCGTATCTGACAGGGGCCCTCAGTTTGTCTCTCGGTTTTGGAGGGGCTTTTGTGCTGAGATGGGGGTCTCCTTATCGTTTACTTCCTCCTATCATCCGCAATCTAATGGAGCTGCCGAACGAGCAAATCAGTTTGTGGAGTTGTATTTACGCTGTTTCACGAATGCACACCAGGACAACTGGTCCCATCTCCTTCCCTGGGCTGAATTTGCCAGGAACACTGTGTCTCATTCTTCGACTGGCGTAAGTCCTTTTATGGTGGCTTATGGGTTCCAACCCGCTGTTCTTCACGGTGTGTTCTCCGACAAGGGAATGCCCGCTTTGGACGAGCACCTCGCCTCCTTATGGAAGATGTGGGATCAGGTCCATGCTGCTCTTTGTCGTGATGCTGCTACTCAAAAGAGATTTGCTGATCGTCGTAGGTGTGCGGCTCCTTCTTATGCTCCGGGTGATAGGGTTTGGTTGTCCTCTAGGAATCTTCGCCTTAGGGTTCCCTCGATGAAGTTCGCGCCCAGGTTCCTTGGTCCCGATAAGGTATTGCGTAGGGTGAATCCTGTGTCCTACTCCCTGGCCTTGCCTCCTTCCATGCGTATACCTAACACCTTTCACACCACCCTTTTGAAGCCCTTGCTCTGTAATCGGTTCTCTGGGTCTCTCAGGCGTTCCGATGCCCTCCGCGCAGTCTCTAGTGATGTGTACGAGGTGGCTGCTCTCCTTGATTCTCATTTCTCTCGGGGTCGGTGGCAGTATCTAGTTGATTGGAAGGGTTACAGCCCTGAGGAGCGGTCGTGGGTTTCTGTCTCTGACTTGAACGCCCCCTCCTTGATCCGCTCCTTTCATGCGTGGTTTCCTTTGAAGCCTTCGGCTTCCCGCCCTCCGGGCGGTCTTCGAGGGGGAGTTTTGTCAGGGCTCCACGGGCGGCTGTGAGGGGAGGCTGCAATCCTCTCGCAGCACTCACCCTCGGTCCGTCGCCGCCCGCGGTCCCCTCTCCCCTTACCGGTAAGCGAGCGGCGTCCTCTCCTCTTGACACGCCGCTCGCGTCCTCCTCTCCTCCTCCAAGCGGCAGCATGTCTAACGCTGCACGCTGGGAGCCGGCACTATTATCAAAATGCCGGGGTCACTCACGTGACCCGGCGTTAAAGCTACAGCGCAACAATCACAGTGAGGGGTATAGATATCCCCCACGTGTGTTTGTTAATACTGATTGGAGGTTAACCAATCAGGATTAAGGCTAGGATTTAAATACTTACCTTTACTGTCTCTCTGTGCCCTGTTGTGGTCTTTGCTTTATAGTATTGATACTGAACGTGTGCTTTCTGGTTACGTACTCTCTGGCTTGTTATACTGACTTTGTGACTTTCTCCTACCCTTTGACCTCGGCTTGTTTCTCGTTATTCTGTTTTCTGGTTCCCCTTACTCGGCTTGTCTCCTGACTATTCTGTGTGTGCTTAGCCCGGCCACTCTAAGGTCCGGTACTGCACACTTTCTGTGTGTGTGTCTGTGTGTGTGTTAGCGTGTTGGGTTCCCCGAATCGTGACAGTGCCTGCCCCGATGAACTTGGGCGGCTTAACCTTTTGGGCGCATTATTCACCTTGATCTCGTGAGTGCATTATAATCTGAGCACACTAGCACTTGTTTTACTGTATCACACTATGTGCTTTCTTTTTTTCCTGGTTTAGATTATACACAGCCGTATCTCATTTCTATTTGTATACACATATATGTTGTAAAAGGTCGGGAACTGGGCCACGACCTTGAGAGGCTGTTTGATTCAATATATCAGATAAGTATATCTGAATACCAATATTTTTTCTTTCTGTCTAATCACAGTAGAATTTGAGGTATCACATATATATATATAAATATATATATTGTTGTTTTGTAGGTAAAATAGTCTGCATACATTGTATCACCTAGTGAATAGTGATGTCCCGAACGGTTCGCTGGCGAATAGTTCCCGGCGAACATCGCTTGTTCGCGTTCGCCACGGTGGGCGAACATATGCGATGTTCAATCCGCCCCCTATTAATTTACTAATAATAAGTAAAAATTACTTAGCCTGTGGCTGCTCACTGTTAAAAAAAAAAAAAAAAGGTGTGGGGGCCCTAAAAATAACAATAAGGGGGGGACCTACTGTCCCCCCTGGCCCCCACCCCTGAGCGATGGGTGGGGGCCCTAAAATCAACAATATCGGGAGACCTATTGTCCCCCCCGGCCCCCACCACTGAGTTGGTGGCGGCCCTAAAATAAACAATAAGGGGGGACCTATTGTCCCCCCCCCCGGCCCCCACCCCTGAGCGGTGGGTGGGGGCCCTAAAATCAACAATAAGGGGGGACCTATTGTCCCCCCCGGCCACCACCCCTGAGCGGTGGGTGGGGGCCCTAAAATCAACAATAAGGGGGGGACCTAGCGTCCCCCCCGGCCCCCACCCCTGAGCGGTGGGTGGGGGCCCTAAAATCAACAATAAGGGGGACCTATTGTCCCCCCCCGGCCCCCACCCCTGAGCGGTGGGTGGGGGCCCTAAAATGAACAATAAGGGGGGGACCTATTGTCCCCCCCGGCCCCCACCCCTGAGCGGTGGGTGGGGGCCCTAAAATCAACAATAAGGGGGGGACCTATTGTCCCTCCCCAGCCCCCACCCCTGAGTGGTGGGTGGGGGCCCTAAAATGAACAATAAGGGGGGGACCTATTGTCCCCCCGGCCCCCACCCCTGAGCGGTGGGTGGGGGCCCTAAAAATAACAATAAGGGGGGGACCTATTGTCCCCCCCAGCCCCCACCCCTGAGCGGTGGGTGGAGGCCCTAAATACAAAGGGGGGAGACCCTAGTCACCCCTCCCCCCCAAAAAAAATTATCTACCTACCTACCCCCCCTCACCCTAAAAATAATGAGGGGGACCTTTAACTAAAAACCTGTAAAAAAATAAACAGATAAAAGCAACTTACCATTCGATGTTTTCTTTATTCTACAATCTTCTTTTTTCAGCCCCAAAAAAGGCCAAATAAAAAACCATAATAACCGACACAATTTAAAAAAACACACACAAAAAAAAAACGACCGCACAAAAAAATAATCCATCTTCACCCATGGAGGGCTCCGCGCAGACTGAGCCATAGGCGTGCGCAGCCTATTGCATTAGGGTGTGCACCCTAAAGCACAAACACACGCCGCATGTATATGTATACATATACATACACGTGTGTGTGTGTGTGTGTGTGTGTGTGCTGTTAGTGTGCTGTGTGAGGGTGGTGTGTGTAAGGGTGCTGCTGTGTGTGTGTATGTGTGAGGGTGCTGGTAGTGTGCTATGTGGGTGAGGGTGTTTGTGTGTGTGTGTTAGGGTCCTGTTAGTGTGCTGTGTGAGGGTGCTGTGTGTGTGAGGGTGCTGTTTGTGTGATGTGTGTGTGATGGTGCTGTGTGTGTGAGGGTGCTGTTTGTGTGATGTGTGTGGGTGTCGTGTATTTCTGAGGGTGCTGTTTGTGTGTGTGTGTGTGTGTTTGCGAGGGTGTTGTTAGTGTGCTGTGTGTGAGGGTGTTGTGTGTTTGTAAAGGTGCTGTGTGTGTTTGTGAGGGTGCGGTTAGTGTACTGTGTGTGTGAGGGTGCTGTATGTGTACTGTATGTGTGTGGGTGCTGTTTGGGTTCTGTGTGTGTGAGGGTGCTGTGTGTGTGCTGTTTGTGTGAGAGTGCTGTATGTCTGTAGGTGCTTTTTGTGTGTGGGTGCTGTATGTGTGTGTGTGTGCTGTATGTTTGGACAGATTGTGGAGGTGGGGGCAGATTAGTAAATATCCCCCCTCCCTTCTTACCTTATGTAGGGAGGGGGGATCCTTGCTGCCATGTGCCATCCCTGGTGGTCCAGTGGAGAGTGAACTCTAGCCTGCGGGGCTAGAGTTAACTCACGTGAGATCTGAGCGTTGCCGCGGCAACGCTCAGATCTCGCGAGAGGAACCTGGCGGAGCTGCTGTCTAGAGCTCCCCGGGTCCTCTCCTGCCTCCCTTCATGCTGCTGTGGGCCGGTGAAGTAGATCTTTGATCTCCCCGCTGGCCCATGGAGGCTTAGAGCAGAGCCGACACTCAGCGCCGGTTCTGCGTGAGCCGACAGGGGAGAATAAAGTCCTGGGGAATAAAGTGTGGGAACCAAGATTCCCACACCCCCAAAAAAATAATATACACTCCAGTGTGTGTATGTATATGTGTGTGTATATATATATATATATATATATATATATATATATATATATACACATATACACACACACACACACACACACACACATTCATAGACACACACATATTCACATACACACATTCACAGACACACACACACATACACAAACACAGTCACAGTCACAGACACACACATTCACACACACACAAATTATAATTTTTTTAATTAAAAAAATGTCCACCCAGCCTCCTTACCTGGAGTGCTGGCGTGGACTTGTCCCTGGGGTCCAGTGGGTCGGGCGGCTCTCTCCATATCAGCCGCGGCGAGGGAGCTGTGTGCTGTCTGCTCCCTCTCGCCGCGCGGGCTGTCTGCTGTAGCTGGGATTGGGGGGCGCTGAGTGCCTGCAGGAACGGCGTTCCAGCACAAAAAAAGTGCAGCAACTCCGTTCCTGCAGGACTCAATACACCTCGTGCGCACGCCTATGGACTGAGCTCTGCAGGGCGGGGGAAGGCTTATAAAGCCTTGCCATGCCCTGAAATTAGGCTAAGAACACTCTGATTGGCTGGTTTAAGCCAATCAGAGTGCTCTTTGTCATTTTACACAGCGTGGGAAAATTCCAAAGAACTTTCCCACGCGTGTAAAATGACAAAGAGCACTGTGATTGGATGGCTTGAAACCTATTGTCCCCCCCCTAATTGTTATTTTTAGGGCCCCCACCCACCGCTCAGGGGTGGGGGCCGGGGGGGACAATAGGTCCCCCCATTATTGTTATTTTTAGGGCCCCCACCCGCCGCACAGGGGTGGGAACCGGAGAGGGGGAGGACAGTAGGTCCCCCCCTCATTATCTTTATGGCCCCCACCCGCCGCCAGGGGTGTGGGCCGGGGGGGGAGGACAGTAGGCCCCCCCCTCATTATCATTATGGCCCCCACCCGCCGCCCAGGGGTGGGGGCCGGAGAGGGGGAGGACAGTAGCCCCCCCCCTCATTATCTTTATGGCCCCCACCTGAACCCAGGGGTGGGGGCCGGGGGAGGAAGGAGAGTAGGTCTCCTCCCCCCCACTTCAACCACTATTGTGGTTAGAAAGAGTCCCTGTGGGTTTTAAAATTCGCCTGCCTATTGAAGGCTATGGCGGTTCGCACGGTTCGCCAGTTCGCGAACATTTGCGGACGTTCACGTCCGCCGTTCGCGAACCGAAAATTTTATGTTCGCGACATCACTACTAGTGAAGTAATTTGAGACTCTTTTTTTTACCTATATAGTATGTGTGGTTTGTAAATATAAGTTTCCATAATAATCATAAGATTTGTTGTTGTAAAGTGATTCATAGAACACATTGATGTTGGATGTAGAGAATGACATAGGGCTGAAATATTGGAGCGGCTTAAATCAACCTAAATGGCAGAGGCCATAAAATTTACCCTTGGACTGAACCCCCAGTCTTTTTACCACCTAGCAACACCCATGCCCCTGTCCCTTTAGAATCTATCATCCACATTGATACCTCTTGCAAGCAGTTTTGTCAGAATGTATTTTCGTATAAGAGACTAGTATCCATGTATAAAAAAATAGATTACATTAGATTAGAATGCATTCGCCAATATGCCATGACAAATGAATACTATATTAAGCAGGTATATTTCGAAAAGATAAAATCTGCTTTTGGCAGTTTTTTTGCTTCTAACTGCAGAGTATATTTCTAAGTATAAAGGAAAACTTTTCAAAAGTATATTGCTGCCACAATCAGGCAAGTGATTTCTTGCAATCAGCAATCAAATTGGATAACCGTGTACCAATCAACTATTTTGTAAGAATAAAAATTTATGTTTTCTTCCTTAAAAATGTTATAGCTAAATTAAAAGAAGACGGCTCAGTGGTGAAGTGGAGTTCTGAATATGTCACAGATGTGTTTCTTAAAATAGAAAAAAGTACAGTGTGCCATAGAATGTGCTGATTTAGTATTTCTACAACGCCACACTGGGAATAAAAAGAAGCCCTGGAAATAATCTAATGTTCGCCCTAAGCAGCAATTCTATCAAAACTTCATTGTGCAAGTATGTATGGATGTATGTGTATATAAATATGAAAGTGTAAAAGAAAATGTACATCAAATCAAATAGTACAGTGTTCCACATGCAGTATGCAGTATAGTATTAATGTCTTGTGCATTTGGTGGTAGTTCACAGGGTCGAATTTCCCATTAGGCAGAGTAGGTACATGCCTACAGATGCCTGACCACTAGAGGGCACCATTTTTCAGCAAATACAAAGTGTCTTTTTGAATTTATAAAGGCTGGTGGGGAGAGATTAGTACCAGGCAGGGGCGGACTGAGAACCCTCAGGGCCCCCGGGCAAAATAAATCAAGGGCCCCCTTACAGGCCCCACCCATACTCCGCAGCAAGCGCCACCCATGTCCCGCCTCCATGCACCGCCTCCAGCCACACCATACACAATCTTTAGACACAAGGAACCAAAGTGCAATAATCCCTTCAAGGCCCCAGTAGAGACTACAATTGAGGGCTAATGGGCCATGGAGGGGGTCTTTCTAGCAGAGGCTATCTCAGTGTCCTTTAGAGAGTGTGTTAGAAAGAATACCCTCCAGGCCCTATTAGAGACTACAATGGAGTCTAATAGGCTTGGAATGGGGTCTTTCTAACAGAGGCCATCTCAGTGTCCCTACTGGAAACAGTCGCCTCCAGGCCCCAGTAGAGACTACAATTGAGGTTGAATGGGCCATGGAGGGGGGGGAGCATTCTAGCAGAGGCTATCTCAGTGTCCTTTAGAGAGTGTGTTAGAAAGAATTTCCTCCAGGTCCCATTAGAGACTACAATGGAGTCTAATGGGGCCTGGAGGGGGGTCTCTCCAACACTCTGGTTCCTATTCACAATATAGCAACACAACATAGCTCACTGATACCTAGGCCAAGTTGGATCCTCTTACCTTAATTACTGTTGCTGGCTGGCAGTCTGTGGGCTTGCTGGAAGGCTGTGGGCTTACTGGCTTTGGCTGGCAGGCTGTGGGCTTGCTGGCAGGCTGTGGGCTTGCTGGCTACTGCCGGCAGGCTGTGGGCTTGCTGGCTGCGGCTGGCAGGCTGTTGGCTTGCTGGATGCGGCTGGCAGGCTGTGGCTTGCTGGCTGTGGCTTGCTGGCTGGCAGGCTGTGGCTTGCTGGCTGCGGTTGGCAGGCTGTGGGTTTGCTGGCTTTAAGCCTAACTGGTGGCCTGTGGGCTGGCTGGCTGGCTGGCCGGCCTGTGGGCTGGCTGGCTTGCTGGCTACTGGGGCACTCGTAGATTATTTTAAGAAATAATCCATGCACAATAACCACTACTGCTCTGTGTAGTCGTTATGGTGCCAGGAGGGCCGGCCCCCCTCCTAGAGTAAGTAGTCAAACCATTTAAGAACAGTTTGACAACTTACCTGGGGTCTGCTGGGATATGAGGCTGTAGTAGGGTATAGGAGCAGTGGTGCAATGTGTAAGGGGTGCAGTGTGTGTGTGTGAAAGGTTCAGTGTGTGTGAGGGGGTGTAGTGTGTGAATGTGTAGGGTGTGTGGGGCAATGTGTGTACGAGGGGGCTGTGTATGTGTGTGGCAATGTTAGTATGGGGGTCTGTGGATGTATGGGTGGGCAGTGTATGTGTGTGTGTGTGAGGCAATGTGTGTAAATTTGTATGGTCTGTGTGGGGGCAGTGTGTGTGTATGGGGGGCAGTGTGTGAATGTGTATGGTGTGTGGGGGCAGTGTGTTTATTGGGCTAGAGTTCACTCTCACCACTGCGACTACCAGGAATCCCTGGTGGTCACAGTGTTGAGAGTGAACTCTAGCCCGTAGCTCCAGGGCTAGAGTTTACTCTCGCAAGAGCCGTAACATTGCCGTGGTAACCGCGACAACGATCTGTGCTCGCGCAAGAAGGACCCAGAGGAGCTCCCGGGTCCTCTCTTCCTCCCTCCCCTGCCGGCTACCCGCATGGTGCCTGCGGACAGGGAAGGGGGCAATTGCCCTCCTCTTACTCCCCCTCCCCCTCTTCTTACCCCCCTCCCCCTCTTCTTACCCCCCTCTTACTCCCACTCTCTTCTTACCCCCCTTCTTACTCTCCCCCTCTTCTTACTCCCCCTCCCCCTCTTCTTACTCCCCCCTCTTCCCTCTTCTTACTCCCCCTCCCCCTCTTCTTACTCCCCCCTCTTCCTTCTTCTTACTCCCCCCTCTTCCCTCTTCTTACTCTTCCCTCCCCCTCTTCTTACTCCCCCCTCCCCCTCTTCTTACTCCCCCCTTCCTCTTTTACTCCCCCCTCCCCCTCTTCTTACCCCCTTCTTACTCCCACACTCTTCTTACGCCCTTCTTACTCTCCCCCTCTTCTTACTCCCCCCTCCCCCTCTTCTTACTCCCCCCTCCCTCTCTTCTTACTACCCCCTTCCTCTTTTACTCCCCCTCCCCCTTTTCTTACCCCTTCTTACTCCCCCCCCCTTCTTACTCCCCCCTCTTCTTACCCCCCTCTCTCTCTTCTTACTCCCCTCCCCCTCTTTTTACCCCCTCCCCCTCTTTTTACCCCCTCCCCCTCTTTTTACCCCCTCCCCCTCTTCTTACCCCCCTCCCTCTCTTCTTACCCCCCCTCTTACCCCCTCCCTCTCTCTTCTTACCCCCTCCCTCTCTTCTTACCCCCTCCCTCTCTCTTCTTCTTTTAACCCCCCCTCTCTTTTAACCCCCTCTCTCTTTTAACCCCCTCTCTCTTTTACCACCCCTCTCTTTTTAACCCCCTCTCTCTTTTAACCCCCACTCCCTTCTCTTTTAACCCCCCTCTCTTTCAACACCCCCTCTCTCTTTTAACACCCCCTCTCTTTTAACCCCCCCTCTCTCTTTTAACCCCCTCTCTCTCTTTTAACCCCCTCTCTCTTTTAACCCCCCCTCCCTCTCTCTTTTAACCCCCCTTTTTTAACCCCCCCTCCCTCTCTCTTTTAACCCCCCCTCTCTCTTTTAACCCCCCCTCCCTCTCTCTTTTAACCCACCCCCCACTCTTTTAACCCCCCCCACTCTTTCTTTTTACCCTCTCCCCTGTAGCGTGGCCGAGCTGCTGTGCGGTCCACGGCGGTGCCCGGCCGGAGTGATAGGAAGGTGCACACTGTGCACCTTCCTGTCAGTCCGGCCGGGTACAGGAAACAGAAACTTCTGTTCCGCGCGGAACAGGAGTTTCTGTTTCCTGTACCCGGCCGGACTGACAGGAAGGTGCACACTCAGTGTGCACCTTCCTATCACTCTGGCGGGGCACCGCGGACCGCACAGCAGCTCAGCCACGCTACAGGGGAGGGGAGGTGAGAAGCTGCAGCCGCCTGAGTGCTCTTAAGAGAGCGCTCAGGCGGCTGCAGCATTTAAAGGGGCGGCCGGGCCCCCTGATGGCGGGCCCCCCTCCCGGCCGGGCCCGCGGACCATGTCCGAAGTGCCCGACCGGTCAGTCCGCCCCTGGTACCAGGAGCCTTACTCAGTGCCCTTTCTAGTCCAGTCAGCCTTAAAAGCAGAACTGCAGGAAACGTTTATAGGGTGCAACACTGTCCCAGTGCCTCCAGGGTCTGTGTTTTAGACTGGACAAAAAACGGAAGGCATCACTTCTTATCTGCCCACTAATAATCTCTCACACAGGAAATGCTTTGCAGGAGGCTCAGAGGTAGCTCTCGGTGATGCCCCTGTAGAACCACTCCTGCAGCTCTAATATCATCATTCTGACTAGTCTATAGAAGACATAGGAGGGTGAGTGCTTTGAAAATAACCCTTCAATCCCCAGCACTCAGCCTAGACCTACACCCAAACCTGAAAATAAGCCCTTTACCTTAGTCCTAGGTTTAACTACCCAATACAAAATGTAACCCAACTCTAACTCTAAACAACTGACCCCTCTTAAGCTATTAATCATTTTAACACTAAACACCATGTGTAATCTAACTCTAACATTAACCCCTCTTTTACCTTAAAACCTTTAACCACTTATAACATTATCTGTAACCCTGTTCATTTATACAGCTGAATACAGTCACTATGCTCAAACACAATACATTACAAGATGGAGGGTGGAAGGGGGTGGGGGGCAGGTGGCACCTTGGAATTTTGTGCCTGGGTGGCCAGGCTTGATCCTCAATTTAGGTCTGGAGCTCGGAGGACGGCGCAATATAAACAGCAGTATAAGTTGTGAACAGTCCATAAACAATATACCATGTGTGGGAAAGATCACCTGACCATGAAGTCCTCTCAGAAAAAGAATTCTAAAAAAAAGAAGCTAATGTCGAGACCCTCTTCTCTCCAGCAGGCAGAGGCCTGAAGCCAATACAAGATGGTAGATCTATAGGCCACGTAATCAAGCTGGGGGAAAGGAGAATACTGCTTCACACACGGCACATATTATTAATCAGTTGCACACTGACAGGGCATTCTTAGCCACAGAAATGTATACGTGTACCAAGACCCTTAAGGCTGACATACAGGCTATAGGAGCCCACACCATGGAATTGGAAAACCGTGTGGAGACAGTAGTAAAGGCACATATCAAATAGCAGACCATACTAACGACCTGTGCGGCTTAATTCATTTGATAGAAACCTTATTAGAGGGGTAGAGCCCTACAAGAATAGGTTCAAATCTCATAAGCACACCCCTTAGGTAATACCAAACCTCTTGAACAGAGATTCTCATGAAGGGAGAAAATAAAAAAGAAGCATATGCTTCTAGTGTGATACCATAAATCAAAGTGCAAGTATCAGGTGCAAATGACTGCTCACCTTGTAGAGAGCCAGTTATACTAGGCTTTCAGTATAACGGTATATGTGCCTTTAAGGGGGCACAACCCTTCTTTAAAACAGTAGAAGGAATCCTGAATCAGCAGTAATCCACTAGACTTGTATAAAGGCTAATACACTTTATTAAGTAAACAAAAAGAAGTACAATAAAACAAAGTATAAAAACAATAAAACAAGCCAACTTCCAGTTAAAATTATCTTAGCTTTATCAATCGGGATTCCCTTGGTTTTACTGTACTACATAGCATGTTCACAGTGAATCACAAATTATGTATGTCTCTGAGATTCTGTGCACAAGATTATTTTTTTCTTTTTTAATGTTTTGCCTCTTTGACAGATGATTTGTGGAAATATCATTTTGAAAGCTTTGGAACCAGGAAAGGGGCTTATGCTGCTCTAGAATACTTACAGTACATCAATGATTGTCACATTAGGCAGTGGAACCTTGCATTGTGTTGGATAGGAAGACATGGGTTGCCAGAGCTCCTGTGTGATGTGAGCCCTGTTCAGGTGAATTTATAGACATCAAGAGCCCCCCCCCCCTTTATATCTCTTGGCAGTGGCGTACACACAATCCATGTGGCCCTGGTGCAAAACTGCCCCATGCCCCCCCTCCCCCTCACCTAACCACCACCACCCCCCCTCCACCGCCACCCCATACAGACACACACAGAGATACACACATACATACTTACAGACACACACATATACATACAGAGACACATACATACAGACAGACAGACACACATACATACACAGACAGGCACATACATACATACATACAGACATACACGCATGCACATAGATACATACAGACACATACACAGACACACACACAAACACACACACACAAACATACATAGAAACACACACACAAACACATACAGGCAACATACACCCGTAAACACACACACACAGATACATACAGTCACATACATAGACATACATAGACACACACAGACACATACATACAGACAGACACACACACACACAGAGACACACACATACACGAACACACACATGTAAAATATTTTACCTCCTATTACCTACCTTTTAGGTGCAGGAGGGTGACTTCCCTGGGGTCCAGTGGCTCAGGTTGATGGGAGTCAGAGTTAGCACTCTGACTCCCTCTCCTTCCTGGCTCCCAGTGGTTGCTGGGAGGAGTAACCTGGGCAGTCACTTCCTCCCAGCGTCTGACATCATCAGAGAGGGCCCGGTCGCGCTGTTACCGGGCCCACTCTGATGACGATTTTCATTGCAATCGGGTGGCCCTAACAGCATGGGCCATCTGATGGACCCCTTCACGTGCGGCCCCAGCAATTATACCACATGGCCAAGGCCGCAACACATGGCGGCGGGCACCTGGTTACAAAGGCCAGCAGGACGGTCGGGTCCCCTGGAGTGATGGGCCCTGTCACAGCTGCAACCCCTGCGACCATGGTATGTATGCCACTGTCTCTTGGGTTGTGCAAGTGCATAGTATATGTTGTTTAAAGAACATTTTTTTAATACTACCTACATAATGGCTGTTCTTTAAATATACAAGCGTCGTTCTGTCGGAGATCCTCTCTTTGTACTAGTAGGCAATGTTGTTTTGCCACAGGGGTGGTGCCCCTCAACCAATTACCTGGCAAACAGAAAGACCAATGAAACAGTACTGTATATACTTTTGTTTGTTCTTGTATTTTATTTTTACCCTTCCCTACCGTGGCAGGAAATGCTCTGGAGGGGTTACCATGCTGATCTGCATATTATTGAGCGGGATTATCATAGCTCAGACAAACCGATTTTTATAGCTCCAATTAACATGACACTGTAAAAGGCCTCAACTCACCCCAAAACAGGTACCTATTTCTCAGAGAATTTAAGAGATTAAAGTGTGCAACACTGACTCAGAAAGCACCTCTAGTAGCCTTCTGAGCAGTGGCCACTAGCTGTGTAACTAGGCATTAATGTAAACACTGCCTTTTCTCTGAAAAGACAGTGTTTACACCAAAAAGCCTGCATGGATTGACAATACTCACCAGAACAAATACATTAGGCTGTAGTTGTTCTGGTGACTATAGTGTCCCTTTAATGTACAGATAAGTTTTTTGTTTTTTTCATTTTATGTTTACTTGTTTTATTTTAATTATTTAATGGTAAAAATTGGGAAGTTTTTTTGTATTTTGCATATTGTATTCTGATTTTACCAGCTTTAAAAATAAAGAATAATAAAAAAAAAAACTTAACACATTGGAATGTGTAGCTATTACCATATAATTCCATATTCTTTGAAAGTATGACCTTCTGTTATCATTTAACAGATTGCATATACCCATTATTATTTTCTGCCAAAAAAAAAACTTGCACATTTAAAAATGCAACATTCAAATAAGTAAAAGATATGCAATTATAAATTGTACAAGTAAAAATATTATCAGAATGGATTAAAAGCCTAGATACATGTTCCCCACTTCAGCTAGGATTGGGAATCTGGATATTTTTTTGTCAATCTTTCTTTTATTGAGGCAATAAAGGTATAATACAGAAGAGAAAAAGGAGTGTTAGAGGTTAAGCACATGACATATACATCTGCAATGGTACATCAACTCCAGCGTACGACAGCCTCATTTTTTTTTTTTTTTTTTTTTGAGTAGAACAGTAAAACTAAATCAATAACAAGGTTGGTAAGCTCCACGAACTCAGGTACATTATCCCAGACAGTGATAATAATCTCGGCTAAGCATTAATACGTAGTCTAGGCAAGTGTGACAACAGCGGATATGTTAAGTTTGCGAACTCAGCATGTAATGAAAAGCAAAATACAAGTCAAGTGTTATGAGTCACACGTGAGTAAGGCAGGCAGTATACATTGATCTAAACATAAATATCACTGCATGTGAGATACACAAAAACTGGTTAACTAGTTAAATAGCGGTACACGTATGTTACCTAAGGGGAGCAAATTAGGAGAAACAATGAGGCCTACATGACTGACTAAACACACTCAACAATTAAAGCAAGTTAAGCAGGTGGCAGAGCGGTTAATGTGAACAATTTGAAAGTCTGCCATACGTTAAAAGATAGTAAATGATAATAAAATAAAGAGCTTGACCATCCGTCTACCGTTTGAGCCATAAGGATTCATCATTACGCTTCGTCTAGTCGCTTTATCTGTATGCATGCTATAGCTAATTACAGAACCAACAGGTAACTTAGGAGTGAGGTTACAAACGGAAGTCCAGCAAAGGGAGATCATGTAGCCGAACAGGTTGTGTCCCAACAGTCCTTAACCAGGGGTGGTGGTAGTGAGGCAGTCTGTTAGCGGGGTTAGTTCAGCCTATCCCGCTGCTGGGTAGAGTTGTCGTGTGTGTTTGAGGGGTGGGAAAGACGGTCTCAGCGACTGGTAAATTCCACATGGGTACGACTTGGTGCAGACTGGTGGCAGCTGTCTGCCAGCCCCAGGCCTCTGTGAAGGCCTTCACCTGTATTCCACCGACTCGGTTGCTCGGAGAGGCCGGGTCGTTCCCTCTTCGGGCGCCATGTGGGGCTCGGATGTTCTGCCGCCGCCAGCGGCGGGTAAGCCTCCGGCGGTGTGGTCGGTGCCTTGGAGTCTGACTCCATGTGGTCTTCGGCCTGGGAAGGCATTGTGGGCGGCCCTCAGTACCGCGTCCCCGTCGTTGTGGGTAGAACTCTGGACCGTGAGGTTCATCTTTAGGCCTGTTCAGGACCCCGCTGCTTGTGTGAGGTGGTTTTGTATGTGTTAGGTGCACACTCTGCCCGGTGGTAGCTTTGGGGGTGTGCAGCCGCACGTATCCCTGTGTCGTAGTGATGGCGGGTGAGTGCTGGTTCGAGTTGCGCTGCCTCGTATGAGACCGGTCCAATGAGTGCCCCACTAGAGTAGCTTGTGTGTTTGTCCCAGTTTTGTGTGACTTTAGGTGGAAGCTTACATGCGATAAACCTAGTGCTCCGTCCCTCTTTAAGGCTCGCCGGAACCTATATAGCCGAACAGCAGCTCTGGAGGCTCGAGGTATGCGCCTGTAATGGCTGCGCCTTGCCGCCGGTCGGATCCACGAGGCCACCAATGCTTCAGCCTTGTAGTACGGTATGCCTCTGCTGTGTAGCATGTCCCCAAGCCGTGTGCAGAGCCAGTCAAGGTGTTCTCGCTGAGGAGTGGGTAGCTTGGGTTGGGCTACCCCCCGCTGGGGCCCGCGCGGGGCGGCCATCTTAAGAGGGCCTTGAGTTTCTGGTGCCTCTGCGTACCGTGGGGCTCGCTTGTCTGCGTTCCGCTTAGACATGGTGGTCCAGCGGGGACCGGGATATCCCCCACCGGTCCATAGGGGGGGGGGTAGGTTGCGGTGATGTCGCTTGCGGGCTCCGTCGCCGAGGAGAGCGGCCGTCTCCCCCCGGCTCCAGCCCCAGTAGGCCGCAGCCGCATCCCCGTGCTCCCGGCATCGGCAGGCCTCGGGGTAGTATCCACCTGATCGGCGGTGCATCCCCGGCATGGGTGGTGCACCTGTAAGGTCCGTTGTGCCTTATCTTTGCCGTTTTTCTCCGCTTTTGTGGCCCGTCTAGCAGGAGCTCGTGGCAGACGCGTCCGCTCGGCTCGGCGTCCAGGCTCCGCCCCCGGGAATCTGGATATTTTAACCTAAATTGTGGTGATGCACCACAATTCACTGTTTAGTGGACAGACCCATTGTTATTTTTCTGAATTGCCAGCACCTTCGATAAAAATTAAACTTTCTGGCAGCAATTTATTACACAGCTATTATTAATTAAAGTTTTCAAAAGTTTGCTCACAACAGAGAATTGTGCTACATATTACATTTGTGACAGTTGCCATAATTAGGCATTAGGCTAAAGAATGACTTCACATGTAACAGGCAGGGACAATGTTCAGCTCATTTATTTTCCGAATGCTTGCCTTCAAAGGCCAAATGAGTCAAAGCAGATACACGGAGAGGTTGTGAGCTAGGATTATAAATTCATTTAATTATTTTTTCCCTGTGCATAGCATTCACTGATCTCTTTTACTTTTGGCAAGACATTCAAAATCTTCAGAATGCTATTTGGCTGTATGATGTCCTTGTTATAAATGCCAAGTCAATTGATCTATTACCATTATTGTTTTTTTGTTTTTTTTTTCTTACTATGAGCAATTTAAAACCCTAAATTAGTTTTTGTATTGAAGGGAAGGGTTACTCTAACCAAGACAGTGTTTTAATAAAACACTGTTTTTTTTTAAAGGATTAACTCTTGCTGACATGCCCCCCTCCACCTAAAAAAAAAAATACAGAATAAACTCACCATTCCACCCAGTGGCGAGGCAAAGTTCTCACTCAGCCTGATCCTCCTCCGGTGATGTCACATCCCCTCGCTGTAGGGAGATGATGTTAGGGAGGATGGGCTGGGTAGGACTTGGGCTGCAGGGAGATGTCAAATATGCAAAGAATTTCCATTAGCCAGCTCAGAACTCTCAATCCGGGCTGGCTAATGATGCTTCCAGAGGGGGAGTTATACATCTGGCAGCAAAGGGTTTAATGGATGCTATTCACACCAAAACAACTTTAGCTTAATGAAGCAGTTATAGTGTATAGATCATACCCCTGCAGTCTCACTGCTTAATTCTGCCATTTAGAAGTTAAAAGTACACAAACATGTATTTTTTACACTATTGTGTTAAAACCACCATCTGCCCCTCCCCCCTTGCCCTCCCTAAATATAGTAGAGTCTGCAGCTGCTGCCTCTGCCCCTGATCTCCCTGCTTTGCTGACATCATCAGAAGTGTTGAACAAAAGACAATCACAATGCTTTCCCATAGGATTGGCTGAGACTGTCAAGCAGGCAGATCAGGGGCAGAGCCAGCACAAGCCAAACACAGCCCTGGCCAATCAGCATCTCCTCATAGAGATGCATTGAATCAATGCATCTCTATGAGGAAAGTTCAGTGTCTCCATGCAGAGGGTGAAGACACTGAATGGTACACTGTGCAGCACTGCCCACAGGAAGTACCTCTAGTAGCCATCTGAGGAGTTGCCAGTGGAGTTATTACTAGGCTGTAATGCAAACACTGCCTTTTCTCTGAAAAGACAATGTTTAGTGCAAAAAGCCTTAAGTGAATGATTCTATTCACCAGAACAAATACAATATGCTATAGATGTTCTGGTGGCCATAGTGTCCCTTTAAATCACTTTTGTTTCTGTTTATGCAGTCCTAGCCACTCGTCCCCTAGCTGTGACTGACACAGCGAACATGGAAAAAACGACTTTCCATCAGATGTTAATTTGCTTTAGATGTTTTATCTTCTATAGTGTATAAATTGAACTTTAATCACACATGGAACACACCTGCAGGGTCTAGACGGATATTATCAGGGGAGGAGATTCTATATTAAACATAATTTGCAATAAAGGAAGTGTAAACGTTAGATAACTCTTTACAGGAAGTGTTTAGGAAGGCTGTACAATATACATACAGGGAGGTGTGACTAGGGCTTCATAAACAAAATGATTTAACTCCTAAATAGCAGAGAATTGAGCAGTGGCTTGATTTATACACCAAAACTGCTTCCTTAAATTTTGGTGTCTATAGTGTCTATTTAACTCTATATGCTGCATTTACAGGGTTATTCACTAATATGAGAAATCAAAGTAAATTTAAAATTTAAGGTCGAAATAAGTGAACTAGAAAGTCAGCAATACTTTCCTTTCAGCTACTCTGGTCTTAAATTTAAATTCACTTTGAATTCTCACTCTAGTCAATAATCTTGTATATGGGTTGCATTTCAAACTGAAATGCTGCACGTACAGAGTCCAAGCATCATGACAACTTAAAATAACCGTAGTGGTCATGGTGCTTGGATTAACCCTTTATTATCAAAAAACATCTTCTATTTAAAATCTACCAATATTTACCAAAGTTGTGTTAGTCCAGGAACTGACATTACAAAACAATGAGTTGGGATTTCAAGAAAATAAACAAGTGCAATGGTGTTTTGCAGTGCAGACACATTCTTTGATATTATTTTGCTTGAATAAGGATGAGGGAAGTGCATTAAAAATTCATTACAAAATAATGTTTGAAAAAGACGTTTACCTGTGAATATATCTTCTGTGGCAAACCCACAGCCTATCCATGCTTTCTCTTTGCTCTTCAAAGCTTGAAGTATTATCTTTGTTACAGAAATGTTCATTCATTTCCTCCTGAAAATAAATAGGGTGCCTTGTGTATCTTAGTGTTGAAATTTAGCAGATTTGTTTTAGCATAGCTGCCGACTAGGCATGTGCATGGGGAAAATTTTTGGTTCAGAAATTCTGAATTTTCGCAATTCAGGACTTCGTCAATTCGGCACTTCAACACTTCGGAACTTCGGCAACTTCGGAACTTCGGCATTTCGGCTGTTCGACACTTCTGCAACTTCGGAACTTCGGCAACTTCGGGACTTCTATTACAGCCGCTTAGTAGATAACTCCCTAATTCCCACGGTATTAGGGAGTTATCTACCAAAAGGCTGAAAGACCTAAATTGGACAAATTTACTAATACTAAGTAAAAATGACTTAGTATTAGTAAATTTTGCCCCTACTCGCTATACCGCGAGTAGGGGCATGTCTAGTAAACAGGGACATGTCTAGTAAACAGTGAGCAGCCTGTGGCTGCTCACTATTTAAAAAAAAATAGCCCCCCCCGGCGGGTGGGGGCCCTAAAGTAAAATGATGGGGGGACCTATTGTCCTCCCCCCCCGGCCCCCACCCCTGAGCAGTGGGTGGGGGCCCTAAATACTAATAAGGGGGGACCTAATGTCCTCCCCCCTTGCCCCCACCCCTGAGCGGCGGGTGGGGGCCCTAAATTGGAATAAGGGGGGGGAACCTAATGTCCTCCCCCTGGCCCCCACCCTTGAGCGCTGGGTGGGGGCCCTAAATACTAACAGGGGGAGGGACCTAATGACCTTCCCCCTGGCCCCCACCCCTGAGCGGCGGGTGGGGGCCCTAAATGCTAATAAGGGGGGGACCTAATGTCCTCCCCCCTGGCCCCCACCCCTGAGCGGCGGTTGGGGGCTCTAAATACCAATGGGGGGGCCTATTGTCCTCCCCTCAGGCCCCCACCCCTGAGCAGTGGGTGGGGGCCCTAAAAAAAATGTCCCGTCCCCCACAGGTGACTAGGGGTCCCCAAACCCCTAGTCACCCCCTCCCCCCCAAAAAAATGATCCCCCTACCTACCCCCCTCACCCTAAAAATAATGAGGAAGGGACCTTTAACTAAGAACCTGTAAAAGAAAATAAAAAAATTACTTACCATTCAATGTTTTCTTTCTTCTAAAATCTTCTTTTTTCAGCCCCAAAAAAGGCTAAATAAAAAACCATAATAACCGACGCAATAAAAAAAAAAAAACGAGCGCCAAAAAAAAAAAAAAAAACCTACTTCACCCAGCGAGGGCTCCGCGCAGACTGAGCTCTGCAGGGCGGGGGAAGGCTTATAAAGCCTTGCCCCGCCCTGCAATTAGGCTCAGAGCACTCTGATTTGTGGGTTTAAGCCATCCAATCAGAGTGCTCTGACAGGTAAATGAAGACACTCTAAGTCTCTACATTTACCTGTCACAGCACTCTGATTGGTTGGTTTGAAATCCACCAATCAGAGTGCTCTGTGTCATTTTACACAGCGTGTAATTTGACTCATAATGCTCTGACTGGTTACTTAATCCACCAATCAGAGTGTACTCTGCCAACCTCTGCCAGTGCACATTGCCACTCATATCTGGTGTCACAATAGCGTGAATTTAAAAACAAAAAACTTGGGGGCGGAGCCTGGCTTCCTAGCAGGGTGGATATACCTCGAATTATTGCACACACACTGCTGGGAAGGTGACTACAGAGTGGGGGAGACCCAGGCAAACGTAGTGATACCACACATGATCCCGAGATTCACCGGGTCCCCTCGAATCCAGCTTGCGGCCTACCTGCAAACGAGCCAGGGAGAGGCGGCCGCTCTCCTCGTTGGTAAACCTGCAGATGGCAACCTTGACGTACTCACCTCTAACCCCCCCCCCCTCTGGACCGGGGGGGGTCATCCCGGTCCTCGCTGGGGACGATCACCCCCAAGCCACGACCAGCACAAGAGACAAGTCCTCATGCGGACCGAAGCGACCTAGGCACAAATAAAATGGCGGCACGGACTCAGTCCATACTGAACCGCACACTTAACAAGCCCCCTAAATGCACGAGAGAATTCTACAACCGGCTATGTGCCAATCTGTGAATCAAGCTGCACGCCCGGGGACAGGCATTCAAGCAGGCGATGAAAATAGTAATGGCATGGATCCGCCCGGCGACTCGACGCCAAATAGGCGGGAATCTCCCCCATACCTTCACAGCAGCCCCGCGTCAAAGCAGAACCCATGAACCGGCACGGAGGACCAGCACCCATATCCTCATGACCCAGCAGGCGACCTACCAACGAGCATATTCTGCTCGCACCTCAGCGTTTTTAACAACTCTCAGCAGGCAGTGCACGGCTCCACACACTAACACCCACGGTGCCGACCACGATACTGACCAGGAGACAGCACAGCATCACACCAGCGGGGCACACAGACGGAGACCCCCCACACGGACCGCAAGAGAGAAAGCATGGAAAAGTGGGGTAGAGGTGCCAACCATGAGACCTTCACAGCGGGACTTTGCGCAGATGCACCACCCACCGCAGGGAATACTCACCCAGTCCCGTCAAGGCATCGGCTGATCCCACGGGGACTGAAACTATACCACAGGCATAGTAACCTCAGACACTTGACTTTCTTTGCCCCTCTGGAACGCACACGCATGACTGCTGATGTGTATCATTTATTTTATGTTTCCTATTTTGTTCAGCCTTATTTTCCTACATATCCCATCACTCGCAGCCATAACAGAGGCTATTAAGATAAGATGCTAGGGTAGATAAAGGGGTTTTACTTATAACTTACTTTTTAAATCGATACTCTCATCTCATGTTCCACACAATCAACCCTCTGGCACTGCTCTTGCTTAACGTGCATATTTTTCATAAACCACGCAGAGTTAGCTACCGAGTTTAATTATAACTTGTAGTCAAAAAATGTCTATACTTTGTTTGCATATTTAATTTAAAATGACCTGCACTCGCCACTGAGAATAAGCATTGTGCAGCCTGTTTCCTTTATGTCTTTATGCCAGTCAGGTTATTCTAGCATGCCATTCATGTTTTTGTCTGTATAATGTTCCGAATTGTGTGACCTGGGGCGAAGCGGTTCTGCCTCTTTGGCCCCTCTTTAGTCAGCATGTTCACGTTGAGCACATTACGACAACGCCAACTTAAAATCTGCCTTCATTTTATGAATAACATCCAGCGGCTACTAAGCTACAGAAATAGATATAATTCATAGATTCACTTATTTTAAACATTATTATCGCTAGTCTTCTCGATATGTTTAACTTGTGCTTCCTACCATCTCATTATCTGACTTGCTTTGTTTCTGCTTGTTTGTTACTCTTGAGAAAAAAAAAATGTGCACCCTTTCTTAATTGCCACAGAAATATGTCTTTTGAAATGCCTGTAACTATTGTCGTGGCAAATTAAATGTCTGTCAAGCTTTTGCACATCAAAAAAAAAGAATAAAAAAAAAAAAAAAACTTTTTTCACTGTTATAGATTGAATAGCAGTTACTTGTCTTCAAGCGGGTGTGTCAGTCCTTCCTTCAGCGTGTGCTCTGCAGAACTGTTCCAGTGCACATTGCCAATCATATCTGGTGTCTCTATAGCGTGCTTTTAAAACCAAAATTTATTTTTCACTGTTATAGATTGAATAGCAGTTACTTGTCTTCAAGCGGGTGTGTCAGGCCAACAGCGTGTACTCTGCCAACCTCTGCCAGTGCACATTGCCACTCATATCTGGTGTCGCAATAGCGTGCATTTTCACTGTTATAGATTGAATAGCAGTTAGTTGTCTGCAAGCGTCTGTGTGTCAGGCTCACAGTGGATACTGTGCCCACTTGCCCAGTGTGGTGTCACAATAGCTTGCATTTAAAAACAAGATTTTTTTTTTCACTGTAATAGATTAATTAGCAGTTAGTTGTCTGCAAGCGTCTGTGTGTCAGGCCAACAGCGTGTACTCTGCCAGTGTGCACAGTGCCACCCATATCTGGTGGCACAATAGTGTGCATTTAAAAACCCACAAACTTTTTTTTCACTGTAATAGATTGAATAGCAGTTAGTTGTCTGCAAGCGTCTGTGTGTCAGGTTCACAGTGGATACTGTGCCCACTTGCCCAGTGCCACCACTCATATCTGGTGTCACAATAGCGTGCATTTAAAAACCCACAAACTTTTTTTTCACTGTTATAGATTGAATAGCAGTTAGTTGTCTGCAAGCGTCTGTGTGTCAGGCCAACAGCATGTACTCTGCCAACCTCTGCCAGTGCACATTGCCACTCATATCTGGTGTCACAATAGCGTGCATTTAAAAACAAAAAAATGTTTTTCACTGTTATAGATTGAATAGCAGTTACTTGTCTTCAAGTGGGTGTGTCAGGCCAACAGCGTGTACTCTGCCAACCTCTGCCAGTGCACATTGCACTCATATTTGGTGTCACAATAGCGTGCATTTAAAAACAAAAAACTTTTTTCACTGTTATAGATTGAATAGCAGTTAGTTGTCTGCAAGCGTCTGTCTGTCAGGCCAACAGCGTGTACTCTGCCAACCTCTGCCAGTGCACATTGCCACTAATATCTGGTGTCACAATAGCGTGCATTTAAAACCCAAAAACTTTTTTCACTGTTATAGATTGAATAGCAGTTAGTTGTATTCAAGCGGGTTTGTCAGGCCTACAGCGTGTTCTCTGCCAACCTCTGCCACTGCACAGTGCCACTCATATCTGGTCTCACAGTAGCTTGCACGCATAGTACCACTAATCCATAGTACCACTAATCAGGGCAGGTATATCACCTACACTGCGCATTGGGTAAACCTGCTGACGGCTGCCAAGCATGGAATGCGTGGCTCTGCAGAGGAGTTGGTGACACCGCCACGACTTGCAGGCAGGCCTGCTGCCACCTCCTCTACTCCTCCTACTCCATCCTCTTCCATAACCTCCTCGGCTGAGACCTCTTCTGCTGCTGCGTCTTGCTCCACATCAACGGCACCACCCCAGCTCCCCAGGTACCATTTCACATCCTGGATACGGCAGTGTCACGCCGTCTTAGGTTTGACTTGCTTGAAAGCAGAGAGTCACACCGGACAAGCACTCCTGTCCGCCCTGAATGCACAGGTGGAAAAGTGGCTGACTCCGCAGCAACTGGATATCGGACAACGTTTGTGACAACGGAACAAATTTGTTGGCGGCATTGAAGTTGGGCAAGTTGTCACATGTGGCGTGCATGGCACATGTGTGTAATCTGATCTTACAACGCTTTGTGCATAAGTACACAGGCTTACAGGACGTCCTGAAGCAGGCCAGGAAGGTGTGTGGCCATTCAGGCGTTCCTACACGGCCATGGCGCACTTTGCAGATATCCAGCGGCGAAACAACATGCCAGTGAGGCGCTTGATTTGCGAAAGCTCGACACGTTGGAATTCAACACTCCTAATGTTCGACCGCCTGCTCCAACAAGAAAAAGCTGTTAATGAATATTTGTATGACCGGGGTGCTAGGACAGCCTCTGCGGAGCTGGGAATTTTTTTGCCACGTTACTGGACGCTCATGCGCAATGCCTGTAGGCTCATGCGTCCTTTTGAGGAGGTGACAAACCTAGTCAGTCGCAACGAAGGCACCATCAGCGACATCATACCATTTGTTTTATTCCTGGAGCGTGCCCTGCAAAGAGTGCTGGAACAGGCTGTAGATGAGCGTGAAGAGGAAGAGTCACCATCACCACCAGAAATAGCCTTATCAGCATCGCTTGCTGGACCTGCGGCAACGCTGGAAGAGGATTGTGAGGAAGAGGAGTCAGAGGAGGAATGTGGCTTTGAGGAGGAGGAGGAAGACCAACCACAACAGGCATCCCAGGGTGCTCGTTGTCACCTATCTGGTACCCGTGGTGTTGTACGTGGCTGGGAGGAGGAACATACCTTCATTGAGATCACTGAGGACGAGGAACGGGAAATGAGTAGCTCGGCATCCAACCTTGTGCAAATGGGTTCTTTCATGCTGTCGTGCCTGTTGAGGGACGCTCGTATAAAAAGGCTGAAGGAGAACGACCTGTACTGGGTGTCCACGCTACTAGACCCCCGGTATAAGCAGAAAGTGGCTGAAATGTTACCAAATTACAACAAGTCGGAAAGGATGCAGCATTTGCAAAATACATTAAAAAGTATGCTTTACACAGCGTATAAGGGTGATGTCACAGCACAACGTGAATCTAATAGGGGAAGAGGTGAAAGTAATCCTCCTCCTCCCACGACCACGCCGGCAAGGACAGGACGCTTTAAAGACGTGTTGTTGATGGAGGACATGCGGAGCTTTTTAAGTCTTACGCATCGCCACAGCCCTTTGGGATCCACCCTCAGAGAACGACTCGACCGACAGGTAGCAGACTACCTCGCCTTAACTGCAGATATCGACACTCTGAGGAGCGATGAACCCCTTGACTACTGGGTGTGCAGGCTTGACCTGTGGCCTGAGCTATCCCAATTTGCGATAGAACTTCTGGCCTGCCCCGCTTCAAGTGTCCTGTCAGAAAGGACCTTCAGTGCAGCAGGAGGTATTGTCACTGAGAAGAGAAGTCGCCTAGGTCAAAAAAGTCTAGATTACCTCACCTTTATTAAGATGAATGAGGGATGGATCCCGAAGGGACTGACAGTGGGCGATAAATTCGACTAAAAAAGGCCTGATGAGATGAGCTGCCTTGGGCTAAAAATGGTGACCCTATGTAGGGGGAACAGTCCCTATTCTGCTCTGTGTCTGTGTGTATCAGGGTCCCTGAGGACAGGTGTCAATCCATATCTGCCAAGTGACCCTATGTAGGGCGAACAGTCCCTATTCTGCTCTGTGTCAGTGTGTATCAGGGTCTCTGAGGACAGGTGTCAATCCATATGTCAAGGTGTCAATATGTCATATGTCAGGTGTCAATCCATATCCATTGTGATTTAGGAATGTTAGGTGATTTATGCCCTTTATGGATTAAAACCAGACTCTGCATCAACTGTGTAATTTTCCATGGGAGTTTTGCCATGGATCCCCCTCCGGCATGCCACAGTCCAGGTGTTAGTCCCCTTGAAACAACTTTTCCATCACTATTGTGGCCAGAAAGAGTTCCTGTGGGTTTTAAAATTCGCCTGCCCATTGAAGTCAATGGTGCTTCGCCCGGTTCACCGGTTCGCGAACGTTTGAGGAAGTTCGTGTTCGCCGTTCACGAACCGAAAATTTTATGTTCGCGACATCACTACTGACTGCTATTATATTACAGTCAAAAAAGTTTTTTGTTTTTTTTAAATGCAAGCTATTGTGACACCAGTGAGTGGTGGCACTGGGCAAGTGGGCACAGAATATGCTGTGAGCCTGACACACAGGCTGGCAGGCAGGCAACTGCAATTACATTACACAGAAAAAAAAAAAAGCAGACTGATGTTCTAGCCCTAAAAAGGGCTTTTTGGGGTGCTGTCCTTACAGCAGAGATCAGATGAGTCCTTCAGGACTGTAGTGGACACTGAATACTCTATCCTAGCTATCAATTTCCCTAGCAAATCAGCAGCAGCTACACTGTCTCTACTCTCACTAAGAATGCAGCTTCACAATGAATGTAAAATGGATGCTGTCCAGGAGGTGGGAGGGTCTGGGAGGGAGGGTCTGATGCTGATTGGCTGGAATGTGTCTGCTGACTGTGAGGTACAGGCAGAGTCAAAGTTTACTCAATGATGACGAAAAGGGGGCGGACTGGGCAGCGCATGTGTTCGCCATCCGTGGCGAATGCGAACAAGCGATGTTCGCCAGGAACTATTCGCCAGCGAACAGTTCGGGACATCACTAGTCAACAACAAATAAAATAAATATATATCGTAGAAGGCAATCCACACCTTCTCTTGGGCACCTAATCACCAGTGACTCATCACATCTGCCCCATCATCTTTAGCATAATCTCCAAAAACTCAACTGTCTTCCCTGGATCCAGACACTTCCACCTCAAAGCTCAAATTTCCCTCTGAATTAATATCATCACAAGTTTACCATCCAAGCAAATGTAACTATTTATATTTTGTTTATCTTCTGCACTTACCACATTCACCTGAACAACAATGAATCCATCTTTTTCACATCCAAAAAGCTGCATAAACCTTAATTTTTCACTTCGGTTGTCCCCGTTTCTTGATACTACTCATTTATTTTGATTATCCTTCTACTCAGTCACGTTCTTTAATGTCAATCTTTGCAAAATGCTGCTAACTTTGTCTTCGTAACTGTGACGGACCCGCTGGCACTCCGACCGAGTACCTCCGCCAATCGATGCTCCTAGTGCTTGCCGAGGACTCCAACCGACACCATCAGCACTGCAGACTTATCCCATCCCCCAAGCATGAGCCAAGGCTTCAAGAAAGGTTCAAGCAGGTCTGTTTAATGAGCACACTCAAGCAACAGCATTCATGCAGAAAAACAACTCCTCAGAGGAAAACAAAATGACAGTTAAAGAATGACAGTGTTTGAAAATATGACAGTTATTAAAGGTTTAAACTGGTGTTCTAAGGGGGGGGGATAAAACAGTCAAACTAAGTCCATAAAACAGGGTTTTTCTTCACACTCTGCATCCGAAGTGCATAGCAAAACTGCAGATCCTTTGTCAGAGCATTTAAAGGGCCAGAACCAGTCTAATAAAATACACTATGCCCAAATGACGTATTTAAAGGGCAAAATCTTCCAGGGGCCATAGTCATACGGCAAGAGGCTGGTAATTAGTCCTCTCCATGCACAAGTGGCGAAGGGCACTTCGTCACAGTAACCTTCATAACCTATCATTACTCTACCAAGAGTTCCGCTAAACAGAACCCTATTCTTGACAGTTCTATGAAATATAAATCCTAAACTGGTAAGACAGTCAATGCACTTGCCTCAGGGCTAGTTCTAACCTCTGGGTCAAAGGTACCTTTTTCCGTCATCATTGCAAGACTGATAAAATGAGTATCAGTAAATATATTGATAAAAACATCTGTTCTTCAGAACAAACATAAGCAAAGAAAACGTCAATGTATCCATCATGTAATAATTTGATCATTATAAATTACTTTGCTTGGGATAAAGGATATTTTAGTATTCTGCAACTGGCTTGTGGAGACCTGCAACATGTTGACATTTTAAATAATTCATTTTTTTACCGCACATACAAAGTATTACTAAAATCTAAACATTCTAATTTTCTACTTACCCGTTTTTAATTTTGTTTGATACATTGCTTTTGTGTAACTGAAATTAGAAAGTATGTCTGTTTATTTAGTTATGTATTGATTAGGTTTCTACTGCAACAAAACAAATCCGATTTGTGACGTGTAGGAATTAATGCCATTTAAATGTATCTTTTCCACTATACCTTTTATTCTTTGGGGAGTAATATAGTTTACGACTCTTCATGGAATTATTCCTTAAAATATCAGTTTAAGTCTGAAACCATGTTATATTTTTAATAGCTTTGTCTACACCAATTTATTGTCACCATTTCAGACAGCAGGCTAATCTTCTGCAGATATAATTTACAAGCCAAGATTGTGTTCCTTTCTTACTAAATAGTGTGATCTACACTAGTGTGTTGCATCCTTAGACTGACCAGGACTTAGGACATACTTTCTGGTTTCAGCTAAGCTAACTTTTAATTGCCTGGAGCATTGTGCAGTTGCTACGTATGCTTTTCCTGGATTCATAGATCCCTGCATGCTGATGACCACCCCCCGAAAAGTACTACCTAGTAGTGTATAATTAATATACTGAAAAATGAAAATCAATTACTTGATAAAAGCAACACTGCAGGTGTGTGGTGGTGCAATGTGAGGGTTCAGTGTGTGAGGGGTGCAGTGTGTGTGTGTGGGGGGGGGGGGGGGTACCGTATGTGAGGGGTGCCGCGTTTGAGGAGTGCAGTGTGTGTGAGGGGCTCAATGTGTGTAAATGATGCAATGTGTGTTTATGAAGGGTGCAGTGTGTGTGTGTGAGAGGTGCAGTGTGTGTGTGTGTGTGTGTGTGTGGGAGGGGTGCAGAATGTGAATTTGCTGGGAGGTATTGTGGGGTGACAGATGGAAGCAAAGTTAAACAAATTTGTTAATTAAAAAATGAATAAACGTTATATCCGCACTCTCTGCTTACCTTTACCTTACCTCATGGAGGGGGGATCCTGCTCAAGCCGTTGTGGTCCGGTGGTGAGAGAAATCTAGCCAGCAGCTCCTGGGGCTAGAGTTCACTCTTGCCATGGTAACCTCAGCAACGACCTCGCAAATGAAACTCACAGCACATGGCAGAGCTGGAGGTTAGAGCCTCTTCCTCTCTCCTCCTCTCCCTCCACTCCCTTTTAGTGCCAATAGGTCAGTAAGGGAGATCTTTGATATAAAGGTATACAAGAGTTAAAAAAAAATTAAGATTTGTTTGATTTAAATTACTCACCTCATTAAAATGGCAGACTTAGTTTAGTGTAATAGTTGTTATGCATTTGCACTTTTTGGAGATTTGGATGCTGTCTAATCTGTAGACAGTTCTCTATATTGCGGCAGAAGATTGTATTTTTGAAGTATGAGATTTGTAAATTATCTGTTAAACAAACTCAGGCTGGAACTGCTGTGAAGCCACTGCCGCAGAGACGTCCTAGGAATGGCAGATGGATTACAGTAGGATCTGGTAGACTTAGAGTTGTGCATAAAAGGCATATTGCACAGTCTGCTGCTCTACATTATTCATTTTCAGAGTTTTCAGAGTTTTGGAGTGTAGTGGTGTTATGGAGACAGGCTAAGGCACCAAGTGTAGTGATGTTATGGAGACAAGCTCAAGCACTGAGTGTAGTGGTGTTATGGAGACATTCTCAGGCACTGAGTGTAATTCAGTTATGGAGACAGGCTCAGGCACTGGGTGTAGTGGTGTTGTGGGGACAGGTCATGTCTACAAATGCTCGCAGTTTAGGGAATAAGATCCATGAACTGTGGCAATAATGGCAACTGATAATATAGATTTATTCGCTGTTACTGACACAAGGTATCATGAGAAAACTGAATGGGACATTGCAATACCAGGGTAGTCTTTCTATAGAAAAGACTGGAACAGCAAGAAAGGGGGAGGGGTGGCCATGTATGTGAAGGATAGCATAAAATCTAGCTTAAAAAAAGTTAGTGAGGTGAACATAGAGTCCGTTTGAGTTACGTTCGAATTTGGTAATCACACAGTAACTTGTGTAAGTGTGATTTATAGGCCCCCAGGACAAATAGAAGAGTTAGATAATCTACTAGTTGAGCAAATAGCTAAAGTGACAATGAGGGGGGAAGTTATCATCATGCGTGACTGTAATCTTCCTGATGTGAATTGGAAAACCAAAATAGCTGCTTGTGCCAGGAGCATACATATTCTAAACTCCCTAAAACACTCTCTAAAACAAGTCATTGAGGAGCCAACTTGTAAGTAGGCCGTACTAGATTTAGTGTTTAAGTACCACTATAGTGCCAGGAAAACATACTTGTTTTCCTGGCACTATAGTGCCCTGAGAGTGCCCCCACCCTCAGGGTCCCCCTCCCGCCGGGCTCTGGAGAGAGGAAGGGGTTAAACACTTACCTTTCTCCAGCGCCGGGTGGGGAGCTTTCCTCCTCCTCTCCTCCTTCCTTGCGACGTCATCAGCTGAATGCGCATGCGCGGCAGGAGCCGCGCGCGCATTCAGCCGGTCTCATAGGAAAGCTGCTTTCCTATGGACGCTGGCATCTTCTCACTGTAATTTTCACAGTGAGCAGCACGCAAGCGTCTCTAGTGGCTGTCAATGAGACAGCCTCTGGAGGCTGGATTAACCCTCAGTATAAACATAGCAGTTTCTCTGAAACTGCTATGTTTATTTAAAAAAAAGGGTTAACCCTAGCTGGACCAGGCACCCAGACCACTTCATTAAGCTGAAGTGGTCTGGGTGCCTATAGTGGTCCTTTAACAAATGGACATATTACTGTAGGTGAAAGTTTAGGATCGAGTGATCATCAGTCTATGTGGTTTAATATAAGAACAATGACTGAGTCACACCACACAAAAACAAACGTTTTAGACTTTAGAAAACAGACTTTTCTAAAATTAGAATATATGTAAAGGAGTCATTATCAGACTGGAGCAGTTTAAATTGAGTCCAAAAGAAATGGGATTATTCAAAAGTTACACTACAGAAGGCAACAGAAAATTGCATTATGCTTGTCAGTAAAAGCAAAAAAAAATAAGAAACCACTGTGGTACTCTGCAGATGTGGCCAAAATAGTAAAAATTAAAAAGTTAGCATTTAGTAATTTAGAAAAACCCCAGAGTGAGGAAGACAGAATGATCTATAAGATTAGGCAGAAAGAGGCTAAGCAAGTTATAAGAGCTTCCAAATCACACACAGAAGAGAAAATAGCACAGTCAGTAAAAAAAAGGGGACAAAACATTTTTAGATACATAAATGAGAAAAGGAAAGTAAAAGAAGGATTAGTTAGATTAAAAACAAAAGAAGTGAGGTATGTAGAAGAGGATAAAGGTCTAGCTGCATGCCTCAATGAATATTTTTGTTCAGTATTTATAGGTGAAAATGAAGGAAAGGACCTCAGTTAGGAAAAAGGACAAATGAGTCATTTGTTACATGTGAGTTTACAGAGGAAGAGGTTCTATTTCAACTGTCAAAAGTAAAGACAAATAAGTCAATGCGGCATGAAGGAATTCACTCAAAGTTATTAAAAGAGCTTAGTGGTGTACTAGCAAAAATATTAACATATTTATTTAACCAATCATTGTTAACAGGAGTAGTCCCAGAAGATTGGAAGTTATCAAATGTTGTGCCCATTCATAAGAAAGGTGGTAGGGAGGTGTCGGGCAACTATAGGCCAGTAAGCCTTACTTCAGTAGTGGGGAAAGTAATGGAAACCATGTTATAGGATAGAATTGTTGAACATCTAAAATTACATGGATTTCAAGATCAGAGACAACATGGTTTACTTCAGGGAGATCATGCCAAACTAATCGTATATATTTTTTTGATTGGGTAACTAAAATAATAGATCAGGGTGGTGCAGTAGACATTATTTATCCTAGCTATAAGAGAAGGCCAGGGACTAATGAAAGTATTTAGAAAATTGGGCAGACTACATGGGCCGAATGGTTCTTATCTGCCATCACATTCTATGTTTCTAGGTTTTGATCTCCAAACCAGCCCTCATAGCATAAGGATGTCGCATGGATAGTGTTTGATCTGCTTGGGCCGGCAGGGGAGATGGGAGATTGCGGCCCACCAGGCTTTTGGCCGATGGCCTGTTTTGATAAATTTCTCTCTACTATGATCTTATTGCCATCGGATTATAATCAGCATATAATGATTTCTATGAACACTGTCTCATCTCATTCTGCAGTCACTTGTATACACATCCAGAGACATAACACATATTAAATGTAATGTGATGGCATTGTCAGGAGCATTCTAACCTAGAATTAGGGGGAGCGGTTCACCCCGGTTGACAGGCATCAGGTGGGTGCACATAGCTCTGTAGATTCAGACCTTGTGAGCAGTGGGTAAGCTCCTAAAATCAGCCTGCGCTCTGACTGTATGGCTGTCTTGCCATCCTGTACTAATGCCTGGAGCTGGGATCATCCCAGCATTAGTACAGAGCTGCAGGGAGCAGTGCAATCACGGAGCTGTGCAAAACAGACCGATCCCAGCAGCAAACCACGGGACACCAGGGATCTAAATAAAAACAAAACGTATGTGAGTAAATGTGTTGTGAGTATGTGTGTGTGCATATGAATGTGAGTGTGTGTATGAGTCTGTGTATGTGAGTGTGTGTATGAGTCTGTGTTGTTTGTGTGTGTGTGAATATGTGTGTATGCATATGAATGAGAATGTGTGTGAGTATGTATGTGTATGTGTATATATGAATTTGAGTATGTGTATATGAATGTGAGCATGTGACTGTATGAATGTATCTGTGTATGTATATGAATTTGATTCTATGTGTTTGTGATTTCCCTAACAAATGGTTATGCAGTTATTTTTACAGTTTGACTCATTTGGCATACATGTTGTAGCTTTGTTTTCACTTCCCCACAATTCACTGTAAGTGAATAAACCTCAATTCTTTTTAATATCACAACTTTTTGCATACAGCTATAAAAAACGTATATTATTATATATTATTTTTGAATGTTATTTTCTGCTCCTTTTGGGAAACACTGGCTTTATATGTTTGTGCATGGCATCTTCTTGTTATATCAGCAAAATCAGAGCCATAAAATTGCTTTCACCAGCGATAATGGTAATTTCTCATTTGTTAAAGAGTTCTTTGACCTGACTTTTATAATGACCCAATTATACCTATTTACTGCAATAGGGTTCCATGCCCTTTTAACTTTTGACACAGTGTTTAATATGCACACAAACACAATGAAAGCCACAGGAATATCCCTTAATGTATAGCTTGCATTTCAAGTTACTATAAAAAATAATACAACAAAGACTGTCAGAACTTGGAATAAATAATAAATAATACTAATCATTTTTTACTTATAAATATTAGAGGCACCTATGTCACAGAGCCTAGCATCAGTCTCATAGGTGTGAAAAATACAAATTATAGATCTAATATGTTATCCTGGTGTCAATAACCATAATGGACAGGGTGGTACAGAAAAGCCAGGTTAACAGGAACCTCTGTGGGTGGCCATTTCCCTTTCTGGTGTCAAGGCTAGACAGCCCAGCACACAAACCTCAGAGTTAAATGTATACTAAACTGCAGAAATTATGTCCTTAGGGTGGCCCAAACAAAACTAAGCCAATAACTAAAGCTCACACCACAGTCAAAACGGGATCTGAGTTAAGAGGAGTGGCCGTATATAGCCATAGTCTAGTTTCTATCGGACTGCGTCAAAAATGGTAGCTAAACATGTGCAACCTGAGTGGCGTCAAAATATGTCCAAGCATAGCTAAGGTATCATGAGGTATTGAAGTCACCCCAATGCTGAAGTGTAATGACAGCAGAAGCAGGCCCCTCTGTCTCCATTAACTATAAGGGATGAGTCCCCTCACTGTGCACAAATGGCAACAGGACTTATAGGAAAACTCCACACACGTAAAGCGCTTTAGCTTGCTGAAGTGCTTTATGTGTGAGAGTATGTCCTCTTTTTTTCCAAAGATTTTGCAGAAATGCAGATTTCAATAGAAATATATAAATAAACCTGGTGCACTGCATAGCTGTCAGACATACTGGTCTCTCCAGGCAGGCAATTGCTCAGAGGACCTGCCTTGCAAAGACTTCTCATTGAACTGCATTGGAAAGTCAGTGATTGGATGGCCACATAATGTCTAGGAGGGGCTGAAAAGGGAGGGTTTGCAAAGCCTGCAGACAAGAGATCTGCAGCTTTTGCAGGCTGTGTTAGATATACCCCCAATGCAAAGAACAATAATATTTAAATGCATGTTTTCATTGTTGGTACATCTACTAAACAGTGATTTTACTTTATGTATTTTTTTTACATTTGGGCAGTGGAGTGTCTCTTAATTCTAAATTAAATTAAGACAAGGAGAGACTGGAAACTGAAGAGAAATGAAAACATGAACAAGGCAGCGAATATAGGACATTTGAATAAAAGGCTAATAACCTGACTGGGATGTGACAGGAAATGTAAGAGAGTTTGGGGCACCCCTTAAGGATACATGACATGTGTGACATGTCATGACTCCCTTTTATTCCAGAAGTTTGGTCCTTAAAGGATTAAACATGGAGCTGGGTATCTGTGGAACAGGGGTAAATATGGGGGACAGAAACTGGAAGTCTGTGGGTGATGTTAGAATAGGGGAAATTGGAAACAGAAGATACTGAAAACATGTTCCTTTTCTAGATAGTAAGCAGATGCTTGGTATTAAATATGAATACATTTACATTTGTAAATCAATTCAAAATTGCTAATGTTTGCATCAAAGATTAGGCTGAATTTAAGGAATTAAAGGAATTAAAGCCGTGGGAGAAAATAGCCAAGACACCCTGTACATTTGATATTTGTTTCTAAAAGGAATGAAGTTCTGCATCTTCAACAGTTTTTTTCTTTTCTTTTGTTAATCCTATATAATGTGCATCAGATAGTGTACATAATTGAAACAGGAGAATAGGTTTATATATATAAATAATAAAATATTCATAAAGTGAGGAATACTTGAGCACCCTTTAATTGTTGTGCCTTTTTGGTGGATCCAAGCTTTTTGTCGAACACATTAGAAAGCGTGTATTGGTTTTTTTTCAATCCCCGAGGCAACATATGGAGTGCTCTGATAAGCCTTGAGCATAATTGCTAGTCTCCTTTCTCCCATGAAAGTTACATTTTCTCCTGAGATTTTCCTCAGCTTGCATTCTGATATTGTTTACTGCGCTGGAAGATTTCAAAATGCCCAAAGCTCCAATTGATGGGCATATTTCAGTCAATGCTTTTTTTTACTTTGTATACCACATTACTGATGACTTGGACATACTGTTCTTATTTGTCAAGGCAAAGCATTTCCGCTAGTACAGAACTGTTAATCAATGTTCTTTGAAAGTTATTGCCAGTGGCTTAGGATAATTGTGAATTTTTATGTTTACCAAAAAATCCAATATAAGTCCTCATTTTCCTTTATGGGACTGTCACACTTTGC
Organism: Pelobates fuscus; assembly: GCF_036172605.1. Lineage (NCBI taxonomy): Eukaryota > Metazoa > Chordata > Amphibia > Anura > Pelobatidae > Pelobates > Pelobates fuscus. The sequence goes on along the minus strand of NC_086320.1, from coordinate 289,739,575 downwards.
TGGGTGTACAAGCTTCTACAGAGTTTCCATAGCTGTATTTTATAACAGACTGCAGGTAAAAAACATCTAAAAAGAATGGCCCTATAAAGAACTTGGCTGTTACATTGATATCCATATACCTTCTTTGTACAGTTTCAAATATATATATTTATTTATTTTTTTTGTAATTTTTTTTTTTTTTATGTTTCAGTTAGAGCTAGTTGTTTTAATATAACCTTAACCTTTTGTCTTACATTTGTTCTTGTTAGAATGCGGGTGACATTACTCCATTTAGTGCATCCTTTAATTTTTTTTTTTTGACAATCTTTCTTTTTCTTTTAGTACACAGACAAGACACATAGCCATAAGGTAGAAACAACAGACAAGACACATAGCCACAAGGTAGAAACAACAGACAAGACACATAGGTGCCATACGGTGCCTACGTCTGCAAATGAGTGACAGACAAAATAGGTACACATTAGGGAGCGTGTCAAATCAATACTTCACAGTTAACATTGATATAAAAGATTAGTGGATCAGTAACTTGCAGTGGAAGTCTCAGGTATGAGGCACTGTAGTTAGTGCATGCTTTCTAATCTTTATGTCATACATATTTTCCAATAAACTATATTTTAAATAACGCATAGGCTAAAATTCCCATTACAGCCCTAAGTGCTTTGTTGGATTTTTTATGTCTTATTTCATATGTATATGCACCGTTTCTTATGTATACATATATTTAGTCAAAATATCTATTTAAAAAAAAAATCAAAACCAACTGATGTGATTTAGGGGTAAACAGAGTGTTACCAGTGTTAATTTCGTCGACTAACAACTTTCGTCAGATTTAGTCGGCTAAAATATTGGAGATTTGAGTTCCGGTTGGCGTATCGAAGTGAACAGTCGCACATCACAGGAGCTCCGTGCTGAAACCAGAAAAACGCACACTTAAACTGTCAAAACTTACCACCGCTGACCGCAGCCTGCACGCAGGTATCCCACACGACGAATGGGTCGCAAACACAGAAAAAAGGCGACAGAAATGACAGCCCCAGGTCTCACAATCGGGGAAATGTGGAGGCGAGCACGCGGCCCGAGCGAAGCCAATATGGCGGCGCTCCACGGAGGTTGCACGGACTTCTCGGACGAGTATTCCGATGAAGCAGAAGAGGACTACCCCCTAACCCCTGACCCGAAGCCAAAGCAAACCCCAAGCCCTGCAAAGAAGGACCCTGATGCCGAGCTTGTGACCACTGGGGTGCTAAAAACCCTGCTGGCGGACCTACAACATAATATCCTCACTGATACCGCGGCCTTGAGGGGCGAACTACAAGGCCTGACAGGCCGTATCACGGTGCTAGAGGCTTCCACCCAACAGCACGAGAGCACTATTGCCACGTTGCGGGGCGAGCTGAAAGAGCTGCACCATAAACACGCATTGCTGGAACGGCGCTTGGATGCCCAGGAGGATACGAAAAGGCGATGCAATGTTAAAGTCAGAGGGCTACCGGACGAGATACCGGAGACAGAAGTCCCACGTACAATCGATCGCCTACTAACCAGCATACTCCCTTCAGGTAACCGTACCTCTACCAAACCCACAAGCATCTTCCGGATCCCAAAACCAGCCAAAGCCCCTAAATCAGCCACCAGGGACACTATACTTACCTTTAAAAACGGAACAGACAAGGCTACGGTCCTAACCGCCCTCCGGGGAAAAACCCCCTTACAATTTGAGAGCGCAAAGCTGACATTCTTCGAGGATCTGTCAGGAGGCACCCTAGCGTGGAGAAGATCACTCCGACCCCTCACTACCACACTCCAGCAACATAACATTCCGTACCGCTGGCGGTTCCCCAGCTCACTCCAAGTGCAGCGCGGAGAAACAATCCACCATATTCACGACCCACAGGATGCTGCTGACCTGCTACAGACTTTGGGCCTAACACGCGACTTACTCCTCCAGGCGGGCCCCAAAGCCACTGCCACTCCGACTCACGGCTGGAACCCGGCAACCAGCACTCCGTTCGTTCCTCGGAACCTCACGCCGGTCACATATGCCGCGGTCACCACCTGAACAGAGGACATTAATGGGGTACAAGCTTGAAGCCTCTTTCCCTATGGACGCTGTCCATACTGCACTGCAACCTCTTCAAAAGAGACTTTCTGACAAGATTGAACTATTCACGTAATATACACTGTCAACTAAATGTTTAAATGTTTACTGCTTACTGCTAAACGTTTCAGCACCTCCATGAGTCTTTATACCCTAGTATAGCGTCTCAAAGCACGTATCAGACTTACTCTTAGATAACCCGCCACTTATTTTGCATGCCTATATGGCGCTCAACTTGTTTCTCCCTCATGTTTATTTCCTCTCTCTACCTCTCTCAAGTAGGCATAGTTTGTGTTGCCCTCAGCCTAATTCACACGTTGTATATACCTAATAACGGAGCATAGACTGGGTGGATTTACTGTCATACACCTGCCGTTACTTATAGGACCGCAACCATGCTAGGCGACGCCAAGACCCCAGGGGACTTTTCGGTCTGTGCCCGGCCAGAGCCGAACATTAGGGTAGGCCGCCACTCACCAACTCTCCCTGCCGCACGGCGGCCTGGACTGCTGTCATGCTATCACATCATTGCAGCCATCGAGGAATATGTCCCGCCAGTTTTTAATTTTTAATTTTACCTTTAATTTTTCATGCCCTACATCCCCGAGACAAGCGAAAGATAGATAGTTTATGATCTGTTTTTGTAACGTACTGTTTAATTAATTAATTAATATTATTCCCACACACTGAGCAACAACCATCTGTAACACTTATACTCACTACCAGCCAATACTAGTTGTTACACTATAATTGTAAATTAGTGCAGTAGAACAGACAGCGACCTTATTGACAATAACTCATGTATCACTATGCAATGTATTTGATAACCAGTGATCCTGCAAAGCACAACAAAAATCACCATAATAGGAACGGAGTGGCCTAGCACGGAACATATGTTGTTTTCTGCACTGTTTTATATTGTGCCAGAGTTAAACAGGTACCTCACCCGTCCTAACAAGCAGCACAAGGGTACATACTTAATATAAGTTAATGACAGGATCTGTCCACTGTTCCGCCTAATTTTGCGACCTACCATATATTGCCTGAATACCCATTCTCAGTAGCCTAAGACTTGCTCCACACGGATTATACACCCATGCCTGCACTAACCTACTGGTATAGTGTTGCTACTGTTGATCCTTAGTACATCTAGCCTGTCGGGCAGCATCACATACATATACTCAGTATGGCAGTTCTGCTAGGTCAGCATAGCCTGTAAATTCATGTCTGTTTATTCATAGCCTAGCCCAGAGTTAAGCGAGCGCTATAATATTGTTACTTTTCTATTTTTCCTCATTTTAATTTTCCTACTCTGCTGTGACCCTACTAACACGCAACTTAGCAGTTAGGCTCCACGAGCTATGCTTACTTTTTTAACCAACTGGATTTTGTGTCGCACTGGATGACAAAAACTAGGCACTATTGTACCCTTAGCATCGTATGCTTAAATCTATACTTAAGTTTCAGAAGCAACATTGATATAACCCCTTAGCATGTGACAAACAGTTTTTCCCGCGTTGTAATTATCGTCCGACTATATGTTTGATTTCCAGTGTACATGTTTCCCTCTCAATGTCTGACATACTATGTTCCTACTTGTACGCTACCTTTTCAAAAAAAAAAAGTGCAGTTTTATTCTTCTATATGCTACTAAGATCTCATGTGAAACACTTGTACCCTATAATGCATAATGACGTACCGATAACTACGCTTGTTAATCCACTGCACGATGACAATATATAAGCCTGTTCGTCTTTCAACCCGTCACCTACTCTGAATACTACTAAAAATGTGCACTGATTTTCTATGCCATACGACTGTTAAAATCTGTCAGTGTGTCTGCCTGCCCCAGCGGCTGTGGCGGTGCCGATCTGCCGATCTATTGTTCGATCTATTGTTGTGTCCTTGGGCCCAGTGGTCTAAATGTTTTACAGTTTATCTCTAGTCCTAAACCTAAAAACATGTAATTTTCTGTCACTCTGCACATAGGACTAAGACCCGGAAACTAATTATAAAAAGTGCAGCACCTCGGATTAATGCTTAACTACTTACTACCTGATGTCCGGCTAATCCTCCTTACGTATCTACTAGTTACACAAAAATCTGTATTGTTTCTATTGTTCTATTTTATTGTTATGCAGTCACGTGTGAGCCATTGATCTATCTATTTAATATATAAAAAGAGGCAGAAGACTATCTGAGGTGATTTATACAGAGCTGTTATGACCCCTACATGTATTTACTGTATCATCTCCCTCTCTTCATTCTGTATCCTTGCAATTTTATGCCTCAATAAAAGAAAGATTGACAAAAAAAAAAAAAATATTGGAGATTTAGTCGACTGAAACTATACTAAAACTAAAACAATTCAGATGACTAAAATATGACTAAAACTAAAATGGCTTTTAAGTACAAATGACTATGACTAAAATTAAATTGAAATTTGCCACCAAAATTAACACTGGCAGGTAAGACACATTGGTGAGGGAGGAGAGGAAATGAGACACATGGGGGGCTGGGGGCTTGAGACATATAGGGGGCTGGAGGAATGAGACACATGAAATGGCTGGGAGAATGAGACACAGGAGGGGGCTGTGGGAATGGGATGCATAAGGGGCTGGGGGAATGAGACACATGAGGGTGCTAGGGGAATGAGACACATGAAGGGGCTGGGAGAATGAAACACAGGAGATGGCTAAGGGAATGAGACACATGGGGGTTGGGAGAATGAGGAACATGAGGGGGCTAGGAAAATGAGACACAGGAGGGGGCTGTGGCAATGAGACACATGGGTGGGCTGGGTGAGTAAGACACATGGGGTGCTAGGGGATTGAGACGCATGACGTTGCAGGAGGAGTGAGATAAATGGGGGTCTGGGAGAATGAGACACTGAGGGGCTGGGGGAATGTGACACTGAGGGGCTGGGGGAATGAGACACATGAGGGGGCTGGGGGAATGAGACACATAGGAGGCTAGGGGACTGAGACACATGGGGGGCTGGAAGAATGAGACACATTAAGGGGCAGGGGGCGAAAGAGTCGCGTGGAGAGGCTGGGGGAGAATTAAGACACATGAGAGGCTGGGGGAATAAGACACATGGGGGAGATAAGATTCATGCTGGGACTGAGGGGGTAGACCAATACAGATGTCCCGAATAGTTCGCTGGCAAATAGTTCCCGGCGAACATAGCCTGTTCGCGTTGGCCACAGCGGGCGAACATATGCGATGTTCGGTCCGCCCCCTATTCGTCATCATGGAGTAAACTTTGACCCTGTACCTCACAGTCAGCAGACACATTCCAGCCAATCAGCAGCAGACCCTCCCTCCCAGACCCTCCCACCTCCTCGACAGCATCCATTTTAGATTCATTCGGAAGCTGCATTCTTAGTGAGAGGAGGGACAGTGTAGCTGCTGCTGATTTAATAGGGAAATCGATAGCTAGGCTAGTGTATTCGGTGTCCACTACAGTCCTGAAGGACTCATCTGATCTCTGCTGTAAGGACAGCACCCCAAAAAGCCCTTTTTAGGGCTAGAACATAAGTCTGCTTTTTTTTTTTCCTGTGTAATCTAATTGCAGTTGCCTGCCTGCCAGCGTGTGTGTCAGGCTCACAGCGTATACTGTGCCCACTTGCCCAGTGCCACCACTCATATCTGGTGTCACAATAGCTTGCATAAAAAAAAAAAAAAAAAAAATAATCTTTTTTGACTGTAATATAATAGCCAGGGGCGTATTAGCCGCGAGGCAAACAAGGCATTTGCCTTGGGTGGCATTTTCCAGGGGGCGGAAAAAAACGCCGCCCCCAAATGCCCAGGGCAAATGCCTTGTTAGCCTTGCGGCTAACTGACAAGGCCTCTGGGCGGGCGGGCAGGCGGCTGGCGAGGGAGCACTTCCTCTGAGCTGTCTGCTCAGCTCCCTCGCGCGCCGCAGAGTGAGGCTGGGAGCCGGAATATGACGTCATATTCCGGCTCCGCCTCCCAGCCTCACTGTGCGGCGCGCAAGGGAGCTGAGCAGACAGCTCAGAGGAAGTGCTCCCTCGCCAGCCGCCCGCCAGCACCGCCCAGCACTGGACCACCAGGGAGAGAGGGAATCCCCCCCCCAGCATTCCCAAAGGTAAGGAGGCTGGGGGGGGGGGGGTTAAATAAAACCAGCCACTGGACCACCAGGGAGAGAGGGAATCCCCCCCCCCCAGCATTCCCAAAGGTAAGGAGGCTGGGGGGGGGGTAAATAAAACCAGCCACTGGACCACCAGGGAGAGAGGGAATCCCCCCCCCCCAGCATTCCCAAAGGTAAGGAGGCTGGGGGGGTTAAATAAAATAAATAAAAAAGTGAGTGTGTGTGTGTGTGTGTATGTCAGTGTGTGTGTGTGTATGTCAGTGTGTGTGTGTGTATGTCTGTTAGTGTGTGTGTATGTCAGTGTGTGTGTGTATGTCTGTTATTGTGTCTGCGTATGTCTGTTAGTGTGTGTGTGTGTGTGTCTGTTAGTGTGTCTGTGTATGTCTGTTAGTGTGTCTGTGTATGTCTGTTAGTGTGTGTCTGTGTATGTCTGTTAGTGTGTGTCTGTGTATGTCTGTTATTGTGTCTGTGTATGTCTGTCAGTGTGTGTCTGTTAGTGTGTCTGTGTATGTCTGTTAGTGTGTGTGTGTGTCTGTTAGTGTGTGTGTGTGTGTATGTATGTTAGTGTGTGTGTGTGTGTCTGTATGTCTTGGTGTGTGTGTGTGTGTCTGACTGTGTGTGTGTCTGTTAATGTGAGTGTGTGTGTGTATCTGCTAGTGAGTGTCTGTTAGTGAGTGTGTCTGTTAGTGTGTGTGTGTGTGTGTCTGTTAGCTAGTGTATGCGTATCTGTCAGTGAATGTGTGTGTGTATTTAGAAGGCGGGGCGGGGGAAGGGTTGGGTGGGGTGGCGCGGGTGGGCGGGAGGGGGGCGCCTGAGTTTTGTCCTGCCTAGGGCAGCACAAAACCAGGATACACCACTGATAATAGCAGTCAGTTTCCTTCACACGTGTGCGTTTCAGGGCCTGCCAGGGCACAGTGTCACACCAGTACAACTCATATCTGGTGCAGGTTATCTGGTGCAGGTGCATGATACACCCAACTGGAAAAGAGTTCACATATTATTCACAAGTCCATAAATCATTCTCTAGAATAGACCACATACTGGTATCGGGACCACTGCTACCGAGAATCACCCAGTACGTAATCGGTGACATAGTGTGGTCTGACCATGCACCACTTACAATTACAATAAGAGGCTCCTTCCCCCATAGGGGCAGGGCGCCTTGGCGCTTAAATGACTCCCTATTGCACGATCTGGCCTTCCTCTCACAAATGACACAACATCTGGAACAATACTTCCAGACCAATGACACCCCAGATATAACACCCACCTCACTATGGCAAGCACACAAACCGACCATACGAGGGCTACTAATCAGTAGGGCCTCATACGTCAAACGCACGTCCAACTCAGAATATCTGACCCTGCTGCGCACAATTAGAGACGCTACAACCGCACACACGATCAACCCAGATAAAACCCATCTCACGACGATTGCGACCGCTACGCAACACCTAAATGATATCCACGCAGCCAAAACGGCCTACACAATGCAACGCCTAAATTTGAGACAATACTCCCAAGGTAATAAAGCAGGGAAAGCTTTGGCAGCTCAGCTAAAAAAAAAACAAGCCCGATCCAAAATTCCCTACCTATTTTCAAACAAAGGGGATAGACTTTACAACCCCCAAGACATAAATGACGAAATGGCCAAATTCTATCACAACCTATATAACTTAGAGCAAGATGGCAAAACCCACCAACCGACAGAATTGGAAATCAATAATTTTCTAGACCTCACGAATCTGCCATCACTGACGTTGCAACAAAAAGAACTGATACAAGCTCCCATTTCCACGCAAGAAATACTACAAACCATAGCGTCCTTACCCCCCGGGAAATCTCTGGGTCCAGATGGCCTAACAAACCATTACTACAAGACATTTGCTACAATACGGGCCCCCCACATGACTCCAGTGTATAACCACATCATCACAGCGGGCATAATGCTAAAAGAAATGCTTATGGCACATGTAGTGACGCTCCCCAAACCAGGGAAACCACCAAACAAGAGCCAAAATCTGTGTCCGATTTCACTCCTCAACACAGATACAAAAATATTAGCTAAAATATTTGCCAATAGGCTGGCCCCAATCATACCCACATTAATCCACGCAGACCCGTGGGGTTTGTGGGAGGACACCAGGGAGCAGATGGGGTGAGGAAGGTACTGGATCTGTTGGGTGGGCTGCGGGGGGAAGTGCGCCAAGTGTGTTGGTATCACTGGATGCCGAAAAGGCTTTTGATCGCCTCCACTGGCCCTTCCTCCACGCAGTCCTAGGGAAATTTGTATTCCCCCCACGGTTCACCGCGCTAATTCACGCGCTGTACTCCTGTCCCTCGGCCCAGGTGGTGAACGGGGGTTTCTCCTCGAACAGCTTTAACATAGCCAATGGCTCTCGCCAAGGCTGTCCCCTATCCCCGATAATGTACATACTCGCTTTAGAACCCCTTACACAACTAATCAGAAACGACCCCAAGATACAAGGCATCAGAGTTAAAAACAAAGAATACAAACTCACACTATTCGCGGATGACATCCTCCTTACACTACAAAACCCACAAAGCTCGCTAGCCACACTACACAAGCTGATTCACCAATATGGAAACTGTTCCTACTACAAATTAAACATAACTAAAACACAAGTGATGGGAATTAACATCCCACAGCCGGAGATGAATCACCTCAAAGAAGCGTTTGCATATGAATGGCGCACAGACCACCTCAAGTTTCTGGGGATAGCCCTGACAAAGACCTTGGCAGGCACCCACAAAGCAAACTATGCCCCACTTCTCACAGAACTCAAAACTCTCATACATAGCTGGAAGGGGAAATTTATCACATGGGTGGGCAGAATAGCAGCAGCAAAAATGCTACTCCTCCCGAGAATACAATATCTATTTAGGACGATCCCCCTGACGGTTCCCAATAGCTTGCTATGCGAAATACAGAAGGTAATTAATTCGTTCATATGGAATAACACTAGACCTAGGGTCGCAAAAACCACCCTCTACAAAGCATTCCCACTGGGAGGCATGGGCTTACCAAACATAACCAACTATTACAAAGCGTCCATCCTAAGCCAGGTGCTAGCCACTAGCGGCAACCCCAACCCCCCACAATGGGTGCACCTGGAAGCATTCTACACAAATGACTTCACCATAGCGTCCCTGGCCTGGATGTCCAGAAAGTTGCGACCAAAATTTAAGGATATCCTCCCCACAACAAAACTCACTTTACAAATATGGGATCAATTTGGGGACATACGCGTTTGGAAAGGGGGTACCTCCTTAGCAATGCCCCTGGAAACATTAGCCCTAATAATACCGGGTTTTAACCCCAGGTTGTGGCACAATCACGACATCACTCATCTTTTCCACTTACATCAAGGTCCAGCACTAAAAACATTTGAGAACCTCCAAACACAATATGGAGTACCCAACAAAGCACTTTTTTTCGTACATGCAAATCATGTCATGGTTTAAAACACAAACGATCTGCTCGTACAACCCTGTAAATGGTCTATAGCTGACGGAGGTGGAAAAATTAAGCCTTAACCTAAAACCACGAAAAAAATGATATCTTTGGCCTACGCTAGCTATAGCACCACAGTAGAACCCCAAGCATACACGTTCACAAAAGCATGGGACCGAGAAATGAGAACCCAACTTACTGAGAGCCAATGGGCCAAAGTATTTCGGGCACATACGAACCTCACACTGTGTACCTCCCACATAGAGATCATGCGAAAGATCTTGTACAGGTGGTACATGGTACCAGTAGGGTTCCAGAAAAGCAACCCCAGCATACCAGATACATGCTGGCGATGCTCCAACAACAAAGGGTCCATGCTACATATCTGGTGGTCTTGCCCGGAACTGAAGCAATACTGGTCAGACATCACAACACTGATACGGGAGAGCACGGGGGTTAGCCTCCAACAGTCCCCCGAAATTTACCTACTACAACTATTTCCGGAAGATCTCCATAGAACCCAAACATACCTTATATCATATATTGGTAGCGGCCCTCCAAACAATAAGCAGACATTGGCGCGACCCAAACCCACCAAAAATAGCAAAATGCATTACAGCATTACAGCTGACAAAACGCTATGAAATAATGGTGCGAAAAAACACATTACCAAAACCATTTATAAGGGCAGCATGGGAACTATGGGAGAAATATGTGGAAACAATACAGGGATGATTCCCCTACGCAACCGCACTATAGGATAGCCTCATAAATCTACAAGGCACATGGCCCACTCCGACAGCTGTGACCATCATAATGACAAACACAGTGTATTGTAAGCATCTACAATTGAAAGTAGAAAACAACTAATAAGACGACAAAGAAAGACACTCGTGATATACATGTATATGAGATAACCATGTAATGCACCTACACACGGCACTGCAGCTAAGCAATGTAATGTAGACTTCTAGAGGAAAATATTGACTCTCCTAAATTCCTCTCTTCTGTCCCCCTACCCACTTTTCCCACTGTTACACTGTTAAACATGTCAGCAGATTGGCAAGTCGAAAGACTACTACATTCTAACAAGAAACAAACTGAGAAACTTGTCATTATTTGTAACACTCCTTGTTATACCCTGCTTGTAATTATCTGTTGATATAATAAAATACAAATAATAAAAAAGAAAACACTTTTTTGACTGGGAAATAATAGCAGTCAGTTCCCTTCACACGTGTGCGTTTCAGGGCCTGCCAGGGCACAGTGTCACACCAGTGCAACTCATATCTGGTGTAACAGTAGTGTACATTTAAAAAAAAAAACTAGAAATTTGACTGTGAAATAATAGCAGTCAGTTTCCTTCACACGTGTGCGTTTCAGGGCCTGCCAGGGCACAGTGTCACACCAGTGCAACTCATATCTGGTGTAACAGTAGTGTACATTTAAAAAAAAAAACTAGAAATTTGACTGTGAAATAATAGCAGTCAGTTTCCTTCACACTTGTGCGTTTCAGGGCCTGCCAGGGCACAGTGTCACACCAGTGCAAATCATATCTGGTGTAACAGTAGTGTACATTAAAAAAAAATAGAAATTTGACTGTGAAATAATAGCAGTCAGTTTCCTTCACACGTGTGCGTTTCAGGGCCTGCCAGGGCACAGTGTCACACCAGTGCAACTCATATCTGGTGTAACAGTAGTGTACATTTAAAAAAGAAAACACTTTTTTGACTGTGAAATAATAGCAGTCAGTTTCCTTCACACGTGTGCGTTTCAGGGCCTGCCAGGGCACAGTGTCACACCAGTGCAACTCATATCTGGTGTAACAGTAGTGTACATTTAAAAAAAAAACTAGAAATTTGACTGTGAAATAATAGCAGTCAGTTTCCTTCACACGTGTGCGTTTCAGGGCCTGCCAGGGCACAGTGTCACACCAGTGCAACTCATATCTGGTGTAACAGTAGTGTACATTAAAAAAAACCTAGAAATTTGACTGTGAAATAATAGCAGTCAGTTTCCTTCACACGTGTGCATTTCAGGGCCTGCCAGGGCACAGTGTCACACCAGTGCAACTCATATCTGGTGTAACAGTAGTGTACGTTAAAAAAAAAACTAGAAATTTGACTGTGAAATAATAGCAGTCAGTTTCCTTCACACGTGTGCGTTTCAGGGCCTGCCAGGGCACAGTGTCACACCAGTGCAACTCATATCTGGTGTAACAGTAGTGTACATTTAAAAAAGAAAACACTTTTTTGACTGTGAAATAATAGCAGTCAGTTTCCTTCACGCGTGTGCGTTTCAGGGCCTGCCAGGGCACAGTGTCACACCAGTGCAACTCATATCTGGTGTAACAGTAGTGTACATTTAAAAAAAAAAACTAGAAATTTGACTGTGAAATAATAGCAGTCAGTTTCCTTCACACGTGTGCATTTCAGGGCCTGCCAGGGCACAGTGTCACACCAGTGCAACTCATATCTGGTGTAACAGTAGTGTACGTTAAAAAAAACTAGAAATTTGACTGTGAAATAATAGCAGTCAGTTTCCTTCACACGTGTGCATTTCAGGGCCTGCCAGGGCACAGTATCACACCAGTGCAACTCATATCTGGTGTAACAGTAGTGTACATTTAAAAAAGCAACACTTTCTTGACTGTGAAATAATAGCAGTCAGTTTCCTTCACGCGTGTGCGTTTCAGGGCCTGCCAGGGCACAGTGTCACACCAGTGCAACTCATATCTGGTGTAACAGTAGTGTACATTTAAAAAAAAAAACTAGAAATTTGACTGTGAAATAATAGCAGTCAGTTTCCTTCACACGTGTGCATTTCAGGGCCTGCCAGGGCACAGTGTCACACCAGTGCAACTCATATCTGGTGTAACAGTAGTGTACGTTAAAAAAAACTAGAAATTTGACTGTGAAATAATAGCAGTCAGTTTCCTTCACACGTGTGCATTTCAGGGCCTGCCAGGGCACAGTATCACACCAGTGCAACTCATATCTGGTGTAACAGTAGTGTACATTTAAAAAAGCAACACTTTCTTGACTGTGAAATAATAGCAGTCAGTTTCCTTCACGCGTGTGCGTTTCAGGGCCTGCCAGGGCACAGTGTCACACCAGTGCAACTCATATCTGGTGAAACAGTAGTGTACATTTAAAAAAAAAAAAAAAAAAAATTGACTGTAATAGATTGAATAGCAGTTAGTTGTCTGCAAGCGTGTGTGTCAGGCCTACAGCGTCTACTCTGCCAACTTCTGCCAGTGCACAGTGCCACTCATATCTGTTGTCACAGTAGCTTGCACACATAGTACCACTAATCGAAAAAAAAATGACAGGCAGAGACAGGCCACCCCGCAGGGGCCGTCGTGGCCGTGGTTCTGTGATTCCCTTTGGCCCTAGAATAATGCCCAGTGTTCAGAAGTACCCTGAACTTGAAAAGTTCTGAGGACATAGTTGACTGGCTAACACAGGACACCCAATCTTCTACAGCTTCTGCTCGGAACCTCGACGCACCATCCTCCTCCAGCTTAGCTTCGGGCACCTCTTCGGGTTACCACTCGCCCGCCTGCTGCCACCACCAACACTAGCACCACAGCCGCTTCACTTGATCTGTCAGAGGAGTTATTTACACATCAGTTGGAAGAAATGAGTGATGCGCAACCATTATTGCCAGAGGATTTAGATAACAGGGATATGTCTCAGTCAGGCAGCATCTTTCACTGATTGGCTAGTAAGAGAATTGAAACAGTCCTAAATGCTAGTTGACATGGTGAAGGACCATTACATTAAAATAAGTAAATGTATTTTAAAGTTACTTGCTTTAAACAATCACTATATTCTGCAACACTGCACAGTTTGGTAAACTACTAACTTATGGCACTTAACTAAATAAACTGTTAATTTACTTTCACTAAGAGTTGGAGACTGTTCATAAATCAAGTATAAGTTTTTGACATTTGTGGTTTTCCCAAGAGCAATAAGGCACTTTACTTGACTCCCCATTTTAATCTTTGTATTGTAAGGTCGTGGGCTATATAGTCAAGAACTTTGTATAAAAGAGCCTCTTCCATGGCTAGATCTCAGATTACAGGGAAGGACCTCCTTTTATATATATATTGGTATATTGTTCCTAATTATAAAGATCTGCAGAATTTGTTGGTTCTTTATAAATGCCAGTAATAATATTAATAATAATAACACTTGTGGAAATATTTCTTTAAGGGGATTTCTTAAGGAAATGTATTTTAGATACCGCACTCTATTCACGTCTATTCAATGGCTTCTACTTTCAAAAGGTTTATTCTCCTCTTTTTCTTTGATTTTCTCATTGCAAATTCTTTAATGTGTTCACTGTCACATTTATGATTCAAAACCCAATAGTGTGAAAGAAAACGATTTTAGGCTTTCCTTTCTATATTTCTTATATGTGCTAATGATATTACTTCCAATTGCCCAGAGAGGCTCAGCACATCCACACTGTAACAAGCAGATAAAAGAACTGGTCTTTAGGGAGTCATAACTCAATTGGTCAACGGATCATGCAGCTATTTGAAGACACTGTAGGTGACAGATCTATAGCAGTGATAGCACAGCTTTACCATGTATGCAATGGATTCACGTGGACTGAATGTTTACTCAGAGAAACCACCATAAATATATTTAATCATTTTTATATATTTAAAGAATTTTATCGAAATAGTACATATGTTTTACTAGCTGCTATTGCTAACATAACTACTGCCATGAGCAATCTGAAAAACGTCAGTGTTTGTGTGTGTGTGTGTGTGTGTGTGTTTCTGTCAGTGAGTATCTGCCTGTGTGTGTCAGTGAGTGAGTCAGTGAGTGTATGTATGTCAGTGAGTGAGTGTCAGTCTGTGAGTGAGTGTCTGTCAGTCAGTGAGTGTATGTCTGTCAGTAAGTGTATGTGTGTCTGTCAGTGAGTTTCTGTTTGAGTGTATGTCTGTCAGTGAGTGAGTGAAATGAGGGGGCGGCAAAATGGATCTTTGCCTTGGGCGGCAGAAATCCTTGCATCGGCCCTGTTGGCATGTCACATGAATGTCTTGATAACTGTCTAATCTCACACTGTAGTCACAAACACCTGAAGGACATTATACTTACTCTTACTAATCTGGCAACCCGGGTAACTCAGATAAGACACATATAAAAATGAGAAGGCACTTGCAGTGAGGACCTCTTGAGTAAAAAAGCCCAAGGTGTATTTCCCTCACAAACACAACAGTGGAAAGGACTGTGTATGAAGTCAGGAAACTAGTCCAAGTCCAAGGTGTTTTTGTGCTTAGTAATGTTAACTCACACATTGCAGTACACTGGGAAATATCCAGTTGGGCCAGTCAAAGCGTGAAGAACATTGAGATGGAGAGTTACTAGCTCAAAAACTAACCGCAGCGCCAGTCATTCAAAATATTATTGCAACAGACATGTATTCAATTTTATCATTTTAACCTTCAGAAGAATGATTTGTGCCTGCAGCCCACAGTCCCTTTCCAGATCTTCCACACTTGCCAGTTCTCCCAAATATAAGTAGGGCTATACTGGTATTTGGGGAGGATTGAACATTGCTAAACATTTAACATTGTTGCTACATTATTTGATTTTGTACACATAGCAGGCAAGTACCAAAACACCAGTGCTATTTGAAAATAGTGTGAGTTGTACAGGATGTGTTAGCCAGGGTAGCAGTTACAGAAATGAGGAATGCGACCACCTAGTTTACCATTAAACCATAAGTAAATGGTTTAACAGTCTACCAAAGGGCAGCAGCACCAGAACACTCAATATATCATCAAAGAGATTAAGTGCTTATTATAAAAAGAGGGTTTATTTATTATACACAATATATATATATATATATATATATATATATATATATATATATATATATATATATATATATATATATATATATATATAAACTGGAAACTGAATTGTACAGTTTTGAAAAATATAGCTGATTTGGAAAAATTATCTGACCGTTCACAGCTTGGTATTTTTAAAGAAACCTGTATAGCTGTATACTTATATAGGCAGACACTGTCACTCATGCACATTATGTACATGAAATAATATACACATATGATATTGTACTGAAATAAATACACTTACATATCATTGATATGGGCCTGAGTGGTGGCAAGGTCTACGTAAGGTGGATTTTGGGTTCTATGAATGTACAGTGTGATGTCATTGCGAGTGACATTATTCAGGCAATAGCCTACAGCACCAGTATCTTATTTTCTAAGCTCCTGTGGGCACACTGTCCCCCTTCTTTTTCTCCTGCATAAGTGGCAGTTTATAAAGTCCTCCCTGATTTTAACAGTTACCTAGTGGCCAGCCTGCTATTCATAAGTCCGATAGTCACATTGCATACTGTCATATACCTGCATATACTGCATTCACACATTACATGCACTGACAGTCTCATACAAATACATAAATACACTTTTTGATTGCAGTGTGAAATTACATAAAATTCTAAATACTGATGAATAATGCAAAAAAGGTTAAAAGTTCAAATTATATGTACTTGGGAATTATATAACTATCAGGAACACCACATTGAAAACCACTAAATTTTGAAATTCAGTTTTCAATTCCTTGCAATTCAGAGTTTGGGGAATCAACTCTTGGTGTTCAAACATGCATGGCTCTGTTTACATTGTGACAGGTTAACCATCTGAATTAGAATACTAAATAAACTGATTTTGTGTAAAAAGTTAAATTAATATGTCCAAAAATGTATTCAATATAAAATTTAGCAGATCCCTTGTAATTAACATGATACACACACAGCTGGCTCAGTCTCATCACGCACAGACAGCACACTGTTCAAAAACATATTCTTCCTTATCCCTACCCTTTTCTGTCCGCTATGCAGAGAAAATGCAATTTGACTCTCCAGCATGCACACAAGTAGTCAGTGGATTACTGTAAGAGAATTGTGAGGTCAGCAAATGATGTCACAGAGTAATTATGTCAGCATGAAACTGGATGGATGGATGAATGGCTGGTCAGAGGGAACAGTTACACTTTTTGCACCTGGATCACTGTGAGTGTATATGAGGTCAGCAAGCAATGTCACAGTTAGGAGAAATGATGGATGGAAGGACAGACAGACATTACAAATCCTTGGTTTTACATATATCTAGAATCAACAAGCATACCACTCTGCACTGCTAGACTGAGTGCACGTGCCTTCAATCTGTCTGTCCTTTCTCTTCTTCAAGGTGCATGAAAATATCCTATAAACGTATTCTGTCAAAGCTTGCAATTTCTTAAAATTATTGCGCGATGCTTTGGAAAAATTAACCCTATCTTTATTAAAAGAGACTCCACAATATTTGAAGACAAAACCACCCTATTAGAAAAAGAAACAGTGCATCATTATTTTCTTAAGCATTTTACCTACCCCTTCCTAGCACCTGAATCAAACTAGGTTCAATCACTGACCGCACAACATCTGGGTAATGAAACATTTATTTAATAAGTAAAACACATTTGTATCTGTTAACTATACGAATAGTATTAATTTGCATGTTACTCTAAACCAGGGGGTTACAGTAGACACGTTCTCCAAGGAATCCATGTATAAAGTGGAATTATGAGGCAGAAATTTGGTTCTTTGTTGAGCTCATTTGCATATGCCTACCCAGAATCCCTTGCAGTAGTGAGAGCACTGTTAAAGTGAGAATTCTGTGGGAAAAGCAAGTCTTATGGCTTGAATGGTGTGTGTTTTTGTGTTTAGTAATGTATTAACTATCCACTTACTTCAGATGGAAGGGGTTTTCATCCACACTTTTTTCCCCTCCACAACTCTCTTGGTATATATAGGTGTATAAAACTGTTGATCTTATAAAGGTGTGAGCTTTGAAATCACGTCTTCTCCATGAACTTTGTAGTGGCCTGGGGTCTGACCATAGAATTGGGCCTCGTCAGTGAGGTGTAGATGATATCCCTCTAGACACAGTGATTCAAGGCACATTATTTCCCCGATGCTGAAGAATAGGAAGAGGCACAGAAAATATGGATTTTAAACCCATTTGATAATAGTGCTATTGAGCAAGGCAGCCTTCCAGGATGCCTGAAAGAAAAACTTGTTGAACTTTCTACATACACTACTATACTGAAGACTATGCAGAACAAAGGCAGGAGTGAAACATTAGTGTTTTGGCAGAAACTGAAAAGTGAATACTCAGAAGATTGCACTTACAGAACTACTTCTTTTTCCTCAAACTACTTAGATGAAACAATTTTTTTTATCAAGTTGCAACTAAAAAGTAAAGTGAGAAACCATATGTCCTGAAAACAATCTCATTGTATTAATAAGTAGCTTGAACTAAGGGTTTGAAATGGTCATGTCATCCAAACAGGCCCAAATTGCTCATTTGACCAAACCATGTTGTGCAAGCCTACCTTTTATATTCACATTTAGGTTTAAGGTTTGTGAACAAGTTCTAATTGGAGAGGCGGAGCTTGCAACCAACAGGGTCGGAGTCGGACGCCATCTCGTCCAGCTCCTCGCAACTTGCCCTAATCGGACTAAAAATCACAGCCATCCTATCTTATCCAGCAACACATCCCGACTGACCTACCTCATGAAGTCACCCTGCACCTGCCGATGCCGTTCTTTCATCCGCCTAAGCCAGGGGTGGGGAACCTTCAGCTCTCCAGATGTTTTGGACTACACCTCCCATGATGCTTTGTCAGCATTATGTGTGTAAGAGCATTATGGGGGATGTAGTCCACAACATCTAGAGAGCCGAAGGTTGCCTATCCCTGGCCTAAGCAGATAAAGATAAAGCGCAAGACTGGGGCCTACCATGCATCACCAGCCTACGTCCTGAGAGCTATCCTCACGACCGGCACAGGATAACACAGACATCTCACCCCCACGACAAACCCAAATGCCGGCAATGGGACGTCAGTCCCAAAAACCAAACATGGCGGTGGAGTGCAGAGATATCAGCTCCATGCTGCAAAGGCCGGCGCAAGCAAAACTACCCGCCGCTGAGGTGCAGCAGCCCACACACCTGGAAGCCACAGGGAAGGTCAATGAGGTAAGGGCCACACACAACCCTCAGCCCGGTCAGGCTCCAGCCCCACAGCCCTATGACGGCACGGCCCCCGCAACCAAGGCTGACTTACAGGCATTGCTGGCAGACATACACAAGGTCTGGGCTGCAGACCTCAAGTTACTAAAAACAGACATACAGGCAGTCACAGGCCGCGTGACACAATCTGAAAAAGACATCAGTAACATTAACTCAGACCTGACCACAATTAAGTACACAGTTACACAACTACAGGTCCGCCAACCAGCCCTGTCACTCAAGATGACAGCCTTTGAAGACAGACAACGCCGCAACCACGTGAAGATAAGGGGAGTCCCTGCTAACATCACGGCCGATGAGCTACCACACTACTCTAGACAGTTGCTAGCGACTATCTTACCTCATCCAGTGGCCAGGAAGGTAGCCATTGAAGGGATTAACAGAATACCAAGCTCGCCCACGCCAAAACCAAACCAAACGCGGGACGTCATACTCCGCTGCTCCTCTTTTAACGATAAAGCCCAGATTATGCTGGCCCTGAAAGACAAAATGCCACTGTCCTTTGAAGGCGTCTCCCTAACCTTCTACCAGGACCTTACACGAGCCACACTGCTATGGTGCAAATCTCTAGCACCGATCACCTCCCAACTCAGAACCGCTGGGGTGGTATACAGATGGGGCCCTCCTGGAACTCTGTTTGCTACACACAATGGGACTGTTCACACGCTATAATCTGGGGCAGATATACCCACCTTCCTTGCATCACTAGGCATAGAGGGCCAGACCGAAAGAGCATTACAGGACAAGCCACCCAATGCCTGGGACCCTGCCAACACAACCACATTCACACCAAGAGCCACCATGTCCAGGGAACCGGAACCCTGGCAGGACTGAGCATTAACGTCTTGACACAACCCGACAAGACAGTCGGACACCTTGTCAAGGCGCTCGCAGACGAGACAGATGCTTCACAGAGTCTTAATGTTCATAATGTGTTTAACATTTATGTCTATGTTTCTATGTTGCTATATGGCTACTTACTACAACCCAAAGTCAGGGCCAATAATATTGAGAACCGAGATGGCAACCCCCCGCCCCCCCCCCCCCCCCCCCCCACCCATAACCTCCCAATGACACCCTTCTCAGTTAAGGGGAATCCACTTAGAGGTGCGCATACACCTACATTCTCACCTTTCCCCCCTTTTAGCAAAGGATGATGTACGCTACCCCACAGGTGCGGGACTCATCAACCCATCTGATGCTGACGCTCACTAGGCAACCCTGCAATCACACACCTGGGCATTCAGCTAATTATAGAGCCCACTCAGTCAGATGTTATTTGTGACCTACACATAGAGAAACAATTTACACAACTCCTCCAAACCCTTAAGCAACAACCAACACTCTACAGGATCACTTCAGGGCAACTTTGCTGGGCTTCCTCAGCCTGCACTAGCCTAGACTCACAGAAAGCTTAAAACCCCTCTTCATCCGCCTAGACCTCCTCAGACAAAATACTACTCTAAACTTACTCAACCTAGGCATACCTGTCAAACAAATTTGATCTCTATACACAGTACAAGTCTCCCAACGGAGACATTTAACATTAAATGTTAAAAATGTGCAAGTTCAATGCATAACACACCTATGTTCCAATACTACTGCGCTTGTGAAAGCTGTTGTGGCTATACAAGCACTGCTCTAATCCCATGCACAATAAAAATAAAGAATAATAAAAAAAAAACAAGTTCTGATTGGATTACTGGCACCTGTCACTAAACGTTATCTTTCTTTTATTTATTTTTTTGTTATATTTCTTTTAAAGTTGATGATAAGTGCAGTTAACTTGTAGATGGATATTAGTAGAACAGTAACAGTTCTGTGATTCAAAACAAATTTTTTTTTATTAATGTAGATTATTGAAGTAGTTTTTGCTGTAATGTGATTCAAAAGAAGAATTTAAATATCATTAAAATATATCATTAAAAAATTTGGAACTCACTTTACCTCTGTGTATGCTCATTCATGGGTGTATACATTTGCATGCTTTTGTTGGTTTGTCTGTATTAGATTTTCATTTTGCGACATTTATACTTCAGATTCATAGTTCATACTCTCTTCCTTACATACACACTATTCACAGTATGTCAGATGTATTTAAATAATATTCTTTGCTTCATTTAATCGGGCTTCAGTGTATATCAGTCTCCATAGGTTTCATCTGGATTTTAAATCAATAGAAATTACTTTCTCGAGGCACAGGTACTTGCAATATTTTTTTTAGAGCTGCAGGGGTACTTCATAAAAGGTTGAGAAACACTTCTGTAGATCATAGTTCAATATTCAGTCCCAGATTCTCACTGGAAAACTATACAGCCGTTTTTTATTGCCTTGCAACTATATAAGTGCCCTACAGTCAATACCACTGCTGGAACGCTAAATGTAAAAGTTAATGTATTTTGAATATAGGACCTGAAGATCTGCAACAGCATAGGTTGCAGTTTCACATGTTTGCCTAGGTCTAGATCATATTTAGCTTAGGTTTTAGAGTCTTGATTTAACTATGCATAATAATCACAGTGATCAGACGCTGAGGACTCTGTCAGCACCAGCATTATGGCTGGCTAAGCATCCTGGGGGGTGTAGTTCTATGGGGATCAACCTTTGGCCACCATTGCCCTAGCTAGCTGTGCATCAGAGGATTATTGCATTCACAAAAGGAGCATTCATTCAAAGTGGATTGCATATATGTTAATGGAAGTATTCAGGTAATCCTCTGTAACAGCAGTTCTCGAACTTTTTAGGTTCAAGGCGCCCTTAATATTTAAATATTAAACACCGACAGACAGATACATACACATAGATACACACCAACACATACACACACTGACATATACACACACGCACCGACACACACAACCTTGACACACACAAACATTGATACATGAACACACCATGACAAAGATACACACACAAAGATGTGTACGCACACACAGACACATACACTGACACATATAAACACACAGATGCACACGCTGACACTTACAAACACCCTGTCACACACACACTCATACACATACTCATAAACACACTCATACACATACTCATACACACACACTGATATACATACACACACTCAACATGTGATATTTTTTTATATCTCCAGTCATCCTCCTCTTAGCTTACCGTATGTGTCGAGGAGGGTGGCTTGGAGTCCTGCTGGCTGGTGTGAGTGAGGGGTTTGAAGCAGCTCATGGAGTGCTCCTCTCCCCTCATGCTGCGGCTGCCTACTCTCCCTCCCACACTATCTCCCTGCGTAATGCTGGAAGGAAGTGACAGGCTGTCACTTCCTCCCAGCCGGTCGACATTACAGGGGCCCGGTCGCGGTCTTAAGGGACCGCAGCACGCGACCAGGCCCCTGTTCAGCAGTAATGTTTCCGGGTGCTATAATCATAGCACCGGGAAAACATTCTGCGTCACCCCTGTGTGCCTGTCACACAGTTTGGGAACCGCTGCTCTTAAACATAAGGGACGTAGGAAATAATTTGGGGGGGTTTTCAGCAGGAAGGGTCTAAGCATCAGAAACATTCTGGACCTCACCCAAAAAGGGGTAAAAAATTTGGGATGGGAACTGGGGGAATTATTCATCCACAAAACTCTATTATTTACCACAACTCTAATTAACTGTTATATGCTTAAATGTATCCTTTTCTATTTTTGTGTTTAACTTGTGTAGGTGATCTTCAATATCGAAGTAGAGGGAGCTGGTGCTGTAGGTTATTCCTGTTAATTACTGTAGGTATTCTTTACTACACACTATCTCTCTTTGAGCAGATATAAATTGTCATGCCCTATCCTTAAGACTCTGTCCTTCTAACTTTATTTTCTAACTTCTTGTATTTGATTTGTTTTGTAATTACGTGACATTTTGCTTTTACATTCCCAGATTGGTACCTATAATAAACCCATAAACATATGTAATTATCCATGTGATGAGGTATAACTCTTTCGTTTACTTGCCCCAGACTCTGCAATGAGACAGCAGAATACCTGTAACCTCTGTATGTGTTTACCTGCCTGATATATCTGCCGACTGAATCCTGAATAAATGCCTGTATTTACCTATGATCAATGTGCCTGGTATCACTGTGAGTCCTGAATACTGTTGTTCTAAATTTTGAGTGTGTTTATTTCTTTATTTAAAGCCATTTGCAGATTTGACAAAGATAAAGCATTTGGAAACATTTTTGGGGGGATTTTATTAATGTTAATTGTAGCAGCCCATAATAATCTTTAGTACCTGCCAAATTCTGTCATGCATTAGTGAGTACAAAGCACATTACTGTAGCACTATCTGGCGACACTGAATCCGACAGAAAAACATCAAAATCTTCCAGTCTGAAGATTAAACTAAATGTGTTCCTTTTTTCAGTGATTTTTTATTTAATACCTTAACAACATGAATTTGGTCACAATAAAAAATATTCCTTATCTGACAAAATGCACTGATAGCGACACTGTGTATGTTTACAGCAGAGTTAACATTTGCTGTCTACTATTCTTGCCTCCAGCAGTGGCCATATTTCTGCATTTAATTTTCATAACAGTTTTGCACCGCCCCCTGTCACAGGTGTCTCATCTCAGGACCATATTTAAGCCTTGTACTGCAGAGAACTCGAGATGGAAGGATTTCCCCAAGTGAGTAGCTCATTTAGTAGACAGTTGGCAGTGAGGATCTGCCAAAGATGGGGTACATTGACGTTTGTGGCAGACTTATGCAATGTATGATCATATAGTGTAACTAAACCCCCATTGTTTTTTGCCTAGATTAGGTGTTTTTAATAAAACTAGTCAAATCTGTCAGCATCAAAGTAGCTGTTTAGTTGATAAGTGAGTGCGCTGGATTTCTATTTTTACTGTACTTATTGGCCCCCAGCAGCACCCTATTTAAGCATGTTTAGGTGAGTGCAGCCAGCCCCTTGTTTTCCCATATATATTTAGGAGTCCAGCCAGCTCCCTGGTTTTGCACCGCCCCCTGTCACAGGTGTCTCATCTCAGGACCCTATTTAAACCTTGTACTGCAGAGAACTCGAGATGGAAGGATATCCCCAAGTGAAACAGTTGACAGTGAGAGTAAGACCTGCCAAAGATGGGGTACATTGACGTTTGTGGCAGGCTTATGCAATGTATGATCATATAGTGTAACTAAACCCCCATTATTTTTTGCCTAGATTAGGTGTTTTTAATAAAACTAGTCAAATTTGTCAGCATCAAAGTAGCTGTTTAGTTGATAAGTGAGTGCGCTGGATTTCTATTTTTACTGTACTTATTGGCCCCCAGCAGCACCCTATTTAAGCATGTTTAGGTGAGTGCAGCCAGCCCCTTGTTTTCCCATAACCGAAATTATGAAATACTTTGAATGGGTAGCTTACCCTTTGGTTAGTTTAGTTAAGGTCATATGCAAGATTTAAAGGAACACTATAGTCACCAGAACACTACAGCTTAATGCAGTGGCTCTGGTGTTTATAGCCTGTCTCTGCAGGCTTTTTAATGTAAACACTGCTTTTTTAGGGAAAAAGGTAGTGTTTACGTTGCTGTCTAGTAACTCAGACGGCCACTAGATGTGCTTTCTGTGTCAGTGCTGCATGGAAGGGCTAAACATTCCTCCATAAAGATGCATTTATGGAATGCATCTCTATGAGAAGAAGCTGGTTGGTGCAGCATGTCAATAGCCTTCTCAATGCTTTTCTATGGGAAAGCACTGGATTGGCTGATTTCATCAAGATTAATGATCTCAGCCACAGAGGTGGGACCAGCTGCAGTGAGATCGGTGCGGCGTGGGGGGGAAAAAGGGATAAATTAACCTTTTCAGAGCAATCTAAAGGGGACCAAGGACCTTAAAAAGCGACACAGGCACTATAGTGTAAGGAATTAATGTTTGTATTCCTCCCACTATAGTATTCCTTTAACTCATTACAGAGAGAACCACTACCATTTGTTTGTCAAGTCCCACTCACAAAGGTTGACAACAACCAAAATGCTGGCAAGCATTCTCTACATGAGAGATGCAGGAGGAACTGCTGCATCCCATGATTTGTAATATTATATTTACTTATCCCTATATTTAACAAATATGTATTTCAGAGTGCAGAAAATAAAAATAAAATTAAATGTAGACATCTCTTTTTAATCTGCAAATGGGTGCCTCCAGTTAAGCTCTCCGTAAATTACTGTTATAAATTCTGTCCTTGTCACTTGGCATTCAGTATAGAGAAAGCATACAGAAAGGAGAAGAGACATGAAACATTGTTACTCTTTATCCTATTCATTTGCAATGTTTGCCCTTAGCTTTGCCTTGTCTGAACTAGATTATGATAACATTAACTAAATACTTAATATAAATTTAAAAGAAAACAGAGCATAATGATACTAGTTAAACACAAGTCATAGGCGATTTTTAATGTTTTATTCAATGGTGTAAATTCCGGAGAAGTGACAGTTCCCCCTCTAATTACCTGACTCCAGTATTTAAAACCACCCTGATATCATACACTGCAAGAAAGAGGACTTTATTTACACACACATACACATATATATATGGGAAGACAGATGCCTGGAGTTGTGGGAGGGGTTGCAACCGGCCTATATAACCCCTAACTTACCTCCATACCTTGCTGAAAGCGCTTGGTTATTTCCGGTTCCAGGTTCATCGACAGGACTACTTTTCCAAAACAAGGCCAGCCAGGTTACCCATTTGCCACACCAGCAGGGTCTCCAGCCTGCCAACAGGCCTTCCCAGCCCACCAGCCATCCTGCCGTCACGAGTGATCATCGGTAACCGCGAGCACACCGACGCTTCCCACGGCACTACAGCTTCCGGGGCATCGGACCATACTTCCGGGTCGTTAAGCCGTTAATCGTGAGTTACACACGTACGAACGACCAAAACTCACGAACAGACAGTATGCACAAACAAACATGGGTGGGGGGCAAGACTAAGTGCACGAACAAACCACTTAGACGAACGGCTAAAACGAACGAACAACAATAAACATACGAACGGCACTCACAAGCGGTTAAACCATACGAATGATGGCTATAATACACGAACGGCATAACATAGTTTAAGCTCACATGAACCAAACAATGTCAAACGAACGAAGCACATCATAACACATGAAGACATGAATCATAAACTTTCCTTCTCATAGAACACACGTGCAAACGCCAATACTGCCACCTACAGACGCATTTGCTTATGACACACAGATGCACAAATAAATGGTATGTTATCAGCATATGACAATGTAGCTATAAGTATATCGGATAAAGAAAAAGAAGGGTCAGGTAGGGAGTTATGGGCATAGTCATCCAATGATATATAAACAACTTAACGTAATATAACACGTTAAAAGCAATGTTTAGTTGTGTACAAATGTCAGCACATACGGGAAATAAGAACGTCTAAAGTACAGTTAGACAAGGTAAGATAAAACAATATTGTCATGTCCTTGCAGCATTTCGGATTTGTTCTCAATTTCATCAGACAAAAGCATCCCAGCACAAGGGATTGACAGTAAAACACGGTATGTTAATCACAGGCTATCTCAGGCGGCTGACACAAACAAGCGAATCTGACCTAGTAAAATAAAATAAAAATAAAAAACACACATAATCAAACAAAATAAGATAGTCCAAACTGGATATCACAAGCTGTTTCATTATGTCCTTGTAGGTCAAATATTCATCGGCAGTTAATAATACAGCACCGCATAACCTCTTATTCAAGGAAAGGAATTAAATAGAGCCAAAACGATTAAGTTCTCTGAACAGGTATAAAAAAAAAACATAAAGGGAGGGGAATTTCAATTTCAGAAATGTCATAATAATTCCTTTCATCTTAGGCCAAGCAAAAACTAAGCATATACCACACAGCATCCCTAAAAGACACACCCGTCAGGTATGTATAAGTCAAGAATCATACATACGACAAAACATAGGCATAGGAATAATAGTTAAGGACAAGAACTGCACCACATAAGATAATCATATCATAGTTCCCATGAGACCACCAACCATCCTCAACGCAGAGGTATTCGCCCATCGGTCCAACTCATAGTTAGTCTCACAGTACTCAGCCCAAAGTACAGAGAGGGCCTCACCTGTCATGTCAAGTATACTTACTATATGATAATAGAGGCCCACCGCTTCGGTGGCTCAGACCAATGTCCAATGCATAGATAGAGCCTCTATCAGTCAATTGACAAACTAGCACGGCCTCACCCGC
This sequence comes from Pelobates fuscus, assembly GCF_036172605.1. Classification (NCBI taxonomy): domain Eukaryota; kingdom Metazoa; phylum Chordata; class Amphibia; order Anura; family Pelobatidae; genus Pelobates; species Pelobates fuscus. Next base: position 289,712,537 of record NC_086320.1, on the reverse strand, counting down.
CACGCTTTACCTACAAGAATTTGCTAACAATTCACAACAAACATTTTGTCATTCTATATAGCATGTCTCACGCATCCGACATCCAGCACACCCGCTAGGCCACCCACCCCAACTACGGCCCCAACAACAGGCAAAAATCAAGACAGTCCCTGCTCATTGAGGTCTTGGACAATTCCTAAAATAAATGGCGAACTAAGACGCAGGGGGGTACCATATCCGGCCACAGCAAGGAAAGCAGAACTGTATAGGATTATGATGTCAAACTCCGATAACCCTCAACCAGGAACCAGCTCGCAAGATAATGTTAACGAAACCTTGGCAGGGCTGCTGCAAGCCACTATGACATCTATCTTGGAGTCCATTAGCAATATCGGCAAGAGAATGGACAGACTGGAAGCCCCTGAGCTGGTTATTGTGGCCCCAGAAATCAACCTTATTCCAGCAATTGAACACATAGCAGCACAGGGTAATGTAGCAGGGGCACAAGTGGCACATAATACCATCACCCACATCGTCACACCAGCACACTTGGTACCTACTAACTTTAGAAAGGACATATTAGAGGGGAAAGACGTCAACTTAATCTCCCTACTAATAGCGTCACAGGACGTGGTGGAAAACAAAACCTATAACTATAGGGACTTGTCGGTAGTAATGAAAGCAAAAGATCCCAGACTGAGCAAAAAACTATCCATACCCGAGTTCGTTCTAGCTTTCGGGTTATATAGGGACGTGGTATGCACCAGTTTTCCCCAACGTAGAGAGGAACTGGATTTGTATTTGCACAAGTTGGTGGATCTGGGACACAAGTACGGTGGACATACCTTTTTTGATCATCATAAGTAGTTTTCAGCCAAAGCAGCGGCAGCTTTGGTGCAATTCAACATCAGAAAAGACTGAAGACACTTAGATACCAAACTTTTCTGCCGCCATTTTGCTGGGTTCATACCACCGTCTTGTGCCATTTGCTCTTCCAACTCCCATGCCACCAACTTGTGCCCAAACGAACCCAGTCTACCAACAACCAGCTATGCAATTCCTAGTACCAGCAACACCGACCAGAACACACTAAAAGACAAACTAGGTAGACCAATAGTCTTCTTGGGGAAGGCGCAGATATGTAATAATTTCAACGCGGACGGCTGCAGCTTTAGCACCTGCAGATTGTTACATGTCTGCTCCATCTGCCACAGAGCTCATGCAAAGACAATGTGCCCCTTTTTTTAGGGCCCCTTACACAGCTCAAGGTCTGGGACCCCAGGGGGCATACGCCTACAATGCCCACCCATAAATCCACCTACATGGCCCATCCATGAGTTGGGGATGTTTTATGTGTGCAATTTGTGTAAGGGATGTAGTGTGTTTATAGGGGATGTAGTGTGTGCTTGCGTGTAAGGAATGCATTGTATGTTTGTGTGTGTGTGTTTGTGTGTGTGTGTGTGTAAGGGGTGCAAGGTTTGTTTCTGTGTATGTAATTGAATTCAGTGTGTGTCTGTAAGGGGTGCATTAATTATGTAAGAGAACGTAAGGGATGCATTGTGTGTTTCGGGTGTGTCTGTGTGTGAGTAGGAATGCATTGTATGTTTCTGTGTGTGTGTGGGGGGAGGGAGATGCATTGTGTATGTGTGTAGTGTAAAAGAGAGGGTTTGTGGGGTAGGATAGGGACTGAGAGGGGAACAGCTCTTTATTTATTTTTAAAAAATTGATAGTGCTCTCCCCTCCGGTCAATTATTGATTTCCCCTTCCCTTCTGTCCCTCCGTGTTCTCCCCTTCTGTCACTTAGTGCTCTACCTTGGCCCCCTGTCCCTCTGCAGTCCCCCCTTGGTGGTCTTCTCACTCCCCCCTCCCCCCCTTAGTGGTCCTCCCTCTCCCAAACCCCTTAGTAGACCTTCCCCTACTCCCCCCACCCCCTTAGTGGTAATCTCCCCCCTTAGTTGTCCTTACCCTCCTCCCCTCTCCTTAGTAGTCCTCCCTCCTTACCCCCCTTTGGTGGTCCTTCCCCCCCTTAGTGGTCCTCCCTCTCCCAAACCCCTAGTGGACCTCCCACCACCGTTCCCCCTGTGTTCCTTCACCCCCCTCCCCAAGTGGTCCTGACTCACCCCTCCCTAGTGGTCCTTACCCTCCCCTCCCCTAGTGGTCCTTACCCTCCCCTTCCCTAGTGGTCCTTGCTTCCCCCTCCCCTAGTGGTCCTTGCTCCCCCCTCCCCACCCCTACTGGTCCTTACCTTCCCCTCCCCTAGTGGTCCTTACTCCCCCCTCCCCTCCCCTAGTGGTTCTTATCCCCCCTCCCTCCCCTAGTGGTCCTTATCCCCTCCCCCCCTCCCCTAGTGGTCCTTATCCCCCCTCCCTCCCCTAGTGGTCCTTATCCCCCCTCCCTCCCCTAGTGGTCCTTATCCCCCCCAACCTCCCCTAGTGGTCCTTATCCCCCCCTCCCTCCCCTAGTGGTCCTTAACCCACCCTCCCGCCCCTAGTGGTCCTTAACCCACCCTCCCTCCCCATAGTGGTCCTTAACCCCCCTCCCTCCCATAGTGGTCCTTAACCCCCCTCCCTCCCCTAGTGGTCCTTATACCCCCCTCCCCTAGTGGTCCTTACCCCCCCTCCCTCCCATAGTGGTCCTTATCCACCCCCTCCCATAGTGGTCCTTATACCCCCCCTCCCTCCGCTAGTGGTCCTTATACCCCCCTCCCTCCCATAGTGGTCCTTATACCCCCATCCCTCCCCTAGTGGTCCTTATACCCCCCTCCCTCCCCTAGTGGTCATTATACCTCCCTCCCTCCCCTAGTGGTCCTTAACCCCCCTCCCTCCCCTAGTGGTCCTTAACCCCCCTCCCTCCCCTAGTGGTCCTTAACCCCCCTCCCTCCCCTAGTGGTCCTTATCCCCCCTCCCTCCCCTAGTGGTCCTTACCCCCCCTTCCTCCCCTAGTGGTCCTTACCCCCCCTCCCTCCCATAGTGGTCCTTACCCCCCTCCCTCCCATAGTGGTCCTTACCCCCCTCCCTCCCATAGTGGTCCTTACCCCCCCTCCCTCCCATAGTGGTCCTTATCCCCCCATCTTTCCCCTAGTGGTCCTTATACCCCCCTCCATCCCCTAGTGGTCCTTATACCCCCCTCCCTCCCATAGTTGTCCTTATACCCCCCTCCCTCCCCTAGTGGTCCTTATACCCCCCATCCCTCCCCTAGTGGTCCTTATACACCCCCTCCCTCCCCTAGTGGTCCTTATACCCCCCTCCCTCCCCTAGTGGTCCTTATACCCCCCTCCCTCCCCTAGTGGTCCTTATACCCCCCCTCCCCTAGTGGTCCTTATACCCCCCTCCCCTAGTGGTCCTTATACCCCCTCCCCTAGTGGTCCTTATACCCCCCTCCCTCCTTCCCCTAATGGTCCTTATACCCCCTCCCTCCCTCCCCTAGTGGTCCTTATACCCCCCATCCCTACCTCCCCTAGTGGTCCTTATACCCCCCATCCCTACCTCCCCTAGTGGTCCTTATACCCCCCTCCCTCCCCTAGTGGTCCTTATACCCCCCCTCCCTCCCCTAGTGGTCCTTATACCCCCTCCCTCCCCCCTAGTGGTCCTTACCCTCCACTCCTGGCCATGTAGCGTGGCCCGGGCGGCGCGGAACGCGGGACAGGAACCTCTGTTTCCTGTACCCGGCCGCCGGCGGAATGACAGGAAGTGAGGAAGCACTTCCTGTCATTCCGCCGGCGGCCGGGTACAGGAAACAAAGGTTCCTGTCCCGCGTTCCGCGCCGCCCGGCCACGCTACATGGAGAGACCGGCAGGAGGGAGCGCTCTGCGCTTCCCTCCTGCCGGTCACTCAAACCCGGCCGCCCTCCATGCAGCAGTGCTGCGCCGCCTGGGGCTTGTTAAAGCGTTCAGGCGGCACAGCATGAGGAGGCGCAGCGGGGACAGGGATCCGGCGCCCCCTGGTAAGTTGCGCCCTAGGCGGCTGCCTAGGTCGCCTTACAGGTGGCGCCGGCCCTGGGTACGGAAGAATGTAAAAATTTACTATCAGCCACTACTGACCCTACAACAGTAGACAATCTGTTGCAAGCTGAAGTGGGGAATGGTTTCATGTTAGAGCCATTTGCACAACCACCGTTTACTTGCTGGAGAACCAACCCAATAGGAAGTACAACAGTAAAGCACATTTAATCATCAACCTGTCAGCGCCTCATTCTAGCACCACACTAAGTTTAAACTCACTAATACCATACGAAGAATTTTCATTACAATATGCTACAGTTGACAATGCCATACAAGCAATATTGGAAGCAGGGGTAACAGCTTGGCTCGGGGAAACTTACATTTTAAATGCCTTCAAGCAGCTCCCTTTGCACCCGTCTCTATGGCATTTGCATGGCATTAGTTGGAAAGGGCTATACTACTTTGCCAACCGTCTGACATTTGGGGCCAAAAGTAGCCCCAAATTGTTTGATCTTTTCGCAGAAACAGTTTGCTGGCTACTACTAAACATCTGCTGTTGTCCAGTAATTATTCACTATCTGGACGACTTCCTGACAGTAGAAGAACCAAGCAAAGTACCCCATAGCATCAACAAACAGTAGCATTGTTTAAGACATTAGGAGTACCAGTGGCCGGGAACAAGACGGTAGGCCCCACCACCAGATTAACCTTCTTAGGTATCGAACTAGACTCAGCAGCCATGCAAGCTAGCCTGCCATCGGACAAAGTTCAGAGAATCCAGGCAGAGGTCGGGTTGTTCCTCAACAAAGGAATTGCATCACGGAAGAACCTACAATCACTCCTGGGTTCTCTGAACTTCGCCATGAGAGCTATACCACAAGGCAAGGCATTCATCTCACGCCTTCTTAGTTTGTTACCCGACTTACCTAACGATGACAGCAGAGTAACACTTGACATTCAGGCTAGGGCAGATTTGACCATGTGGTACCATTTTCTGTCAGACTGGAATGGGAGGAATATGTTCATACCCCCTTTATCTGAGAACTCCCCGGTATTGTGGACGGATGCTGCAGGTCACACAGGATTTGCAGCAATCTTCGAAGACAGGTGGTTTAGGGACGCATGGCCAATTGAGGCACTAGGATTACCCGCATTTACCAAAGCTTCGGCACTGTTCAAGATCTACCCCATAGTGGCAGCAGCAAAAGTCTGGGGCCACTTATTGGCAGGGAAAGCAGTCAAGTGCTATACAGACAACTTGGCAGCTTGTGAAATCTTAAATAAAGGCAGGTCGTCGTCACTAACCATCATGAGTCTGGTCAGGAGACTTACGTGGTTGGCAGCCACACAAAACTTTTTCCTAACTTGCATACACGTGCCAGGTCACCACAATTCTGCAGCTGACGCACTGTCCCGTTCAAGTTTTCAAGTTTTCAGTCAGCTACATCCAACAGCAGAGGAACTGCCACACGAGACGCCACTGTTCAAAGACCTCATCCTGGACTAAAAATACTTATGGAGCACGGGAGAGCACTAGCACAAGCCGCACTACGAACACTAGACGCTCATAAAACCGAGTTCTAAAATTATTCAAAATATTTATCGCAGAATACCAAATCACGAACCCATATTAGATACTATGGTGACATTCACCTCTTTTTGCCACCTCAACCTGAAACTTGCCCATAACACCATAAAACTCTATCTAATGGGTATACAGCATCATGTAAGCAACACATGTCCCAGTAATAAAACTTTCATGTCGGCACACCCCATTAAGAACATTCTACAAGGCATTTAACACCTAGAAAACCCTAAGCCTACCCAAACGGCAACCAATCGATGCTGAAAAATTCAAGGCACTATCCAATATGATAGATACCAAACCATTTGAAACCCACACGAACGATACGATCAAAACAGCCATATACCTGTCATTTTATGGTTTTTTGCGACCCAACAAACTCAAAATAGGTAACAGCCACGACAAGTCAAATATGCTACACATTTCACACCTCAACAAAATAGGTGATCACTACACACTGTCATTACGACATTCCAAAACCAATCAAACGGGTCCACCCCTCGACATTCAATTTTACCCAACCGGTAACAATTGGTGCACTGTACAACTATTTGACAAATTCATGTCATCCTTGGCAGATCAACCCAAACAAGTTCCCCTCCTTGTCGTACACGGTCACCCACTAACTACCTCTAAATTCATAGAACACGTAAGGTTGTTGTTCACAAGAATCGGGCACTTGTCAAAATAAAAATTGTCTGAGCCTCCAGTCACTGGATACTTAGACGTGGTTCCTAGCAGAATAATCTAGTGAATATTTAGGATATTTTAGCTATCTATAACTCCTGTTACCTTGGCTGTTATGTGGGATTGTTAAAGTATTGATTGAACTCTCTATTTTATGTTCTTGGTTTGACATCACTTTAAACCAAACCATCAAATCATAGGTGCTATTTCGGGTTGGTGGTATCCACTACAACTGATATTTAATATGAAAATACATGTGGTTTTTTTTTTGCTAATGTCTATGGTAGCTGACATCATCAAAAAAAGTTACCATCTTCAAATTTTTACTGTGACTATACGAGTTAATATGGAAACTATGGGTATTACGTGGGTATTAATGGGGTGAATAAGGTTAGAGATTCTGGTAAAAGTAAGATAATATATAAGAGGTAAAGCTGATTTTGATTACAATAGGTAGGGGGAGCCGGACTATGTGGATATTAAGGAAATTTGGAGATAGAATGGCCAAGGGAGGGGAAAGGAGAGGGAGGACTTGTATTATCATACTCAAGAGCTGGAGGGGCATGTTGAGCAGAGTTAGATTAGCAATTCGATGTAACATGGTTCTTTAGATTAGTGTGGCCCAATATCCTAGACAAAACTAATCAATGTATTGAACGTTATAGTATTAATCATAGGTCGGATATTTGAATATTGTTTGGTTGCTGATGAGGTTTGGAGACTTTTCTCCTCTTGCCAGTGTCTTTATTTCTGCAATTACAGGCAGGTCTTGTTCAGGAGGTACATATGTCACCTCATTGGACTATCAGGAATGGATTTGCTTCCCTTCCTGGAATATGCTCCACATTTTATATTATATTTTGGAATTACAACGATTGAGGGAGGGGAGGGGAGAGGAGAGGGAGATTTGTACTATTATAACTAAGAGTTTTAAAATATGTTAAGTAGAGTTAGTTCAGTAATAGAGTTAGATCAGTAATTCGCCTTAGGGGTTAGTGTGGTCCTATATTCTAGACAAAGTTAATAGATCTATGGATTGACATATGATTGATTATAGGCTAGATATTTGGAATGCTGTTTGTTTCTGAAGAGTTTGGAGGCCTTCCTCCTCTCGCCAGGGTCTCTATTCCTGCAATTATAGGCAGGTCTCGTTCAGGGGGCTACATGTATATATGTATATATATATGTCTCCCCACTGGATTACCAGGAGGGGGTTTGTTCCCTTTCCTGGAATACTTTTTATGTTTTATGTATTTTATTATGTAAATGTGTATTTTTCCTTTTGCTTTTTTTCCTTTTTTATTCTTCTGAGACTCGATCTGGGGTGCAATCAGGACAATAGGTGCTATGACGGCACTTAATGTGGTAACATTGAATGTTTAGGGTTTGAATTCACCACAGAAAAAGGGAGCGGTCTATAAATTTCTAAATGAAAATGATATAGACATTGCCTTTATTCAGGAGACACATTGGAATAATTCTCTAGAGAGACTCTGGAAGTTTAAGAAATTCCCATTAATATTTTCTTCTAACATGGAGGGGAGTAAAAAAAAAAAAAAAGAGGCACTGCTATTATAATCTCTAGCAGAATTAACATTGAAATGATACATCTAACTGGGGACCCAATGGGAAGATATGTGATACTCCTTTCGAAAATTGATGGCATTATCTATACTTTGGTCAATATTTATGCACCAAATTCTTGCCCGGGGGACTTTTTGGATGAAATCATGGAAAAGGTTGATGAATTAGCATGTGGCAACATTATAATTGGGGGAGATTTTAATTGCGTATTGGACCCAACATGGGATAAAAGTCATAAAAATACTAGAGATCACAAATCTGTAAATACCTATGTATCCGATTTTTCTGTATTTCTAGATAGGAATTCTCTATTTGATTGTTGGAGGACTTTGAATCCTAGTGAGAAAGATTATACTTTTTTTTCACATGTCCATCAGACCTATTCTCGAATAGATATGTTTCTGGTGAAAGCTGGGTTTTTAAGTTCTATTTTTAAATCCAATATTGGATCTATAGTTGTGTCGGACCATTCACCAGTATTCATCAAGGTTAAGTTAAAAGGTGGTCTTAGACCAAGGACAAGGTGGAGACTTAACGAAAGCCTTTTGAAACCAGAGTGTAACATTGATTTTTTGTCATCTGAAATTGAAAACTTTTTGATTACTAATGATAATGGGGAAGTCCCCACGGCAATGGTATGGTGTGCCCTTAAAAGTTATAAGGGGATTAATGATTAAACTTGGTTCTGAATTTAAAAGGAAGAAGGGAGAATCTTTGCAAGAGTTAAGAATAAAATTTGCAAATAAGGAACGTTTAAATAAAAATATGGTGAATAAAAACTAAATTGAAGAAATAGCTAACTTAAGGGAAATTATCAAAGATAGAATTTATGACATGGTCAATACAAATATATTATTTCTTAAGCAAAGATGGTACCATAATAACAATAAAATAAATAAAGATCTTTCTAATAAAATCAAGAATAACCTTAAAGATAAATCTATTAAAAAAATCGTCTTAGGGGATAAACATTTAACGTCACCAAATGACATTGCAAATGCATTTGGGGAATTCTATAGATCTCTATATAATCTAGAGGAGGTAGGGAAGAGTAGAGAAGAAATGGATAAATTTTTTTAGAAATCTTAAACTACCAAAAATGAATCAAAGGAAGTTGGAAATGTTGAATGCCCCATTTTTATTATCAGAAGTAACCAAAGCAATAGATAACCAAAAACTGAATAAGGCACCGGGCCCAGATGGTTTTTCAGCAATGTTCTATAAAACTTTTTCTAGATTTATTTCCCCTATCCTTTTAGAGATGTTTATGAAGGTATCCCCCCTTCCCCAATGAGATGTTGTTGGCTTCAATTATTCCTATACCCAAAGTAGGGAAAGACCTAACACGTATAGCTAACTATAGACCTATATCTCTTATTAATTTAGATATGAAAATACTTTCTCAAATATTGTTCAATCGATTTAAAGAGGTAATTGGAGAACTGATTGATGTTGATCAGTCTGGATTTGTGAGAGGGAGAGGTACTACTGATAACACACGTAGGATATTTAACTCAATACATAGAATAAATTAGCACAAATGGGGATCTGTTATTATGGCCCTCGATGCTGAGAAGGCATTTGACAGAGTCAATTGGAGATTCCTTGACTCTGTCATGGGCCAGTTTGGCCTAGAGGGACAGTTCAGATATAAAACTACGCTGTTATATAGAAGTTCTACAGCTAAAATAATTAATTCCTTTGTTGAGTCTGACCTCTTTGAGTTTAAAAATGGTACTAGACAGGGGTGCCCTTTGGCTCCCCTGTTATATATCCTTACAATTGAACCTTTGACCACTTTGATCAGACAGAATACTAATGTAAAGGAGGTCAAGTCTCTCAACTGGGAAATCAAGGTTTCTCCTCTTTGCAGATGATGTCCTCCTTATCTTGACGGATCCGATGGTTTCAATTCCATCGGTATTGGATGCTATATCTATGTATAGCAGTTTTTCTAACTACAAGGTTAATATGAAAAAAATGCAAATCTTAGCCTCTTTTCTATCTGAGGCTCAGAAAGATCTTCTGACTGCGCGTTTCCACTTTTTATGGGCAAAGGACACCATTGGCTACTTGAGGATTAAAATATCTTTTGATATTAATAGGATTATACAAACGAACTATGACAGTCTATTAAAAGATTTGCAACAACAGGTAGACAAATGGAGGAAGATTGAGTCCTCATGGATAGGAAGATTAAATATGATCAAGGCATTCTTGATACCTAAACTTGTATACTATCTTAGGGCGATTCCTTATAGAGTGGGGAAAGGTATTCTTAACCATTTTCAAAATCTGATTTCTTAATATATTTGGGCAAATACACCACCTAGGATAGCGTTTGATACTCTCCGAAGGAGTTATCAGAAGGGAGGAATAGCATTTCCAGATGTCGATAAAATCCATGAAGCATGTATAGCGACTCACCTTTTACAGTGGCTAGACAGGGACCAGGGAAATAAATCCTGGCTTACTCTAGAACAGGAGGATAGCCCCAGATATAAATTGTCTGTTCTTTTTTGGATGGGTATTTTGAAACTAGGTGAATTGGATACCAAGCATTTTTCCAATAGAATATTGATAGATATGATTAATACCTCAAAAACCTTAAATAAAAAATTGAAATTGGAAGACAAATTACTATATAGGGTTCCATTAGTGGTCCTACAACACGCAATGGATAATATAAATGTTCAACCCTGGACACACCTAGGCATATTGAAGATCTCTGATTTATGGGATGGATCTAAACCTATCCCATTTATACAAATGCAAGAAAAATATAATCTGCCCCCTAGAGACCTTTTTCAATATCTAAGGATTAAAAATGTTCTATTATCTAGGACTATACTTAAGCACCATAATGTTAATCCTCTTATTGTACTATATAAAAAAAAGGGAGGAATTTCTAGATTTATTAAAGTGCTAAAATCAATGGAACAAGACTCCCATGCTACCTCCTTTACTAAATGGGAACGAGATATTGGGGAATCCTTTCCACTTCTGGAATGGACCAAAGCTACACTCCTAGTTAAGCGCTGTATACATAGTGTCTCTCTTTACGAAATACATCTAAAGATAATATATAGATGGTATATGGTACTGGCTAGACTCTATAAAATAGCATCTGTATATTCTATGAATTGTTAGAGATGTGGAAATGAGGAGGGCACCATTTACCATATATGGTGGGAATGTCAGGGACTTAATAACCTAAAAATCCAAATGCTTGGTCTTGTTAACTCTATTTTCAAGGAGATAAAATAAATTAGCCCTCAACTTTTCCTTTTTAATATTGGTTTTCCTTCGCAAGATAAATATCAAAAATATCTTCTGACCCATATTTTTTTTGCCATTAAAATATGTATAGCTATCCCATTATCATGGCATAATATTATGGAGCAAATAGACTATCAGCATAGGATGGAATCAAACCCCTTCTTTGGCACTAGGGATTTGGTCAAACTATGTGTAGCGTTACTTACCTTATCCGGGGGCCGGCCGCGGTCCTCTCTTCAAGCCGCGCGCGGCTCATCCGACTCTCCGAACAGGAAGACGGGCAGTGACCGCGAGATGCGTTCACGTGTCCCGCCTGCAGCTAAGAGTGCGCCGCGAGTCTCGGGCGCGCTCTTAACCCCTTAAGGACCAAACTTCTGGAATAAAAGGGAATAATGACATGTCACACACGTCATGTGTCCTTAAGGGGTTAAAGAGACAGTGGGAGCCTAAATTGCAAAAAGGCTCCCATTGGCTCCTGTCATGCCAATCACCCCATACACTTACCTTTTGGGGGTGTGGAAGTGACAGGAGCCAATCACATTAGTTTGAAGGCTACTTATACTTATCTTTTTCCCTTAGTTCCTTGCCCTATCGTGGTTTATGCTACAGTTCCCTTTAGTGCTTGTTGTGTTCAGTTGTGTTTCTCCGTATTTGACCTTGGCTTTGTATTCTGACTTAGTTTTCGCTTTATCCTTGTCTGTACTGTTTGCCGGCTTGCTGATTCCTGTGTACCAGACCCCGGCTAGTTCTCGTTTACGCTGTCTCTTTGTGCCCTTGACCTCGGATCGTTCCTGACTCTGTACTTCTCCTATTACGTCGAGTCCGGCCACTCTAAGGTCCGGTAGACGTATCTCTCCTCTCTGCTGTCTTCTGTTTGGCTGGATCCTGCGTGTAGGGGTATATTCTCGTTACACTATGGTTACCCTGGACAAATAGACATTATATAAGACAACAAAGATTGTGATCCCTTTGAAGCCCCATGTCGAGTCTCAGGAATTTAATTTATTTTTATTATAATATTTTATTTTATTTTTGGTAAATTAATTATGTTTATCAATGTAACAGCTATACCATGGAAATCTTTGGTATGAGTTTTTAATAATGGTTGGTATTAAACAAATATAGTATGATTGTAAGATATACCGTATATCCATCTCTGATGGTTTTCACTGAATATTGTATTCTATATAGAAACATATTTGGCATTTAATGCTATATAATACCTCTATTGTTATATATTACCACTATGTCTTTGTTTAGAGCAGTTATATTGATGTGGTTTTTGTTTTTTTTTTGTTCTTTCTTTATTTTCTTCATGTCAATGCTATAAATTGAATAAATAAAAGTAGATGTTCTAACGCTAACAATTTTATGGTATTCTATAATAATACCTTAGAAATGTAAATCCATACAAAAAAAAAAGCAGGGCTTTAAGGAAACTTATTGACAGGTGAGTCTCAAAAAGCTACTGTATGTCTTAAAACCAAAGATTAAATATATCCCTTGGTCCATCACAATTGCCTGACTGTTATTATTAGTGACTATGCATTCATCTCCATACCTTTGAATATTATCTGGACTATATTCTTGGTTGCTTGCATAATATTTTTAGCTATTTTAATGCTCTAAGAAAGACAGGTCAAGGAGACCTAAATAAACGACTTTCAATGACTACTCTTCTCGACAGAAGGATTTGGATAAATTGAAGGACTGGGAAGGCAAGTGTCAATTAAGATTCAATACAGATAAACAGGGCCGATAAGGCTGCACTGGGCCCACACCCCACATTCCCAATTTGTAAATATATATTGCAATTATCATTATGTATAAAGTATGTGCTCCTGCGGTCATCTAGCTGCCTATAGAGTGAAGAGGGGGCCAAGCAAATGTGAACTTCAGCTTCAACTTCAGCTTTTGGCAGCTCCTCTCCTCAACTCTCGTAGCTGTTGCTGGTTAAGAAGAATGACCCCAAATAGCTATTTTTTTTATTACCTCACACCCTCACTTGCCAAGATATTAGATGTGTCTAAACATTGCCAGGTCCACTTTATTAGAAGTTGTAATAAAAAAAGATATGCTAAGAAAGTAGTGTTTATTAGTCATCAATAATTCGTAAAACACAAGTGCTTAACATAAAGGGGAAGTGAATGGAGAGTGACAAACTCCATGCAATGGTTAGACAGGGACTTTCTTGGACCAGGAGAAGCAATTTTACAATAAGCCATATGTAATTTAAAGTACATGATCAAGTTGCAGCATAGTAATAAAAAATGTGCTGGTGTTGTAAGCACTCTGGAATATAACTTTACAGTTGCACCCTTATAAACAGCAAACATAATTGTCTAGAGCATTCTTGGCCGATACAATTACACATAAGTGTGCGTATGTTTTATGCCTGCACAAAAACTTTCTCCTTTTAAAAAAAAGTGTGTGTGTGTGTATATATATATAAATATATATATAAAAAAGTATTTGATCCCCTGCTGATTTTGAATGTTTGGCCACTTACAAAGAAATGATCAGTTTATAATTTAATGGTAGGTGTATTTTAACAGTGAGAAACAGAATAACAAAAAAAAAACGCATGTCAAAAAAGTTTTAAACTGATTTGCATGTCAATGAGTGAAATAAGTATTTGATACCCAATCAATCATCAAGATTTCTGGCTCCCAGGTGTCCTTTATACAGGTAACAAGCTGAGATTAGGAGCACTCTATTAAAGGGATTGCTCCTAATATCAGCTTGTTACCTGTATAAAAGACAGAAGCAATCAATCAGATTCCAAACTCTCCACCATGGCCAAGACCAAAGAGCTGTCCAAGGATATCAGGGACAAGATTGTAGACCTACACAAGGCTGGAATGGGCTACAATACCAATGCCAAGAAGCTTGGTGAGAAGGTGACAATAGTTGGTGCGATTATTCGCAAATGGAAGAAACACAAAATAACTGTCAGTCTCCTTCCTTCGGTCTGGTGCTCCATGCAAGATCTCACCTCGTAGAGTTTTAATGATCATGAGAACAGTGAGGAATCAGCCCAGAACAACACGGGAGGATCTTGTTAATGATCTCAAGGCAGCTGGGACCATAGTCACCAAGATAACAATTGGTAACACACTACGCCGTGAAGGACCGAAATCCTGCATCGCCCGCAAGGTCCCCCTGCTCAAGAAAGCACAGGACCGTCTGAAGTTTGCCAATGCACATCTGAATGATTCAGAAGAGAACTGGGTGAAAGTGTTGTGGTCAGATGACATCAACTCTACTTGCTGTGTTTGGAGGAGGAGGAATGCTGCCTATGACCCCAAGAACACTATCCCCACCGTCAAACATGGAGGTGGAAACATTATGCTTTGGGGGCGTTTTTCTGCTACAAGACAAGACAACTGCACCGCATCAAAGGGACGATGGACGGGGCCATGTGCTGTCAAATCTTGCGTGAGAACCTTCTTCCCTCAGCCAGGGCATTGAAAATGGGTTGTGGATGGGTATTTCAGCATGACAATGACCCAAAAAACACAGCCAAGGCAACAAAGGAGTGACTCAAGAACGATCACATTAAGGTCATGGAGTCAGTGGGCAAACTTTCAAAATCAGCAGGGGATCAAATACTTTTTCCCTCACTGTGTATATATATATATATATATATATATATATATATATATATTTATTTGTTGCATGGATGGATAGATAGCATGCAGACACAGGATAAAACAATTTTACACATGGATTGATGTTCAGAAAAAAATACAAAAATAAAATGATGTAAAATATATTTACACTGGTACACTTGTGGAGCCTTTATCTAAACATTCATGCAGTTTGAATCATTAGAACTTTGCAGTGAGATAGGCCGCCTAAAACAGTTGGAAGTAAAAGTTTCAAAACTATTTGGAATTACCGTATATACTCGAGTATAAGCTGACCCGAATATAAGCCGAGGCCCCTAATTTTACCCCCCAAAAATGGGAAAACTTATTGACTCGAGTATAAGACTAGGGTGGGAAATGCAGCAGCTACTGGTAAATTTCTAAATAAAATTAGATCCTAAAAAAATTATATTAATTGAATATTTATTTACAGTGTGTGTATATAATGAATGCAGTGTGTGTGTGTATGAGTGCAGTGTGTGTGTGTATGAGTGCAGTGTGTGTGTATGAGTGCAGTGTGTGTGTATGAGTGCAGTGTGTGTGTATGAGTGCAGTGTGTGTGTATGAGTGCAGTGTGTATGAGTGCAGTGTGTATGAGTGCATTGTGTGTATGAGTGCAGTGTGTGTGTGTGTGTGCAGTGTGTGTGTATGTGTATGAGTGCAGTGTGTGTGTATGAGTGCAGTGTATGAGTGCAGTGTGTGTGTGTATGAGTGCAGTGTGTGTATGAGTGCAGTGTGTGTGTATGAGTGCAGTGTGTGTGTATGAGTGCAGTGTGTGTGTATGAGTGCAGTGTGTGTGTATGAGTGCAGTGTGTGTGTATGAGTGCAGTGTGTGTGTATGAGTGCAGTGTGTGTGTATGAGTGCAGTGTGTGTGTATGAGTGCAGTGTGTGTATGAGTGCAGTGTGTGTGTATGAGTGCAGTGTGTGTGTATGAGTGCAGTGTGTGTGTATGAGTGCAGTGTGTGTGTAGGAGTGCAGTGTGTGTGTATGAGTGCAGTGTGTGTGTGATGCAGTGTGTGTGTGTGTGTGTGTGTGTTGCAGAGCCTTGGTGGGGGGTGGGCATTTTTATTATTATTATTTTTTTTTTATTATTTTATTATTTATTTATTTTTTCGTCCCCCCACCCTGCAGGGAGGGGGGCTCTCACTCCCTGGTGGTCCGATGGATGGGCACTGTGTAGGAGGGGGGCTGGCAGAGCTCTTACTTACCTCTCCTGCAGCTCCTGTCAGCTCCCTTCTCCTCCGCGCCGGTCCGGTCAGCTCCCCTGTCAGCTCACACTAAGTCTCGCGAGAGCCGCGCTATGACCCCGCGGCTCTCGCGAGACTTACACTGGGAGCTGACAGAGGTGCTGAAAGGACCGGCGTGGAGGAGGAGGGAGCTGACAGGAGCTGCAGGAGAGGTAAGAGCTCGCTGCCAGCCCCCAGTCTGTATTATGGCAATGTAAATTGCCATAATACAGACACTGACTCGAGTATAAGCCGAGTTGGGGTTTTTCAGCACAAAAAATGTGCTGAAAAACTCGGCTTATACTGGAGTATATACGGTACCTGAATTTTTGCATTAATAACTGGTCCAAATATATGGATCACATGCAGGCCCTTTCATCCTCTGCACTTTTATCATTCCTTGAATTTGGCTAGCAGTTACCTTGTTTTATCATTCCTTGAATTTGGCTAGCAGTCACCTTGGAGTGTCCACCAAGGTGCTGTTCCACCGGTGTGGTGGTTCCAATTCGTTGGACCCATTTCCACAAGTGGAACCTTCTTTCTTGTTTGTTGTTTAAATTACGGTTTCAATACCGATCACCTTAAAGGCGTTGCTCGAATATGGCCGGATTTTTATCTGATAAAGCTACTAGAGAAGCGTGGTACACAGACATTGATTCAGTATTCTCAGAAGGACATCTCAATGAGAGTGTCACACATACCAATATTAACTCTGCATTCAACCACCTGACATATCTTTTCAAACAACAAATCAAAGCAGGGTGGGAAGTTGCCTCATTAGAAAAATACATAAGCAAAGAGTTAATACCTAGGGGCCTTAGGGTTCAGAATATCCCAGGGCCACACATTGAAGGGACCGCATTTATCAAAGAGTGGGAGGAGGCAGCCAGTACATGTTCTCGTAAGTTTATGGATATCCTGTGCAGATCTGAAAAACTAAGACTTGACAAAATTAACAAAGAAGTGGATGAGGAGGTAGAAAAAATTGAAACCTTCAAAACAGAAAACAGCTTTGAACAGTTGGAAATTAAACTAAAAAGTCATTTAGATAGGTTTCAGTCCTCAATTAAAACCCGAAAACATTCCAAATTTTTACGTGACACAAAAGATTTTCAAACAGGGAACATCTATCTGAAATCCAAACAGAACAGAAGGGTTGAATTTGACCAATTTTCCACCTCCGAATACGATACTAGTGGCTCTGAACCCGAACTCAGCTCTGATAGCTCCCTCACTCAGTCAGAACCTAACCCCAAGAGTATTCTAAAGAAGGGAATTAATTTTTTAGCCAGAGCAAACCAGGACCCAAGACCACAGAGAAACACAAGGAGCAAATCAACACGAGGGTTCCAACGGAGGAAAGCATACTGACCCAAGAGAGTCAAATTATTAATCTCTCCTCCTATCAGCTTACTACCACAGAAACTCAGCTCCTGAAAAAGGGCCTATCATTTGTCCCCACACCTAAGTTCGACAAATTTAACTGGACTAAAGACATCCACCTGTTTGCTAGGAAGTTAGCCTTACATAAGTATCATTGTATACAAAAGACTAAGCAAGCAACACGACTAGGCCTAGAAGAAAGAGATATGTATCTGCTGGATAATCTGGTGGAACTACTCAACAGCAACGATCCATCTAGTGCGCAGGAAGCCCCATTCACTAACTTGAAACCGAAAAGCAAATTCACCCCACATATACCGGAGTATAAATACATTGACCTTTTTGTAGAATTATCCTGTAAGGAAATAGAGACAATTGAAACTGACTCCCAATTAAGATCTCAGTCAAACAATCTGAGCACCCAAGAAACCAGAGCATTGGCCAAACTGAAAAGAAATGACACAATAATTATTAAGCCATCCGATAAAGGAGGCAACCTGGTAATCTTGGATAGGACTGAATATGTCAGAATGGTGCACAGACTGCTAGATGACAAAGACACTTACATAGCATTAGCTGCAGACCCTACCAATAGATTCCTGTTGGAACTAAAGAATATTCTTGACCGGGCGTTTCAGGATAAATTAATAAACATAGAGGAATACAAGTTTATGCTCAATAAAAAACCTACCATAGCCACCTTCTATTCATTACCAAAAATACATAAGC
The DNA here is from genome assembly GCF_036172605.1 of Pelobates fuscus. NCBI lineage: Eukaryota > Metazoa > Chordata > Amphibia > Anura > Pelobatidae > Pelobates > Pelobates fuscus. Next base: position 289,694,494 of record NC_086320.1, on the reverse strand, counting down.
AACAGGAAATTTTAACCGGGAGACCCATCGTATCTGGTAATAATAACCTTACCCAGAACTGCAGCATCTATGTTGAATGCATTTTAAGTGATCTTGTCAAAGCTCTCCCCTCATACCTAAGGGACACGAAACAAACTTTGAAAGCTCTGAATAACCTGACATTACCTCCTGAGGCAAAGCTGTGCAGCCTAGATGTAGAAGGGCTATACAGCTCTATCCCTCATGAGACAGGTCTAAACAATGTACAATGCTTTCTCCAGACAAGAGATTCATCCCTGGGTGACCATAACCAGTTTGTGCTACAACTCCTACATTTTATCTTAACGCACAATTATTTCCTGTTTGAAGGTACCCACTACCACCAGGTGAGAGGGACCGCGATGGGGACGACTTGTGCCCCCTCGTATGCAAACCTCCACCTGGGGTGGTGGGAAAAGAACGTTGTGTTTAGCCAGCAGTTCATGGAATATCGTGAATGCATCAAACTATGGAAACGCTACATAGACGATGTGCTGATTGTGTGGACAGGTTCAACTGAGTTTTTTGAGGAGTTTGTAAAAGCACTTAATATTAACAATTTGAATCTTAGGCTGACCTATGAAGTAGGGGGCAATCAAATTAACTTTCTGGATCTGACCCTAAAAATCTCAGAAGATAGACACCACGTCTCTACCACCCTCTTCAAGAAGCCTACAGCCACCAATAATTTTCTGAATTGGCACAGTTATCACCCTAGGCCTCTAAAATTTGGGATACCAGTAGGCCAATATCTCCGGGTGAGGCGAAATTGCTCCACTCTGGACGAGTTCAAAACCAAAGCCAAACTATTAAGATCCCAGTTTAAAGCAAAGGGCTACTCGAATAGGTGCCTAAAATCCGCATACAAAAGAGCCTTGGTAACCGAGAGAACTACTCTCCTAGAAGACACCCCTAGGAAAGACAGGTCACAAAACTTGATCAGATGTATTGGCACTTTTGACGCTGGTTGGGACCCAGTGAAACAGATTTTAGAAAGATACTGGCCTCTCATATATCAAGATCAACACCTTAAAGAGGTCCTAACTTCACACGTGTCACTTACAGCCAGAAGGGGTCGTAACTTGAAGGACCTACTAGTGCCAAGCCACCTCTCACTACCAAAACCAGAGAATACATGGCTGAGGACCCCAACAACTGGCACTTTCCAATGTGGCAGGTGTAAAGCATGTAAATATATTCGGAAAAAATCCAAAGATTTTTCGGATTCAACTAACACGCAAACTTACACGACTAATACCTTCTTCAACTGCCAGACAACAGGAGTAATTTACCTACTAACCTGCAGCTGCAACCTGAAATATGTAGGAAAGACCTTCAGACCTTTTAAAAAACGAATCCTAGAGCATGTAAACTCTGTGAATCCCTCTAGACACCTCGATACGGTCATTTCCCGACACCTAAAATTAAGACATGATGGCTCAGCACAGGGCCTACGTTTCAATGGCATCGAAAAAATTAAGTTAGGTCCTAGAAAGGGGGATATAGATATTAAACTACTTCAACGGGAGAGCTATTGGATCTTCACACTGAAAACTCTATCCCCAAACGGACTAAATGAAGGTTTCTCTTATACTCCTTTTATTTGATATACACACAGTATCTGTAGCGGAGTAGCCTCTACAAGGGACATGCCTAAAAGCATTTCTCATTCCCATTCTCGTCTGTATACCACCTCTCTATGGTAGTAAAGAACTCATCTCTTACTTCCATTCTGAGCACGCTCTACTATTAATGTTTATTAGTACAAATGAGTAATCTGTATATATTGTAAATTTGTAAATATGTAAATATGTATTATATGCTCTATTATAATCATTGTGTCTCTAGATCCTAACTGTCCATATAGAGTACCTTGTTAACTCCCCATTCTCTACAATGAGTTCTTCTCCTTAACCATCTAACACTATGTATGTTCTTAATAGCACTACAACCCACTATCAGCATGATCATGGCATTTTGTATGAGGAATGCATTCTACCAACAGAACAGTCTAAAGGCAAGTACATATATGCTTGACTTTGATTCTAAATAATATACACTGACTAATATGGCAAGCCACTAGAGGTGAAGATTGATATCACCTTCAATAAGATTGGTTATAGCCACGAAAATACAGTGTATTCCTAGCAATATAGCATTTATTAGAGTAGCTATCGTATAGACAGTATCTAATCTCAAGCATATGTCCCTAGCAAGACTCCAATCTGTACAAAGGAGCCCAAGGCATCAAATGACAACTTAGGAGAAGGTAGACACCTACGTTTAAATACAAAGATAATCATAATCCATACCCTCCCCCTAGAGGACTACACAGTGTAAAGCCTAGGGTTATATGTTATATCCTAAGATAGAGGGATTCCTAACACCTTTTGTCTATTAGGAGAGTTATTTAATCCTCTAACCTGTATGAGCACTTATTCTGGTTGCCCTTTGCTACATAATACATAAATATAACGAATCAATTGTATCCAAGTATAAACGTGTAGCAGTATTGCCTCATAAACTGTCAGCAACATAAAGTGCAACATTAACCTTGTTCAATACACTATCACCATAATTGACATACAGTGATATCCATGCCGTTCTGGCAACCTACAATTCTATATTGTATTGCAAGCTTATCCCAACGCCTACATTGATACGATTCCCCACACAGACCTAAATGCCGGTGGAATTCACCGGCACTGAGATGGTTAATATGCTATAAGGATCGTACAGTGGAATGCCGCTCTAGCCGCAGATCACATTTGGAGACGGAGAGATCTTTAAAGCCTGGCTTCTCCCTGCTATGCAACAAAGAGGCAGAGAGAATCAGCTTTAAATATCGATCGGCACACACAGTGGCAACCAGGCCGTTTTTGAGTCCATGTGAAGTAATGTTCTAGTGCACAGTAAAATAGCAAAAGGGATACTGCTCCCTCTAGACACTTATATGCATGTGGACGTTTACGGCACTGAGGTGGTTAATATGTGTAAACAACCACACGGAGTAGATCACCTATGATTGGATGGTTGGATTTGCCTATTTGCATACCATCACGTGGGGTTTTTTTGGCGCCGGAATACTCAGAATACCGGCTTATGATTGGACAATTTCAGAGACACAACTATCTGACTACATATAAAAGGAGACATGGGACCAGTCTCCAGTCAGCCCCTGACGAAGGTGCATCTAAGCAAGCACCGAAACGCGCGTCGGGCTCTATGGGCTCATTTTCACTCACTAATTTTTTTAACTAGGGCTATCTATCACTATGTGCAGGCAACCAACATCCTAAGTATGGTTCTGCACATATAGTCACTTTAACTATTTTTTTCACCTCCTTTCACTGTTTGCTATATGTTATAGTCTGTAGAGGATTTTTCCTCAAGTACTATGGGGTTATCTTAACAAGCATGCAGTACACATCCCAGTAGATTTGGTGACTACTTCAAGAGTGTCGCTATAGGGACTTAGCAGTTATTTCTAGTGTCATATGTGTACCTAGATGCTAATGGTTTATCTACGGTGGTGAAGATGCATGCTACCCCTAACTCCGATACAGGACTCTGATTTAACCAGTCACTTACAACCATACTATCATAGGTGTGGTGCACAGTGGAGTTAATCAGTAACCGTTCGGCGCAACTATTATTCAGACTTTTTCAGTGACCCATTCCAGATACCTAGGTCAGCCGTCTGACAGACACCTTTTTTACAAGCTCTAACCACTGGCTTTGACCGTACCCAATTGCCTAATAAAGTCAGTACCCAGTGGGTATCTCTGAGCAAATAGGTGCCAAGGTATCATTGGATTTATTTGGAGGTGAGCCATTTAAGGCTGGAATACACTAGGTTGAGTTAATACCTATTACTCAATTCAGATTACTCAGTACCTATATTGTATAATAAATTATCTATCTACTCTTCCAGTACTGTACTCAGCTAGTCTGGATTACTCCAGCTTTTTGAGTATTTTTCTCTACCTTGTTGTGTGCCCCTAAGTTTTTGGTCCAGAATGCTTTGTATTTTATCAAATTAAAATACAAAGAGTTAGTGAAGAAAGTGTTGCCTTTGCTTTTGTCTTGCGGGTAAACATATGGGATTGTGCTTGCATAGCCTTCTGTTTATGGTATTCTTTGATAGTGCTATGCTTATTTCCTGCTGAGTGTTCTTGATCTGTTTAACAGTTAAAATACGCAAGCATTTCGAGGTCATCCTACAATGCTTGACCTCTAATGCTGACTTTATCCGAGGATTTTGGCTTCTATACCACATAGTTGTTATTAATACATGTAATATTATGCTTATTCTCTGATTGATTTATTTGATTTGTCAGTCTTATGATGTTTAGCATTAAATAGTCTTGGCCTTCTTCAGTTCTCATGTTAAAAGAAAACAGTTACAGACTTCAAGTGCAAATGCTAGACTCACACCTCAAGATATATTGTGCTTGAATGAAAAATGCAACACACACAAGACCAAGGAAGAGGCTGTACAGACAATTGTTTGGTTATTTTTAGTCCATTTTAAATGGAGTGATTGTGTGTGAGAAGGGCTACAATCCCTTCAAGGTAACAATACATTTGCACGTTATCACTTTGTATAATGTATCAGCTATCTATATATTTTTGTTCTGCTTGGTAAAAAAACAATGCTGTCAACATATTCAAGTGCCAAGTGGTAATATCCAATGAGTGGTGCTGTAAATAAATAGGCCCTTTCCTTAAATAGGGCATTGTTATCATATATAGTAAGGACATAATGAAGCCAATTAGCTGGAGATATCTGGGAAGTCAGACACTTATCATCTTAATATTCATCATATTATTTTGTTCTCAAACACTTGAATCCTTCAACAGCTACAAGTCTTAAAGTAAATTAGCCAGCCAGTCTATGAATGTCCTATCACAGACACATCTATATTTATAAACTAAATATGAATACCGCACTCAATCCATGACATTAAATGATTATTAAACCTATGTTCAATTTCATAGTATTTATTGAAAAGCTTATAAGAATAATTCATAAAGATAATGGTATTTCATCAAAGTAGCACAAAATTCATCCTATATACACCAACTATATACAAATATCTATCTAGACACAGTATCTTCCTATGTTCAATGAATAGTTCAAAGTCTGTACATCTGTATACGTTAATTGGTGATTTTAAGCGCAAAAATAAAGAAAAAGTCGTGTGGGAAAATGAAAAAATAAAACGGTGAAACAATAAGAGAAAACTCTAGGAAAATCGAAAAAAAATGTAAAAAATGAAAAAAATAGGAAGAAATGAAAAGAATGAAAAAATGAAAAAAATGAAAAAATGAAAAAAATGAAAGAAACTGAAAAAATGCAAAATACTAAAGTCCTGATAAGTGGCAGTCCAGTATATAGTGCACTATATGTTACCCACTATCTGTGGGTTGATCTCACCAATGTCTTTATGCTGTATCCTGTAGGAAGATTCTGTAGTCTGTGAAAGGTGGTCTGAATGGAAGGGATGGAACGAATTCCTGATGGTAGAAAAAGTGATCGCCACCCTGTATCAGTTGGTAGCTGATCAAACCTGTTGTGGTGAATGAAGTCAATCGTAAGGCTCTGCTGTAAGTAGATTGAAGTCAATCGTAGGGCTTTCCTGTGAATGGGCTGCGCGCTCGGGACATATGAGTCCCTTCGATGGCCCCAGTGTCCGTGCTGTCAAGAGAAGAACATCAGGGTTTAAATATCCTCAGTTTAGGCGGCTAAACACTGCCGCGTCTAATCCACGATCCTGCTTCCGCATTCCAACGTATACGTGCGTCATTGCGTCATGCGTATTTCACACAACTTTATTGTTAACTAACATTCTGATAAAGTTATTGAGCTAGCGAAAACACAAGCTTATTGTGATACCACAATGCATTTGCAGATACAACTGTAAATCGGACCCTGTAGTAGGAATATGGATGTAAATCCCAATAAACATAAGGATATAAATTGTATATTAACAGTGGATTAATATGCATACCAATAATAGTACACAGGTACTGCATCAATGGATACATATCTTACAAACAGTCTTGCATAAATCTAAAACACAGAGTGGTGTACTGTATAGTTATGTTAATGCTCACCTGTAACAGGAGATCAAGAGGGAAAAGTGAAATCTTGATGTAAGAAAGCTAGTTGGGTAACCAGCTGTATGAAAAGGAAAAAATAAATATTATATTCTCCAAAAGAGGGGGAAAAAAAGGTTTTAGTTAAAATTACAAAAAAAGGGGGGGGGGAGAAAAAATTGTTTTCTAACAAAGGTAACAAGTTAAATGCAACTCACCTGTCTAATATGACCCCATTGTGTCCCTAGACCCTGTCTGTGAGGGACCCTGAAATGGCGACAGGTAGCGGACCCAGAAGAGTCAAATTGTTGGCAGGAAAGAGCCACGGACCAAAGTTGGTCATGGGGAGCCTCTGTAAGGAGCACAAAATCACAGAGCAGACAATAGTGAGGATACCGAAATATATATATTATAAAAAATGTTTGAGATCATAATCCTCATTGAGTCCTAGTGGTGACAGAGTCTCCAAGATACTAATCCATTTAGTTTCTCTCTGGAGTAAGAGCTTCTGTCTGTCACCCCCCCTTCGTAGGGGTGGGATTCTGTCTAGGATTTGAAACCTCAATTGGTTCACATTGTGATCATGCATTTTAAAATGTCTGGGTACCGGAGCTTCCACTTTATTGTGTAATAATGCCGCCCTGATGCTCCTTTTGTGCTCCCCTATCCGCTCTTTCACTGGCCTGATGGTCTCCCCCACATAAAGGAGCCCACAGGGACACTTTAGAGCATACACGACAAAGTCTGAATTGCATGTGTAATAATCCTTAACAAAATTTTTTTTACCTGATCTAGGATGAACGAAATATTCCCCCTTAATGACACTGTTACAATGTGAACAGTTAAGACAAGGAAAGGTGCCCTTCTTGGGTTCTGAGAAAAACCTAGTTTGTTTCTTAGAGGTACCGATATCAGACTTCACTACCATGTCCCTCAAATTAGAGGCCCTCTGATAGGTAAAGAGCGGTGGTTGTTGAAATATCGGGGGTAGTTGGGTATCTCCCTGGAAAAGTTGCCAGTGCTTTAATATAACTTGTCTTATGTCCCTATTGAGTGGGGTATATGGTGTGACAAGTGTAAGTCTTTCTACTTTCTCTGTAGTCCTGGTTCCCGATAAAGTATCTTGTCGGGAAAGGGTATCAACCCTCTGTCGCTGGTTATCAACCACATGTGCGGGATAGCCCCTCTCTATGAATTTTTTGGCCATATAGTCTAAGCCCGTGATCACCTTATCCTCCTGTGAGACTATTCTTTTTACCCTTAGTAGTTGGCTATATGGTAACCCATTTTTTAAGTGTGTCGGATGGAAGCTGGAATAAGTCAGTAGATTATTGCGGTCAGTGGGTTTTATATATAAGTCACTTTGCAGGCAGTTACATGCCCTCTGGACCTGGACATCTAAGAAGGGAACAGTCGTAATGTCACAATACATGGTGAATTTAATGTTAGCATCAAGTGTGTTTAATGAATCAAAAAATTCCTGCAAGGGGGCCCTCGTGCCGCTCCAACATATGAATACGTCGTCTATATATCTTTTCCAGACTAGACATTTGGAGAATAAAGGATGCGGATAGATACAAGTTTCCTCCATACGATTCATGTAAATATTAGCATATGTTGGAGCGACATTCGAGCCCATGGCAGTCCCTTTAATCTGCTTGTAATACTTGTCACCAAATAGAAAGTAGTTCTCTGTTAGAATGAAGGTCAGTAGTTCCCTGATATATTGTCTTGTCTCCCCTTGTTGGGTCAATCGTGGGTCTTTGTTTAGTGTCCAATCTACTGCCTCAATCCCTCTTTCATGATCGATGGATGTATATAAAGATTGAACATCCATGGTCACTAACCAGAAGTCACCTGGTGGAATCTTTATATCTGCTAAGAGTGTAAGGAACGTGGTTGTGTCCTTGAGGTATGATTTCTGTGATGGGACATATTTAATGAGAAATTTATCCAGTATCTCTGCTGGGTGTTGAAATATGGACCCAGTACCGCTAACAATTGGTCTGCCTGGTGGGAAGAGAGGATTTTTGTGAATTTTGGGCAAGGTATAGAATACTGGAATTCGTGGATATTTCTCATTCATGTATTTGTATTCTCCCTGTGAAATGATATTTTTATAGAGGGCCCATTGGTTAAGTCTTTCTAATGTGTGCTTCAGGTTATGTGTGGGATCTTGGCCTATAGGTAGGTAGTTTGTCTTATCCGTTAATTGTGATTCTATTTCTGCATCTATATTTATATGCAGGTTATACTCTAAAAATTAGAATATCGTGCAAAAGTTCATTTATTTCAGTAATGCAACGTAAAAGGGGAAACTAATATATGAGATAGACGCATTACATGCAAACCAAGATAGTTCAAGCCGTGATTTGTCATAAGTGCGATGATTATGGCTTACAGCTCATGAAAACCCCAAATGTACAATCTCAGTAAATTAGAATATTGTGAAAAGGTGCAATATTCTAGGCTCACAGTGTCCCACTCTAATCAGCTAAGTAAGCCATAACACCTGCAACTGGTTCCTGAGCCTTTAAATGGTCTCTCAGTCTGGTTCAGTAGGAATCACAATCATGGGGAAGACTGCTGATCTGACAGTTGTGCAGAAAACCATAATTGACACATAATTGACAAGGGAAAGCCTTAAAAAAAAGGTAATTGCGAAGGAAGTTGGATGTTCCCAAAAGTGCTGCATCAAAGCACATTAATAGAAAGTTATGTGGAAGGGAAAAGTGTAGAAGAAAACGGTGCACAAGCAGCAGGGATGACCGCAGCCTGGAGAGGATTGTCAGGAAAAGGCCATTCAAAAGTTTTGGGGACTTTCACAAGGAGTGGACTGAGGCTGGAGTCAGTGTATCAAGAGCCACCACACACAGACGTCTCCTGAACATGGGTTTCAGATGTCGTATTCCTCTTGTCAAGCCGCTCCTGAACAACAAACAACGTCAGAAGCGTCTTACCTGGGCTAAAGAAAAACAGACCTGGTCTGTTGCTCAGTGGTCCAAAGTCCTCTTTTCTGATGAGAGCAACTTTTGCATCTCATTTGGAAACCAAGGACCCAGAGTCTGGAGGAAGAATGGAGAGGCACACACTGCAAGATGCTTGAAGTCCAGTGTGAAGTTTCCACAGTCCGTGTTGATTTGGGGAGCCATGTCATCTGCTGGTGTTGGTCCACTGTGCTTCATTAAGTCCAGGGTCAATGCAGCCATCTACCAGGAGATTTTGGAGCTCTTCATGCTTCCTTCCGCAGCGAGCTTTATGGGGATGCTGACTTCATTTTCCAGCAGGAAACCTGCCCACACTGCCAAAAGCACCAAAGCCTGGTTCAATGATCGTGGGATTACTGTGCTTGATTGGCCAGCAAACTCGCCTGACCTGAACCCCTATAGGGCATTGCCAAGAGAAAGATGACAGCCATGAGACCGAACAATGCAGAAGAGCTGAAGGCCGCTATTGAAGCATCCTGGTCTTCCATAACAACTCAGCAGTGCCACAGGCTGATAGCTTCCATGCCTGGCCGCATTGAGGCAGTAATTGCTGCAAAAGGGGGCCCAAACCAAGTACTGAGTCCATATGCATGCTTATACTTTTCAGAGATCCATTATTGTTCTATGTACACTCCTTGTTTTATTGATTGCATGTAACATTCTAATTTACTGACATTGTGGATTTGGGGTTTTCATGAGCTGTGAGCCGTAATCATCGCACTTATGACAAATCACGGCTTTAACTATCTTGCTTTGCATGTAATGCGTCTATCTCACATATTAGTTTCCCCTTTTACATTGCATTACTGAAATAAATGTACTTTTGCACAATATTCTAATTTCTTCGAGTATCACCTGTATATTTTAGTCGTCCGTGAAGTGTCATCCCTCTTTGGGGCTATATGCAGTCAGTCACTGAAACAAAGAGTCTGCTTCTCCTGCTCAAATTTGTAACGATGCCCTAATAACAAAAGGCATCTACATTAAGAAAATTAATATAATATTATGAGTGCTGCATGGTCACATGTCTAATTTAGAAAAGGTTATTTCTAAGGAAAGAGTCATAATATGCCACAGTTATAGCGTTTTTTTAATATTCATTAACTAAATTGGTAAATTGCGAGCTAGGTGAGTAACATAGTGGATAGGATTTACTGAATTTAATTTGCTAAAAGAAAAACAGAAATGTTTCACAAATTAAATGGCCAAACTGAAGCTACAAAAATAATAAAAATATTTTTATTATACTTAATGGATTTAAACTGTGAATATATGCTTAAATATGAAAGACCATATAAATCTAATTCATTATATTGTTATTTGAGATATTGAACAGCTGGGGGTTTATTCGTTAACCCCATTATCACAGGAATCGTGCATACATGATTCCTAGGGTACGTTTCATGCTGATCAGAGACCAGAAGTGAGCATTGACAAGTAGTCTACACTAGGACAGAGAAACATACCTGCACTTAGAGCACACTGGACCACCAGGGACCACACTGGACCACCATGGAACCAGATTATTGTTGTCCTCCTTGCCTTAAAGGTAAGCAAGAGTTGGGATTCCATATATATATCATAAACACAACATCAAGACCACAAGTAGCCCCCTGTACACATAACACATGCAGCTCCCTTACACGTGCGCCTGTGCTCCTAGACACACAGATACACATAGTAAGACACAGAGATCTACATACACAAATGCACACACAAGCATACTCCCTACCAATCACACACTCTCAGACACATACCCAGAAAAACAATGCCACAGAGAGAAATGCACACATTCAAATACACACTATCAGACACACGTTGTGATTGTGTTTTTGTATCTTTCAGTGTTGCTGTGTCTCAATGTTTGTGTCTGTGCTTATATTAGAGTGTATTTATCTGTATGTACATTGATCAGTCACATCATTAAAATCACAGGTGAAGTGAATAACATTGACTGTATCATTACAATGGTACCTGTCAAGGGGTTTGATAAATTAGGCAGCAGCAAACGGTCAGTTCATGAATGTCATGTGTTGGAAACAGAGAAAATATCTGAGTGACTTTGACAAGGGCCAAATACTAATGGCTAAACGATTGAGTCAGGTTAGTTCCTACCAAAAGTGGTGCAAGGCAGGACAACCAATGAACCAGCGCCAGGGTCATGGGCGCCCAAGGATGCACGTGGGGAGCGAAGGCTAGCCTGTCTGCTCAGATCATGCAGAATAGATACTATAGCTCAAATTGCTGAAAAACGTAATGCAGGCAATGATAGAAAGTTCATAGGAAAATGGTCATTGTATGCTCTGAAGCACACAAAACACCTAAGGTTAAAGTGTTCCCAAGAGATACTCAAAATACAAATACCGTATATACTCGAGTATAAGCCGACCCGAATATAAGCCGAGGCCCCTAATTTTACCCAAAAAAACTGGGAAAACTTATTGACTCGAATATAAGACTAGGGTGGAAAATGCAGCAGCTACTGGTAAATTTCTAAATAAAATTAGATCCTAAAAAAGTTATATTAACTGAATATTTATTTACAGTGTGTGTATATAATGAATGCAGTATGTGTGTGTATGAATGCAGTGTGTATATGAATGCTGTGTGTGTATGCAGTGTGTGTATGAATGCAGTGTGTATATAATGAATGGAGTGCAGGGCGTGTATATGAGTGCAGTGTGTGTATATGAGTGCAGTGTGTGTATAATGAATGCAGTGCAGTGTGTGTATGAGTGCAGTGTGTATGCAGTGTGTATATAATGAATGCAGTGCAGTGTGTGTATATGAGTGCAGTGTGTATATAATGAATGCAGTGTGTATGTATGAGTGCAGTGTGTATGTATGAATGCAGTGTGTATGAATGCATGGAGTGCAGTGTGTGTGTATGAGTGCAGTGTGTGTATATGAGTGCAGTGTGCGAGTGCAGTGTGTATATAATGAATGCAGTGCAGTGTGTGTATGAGTGCAGTGTGAATGCAGTGTGTGTATGTGTGTATGTATGAATGCAGTGTGTATGCAGTGTGTGTATGAATGCAGTGTGTGTATGAATGCAGTGTGTGTATGAGTGTGTGTATGAATGCAGAGCATTGGTGGGGGTGGGCATTTTATGAATTATTATTATTTAATTATTATTGTAATATATATTTTTTAATGTTATTATTTTTTTTAATGTTATTATTTTTTTTATTTTTTTTTTCGTCCCCCCTCCCTGCTTGTTAGCTGGCCAGGGAGGGGGGCTCTCACTCCCTGGTGGTCCAGTGGATGGGCTGTAGGAGGGGGGCTGTCAGGAAGCTGTAACTTACCTTCACCGCAGCTCCTGTCAGCTCCCTTCTCTCTCCTCCGTCCGTGCAGCTCCCAGGTCAGCTTCCTCTGCAACTCTCGCGGCCGCGCGGAGCGTTGCCTCGGTAACCCGTGGCAACGCTCTGACCCCGCGGCTCTCGCGAGAGTTGCAGAGGAAGCTGACCTGGGAGCTGCACGGACGGAGGAGAGAGAAGGGAGCTGACAGGAGCTGCGGTGAAGGTAAGTTACAGCTTCCTGACAGCCCCCGGTCCTTGTCTGTATTATGGCAATGAAAATTGCCATACTACAGACAACTGACTCGAGTATAAGACGAGTGAGTGTTTTTCAGCACAAAAAATGTGCTGAAAAACTCGCCTTATACTCGAGTATATACGGTAATACAAAGGAAAAAACAAACAAAAGGAAAAATTGTGTGTGAAATCACCAAAAAGTGATAATATAACTGTATAATAGTCAGTACAATCTACCATAAGCACCGTATATCTGATGGAATAAAACACAAATATAGTGCAATACAATAGGCACAGGCAGAGGGTGTGTGGTGGTAGAAAATTCACTAGAAATTAGTATATTCAGGCGTGTCACCCTCAATATTGGGGTAATAGTATAATAGCAGGGAATCTTCAAACCATGAAATTCTTGATATAGGGGTATCTTCTTGAGTAACTCAAAATATAAGGAGAGAAGAGAGAGTGCAGACTGTATAAAAATATAACAAATGTATTTTACAGGTTGTACTTACAATGTATCAGAAGATAAAACAGCATGTCTCCACATCGATAGTGGTATCCAGATAGTCAGCAGCTGATACAGCAGCATTCAGAGGCACAAAACAATTTTAAAAGCAAATAAAAGTCTGTGCAGAAGTAGAATTAAAATCCAACGCATTTCGTCCCATTCTGGACTTCCTCAGGGATGTATCATTACAGCATTCAGAATCTGGAAAGCAGCGGCCGCCCCAGACGGCACACACCAGGACACTATAGTCGTGACCAGTGACGAAGCGATGTGAACCGCAATACTGTCCCGCTCAAGAGAAATGAATACAATACGATTTGAGGGACACACAGTGGCCATATACGGGGACATTTGCAGCACTAATGATGTAGAGACAATTTGCACTGATTGCTAAACAGCTCAGAGAGGCAACAATCCGCTACAAATGGGGAACTGACGGCTCACTGCAGGTTCAGAAGGGAGACCAGACACTCACCCTAACCTCGGCAGGAGACCAATCTATTTTCCTCCAACAACTAAACCTTATCATCAGAGACACTATCCAGATGCGGGGAAACGAAGGCTAAACAGGCACGCAAAAGTGGACTAACACTGGAAAAGCAAAGACAGAACCCTGCCTGATACCCCCACCCACATAGGTCACACCTCATACTAGCACTTAAAAGCTACTCACCTCCTACATCCCTCCCTAACCGTCCCCTTGAGAGGCAGCCAAATATACTCAAAATGAAAGTGGAAAAACACACTACAGGCTGATCCAACTTTGATGTAATGTCCTTAAAACAAGTCAAAATGAGGCTCAGTAGTGTGTGTGGCCTCCACGTGCCTGTATGACCTCCCTACAATGTCTGTGCATGCTCATGATGAGGTGGCAGATGGTCTCCTGAGGGATCTCCTCCCAGACCTGGACTAAAGCATGTGCCAGCTCCTGGACAGTTTGTGGTGCAACGTGACGTTGGTGGATGGAGCGGGACATGATGTCCCAGATGTGCTCAATTCGATTCAGATCTGGGGAACAGGAGGGCCAGTCCATAGCATCAATGCCTTTGTCTTGCAGGAACTGCTGACACACTCCAGCCACACGAGGTCTAGCATTGTCTTGCATTAGGAGGAACCCAAGGCCAACCGCACCAGCATATGGTCTCACAAGGGGTCTGAGGATCTCATCTCGGTACCTAATGGCAGTCAGGCTACCTTTGGCAAGCACATGGAGGGCTGTGCGGCCCCCAAAAGAAATGCCACCCCACACCATTACTGACCCACTGCCAAACCGGTCATGCTGGAGGATGTTGCAGGCAGCAGAACGTTCTCCATGGCATCTCCAGACTCTGTCACGTCTGTCACATGTGTTCAGTGTGAACCTGCTTTCACAGGGCGCCAGTGGCAAATTTGCCAATCTTGGTGTTCTCTGGCAAATGCCAAACATCCTGCACGGTGTTGGGCTGTAAGCACAACCCCCACCTGTGGATGTCAGACCCTCATACCACCCTCATGCAGTCTGTTTCTGACCGTTTGAGCAGACACATGCACATTTGTGGCCTGCTGGAGGTCATTTTGCAGGGCTCTGGCAGTGCTCCTCCTGTTCCTCCTTGCACAAAGGTGGAGATAGCGGTCCTGCTGCTGGGTTGTTGCCCTCCTACGGCCTCCTCCACGTCTCCTGGTGTACTGGCCTTTCTCCTGGTAGCGCCTCTATGCTCTGGACACTACGCTGAGAGACACAGCAAATCTTCTTGCCACAGCTCGCATTGATGTGCCATCCTGGATGAGCTACTTGTGTGGGTTGTAGACTCCGTCTCATGCTACCACTAGATTGAATGCACCGCCAGCATTCAAAAGTGACCAAAACATCAGCCAGGAAGCATAGGAACTGAGAAGTGGTCTGTGGTCACCACCTGCAGAACCACTCCTTTATTGGCTAATTGCCTATAATTTCCACCTGTTGTCTATCCCATTTGCAGAACAGCATGTGAAATTGATTGTCACTCAGTGTTGCTTCCTAAGTGGACAGTTTGATTTCACAGAAGTATGATTGACTTGGAGTTACATTGTGTTGTTTTCAGTGTTCCCTTTATTTTTTTGAGCAGTGTATATATAATAGATTTGGGCAAAAATGAGTTTTCACATTTGGAACGAAATGAATTGCACATGTCTACATACATCCATATACACATACTGCCTAATACATGCATCCATACACACATACTGCCTAACACCTACATTCATACACACACACATACTGCCTAATACATGAATACACACACATAAACTTCTTAATGCGTACAACCATACACATATACTGCTTAATAGCTACATCCATACACACATAATGCTTAATACCTATGTGACAAACTGCCCTTTGTCACTGGCTTTTGGAGGAGCCTAATTGCCAGCCTCCTGCCTTATGACTATGGCCCTGGGGGTGTATGGCCCTTTAAAAACATTGTACGGGCATATTGAGACTTTTTGGAACAATGCCCCTTTAAAACTATGTCCCCAGACTGTGGAAATACTTTGTTTGCGTATTTTTCCTATATGGTTCGGTAAATGGGGCTTACCAAACAAATTACCAAACAGGCAGACAACACACAAGAGGAGTGTGCCGCCAATTTACCTCCCAGGCTGGTGGTTAATTGCAGGTTAATTGTCGAACGCTGGGTGGCCGCTGTTCGCATAGTTGAACACGTGGCGGCGGCCATCTTGTTTAGCCGAACGCGGTCATCTGTGTTTTGCCGTCAAACTCATGGAACTGAAAGCGGCTACATGACAGCACGAACACCGCTGAACCTTACCTTCTTTTCCACTTCGACGGAAATCGAGGTGCGTTTGACTATTCGAACGCCACGTTAAACTGGGCTATTTGCACGAACTACGCCTGTTAATGCATTGTGTTCAGTAATTATATCACAGGCAGAAGGGATGGTTTGTGTGCCTTAGCTGGGAGTGTCTGACTGTACTGTTCTGTTTTGATTGGCTATTGTAACTGCATGTCCTGTGTACCACAAGGTCCACGTGGGTGGTAACCTTGTGGGAAAACTTGTATAAAAGAAAGTCCTTTGGTGCTCATTAAACAGTTCTTCTTGACCCTCAACTCGCAGCTTTGACTCCTGTTTGGAGGGGACAGCTATAATCACTACAGGGATTGCTATGCTCTTCATACTCCCTTAGCTACTGAGCTCTTGTAAGAGCTCTTGTTCCTGATCCTGCTTTGCTCTACAGAAGGAAGAGGTTCACCAACTGGAACCTGGAGCCTGGTCATAGGTCCAGGGTGGATAGCAGACGGGGAGATCCCAGCCCAGCAGCAGGGGTTCGTAGAGTCTGCAGTACTTATGGTGTCTATGGTGCTGATGGTCCTTTGGTGAGCGCTAGGAGCATCCTTTCTACGGTCCAACATTCAGCTAGCCTGGAGGCAACCGTAACAACCTACATCCATACTTACTGCTTAATGCGTACATCCATAAACACACACTGCTTAATACCTACATCCATACACACACTGCCTAATACATGCATCCATACACACACTGCTTAATACCTACATCCATACACACATACTGCTTAATGCGTACATCCATACACACATAATGCCTTGTACATGCATCCATATACACATATTGCTTAATAACTACATCCTTACACACATACTGCCTTATACATGCATCTATATACACATACTGCCTAATACATGCATTCATACACACATATTGCTTAATGTGTGCATCCATCCACACATACTTCTTAATGCGTACATCCATACACACATACTGCTTAATACCTACATCCATGCACACATACTGCCTTGTACATGCATCCCTATACACATACATCCATAAACACACATACTGTCTAATACCTGTATCCATACACACATACTGCCTAATACCTACATCCAGGAATGTATTTACCAGAAGGCAAACAAGGCGGCACTTTCGGGGGGCGCCAAAAAATGCCATCCCAAGTTCCCAGACAAATGCTTTGTTTGCCTCGTGTTCTGGGGCTGTCCACCTTACTGTGAGTGAGTGAGTGAGTGAGTGTAGCTGTCAGTGTGTGTCTATGAGTGAGAATGGGTGTGCCTGTGAGTGTGTGTATGTCATTTTATGTGTATCTGAGAGTGTGTGCCTGTCAGTGAGTGGGTGTGTCAGCGTGTGTCTGTCAGTGAAAGTGTGTGTTGGTTAAACAGTGTGTTCCAATGACTGTATGTGTGTGCCAATGACTGCATATCTGTCAGTGAGTGTATGTCAGTGCATGTATCAATGAGGGCATGCGTCTGTCAGTCAAAAATAATGGCCTTGACGCAAATTTAGATTTGGGGGGTGCCCGAATTTAGTCGTGCCTAGGGCAGCACAAATCCAAAATACACCACGGCCTACATCCATAAACACACATTGCCTAATACATGCATCGATACACACACCCTGCCACTTATTTACATCCATACACACATACTACCTTAGACATGCGTCCATACACACATACTGCCTAATACCTACATCTATACATGCCTAATATATACATCGCTGTGATAAATGATGTATTCAATGCATTTGGTGAAATTTATTTATAAGACTAGCACAGACGAGCACACACACTGACAGATGAGCAGACACATACACAGTCACTGACAGACACAAACACTCACAGTCATACACTCACTGAAAGACACACACTCACTCACACAGACATACACTCACGCAGGGCCGGATTAAGAGCACACTGGGCCTGGTGCTGACAATTATGATGGGCCTAATTACGGAATCTTATTGACCAAAAACACTAAAACAGTCATACCTCCCAAGCGTCATGTATCTGATAGAGATGGTGCTGGAGGGAAACTCATAGGATGCGGCTATAAGAAAACACATACTCTATTCTAATCGCTCTCTAATTTTTGCTTTCATCTTTCAAGTAAATCCATAACCCCTAACAGCAGTGTCCAGTGAAGCAGGAAGTCAATGGGCGGGGTAAAAGGTGGGCCACTGGTGCGACTAACGTGACCAGAAATGCCAAAAGGGGAGAACATGCACAAAAAGGGGGCATGTCTGTCCAAAGAATTTGAAGGACAGCCTGGCATGAATGCATGTCAGGCTGCCCGCCAATCCTGCAGGCTGTCCAACTAAGGGCATACTATGCAGGCAGCACCCTAAGCTTGACATAAATGCGTCTAATGTTGCGCTCACTCCATGCTTTCTAAGGACTGTCCCCTAGCACTCACATGTCCACTTGTCTCCTTACCTTCTTACTAGCAGGCAGAAGTTCCTGGTATATATTCTGAAACAGAGAAAAGGTGTATGTAGTGAGTGTAGAAGAAAGGGGACATGCCACAGTGTTAGAGAGACCAGCGTCTGCATTACCTAAACTAATTTTATTGTCAGCCAGTCCACACAAGTTTTGTTCCCATACATCCCTCTTAAGCTTTCAAACTTAAAGGAACACTATAGTCACCATAACAACTACTACCATAACAAGTAGAATCATTCCATTCGGGCCTTTTGCAGTAAACACTGTCTTTTCAGAGAAAATAACTCCACTGGCCACTCCTTAGGTGGCTGCTAGAGGTGCTTCCTGGGGCAGTACTGCCTATTGTGCAGCACTGCCATTCAGTGTCTCCACCCTCTGCATGCAGACACTGAACTTACCTCATACAGATGCATTGATTCAATTTATCTTTATGAGGAGATGCTGATTGGAATTGTGCTGGCTCTGCCCCTGATCTTCCTAGTTGACAGTCTCAGCCAATCCTATGGGGAAGTTTTGTAATTTGCTCAGACCACCACTTCTGATGATGTCAGCAGACAGTCAGTTCAGAGGCAGAGCCAGCAGCTGCAGACTTGAATACAAGTTATATTTTACTATACTTAGGCAGGCAAGAAGGGGCCAATGTGGTGGTTTTAACATAATAGGGTCAGAAATACATGATTGTGTTCCTGACCCTATAGTGCTCCTTTAAGCAAGAGTATGTGAAGAGTAGTTAGGGTTGCCACCTTTCTTGGAAACAAATACCAGTCTTAATCATTTGTTTAATCACAAGGAGTGACATCAGAGAAAATTCTGTAAAATCACCAACAAACTACTCACAGTTTGATTCTGCTGTATAGATGGATTGCTCCCAGTGTCTCAGTCTCGCAAGTCATCCAGTGTCTCAGTGTCCCTATGTATAACAGTGTCAGTGTCCCCATGTCGCCCAGTACCCTAGTCTCTGTGTCCCCATTTCTCCCAGTGTCCCAATGTCTCAGTGTGTCCCCATGTCACTAGGATACTGGGGACACTGAGAGACATGGGGACACTGAGAGACATGGGGACACTGAGAGACCCGGGGACATAGAGACATGGGGACACTGAGAGACATGGGGACACTGAAACATTTAGGGAAACTGGGAGAAATGGGGACACTGAGACAATAGGGACACAGACACTGGGAGACATGGGGACACTGAAACATTTGGGGACACTAAGACACTAGGGACACAGAGACATGGGAACAGACACTGGGAGACTAGGGGACACTGGGAGACTAGGGGACACTGGGACACTGGCTGGGAGACAGACACTTGGGGACAATGGGAGACATGGGGACAGTTGTGGACATAGACATGGGGACACTGGGACATATAGGGACACTGGGAGACATGGGGACACTAGGCACACTGAGACACTAGGGACACAGACACTGGGAGACATGGGGACACCGAAACATTTAGGGACACTAAGACACTAGGGACACAGACATAGGGACACTGGGAGACATAGGGACACTGGGAGACTAGGGGGACACTGGCTGGGAGACAGACACTTGGAGACACTGGGAGACATGGGGACAGTTCTGGACATAGACATGGGGACACTGGGACATATAGGGACACTGGGACACATGGGGACACTAGGAACACTGAGAGACATGGGACACTGGATGGGGGAAATGGGGACACTGGGAGAAATGGGGACATAGTGTCTCTGTGTCCCAATGTCTCAGTGTCTCCCAATGTCCCTATGTCTCACAGCATCCCCATGTGTCCCCTAGTGTCTCAGTGTCCCCATGTTTTCCAGTGACCCCTACTGGCCGGTGCTGGTATTGCAGAGTAATCTCCATTTATTCTGAGAAAAATACCTGTATTTATACCTGTAATTTGTATTGCCAGTATTACTGCAATATTGGCATGGCCAGGCAGCCTCAAATACCAGTCAGGTGGCAAACCAGTAAAATACCAGTCAGATGGCAAACCTAAGAGTAGTGTGTGTAAAAAAAAAAAAAAAAAAAAATTTTTTTTTTTTTTTTAATGGGCCTATTCCATGGGCCTGGGCCTGGAGCTGCAGCTCCATCAGCCCCTATGTTAATCCGGCCCTGCACTCACGCACTGACAGACACACACACAGGCACACTCACTGACAGTCAAACACTCACCGATACACAGACTCACACAATTTTATTTTTTTGATGCTAATCCAGCCTCCCTACCCCCCTGAGGTCCAGTGGTGGGCAGTTTCTCACTCCTTCAGCGTGCTGTTTTGTATGCCGGGGCGTGCGAGGGGGGAGTGAGAAGCTGCTAGAACAGCCTCCCTCGCCTCCCACAATACAGCCCAGCGCTGTAGGGAGGGGGGCGACTCAAGAGCCGCTCGCCCAACACTGCAGCCCAAGACAGGGGGAGCCCAGCAGGAAACAGGAATGCCTAGTTCGCCTAACGGTGGCGCCGGCCCTGTCAATGAATATATATATTATGTATTCAGACACAATAGGACTACATATGGATAATGTGAGAGGATTATAGAATCTGTGGAACAAACGTCAGTCACCTATTCAGAAATGTTATATATTTACAGCACTGTTTTCTTGCTTTTAATTTCATTATTTGGAAAATAACTTTTTTTTTTTTTTTTTTTTTATATTTCTGTTCAAAGACAAAAGACTGTTTACAGATTCTTCTACCATGCTTGGTGGCAGTGTAGCATGATTGCGGCATTGTGGGATTCTGTATTTCACTCATTGGGTGATTTCTTGGAAGCCTGATCCGAAGGTTGCTCTACTGAATGGCAGAACTTCTCAACAAAGACTCTCGAAGGGAGAATTACACCTTGCACGTAGAATATGCACAGCTCCACATATGCACAATATGCATTGCATTCAGGGCTGGATTTTCCTATAGGCTAACTAGGCTTCAGCCTAGGGCCTCAAGATCAAGAGGGGCCTACATTCAAATTGTTAGCAAAATTAAAATGACACTATTCTAAAAACAGTGAACACTAAAACACTGAACCGAAAATAAGGAGAAATTCTACGCATATGATATGACCAGTGGCGTACTAAGGGAGGGCATGGGGGGGGGGGGGGGGGGGGGCGGTCCGCCCCGGGTGCCACTTACTAGGGGGGTGCCGGGGGCAGACTGCAATGCCCCTCCTGCCGCGATCGCCGAGACCGGCGGTCTGCAGCTCCACAATGTGCAGAGCTGCAGACCATGGATCTCGCGTGCACTGCCCAATCAGAGCGTTGCCACAGGTTACCACGGCAACGCTCTGATTGGGTCTCGCGAGATCCATGGTCTGCAGCTCTGCGGAGCTGCCGACAGGAAATGAGGGCCACCGGACCACCAGGCAGCCCCCACTGGACCACCAGGGATTTAAGGTAATTTTTTTAGTCACCCCCCCACTCCTCATCACCCCCCTCCCTCTCACAATCACCCCCCCTCTCCTCATCACCCCTTCCCTCTCACAATCACCCCCCTCTGCTCATCACCCCCTCCCTCTTACAATCACCCCCTCTCACAATCACCCCCCTCTCCTCATCACCCCCTCACTCTCACAATCACCCCCCCTCTCATCATCAGCCCCTCCCTCTTACAATCACCCACCCTCTCCTCATCACCCCCCCTCATCACCCTCCTCCCTCTCACAATCACCCCCACTCACAATCACCCCTCCTCTGACAATCACCCCCCCTCTCCTCATAACCCCCTCCCTCTCACAATCACCCCCTCTCACAATCACCCCCCCTCTCCTCATCACCCCCCTCCCTCTCACAATCACCCCCCCCCCTCCTCATCTCTACTTTTTTTTTATTTATTATCCGTGCCACATTTTTATAAAGGTTAGTACCAATCACAACATGTTTCATTTAACATATTGATATATATCACAGTAATTATGTATTTTATTGTCTCTCATGTAATTTACAAACTTAAAAATGGGAGGTTTTTAAGTTTATAGTGCCTTGTAGTGGACAGATTAACCAGGAAATCGTGTTGAATAGAATTAAAGAATTAAAGATTGCAAAACGTAGACAAAGATGGCTAAATTGTGAAAAATGCATACAATTAATATTAATAAATATATTAATATAATATTATATATATGAATAATATTGTTATATTACTAATATTCATAAAAATATTAGCCATTTTGCATGTATTGTTACTGATTAGTTCATTTCGGAGATTACAATTCACTGATGCTCAGAATTAGTTTTTGTTTTGCTATAGCTCTTCATGGATGAACAGTAGATTAACAGTACAAAACAGGTGTTACTTGGGGTGCAAAATGCTAACTATTGAAAAATATTCAATACATCTCTATGGTGATTGCTTCTGATTGAACTCTTTTGATTGCCAAAGAATATCACCTGTCTTTGCCTGATTAATCTTACTCCTATTTTTTTAGTTTCATATGGGATTTGGGATTGCTCAGACACAAGTTGGTACAAGTGGTATTTCCTTTCCACCAGAGTTATTATAGTGAGCCATGGGTTGATTTGGGTACTCACAGTGAGTGTTACATCCATCCAAAGCTGTTTGATATTCAAGTAGCAAGCCTTATTACTAAGTTCCAGAAAAACAGAGAGCTACCCATAAAATGTTAAGCAGTTATCATAGGGTGTTTTCAGTTGTTCACGTACTAATGGATAGAAGAGGACTATGTGATGACGTTCGACATAAGAGTAGATTCATATGTGTACTGGTAATTGCACTGATTCAATAAAATGGGTACCTTTTCTGACATTGGATTTTTAAACTGTGTTAGAACTGAGTAAGAATGGAAAAGAATATACATTTGAAACGATAAATCTTAATGTGATAGAAGCACATCTCGAATGAATTGGGTAATTAAAGAACTGGAGCTGGGGGTGATAACATGGGAGCTAGTGTAGCCAAGGCTTTCCCAGTTTCCCAGTATTGCTTGATGAAATACTTTAGAGAAGGCTCACCAGAACTTCACCATGAGTCCAAAATGTATTAATAATGCCTGATCCAATTACGTTGATGTTATGTAAAAATGAGGTGAGTTTCAGTAACAGAAGGACAAGTGCTCTATAATTAAAAGGATTGTGACAAAATTAAGAATAGATCCCATCAATGATTTGCAGGACTGGTACTATGATGGGATTGTTTGTAATTTGTATAGGCAGAAATTAATGTTTTGGTTTGAAAAAAAACTGACAGTCAATATGTATTTATAAATAACATAACAAAAATGGCCAGCTTCAACCATAGTTACATAGTTAGATAGCTGAAAAGAGACTTGCGTCCATCAAGTTCAGCCTTCCTCACACCTGTTTTTTGCTGTTGATCCAAAAGGCAAAAAAAAAAAAAAAAAAAAAAAAAACCCAGTTTGAAGCACAATTTTGCAACAAGCTAGGACAAAAAATTCCTTCTTGACCCCAGAATGGCAGTCAGATTTATCCTTGAATCAAGCAGTTATTACCCTACATTGAAAGATTATATCCTTGAATATTCTGTCTTTGCAAGTATGCATCTAGTAGCTGTTTGAACATCTGTATGGACTCTGATAAAACCACTTCTTCAGGCAGAGAATTCCACATCCTGATTGTTCTTACAGTAAAAAAACCTTTCCTTTGCCTTAGACGAAATCTTCTTTCTTCCAGTCTAAACGCATGGCCTCGTGTCCTATGTAAAGTCCGGTTTGTGAATAGATTTCCACACAATGGTTTGTATTGGCCCCGAATATATTTGTATAATGTTATCATATCCCCTCTCAGGCGACGTTTTTCTAAACTAAATAGGTTTAAATTTGTTAACCTTTCTTCATAGCTGATATGTTCCATTCCTTTTATTAATTTTGTAGCCCGCCTCTGCACTTTTTCTAGTGCCATGATGTCCTTCTTTAGAACAGGTGACCAAAATTGCACAGCATATTCAATATGTGGTCTTACCAGTGATTTATAGAGAGGCAAAATGATATTCTCGTCCCGAGAATGAATGCCCTTTTTCATGCATGACAATACCTTACTGGCCTTGGCCACTGCTGATTGACATTGCACATTGTTGCATAGTTTGTTGTCTATAACAATTCCCAAGTCCTTTTCGTGTGTTGTTATCCCTAATTCACTTCCATTAAGGGTATACGTTGCTTGTGTATTCTTTACGCCGAAGTGCATAACTTTGCATTTTTCAACATTAAATTTCATCTGCCATTTGAGTGCCCAGTCCTCCAGTCTATCTAAATCATGGTTCGTCAACCTGGTCCCTACCGCCCACTAGTGGGCGTTTCAGGATTCCAGGTGGGCGGTAGGGATTTCCAGGTTGATCGGGCGGGCGGGTGTGAGCCGGCGGTACCCGTGCGACTGGGTACCGCCGTGACCATTTGCGGCTCCGGCCCGCCCGGTAAACCGCCGGGGACGCCTTCCAAAGTGTCCATCGGGTGGCCCATGCTGTCAGGGCCACCCGATGGATGCGGATTGTAAGGGGGCCCGGTCAGCGCTGGGCGCTTTAACAGCGCGACCGGGCCCCCTGTGATGACATCAGAGCTGGGAGGAAGTGATTCCCCGGTCACTCTTCCCAGCTAACACTGAGAGCCGCGCGGGAGGAACACCAGGGAGTCAGAGTGGGAACTCTGACTCCCATCCATCTGAGCCACCACTGGACCCCAGGGAAAGTCACCCTCCTGCACCTTAAAGGTAGGAAACAGGAGGGTGACTTAAATATAATGTGTGTGTGTGTGTCTTTGTAGGTATGTCTTGTGTGTGTCTGTCTGTATGTGTCTTTGTATGTATGTCTTGTGTGTGTGTATGTGTCTGTCTGTGTATATGTGTGTGTGTGTCTCTGTATGTATGTGTGTCTTGTCTTTGTATGTATGTCTTGTGTGTGTGTGTCTGTCTGTGTATATATGTGTGTGTGTGTCTGTATGTGTCTTTGTATGTATGTCTTGTGTGTGTGTCTGTCTGTGTATATATGTGTGTGTGTGTGTGTCTGTATGTGTCTTTGTATGTATGTCTTGTGTGTGTGTATGTGTCTGTCTGTGTATATGTGTGTGTGTGTCTCTGTATGTATGTGTGTCTTGTCTTTGTATGTATGTCTTGTGTGTGTGTGTCTGTCTGTGTATATATGTGTGTGTGTGTCTGTATGTGTCTTTGTATGTATGTCTTGTGTGTGTGTCTGTCTGTGTATATATGTGTGTGTGTGTGTGTCTGTATGTGTCTTTGTATGTATGTCTTGTGTGTGTGTATGTGTCTGTCTGTGTATATGTGTGTGTGTGTCTCTGTATGTATGTGTGTCTTGTCTTTGTATGTATGTCTTGTGTGTATGTGTCTGTCTGTGTATATATTTGTGTGTGTGTCTGTATGTATGTGTGTCTTGTCTTTGTATGTATGTGTCATTGTATGTGTGTCTTGTTTCTGCATGTGTGTGTGTCTATGTATGTCTGCATGTGTGTGTGCATGTCTGTGTGTCTGTTTGTATGTATGTGTCTTGTGTGTGCCTGTCTGTGTCTTTGTGTGTGTATGTATGTGTGTCTTGTGTGTCTGTATATGTGCCTGTCTGTGTCTGTATGTATGTCTTGTGTGTGTCGTATGTGTGTCTGTATGTGTCTTGTGTGTGTCTATGTGTCTGTCTGTATGTATGTGTGTCTTGTCTTTGCATGTATGTGTCATTGTTTGTGTGTCTGCATGTGTGTGTGTGTCTATGTATGTTGTCTATAACAATTCCCAAGTCTTATGTGTGTGTGCATGTCTGTTTGTATGTGTGCCTGTCTGTTTGTATGTATATGCTGCGAGACTAAATATTTGATATCTGGTTCGATTTTCGTAAGGAACAAACGAAGGTCTCTTTCAGTGATATTCAGACGACTTCTCTGTTTGCGCATAATATGATTTCTCATTTGTGCGTCAGCTCATCTCCTCTCCCTCCTCAATTCCCCTCCCCACCTTTTTTTCCCCTTTTTTCTATTTTTTAACCATCCTTACAGCAATGCCCAGTAGGAAGGCTGAACTAGGTAGCCCACTTACTATAGTCCGCCGGAGCACTCTATAGAGAGCCTCAGGTGGCTGCAGGTCTGCCCGGGCCGATGCGTCCATGATGGCGCAAGACAAGAGGGATCGCAGGAGGGAAGCACACAGCACTCCCTCCTGTCTGTCCCTTGGTGCAATGTGGCTGAGCTCTGCTCCAGTCCGCGGTTCAGGAACATCCATTTACTCAGTGAGCACTTTCTGTCAGTCCGGCCGGGTACAGGAAATGGAAGTTCCTGTACTGCGGACAAGACCGGAGCTCGGCCACGCTACAACGCTAGGGGAGGGGGTTAAGAGAACGGGGGGGAGAGACCACTGAGGGAGGGGGGATGGAAGAGAGACCACTGAGGGTGAGTGGGGGAGAGACCACCATGGGAGGGAGGGTGGAGGAGAAACCTCTATTGGAGGGTGGGTGAGGAGAGACCACAAAGGGTGGGGATGGTGAGGAGAGACCACTAAGGTTGGGTGGTGAGGACTCTAGGAGACAGGAGGGGATTGCTCTAAGGGACGGGAGGGGAGAGCACTACAGGAAAGGGACAGGGGAGATCACTAAGGGACAGTGGGCCAGGGGAGAGCACTAAGGGACAGAAGGGGAATTATACAATTTGCCGTAAATTATACAATTTGCTATAGAAGCGCGAGAATTCAGTGCTAATCTCTGAAGGTGTGATCACTTTGTCTCCTTCTTCAGAGTTGATATAAGGGATTTGTTGTGGATCCAAATAATGATCTTTGTTATATTCAGAGGAAGCCCAAATTGTTATAACAAGTGCACTTGGAGAAGCGAGAATTAGACACCAGACACCTGTTGGTATTCAAAATAAGCCTCTGCCGTTTTATTCATCAGCTGGGTTTTATACATTAAAAAGTAAGTGCTTACGTGCAAATACTCATAGAACAGTAATAGGAAGGGAGTACAGATAAGACATAGGGATGAACGTCATGTACACATAACAAATAAGTTCCAAGGTAAGAAAGAACAAAAAGATTAGAGAAGGGACACCTCAGGTGGGGGCTCTCTGCTCCCGGAACTAGACATATATGGTCTTAAGTGTTGTGTTAAGCATCAACCATTTCCTGAGTCCAAGTTAGCCGTGACGGTTTTCACGGGCCCGGCGGTCCTGAGGGGCCCGGACTGCTTTGGCAGTCCAAGGCCCCACAATTACTCTCTGCACCTATATATAGCGATGATCGATATATATAGGTGCAGCCGCGGGCCCCCCGGCTCCCTATACTTGCAGAGGGGACCCAGCGGACTGCAGCTGTACTTTACAGCATTTCCCTTGCTCTAACTCCCGCGAGACGTGCGGCCATTAGAGCGTTGCCATGGGTTACCATGGCAACGCTCCACGCGGTGCGCACACCCCATCTCGCGGGAGTGAGAGTGGGAAATGCTGTACAGTGCAGTCCGCTGGGCCCCCTCTGCAAGTATAGGGAGCCGGGGGGGGGGGGGGGGGGGGGCCACAATGGCACCGGACCGGACCACCAGGGATCAATGAATCTTCCCCCCTCCATGAACCAGGTAAGAAACCGGGAGGGGGGAATAACAGAATACATTTACATTATTACATTTACATGCATACACTACTAAACACACACACACACTACATTCACTACACTAACACACACACTGCATCCACTGCACTAAAACACACACTGGATTCATTACACTAACACACACACTGCATCCACTGCACTAAAACACACACTGGATTCATTACACTAACACACACACACTGCATTCATTACACTAACACACACTGCATTCATTGGGGGGGGAGGCCGGCGGGGCAGGGAGGGGGGGAGCCCAGACCTTGTGCTTTGTCAGGGGCCCCAAAATTTCTGGTGGCAGCCCTGTCTGTAAGAACAACTTGTAGGAATGTATTACCTATAGAAGGATGAACTTGAATTGCTGCTTGCTTGGCAGCTTCGTGGTACACCTTTTCTGGTGGTTTCTCTACGACCACATTCAGTTAATTCAACAGCAGTATCATGCCATTTTTGGGCAACTTCTATTAAGTCATTATCTTCTAACCAACCTCTGTAATTTGCCATAAATTCACTCCATATATGTGGGTCCAGAGTGCCCTCTGAGGGTATGCCAGCTTTCTTAAGTAACCTCTTAACATTCTTAATTGCTCCTTGTCCTTTGTGATGCTTGACAATAGTCAAAGCCATAAATCCCCCTTGAGTGCTTTTCAGAGCTACCCATCTTAAAACTTGTAAGGGTTCATTTCTTCCATACACAAGACAAACTGTACAAAAACAGTGTATAAAACACTTATGACCACTGCAGTGGAATTTTCACAGTCTTGTCTTCGTTATTCTAAACACAGATCAAGAGATCTGCCCTTGGAGGATTCTAACTCAAATTATAAAACAAATGACAAGGCAAACAATAAAAATAACTTAAAACCCACAGATATATTCCAGTATCTCAAGATTCCTTTCACAAGACATAACACAACATCCACCTGAATATAACCATAATACCACAGAAAACAAGTTCTTCAGATCAGACGTTTTTAAAATCCTTACCCACCCGGACAGGGGTCTCAAAGAGCACCAGAGAGTCAAAATCATTTATAGGTAGAAAAATAAAAGCTTTTTCTTACCCGCTGCAGCTGATTAACCGTCTGGGCTCCGAGCCAGCCCTTCTGGGTCCGGATGAACTGGATTCGTCTGATCCCGGGTTTCGGCACCAAATTGTTGTGGATGCCTCTGTTACTTTCAATCACTTCAGGTACTCCATATCTACATACCAGTTCCTTCAGAAGCTTACTTGCTGTGACCTTCGTTGTGGCTTTCGACACTGGGTAGGCCTCAGACCAACCTGAAAAGAGATCAATGCACACCAACACATATTCATACACTCCTACCTTAGACAGTTGAATATAGTCTATCTGCAGTCTTTGAAACAGGTAAAGTGGCCTTGGTGTGCTTACTTGGTGTTTTGACAGCCTGTCCTGGATTGTTTCTAGCACAAATCCTGCAAGCTTGGGTGTGTTTAGCTGCTACAACAGTAAATCCGGGTGCTACCCAATGGGTGTTTACTATGCTGTTCATGTGTGCATCTTGGATAGATGTGTAGGTCCATGGGCAATCTGGGCCATCATGGGGTACAATACTCGTGGCAAACACAGTCTTTTACCTTTCCTCCACATTCTGTCATCATCAGGTTCTGCATCTTGTTTCCTCCATAGGTCATGTTTTTCCTTGCTTGCCTGTCTTTGTAAACTCAACAGTAAAATGTAGTCAACGGCGTCATCTGTAAGCAGGGCCACCATCAGGGGGTGACAACCGTGATGGTTTTCACGGGCCCGGGGTTCCTGAGGGGCCCGGACTGCTTTGGCAGTCCAGGGCCCCACAATTACTCTCTGCACCTATATGTAGCGATGATCGCTATATATAGGTGCCCCCGGCTCCCTATACTTGCAGAGGGGACCCAGCGGACTGCAGCTGTACTTTACATATTTTCCCCTGCTCTAACTCCCGCGAGACGTGCGTCCGTTAGAGCATTGCCATGGGTTACCATGGCAACGCTCCGCACGGTGCGCACACCCCATCTCGCGGGAGTGAGAGCGGGAAATGCTGTAAAGTACAGCTGCAGTCCGCTGGGCCCCCTCTGCAAGTATAGGGAGCCGGGGGCCCCACAATGGCACCGGACCGGACCACCAGGGATCAAAGAATCTTCCCCCCTCCCTGAACCAGGTAAGAAAAAGGGAGGGGGGAATAACAGAATACATTTACATGATTACATTTACATGCATACACTACTAAACACACACACACACTGCATTCACTACACTAACACACACACTGCATCCACTGCACTAAAACACACACTGCATTCATTACACTAACACACACCCTGCATTCACTGCACTAACACACACTGCATTAATTACACTAACACACTGCCTTCATTACACTAACACACACACTGCATCCACTGCACTAACACACACACTGCATCCACAACACTAACACACACACTGCATCCACAACACTAACACACACACTGCATCCACAACACTAACACACACTCTGCATTCATTACACTGACACACACACACACACACTGCACTAACACACACTGCATTCATTACACTAACACACACACTGCATTCACTGCACTAACACACACACTGCATTCACTGTACTAACACACACATTGTATCCACAACACTAACACACACTCTGCATTCACTACACTAACACACACTGCATTCATTACACTGACACACACTCTGAATTCACTACACTGACACACACACTACATTCACTGCACTAACACACACATTGCATCCACAACACTAACACACACTCTGCATTCACTACACTAACACACACACTGCATTCATTACACTGACACACACTCTGAATTCACTACACTGACACACACACTGCATTCACTGCACTAACACACACTGGACTCACTGCACTAACACACTCACTGCACTAACACACACACTGCATCCACTGCACTAACACACACACTGCATCCACTACAATAACACACACTGCATTCATTACACTGACACACACTCTGCATTCACTACACTGACACACACACTGCATCCACAACACTAACACACACTCTGCATCCACAACACTAACACACACTTTGCATTCACTACACTAACACACACTGCATTCATTACACTAACACACACTGCATCCACAACACTAACACACACTCTGCATTCACTACACTGACACACACACTGCATTCATTACACTGACACATACTCTGCATTCACTACACTGACACACACTGCATTCATTACACTAACACACACTCTGCATTCACTACACTGACACACACTCTGCATTCATTGCACTGACACACACTCTGCATTCATTACACTGACACACACTCTGCATTCATTACACTGACACACACACTGCATTCATTGCACTGACACACACTCTGCATTCATTGCACTGACACACAGTCTGCATTCATTGCACTGACACACACACTGCATTCATTGCACTGGCACACACTCTGCATTCATTGCACTGACACACACTGCATTCATTACACTGACTCACACACTGCATTCATTACACTAACACACACACTGCATTCATTACACTAACACACACTGCATTCATTGGGGGGGGGGGCTGGCCGGGCAGGGAGGGGGGGAGCCCAGACCTTGTGCTTTGTCAGGGGCCCCAAAATTTCTGGTGGCAGCCCTGTCTGTAAGAACAACTTGTAGGAATGTATTACCTTTAGAAGGATGAACTTGAATTGCTGCTTGCTTGGCAGCTTCGTGGTACACCTTTTCTGGTGGTTTCTCTACGACCACATTCAGTTAATTCAACAGCAGTATCATGCCATTTTTGGGCAACTTCTATTAAGTCATTATCTTCTAACCAACCTCTGTAATTTGCCATAAATTCACTCCATATATGTGGGTCCAGAGTGCCCTCTGAGGGTATGCCAGCTTTCTTAAGTAACCTCTTAACATTCTTAATTGCTCCTTGTCCTTTGTGATGCTTGACAATAGTTAAAGCCATAAAGCCCCTTGAGTGCTTTTCAGAGCTACCCATCTTAAAACTTGTAAGGGTTAATTACTTCCATACACAAGACAAACTGTACAAAAACAGTGTATAAAACACTTATGACCACTGCAGTGGAATTTTCACAGCCTTGTCTTCGTTATTCTAAACACAGATCAAGAGATCTGCCCTTGGAGGATTCTAACTCAAATTATAAAACAAATGACAAGGCAAACAATAAAAATAACTTAAAACCCACAGATATATTCCAGTATCTCAAGATTCCTTTCACAAGACATAACACAACATCCACCTGAATATAACCATAATACCACAGAAAACAAGTTCTTCAGATCAGACGTTTTTAAAATCCTTACCCACCCGGACAGGGGTCTCAAAGAGCACCAGAGAGTCAAAATCATTTATAGGTAGAAAAATAAAAGCTTTTTCTTACCCGCTGCAGCTGATTAACCGTCTGGGCTCCGAGCCAACCCTTCTGGGTCCGGATGAACTGGATTCGTCTGATCCCGGGTTTCGGCACCAAATTGTTGTGGATGCAAATAATGATCTTTGTGATATTCAGAGGAAGCCCAAATTGTTATAACAAGTGCACTTGGAGAAGCGAGAATTAGACACCAGACACCTGTTGGTATTCAAAATAAGCCTCTGCCGTTTTATTCATCAGCTGGGTTTTATACATTAAAAAGTAAGTGCTTACGTGCAAATACTCATAGAACAGTAATAGGAAGGGAGTACAGATAAGACATAGGGATGAACGTCATGTACACATAACAAATAAGTTCCAAGGTAAGAAAGAACAAAAAGATTAGAGAAGGGACACCTCAGGTGGGGGCTCTCTGCTCCCGGAACTAGACATATATGGTCTTAAGTGTTGTGTTAAGCATCAACCATTTCCTGAGTCCAAGTTAGCCAATTTTAATATAGGATATCATTATATGAAACCTATAAGATGGAGCCTTGGAATCAAGATAAATTCTATCACAGATTCTAGATTGAATCCTTTGTTCTTTGAGTTTTGCTGCCAGCAGTATATTGTGTTCGTTTTAGTTTCTTTAAGTAGTAACTCAAGCTTTTTAGATTCGCTTCAGAAAGTTTGGATTGGAAGAGAACAATCTCATTTTGTCTGGCCTGGTCTTGTTTAGTTTGTTTAGGGTTTTTAGTCTTTCCTTCCATATTTGTGTTTGGAGTTGAGCTTTCTTTTTAACATGTGATGCATGTTTTATGATTATGCCTTGTGTGCCTGCCAAATAGTGTCTACATGCACGTCTGATGTGTCATTTATAGCAAAGTAGTCCCTGATCTGGTCCTGGAGCTTGTTAACAAATCCAGTATCTTGAAGGAGGGATTTGTTCAGTCTCCAGTGGGGCTTGCCCTTGAAGCTATGGGTGTCAGTTATGTCCAAGATGACAATGGTCTGACCATTCTATGTTTACTATTGAGCAGTCCTCCACCTGTGATAATGACGTCCCCTGCATGTACCATCTATCAATCCTCGTGTAGCTATTGTGCACTGTGGAAAAGAAAGTGTATCCCCTGTCAGAAGGGCGAGTCGCCCTCCATACGTCATATAGGATGTGTGCTGCGAAAAGTGCGTGTAAGCGTTTTGCTACCATCCGTAGTCGAGCGGCCCTGGCAGGGTTTTTTTGTGAGGAGGAGTCTAACTTACGTTCCAATGTACAGTTGAAGTCTCCACAAAGAAGTAGTCTGCCCTGGAGGACCTGTTCTATTTTCTGGAATACTTTACTGAAAAATGCTGCTTGACTGTCATTCGGGCATATATATTAGCCATACTGTACGTGCCTCCATTGATGTTCGCGACTATGATAATGAATCTACCTTCGGGGGCCTTGATGGATTTTATCAGGGAAAAATAAAATTGTTAATTGATCATAATAGAGACACCTTTCGATTTGGAATCAGTAAATGCATGAAATTGGTGTGGGAATTTTCTAACATGGAATCGGGAGGGGTCGTTTTTTGTAGTGCGTCTCTTGCAAACATATAATATCGCCTTTCGATTGGGTAGTTTCCCTATACAGCTCGTGGATACCCCATTAGTTATCTAAACTATTTTGGTTGCCACCTGCCCCCCTCAACTTTGTGCTTGTGCCCTGAGTATGACCGCTATCTTGGGCGTTCCCTGCTTGGAGGCTAGCAAGCCGGTACCCTACTATAGTGAGTGTTCGGGGCCCATATGGAAAACTATGGCAAAGCGAGTCTTTCTAATTTGGGCGATCAACCATATGGGAGGTGGGCAGGGTGATGTGTATGTCCCCCCTGATCTGCGTGAGTAATGGCCATCACTTGGCTATATGGCTCGCTACATGGGTCAGTGGGTGCTGTATTGGGGCTAATTCTTATTGCTGTCTCATAGCCACAGATTCGAGGCCATGGCTATAATCCTGTATCTGTCTTATGTGGACAACAGTCTGTGGACGACATGCCAGCCATTCGTCATGATCGCAGGGGTGAAGTAATACTGCGAGTTCTGGAAGTGTGTGCAGTCCCGTTCAGGGGTTTCCATGTAGAGTGAGCAGTGGTGCTGGTAAAGATAGTCCCCCATAAGCCTTCCTGGGAGTAAGCATTACGCTCTTTTAGAACAGTGGGAAAATTGTGACTCAGGTTAATTTGAGGGATTCGCATGGTTACTGAAAGATCGTGATTTGTCTTGCAGCTTTAGTTACGGTCAGCGTTTCGCTGGTTGCCATTCTTGGGATAGACGTTGAGGTCTATTCAGGCTTTTCAGTGGAGTTTCAAACAGTATGTGCCACTGCTTTAGCATAGTGTACCCTTCCCCTGGGGTTTTCACTTGGTATGTTTAGCCATTCCTATTTATTAACAGATGTGTGGGGAATCCCCACAAGTGGTGCAGATACAAATAACACCAATAAATTAGTAAAATATTTCCTTGTGCTTTTAGGGAAGAAGAGAGACACAAAACTGCATACATGTATGCAGTTTTGTGTCTCTCTTCTTCCCAAAAAGCACAAGGAAATCCTAGGAAAGAGAAGCCAAGAAGTGAGAATTGAATATAATATTCTGCATATTTTTATCCTACCTTTATGAGTGGATTTGAAATAGTTTACTAATTTATTGGTGTTATTTTTATCTGCGCCATTTGTGGTTTCCTCTCTGATTTTATTTTGTGGGTAGTCTTTTTTTATTCATATTTGTTTTTTGAAGATTTTGAGGAATCTTCTTACTTCCTACTTCTTACTATGGGTGACTTATCATTGTGTGTTTTCCCTTATCTATCACTGGTGTCATATGCTACAGGGGTAATATTGTTTTTTTTTCAGTTGTGTGGGGAATCTCCACCTGTAAGCCATTTGCTGCGTTCGGAGTGCCGTAGTTATGGGAGTTTAACTCTGTTCGCCAAAGTAGCCGGCGATATGTCTGCAAAGATTTGGATCTGCCCATATACACCTGGCAGTTCCTTGGCCTCCCTGCTGGCCCTTAGGAAGGCCTCTTTAATATGGTGGTAGTGGACTCTAAGTAGTGCGTCCTGTGGTGCAGTTGGTGGTGCGGCATGTGCTTTCGCCACCTTGT
The DNA here is from genome assembly GCF_036172605.1 of Pelobates fuscus. Taxonomy (NCBI): domain Eukaryota; kingdom Metazoa; phylum Chordata; class Amphibia; order Anura; family Pelobatidae; genus Pelobates; species Pelobates fuscus. The sequence continues at coordinate 289,659,043 of NC_086320.1, read as the reverse complement.
GTATCCTGTCCAAGAAGAACATGTCTGCTGGCAAGTCTGGGCACAGCATGCTAAACAACCCCATGGCATAAGATGTCAGTTCACTCATCGCCGTGGTCTCCGGTATTCCGCAGAGACGGAGATTGTTCCTACGGGAGCGTTCTTCAAGGTCGGTCAGTTTTGCTTCATATGAAGATAGCCATTCTTCATTTGTGGAATTTGATCAGCTATGGAATTATGAGCGGAGGTGAACTCGTCCATTTTGGACTTCAGGTGTGAGTTACATGTGCCAATGTCGTGTAGTTCTTTTCTCAGGTCCGGTATGGATAACTGGAATTTGGCAATCAGTTGCTCAGATTGCGTGTTGGGCCTCTTTTGTAGCAGTGTAGGGATTAGTTAGGTTTCCCCCTCTCTCTAGTCCGACAGCGTGGGGCTTTCCCTGTCTTCCTGGCCGCCATCTTGTAGGCCTTCCTGCGTGGTTTGTAGTTTGCCTGCGTTTTGGCAGTGAAAAAGGAGGATTTGTCCCCTCTTTTCCCTTTATGGTAGGACATCTTCCCTTCCTTGGTTGTCGTTAACTAGTTGTTATGCCTGTAAAGCCGCCCGCCTGCCCAGAGCTCAGCTCTTATGCAGCCATTTGGCTTGGCGTCTGCTCCGCCCCCCCGAGGGGCTAGTGTTTTTATCACTAATGGGTCCGAAACGCATGTTTGTGATCCTTACCCTATAGTCTTCCTTTAAGATTAACATAGCCAAACTAAAAAAAATTATCTAAGTCAGTTACACTTCCAGTCTGGCTGCTTCGTCCTTAAGCGTGAATAACTCTGCAAGAATATTTCTTGGTATATTCAAGTGGAACAAGTAAACTGAATGAGAAACAGGATACTTAATATTCTCATGCAACACAAAAAATGTGCTGATTGTACCAAAGCATATTCATTATACAGCAAGTTGTGGCAGACTGCACTTCCTTCGTCCTTACATAACCTCATTTTGAAAAGTTATTCATCATACTTGGATCGGAAGTGTAAGATAACTTGTCATTGTCAGTAGTAAAGTCTGTTTGATGTGCATCCACTGTTAAACAGCCATATTCTGTTAACACGTAGTCTGTAAATGCATATTTAAATTAAGCAACATTTGACAAAATATGACAGGTACATGCCTGCATTAAAAGAAAGTAAATGAAAATTCATTTGATGCCAACGCATGTAAATAACCCTCCCGATATATTTAAGCTGCACACTGCCAATTCGGTCATAGCTCTTGTTACATGTAACAAAAATATATGCACAAACGAAGAAAAATAAGAAAAAATAAGCAGTTTTAGGGAAAGAACAGAAATCACATCATTATTATTAATATTTTTTGTTTTTTTTACCCTTAAGCCAGCTATAAAGCTAGCCAATGACAAACAAATAAAACCAACTGGAAAACAATAAATGCATATAAAGAATGAGTTAATGGAAAGCACCTAATTTTTAAGTCCTTAATCGGGTTGGAGGGTCAGCATTAATATTCCTGAATAGGTTAAATATATTGGACTTTTCTAGTCAGGACTGTTTTAATATCTATGGTATGACATGTACAGTTTATATTTTACGGGCCTACTCTTTTCCAAGGTTAGTTTGTGCTAGAGGCTACAGGATGTTTAAAGTTGTTTTAAAGTACAGGATGTAAAGTTCAGTATTCACATTAAATTAAGGTTAAAACTACTGTGCAACTATCTCGGATCAGGGCGCATGTGTGGAATGTCAGGAACGCCCACTATTAGATAACATGTGTCAGAGATAAGTTTTGGTTTAATAATTGGATGGAACTACAGTAATGTATGTGTAATGTCTGTATTCTCTGTATACGTATGGAATACGTCATTTGTGGTATATATTCTTTGTTCTCTTGTAAACGTGTGCTCAGTCGGGTATTCCATGACTATTGTCTGACTGAGACATTTGCAGCTTAACATGTTCGCTTCCTGGAATGCTTACTTCACTTTTCCCCTAAAATAAAACTATTATTTAGCTGCATTCATCTGAAGAGATAGTTTCATCTCCATAGCTCTGCTCCACCCAATGCTTCTAATAAAGAAGTAATAGAATTCTACTGTACATGCACAGCTGTTGCAACACTGGGCCAAGATAATGCTTCTCACAGAAAAACATTGAATCCAATGCTTCTCTATCAGAAGCATTCCCTTTCCTCTGGCTGTCGAAAGAGTGTAACTTTGCTCATTTACAAAATGGCTGATTTTACTTGAAATTGGCAGTTTTATAAATTAAGACAATAGGGGCACCCTAATATCCCCTAAGGCACTAAAGCAAGAAAAAACAAAAAGAGAACTGAAATACAAAAGGGAGAGTGTAATAGAAAGTTGCTGAAATGGCTGACTAATCAAAGAACATCGAAATATTGGGCCCCAATAAATGATGGCTTCCCTGTTACTGCTAGTTATTTGATCACAGCAATTTAAAAGAGCTGAGTTCCTTTTTTTGAGGTACACAACATTAACGACATTACTGTGACCAGAGTTTAATTTTTAATTTTTTAAAAGTCATGTTTTAATTGTGCTCATAATTACTACTACCGCCACCACGGATAAGGAAAATGGTTGAACATATTTAACTCAAGCTGATTCCTTTATTTAAAAAATGTAGACTTTTACTACTTAACAATGATAATTTCCTTCATTTTTGACTGCTGTGAATTTTTTTAAAGTAAATCCCAAAAGCCTCATCTACTACATTTCCTGCATTTTTATCTTCATTTTCAGATGTTAAGTAGACACTAAGGAATCTGGTGCATATGTTTAAAAAGTTATTATAACACATTGAAAAGCAAATAAAAATGATTTTATTGTTCATATAGCTGTATATTATTAGCCTTCCAAAAAGCCAAACCTGGTATCCACACATTTTAAGAAATGTAATTGCCTGCTTATTACATACGATTTTGAACATTTCTAAAATGAAGTACCATAGAACGATTCCCTGGACAATTCCAACGTTATTCTGTATGTTCATTGCTTTGCTTTTTTAATGAATAAGTTTGAATGAACAATATACTATGTACATTTATAGCTATATGCAATGACTTCTCATTTATGGTTTAGATATCTTGCAATCTTCATTAAATAAAAACTTATGGGTTTTTATTACCTTAAATCTTCTGGATTTATTTTTCTTAATTTTGTTTTTATTTTGAATTATTCATATTGAATCCACATATATTTACAGATGAATATAGGAAAATGATCTTGTGTCTCCTTTAGCAATGTATTTCCACCATATTGCATCCATCTGAACAAATCAAAGTTTACAGAAATATGTAGTAAATCTCCAGCAATACAAAATGATACGTAGCATGTGTTGTTCTGCCCAGTGAAGGAGAATTAAAAATCAAGGCAATACATAAATCAAGTAAAAAATATAAATTGTCAGGTGTGCTAGACATGCTACTCTCTGTGAGGCTGGATATGTCCCAGCTCGTGTTGGATGCAAAATGGTTGCTTAAAATATCGGTATCATCACTAACATACACTGTATCGTTTCGCCCATTTCACCACTTGCAATATAGACAAGCGACGGAACATTAACCAAAGCGATTAGGAGAGAGAGAAGGGTAGAGAAGAGGAAAAGGAAAGAAGAAAGCAAGAGAAGGTTGCCCAGGGTCCACATAGTAGGTATCAGCAATTCCATGCCTACTATAATTACACCAGGTATGTTTGTTCACACAATAAATCACTTGTGGCAATACCCAAAGTATAACACATATAACATATCATCTTTTCAACGTTTGCTACTTATTTTTTATTTATTTTTTTGATGCGTAATTAACACTTATAAGGAGAATTAGGAATGGTACAGCGTTGACCAACTCTTCCAATGTTTACTGTGAGCAGCTTCTTTGCCTCTTAATTTACAAGCCCGTTTTTCAAGGTAAAATGTAGATTCCACACCTGCAAACACCTCATCTAAATTAGGGTTTCTACACTAGGGTCATTCTCATGAAACCATTTTAATGCTTACTTTAAATTACAATATTACAGTCTTTTTTTTTTATTGTACCTCCATCACTGAACATCACTGAGGCTACGAATGAAGCATATGAACCCATAAGTGTGGATTACACCAATGCATGCTATCAAACTAGAGTTTGTTCTGAAGCTCCCTAATATGTGAATGGGCATTCATACACATTTATGTTGTATTTCTTCCATGTATTAAGAAGAACTACACCATTGGTTCACCTTTCTATCTCTTTCATGTACCCCTGGAAATATCTCCCAGTTCTATAAGAAGCAAACGCAGTTGCCAATAAGTTGAATTTTTTGTTCTGTGTTCCTTGGTCTTTTTCACAATGTTCTAAGTGTATCTACTATTTGTATGGCATGAAAGAACAAAATGTAAATATAAGCATGGAAAGTGCCAGGAGAGAAGAAAGTTTGCAGACAAAAAACAGTGGCAAATGATTTAGTTAAACTGACTGAAACACATCAAACAAGATCAGGAAAGAAACATCAGTGTCCTTCACATGAATTATGTAGCTAATAGTAACTGGAAGGCCCATGAATTCATATACCATCTAGTGGTCTTCCAGCAGACTACAACTAAAAGAACAAGAAAGAAACACAAGACCAGGCAATCCAGAACCATGTAGCAAAGCACACAGAAGAGATATTACACTAGGAAGCATGGTTGTAATAAAAGACAAAACAAGACAATAAGAAAATTATTAACTTGGTGCTTTTCATTTATAAAACCAACAAGTTGGCTGGTTGACATGATTCCAGAGACAATCTGAGTATTTAATATGGACTTCTTTTTTAGAGGTATAAATTAATAGCTAAAAATCAAAACTGATACTATGACAGTAGTATAAGTGATTCCAAATCAGCCATCTGGATTTTAAAGCTGTAAAAATATGACCCAGACCTACAATATAATAAATAAGTGGCACACAAATTAAATACTGACTATAGCTGCAAACAGTGATAAAGGAGGCCAAGCACAAAAGCCTGGTTGGAGCATATGAGCAGATTGGTTGGTTATGTAATTTAAGACCATATGACATATGGGGTTTGTATTGAAGATGGCAAAGCAAACGGTTGATATTTATCCTCACACCAATTTAAAGAGCATCTATTGAGCTGTTCTGATTTTGAGGTCATGTAAATAGTCCATTTACACATTTGTGACAATTTCAAAATGTCTGCTAAACAGCAGAGGCAGCCAAGCATAAGAACCTGAATGCAGCACATGCATTGAATTGCATAATGTAGAAGTAAATATCAAATATTTGCATTGTAAAATATATTGGAGATTTTGCATCATATAAACCAATAAGGCTAACAGGCCATGAAACATATGGGCTTTACATTGCAAATGGCATAGCACATCATAACTGTTATCAACACTTTCATTTAAATATTTGTTTGCTTTTTGCTAAGCAGATTTCATTTTATAGTTATTTCACAAATGCACTGTAATATTTTGAATATTTCAAAATGGATGTCAAACCAAATGACTAACCTTTAGAGGGGGCCAAGCATAAAAACGTACAAATAGCAAGTGCATAAAGCTTGCATATAGAGAATTAAATTTAAAAAATTAGCATTCACGGTATTTGACAAAAGTTAAATAAATGCACATTTATGCAACTGGAAGACATCTTAAATGTCATTGGCTCACAGTGGCCATCTTGATTTCCATGCCATCTTGTGTTGAACAATTGTGGTAGAGGACATTGCTATGGACGTGTGCCAAAGGTACAATTTTTACATCTGTATTCACTTGTTCTTGGAGATTTTGTAATCTCTCAACACAACATATTTGCAAGATTTCCTCTATTAAAACAAAATATGAAAATTAATAATAATAATTAATTAGATAGTTAATACATTGTTAAACACAAATACACACACCAGTCAAGCCATAAGACTTGCTTTTCCCACAGAAATCTCATGTTAACAGTGCTCTCACTACTGCAAGGGATTCTGGGTAGATGTATGCAAATGAGCTCAACAAAGAATGACAATTTGCCTCATTTCCACTTTATACATGGATTCCTTTGTCTGCTGCATACAACAGCTTTGAAACACAGCTCGGGAAGAGGAGCAAAGCCAGTAAACCACTCATGGACAGTGAGTTAATACCTTTTCCATTTAATACATTCTTCTGTCAAAATATTATTGTTTTTAGTGTTTTTCTCCATATACTTTCCTTATTTCACTTCTGTTTTAAATTAATACCTTCACTAATTACTTTTAGACTCAAGGCCGACTTTCTGGTTGGCCCGTGAGTATTTCTCTCTGTCCCTATGGTCAGGGACCTTTACACTGCTTCCTCCCCGACGTTTAGGTGCCTTCTCCCTGCAGCTCAGACTTCCCGGCGGGTCGCGGCCATTTTAAACGACTTCTATTGCGTGAATTTCCCACCTTTTTTCTGGTACCGCCAACTCTGTCGGAAGCGTGCGGTTCAACAGTCCTAGTATTACAGTTTTTCATAACTTCTAAAAGGGTAAGTCTCTCTTACTCCATTCCTGTTTCTAAATAAGTTGTTTTATATGTGTGCCTAACTAGATCAGTTAGTTACTGGTTTTCTGCCTTCTATTATTTTCAGATTTGCAAGGCTCTCCCACAAACCCCTTTCTCTATTAGCAAACCCATTTTATTAAATCACAAAGATCTCTATTTTACATCTATTAGTGGGTGACCCCCACTGTGAACCTACAACCTCTGCTGTGGCTGACCCCCACTTTACCTTGTCTTTATATTAAACTGGTAATACCCATCATTTGTCTGATTTATTTTACTGATTCAATATTCAAAAAGTGGTGACCCCATTTTCTTTTAAAAAGATAAGACAGTGGCTTACCCCACTTAACTGCTTAGTAGATAAACCCCAACTTTTTTTTTATTATTCTTTATTTTTGACTTGACAAGTCAGGCGTTACATCGACATTTTTCGGCTTATACAGGTGCCGAGATTTCGCAGAGACATACATTTTTATTACATACAGGTAACTCTGTTATATTGTGTTGTTCATTTACAGACGGTTTTATTATGTATAGAAGCGTTATACTCTGTCGGTGCTCGCCCTCCGCCAAGGTTTTATCTGTATTTGTAACAATAACATTCAATGCCGTTCCTCGCCAGGGCAGCGAGGCCAGTACCTAGTGGTGCAGAATTTTCCGAATTCTTTCTGGGCATTAAAAAAGCAAATATGAAGCCTCCTGTCTTGCCATAAAAATAAGGATCATTCTACTGTTTAATGACTAAATAATCTAAATTGTGTTAAAGACAGGAGGCGAATATTTTCCCACCCTTCTTGTCCTTCCCAACTATCTGGGGTTCACAACTTCGCTTTATCTTCTGTTGGACTTTTTATTTATTTTCTCACAAATTTTATTCTGATGATATGTTATCTCCTGTATTTCTGATCTCACTCTGCAGATTGTGTCTGACATTTATAGTGCTTATTTTTGCTTGCATTTTGCTTGTCTAACATGATTGCCATGATTACTAGATACCATTCTTTCACAATATTTCTTCTTCATTTCAGTGTGAAGATTCTACATTGCCCCTTTGGAGGTCTTTCGGCTCCAGCTGAGTTTATTTTTCCGGGTTTACACGGTTGAGGACATTGTTGACGTTTACAAGGTTGACTTAATTTGTGCGGCTGCATCATCAAAAGAGGAAGTGGGAGGGGCTTCACCATCAGTTAGTATATGATATCTGTACTGTGATTGGTTGATTTTACGTTTACACTGTGAATCATTTCTTTGCTGCTGGGAGGTTTCAGTAAAGAAAGTAAATCAAATATTCGCCTTCTGTCTTTAACCCCTTAAGACCGCAGGACGTACTATGCCGTCCTTATTTTGGTGGCTCTAAAAGCCGCAGGACGGCATAGTACGTCCTGCGATCTTATGTACTTACCCGGTCGCCGGCGATCCCACGCCGGCGATCGCGGTATGGGGGACTTACCTGGGAGCCCAGGGAGTCCCCCTGCGTCCTCTTCAGCCACCCAGGGCCATGTGATCGCGAGGTCCTTGCGAGGACCCCGCAATCACATGGACGGCATAGCCGTCCAAGGCATTGCCAGCAGGGGGAGTGCCTGTAATGACAGGTACTCCCCCTGCTGTCTGAAAAAAAAAATAAAAAATGTTAAAACAGTGTAAAAATAAATTATATATACTTAGATCATATATATATTTATTATATATATGATCTAAGTATATATATATACACACATATACACACATACACATAAATATGCATACACTGTCTACGTGTATTTTAATATTAATATATACATAATTATATATATATATTAATATCAAAATACACGTACAATGATATTGATTAAATATATATATAATTTTCATTATATATATATTTATATATAATAAAAAATAAATAAATATATAAATACGTTAAAAAATAAATAAAAAAATAATAAAAAAAAAAAAAAAAATAGATAAAAAATATATAAACATGCGTAATTTCGTTCTAACTGTATTTTAAAATTAATATATATATTGATATCAAAATACATGTAGAACGAAATAATATATATATCTATATACATAAGTATATACGTATATATCACTATGTATATACCTATATATAAATAAAAATAATTTAAAAAAATTATATACATATATATACACACATATATATATATATATACACACATATATATTGTAACGGATCACCTGGCACCCCGACTGAGTACCTCCGTTAAAGGATGCTCCTAGTGCTTCCTGAGGACTCCAAGCACTCTGGCAGACACCATAATCACCGAATCCAAGAAACCTTTAAATTCTCCCAAGCGTATGAATGCTGTAGACCATTGAATAGGAACCATACGAATAGGCTTGTACCCCTAGCAGTCAACTGGAACAGCATACAATAAATCCTTCCACCAATAATGAGACGACACATCACTTTGAGGTTAAAACAGGAACTCTGGACTGGCTCATCCAGCCCGGCTTTTATTTCCACTCACACATACAGGCCACACCCAGGGGGAGGCATAAAAGAACCAATGACATAGATGTTACCTCCCACACATCCCCTCCCCTTAGTGTGACACATAATCCCATTATGCATACAGTGTAAAATATACTTTTACACAACTTTCCTAACTCTAAAACCATACATCACATTCTCATAAATACATATCCACAATCAATCCATTCAGGGGAACAACATATTAAAAAATGGCATGAATCCGACCAGGCGTTCAAAAGTTACTAAAATATCTTTTGTTCCTTTCTGGCTGGCAGAAAAACATCCCCACAATGCACCCTGGTTTCCTCCCTTCTGCCCTGGAGTTAATTGGAGAATTAATCCAATTACCCAGGACTAAAGGCAGACTCCATTAACCACATGGTTGCAAAACAACATAAAACACTTTAAAATACATAAAGTCACATTTACACATAACACACAGACATTTCACCTATCCCCAGATAGCTGGGATCTGCACGCACAAAACTACCGAATAGCGCGCAGATCCTACTCACACAGTACAATTGCCATGGAGCTAAAGTCTTTCCCATAGTCTTTCATTATATGAATAGGCTCCATGGTATGGCTATCTGGGGTATCACATTCCCATAAAGTCTGGTCCATAGTCCAAAGGCAAGAGGCGGGCAATCAACCCCCTCCAAGGACACGTGGCGAGGTCGGTTTCGCCACATATATATATATATAATAATTATACGCATATATTTATGTAATAATTTTACATAATTAGGTCATTTTATTAATTACAATTTGCAGGACCTGCCTGCCAACCCAGGCCAAAAGTTCAGGGAATTACATTGTCTAGCACTATATTTAACTCTGTAACTTTCCAAGACACCATGAAACCTGTACATGGGGGGTACTGTTTTACTCGGAAGACTTCGCTGAACACAAATATTAGTGTTTCAAAACAGTAAAATATATTACAACAACGATATCGTCAGTGACAGTGACATTTTTTGCATTTTTCACACACAAATGGCACTTACACTGACGATATAATTGTTGTGATACGTTTTACTGTTTTGAAACACTAATATTTGTGTTCAACGAAGTCTCCTGAGTATAACAGTACCCCTCATGTACAGGTTTTATGGTGTTTTCAAAAGTTACAGAGTCAAATATAAGGTTTGCGTTTCAGTTTTTTCACATTAAAATTCGCCAGGTTGCCTTTGAGACCGTATGGTAGCCCAGGAATGAAAATTATCCCCATGATGGCATACCATTTGCAATAGTAGACAACCCAGGGTATTGCAAATAGGGTATGTTCAGTTTTTTTAGTAGCCACTTAGTCACAAACACTGGCCAAAATTTGCGTTCAAATTAGTTTTTTGCATTTTCAAATATTAACACTAACTTTGGCCAGTGTTTGTGACCAAGTGGCTACTAAAAAAGACTGGACATACTCAATTTGCAATACCTTAGGTTGTCTACTTTTGCAAATGGTATGCCATCATGGGGGTAATTCTTATTTCTGGGCTACCATATGGTCTCAAAGGCAACGTAACCAATCTGGCGAATTTCAATGTAAAAAAACTGAAATATGTAACACGCTATATTTGACCCTGTAACTTCCCAAAACACCATAAAACCTGTACATAGGGGGTACTGTTTTACACGCGAGACATCGCTGAATACAAATATGTGTATTGTATTGCAGTAAAAGCAAACAGTATTATGACATTCACAGTTAGAATGTCACGTAGAACTAAAAAAATTTAAAAAATTCTTATTTTCTCCCATTTTTTTAATATTTTTTTCATATTAAATTATGTTCCATACCTAAATATTTGATGTTAAACGAAAGCCCCGTTTCCCCTTAATAAAATGATATATAATAATGGGGGGTGCATTTAATATGAAAGAGGTGAATTATGGTTGGACAGACATATAGCGCAAATGCCAGGTTTTGTTTACCTTTTTTTGGATCACAACTTGTACATTTGGCTGCGGTCTTAAGGGGTTAATAAAATTTAGATTATTCGGTCATTAACCCCTTAAGGACACAGCTTCAGAAGCTTGTCTTACGCTTAATGACACAAGCAATTTTTGCATTTTCTTGCTGTTTGCGTTCAACTGCAATTTGCATCTCTCTTGTTTATTGCACCGACACATGTTACAGGGATTGCAGAATTATTAGGCAAATTAGTATTTTGACCACATCATCCTCTTTATGCATGTTGTCTTGCTCCAAGCTGTATAGGCTCGAAAGCCTACTACCAATTAAGCATATTAGGTGATGTGCATCTCTGTAATGAGAAGGGGTGTGGTCTAATGACATCAACACCCTATATCAGGTGTGCATAATTATTAGGCAACTTCCTTTCCTTTGGCAAAATGGGTCAAAAGAAGGACTTGACAGGCTCAGAAAAGTCAAAAAAAAGTGAGATATCTTGCAGAGGGATGCAGCACTCTTAAAATTGCAAAGCTTCTGAAGCGTGATCATCGAACAATCAAGCGTTTCATTCAAAATAGCCAACAGGGTCGCAAGAAGCGTGTGGAAAAACCAAGGGGCAAAATAACTGCGCATGAACTGAGAAAAGTCAAGCGTGCAGCTGCCAAGATGCCACTTGCCACCAGTTTGGCCATATTTCAGAGCTGCAACATCACTGGAGTGCCCAAAAGCACAAGGTGTGCAATACTCAGAGACATGGCCAAGGTAAGAAAGGCTGAAAGACGACCACCACTGAACAAGACATACAAGCTGAAACGTCAAGACTGGGCCAAGAAATATCTCAAGACTGATTTTTCTAAGGTTTTATGGACGGATGAAATGAGAGTGAGTCTTGATGGGCCAGATGGATGGGCCCGTGGCTGGATTGGTAAAGGGCAGAGAGCTCCAGTCCGACTCAGACGCCAGCAAGGTGGAGGTGGAGTACTGGTTTGGGCTGGTATCATCAAAGATGAGCTTGTGGGGCCTTTTCGGGTTGAGGATGGAGTCAAGCTCAACTCCCAGTCCTACTGCCAGTTTTCTGGAAGACACCTTCTTCAAGCAGTGGTACAGGAAGAAGTCTGCATCCTTCAAGAAAAACATGATTTTCATGCAGGACAATGCTCCATCACACGCGTCCAAGTACTCCACAGCGTGGCTGGCAAGAAAGGGTATAAAAGAAGAAAATCTAATGACATGGCCTCCTTGTTCACCTGATCTGAACCCCATTGAGAACCTGTGGTCCATCATCAAATGTGAGATTTACAAGGAGGGAAAACAGTACACCTCTCTGAACAGTGTCTGGGAGGCTGTGGTTGCTTCTGCACGCAATGTTGATGGTGAACAGATCAAAACACTGACAGAATCCATGGATGGCAGGCTTTTGAGTGTCCTTGCAAAGAAAGGTGGCTATATTGGTCACTGATTTGTTTTTGTTTTGTTTTTGAATGTCAGAAATGTATATTTGTGAATGTTGAGATGTTATATTGGTTTCACTGGTAAAAATAAATAATTGAAATGGGTATATATTTGTTTTTTGTTAAGTTGCCTAATAATTATGCACAGTAATAGTCACCTGCACACACAGATATCCCCCTAAAATAGCTAAAACTAAAAACAAACTAAAAACTACTTCCAAAAATATTCAGCTTTGATATTAATGAGTTTTTTGGGTTCATTGAGAACATGGTTGTTGTTCAATAATAAAATTAATCCTCAAAAATACAACTTGCCTAATAATTCTGCACTCCCTGTATATACTGTTTTTTAAAGTACAGAATATATATATATAAATGCTTATTTATTATTAAAAAAAATGCAGAAAAATGCAAAAAAAAAAGAGAAATGTTGTGTTTTTTGTACAGTTGTTGCAATAATAATGTGTGCACAATTAGTGCAGGTTAAAGAAAGTAATTAAGTTATTAAATAAATGTATTTAGTTCTCCTGATTTATAGAATATATAATGTGTCTGGGATTTTAAGTTTTTTTTGGTAGTTACAGGTCACAAAGCACAAAGCACAAGGAGTAAAATAAACTTTTAATGTGGAGCGATTTTAGAATTTGGTATGTTTGTCTTGTAAGCTTAATAGCCATAAAAGAAAACAAAATTGCCACACAAAAGTATATTTTTATATAAAGTAGACATCACAGGCTATTGTCCTAAGGTTGTTTTGACACTTTCTAAGTAGCCATTTCACCACCAATCTCTGCTAAATATTGGAGTAAAATTAGTTTTTGGGGGTTTTTGGCACACAAACTTATAACAAAGAACTTCTCATGTGTATTTTGTAAAGTTGGTGTGTGCTAATTCTGTACAAAGTTTTATTTTGTGTTCAGTTACTCCAGTAGACACTCCAGGGTATCTCATATGTTGCATATTGTGCCTTAACATGCCCCCATTTTTTCACCAATGCCAAAGTATGTGGTAAAAAATAATTTGGGGCATTTTTTACATAAAGAGAGTGTTACTGGATCTATAAATTCAAAACTTTGGCCCCCAATGGGTTGAACGAGGGGTTTACATTCACCCCCTTTATTGAACAATATTGACACATTAATGGCACCAGGTTAAATACTTATACAATTGTATTATATATGTACATTTCTTCATTCACACTGTATATATATATTTTTTATCACTTATTTTTTCTTATTGGTTTAAATGCTTCGGTGGCTCTCTTAACCCTGTATATATGCACTCATTCATTTATAACTATCTAATCATCCTCATCTGATTAAGTACCCTGGTTCTAGGATCAAGTTTTGTGACTGATAAATGATGCACTAAGCCCATTGGCCCCTATCATCAGCAACTTGGGTACTGTATATATCAAATTAGTAGCATTATTTCTCTCTCAAGTGCCAAAACCGTGCTTATTTTATATGTACAATCATGGGATATGGATATTTCATAGATCGGCTAACACTCTATCCAGTTCCAGCCTTAACCTATGAATCTATTGAATTTTGGGCCTCAGTCTGTACAATCCACCAAGGGATTTATTATGGACCGATCTCTACTATGTGGGCCTCATATGCCCCCTCAAGTTATATCCCGATTGTATATCCCGATTGTATTATGTATTTTCTTTTCTTTTCCTCCCTGGGTACATTATCATCCCAGATTTGGAGATCCGGAAGATACAGATACATTATATCTAACTTACACATCACGGCAATTTCGGCACGTAGAGAGTTAACAAAGGCATCAGTCACTCAACCAGCACTGACCTATCAGATACCGGATCGTCACTGGGGGCGGGTCTTGACTGATTTCGACCGTCTTTGGCGCGAACGCAATACACACGCCCCCAGCATTAACCAAGTGCAGAGGGCTACTTAAGGAGCCCCCGATGCCCACATCACCTGTTAAACCTCAGAAGAAGGCGCGTTTAGTAGCGCCGAAACACGTGTTAGGTAGCAGGCAGGAGTGATGTTTGAGAACCTGGAAACCTATCGTAGTTTAGAATGATCCACGAGCTAGTCTTTCCTCAACGTTTTTGCTAAGATTTATTGGAGGAGTGAGTGGGAGGGTAGGGTAATAGTGTGGTTTGACGGGGGATCTCCGATTTTATTCGTCAGACTTTGTATGTTGCCGATTAGATTGCTTCTAAGACCACCTCCGAATTCACAAGTTTATTGTGCCACACCATACTCCTCTCCACTATTCTCCTCCCCTAGATACAGTGTTCAGAGCAGCTGTTACGCAAATTGTTACACTGTATACATCTGCCTGTCGAATTACTAAGTTAGCAGGCAGGAAGGAATTCTGTGAACCTGAAAGCCTATTAGCATCAGAGCTCTGCATGACTAGCCAGTCAGCCTTTCCTTGATCATTTTTTAGTCAAGATCTACTAGAGGAGAGAGTGGGAGGACAGTTTCAAGGTGTGGTTTGACGGGGAATTGATATACATATATTTTCGTCAGATTGGGTATGCCGCTGTACAACTCATTTCTAGGGCTACCTTCCTATTTTTTGTGCCACACCACCTTTTCCTCAATTGCTCCCCTCCCCTAGATACAGTGCTCAAGCAGCTGCTACTCAACCTGCTACACTGTATCCACTTAGCTGTTGGATCTTGACTAGGGGCTGAGTTCACTGTATATAGACTTCACCCACAACTCTGTTTTTTGCTGCACCTTTTTCCCCCTAATAGACTACTACTTGCAACTCTCCTAAGTTTATTGAAGTTGCTTTGATTATAGTCAGGGAATTTTTTGAAAGGTGTGACTAGGGTATTAGTGGTAGGAATTGTTCCGTATCAAGGACAGTTCCCTGAAGCACTAGTGCTGAGTGACGGACCCCATAGGATAGGGGGACTTCTTTGTCATATTCTCAGGGTGACTCCCTGAGGACGTTTATCCCCGTCCAGGCACGTTCTCGTTTGTTACATCCTCCTGTGTTTTTACAAATTTTGTTTTTTCTTTTCAAGTTCCCTATTGCAGGCAAACTATTTTATTACAGTGACTATTAAAAGCTATGTTTTAATATATTTTTTGTACATATGTATAGTTATCAATTAGGGGGCGCCCTACCTGTTCTGACTTACCGAGTCTGCTTTTCTATCTTTACACTTATGTGAGGATTACCCCCTGCTCAGGTCGCCCCTGGGACACACCCCCTAGTTGTTTCCCGTTTGGGTATCCAACTTTCTCTTCTTGCATTTTTTACATACGGATTACATTTTTGCTGGGCATTTTGTACATTTCGTATGTGCCACTAAGTTCAAACCCCCCAAATTATGCTCAGCTAAGTCTTCTGAGTAAAACAATATGCCCAATGTATGACCTAGACACTATTTTGTGAAGTTACACTGCTGTAAAAGAGACGTAACAAGTTAAGGTTTTTAAGTGTGAATTTTCATGGAGGGTTTTGATGAGTCCGTGTCCCACTTTGGAGCACTTGAGCAGGCTACATATTACAACTACACCATAAAGGCATACCATTTCTTAAAGAACACATCCCAGGGTATTTCAAAAGGCATATTTTGAACCTTAGCGTGGGATCATTTTTCCGCTAGCTTGTACCAGGTGTAGTGGTAATAAGCGTTTTTTTCTGCCTTTTTGACACACAAAGTGAGTTTGCACAGTATATTTTGCAAATCGTATGTGCGCTACGACTGTATAATACTTCATATGTTGCTCAGCTATGTCGGCTGAGTACAGAAATACCCCCGTATGTACCTTTGCCTGGTATATGTGGACATCGGAGGGGCACATTTGGTACTTTAAATTTTTACACTGTGCCCATGTCCCATTTGTTTTTGTTTTTTTATCTTGTTTTTATTAAAATTTTTATGTTGATTACATCGGTCATTGAAGATATGACCCCCAAAAAACAATCAAATACATAGGATACAGAAAAGAAAAACAAGGGGGAGAAGGGGGGGAACAGACCGTAAATTTTTTGCCAATTGAATATAGATTTATAAACAATATCATCACATGCAGTATCATTTATCTCTCTTACGTATATTGCAAACCATTATCTTGTCTTGTTTACAAGTGGGGAGGGAAACAAAAAATAGATTAAAAAGATTTATTTCTTTCCTTTCTCTTTTCCTTTTCATATTTTTTTTTTTAAGGGCTATGTAGCAGTATTCATCATTGGCACATACTGATCTCTTATTTCCAACCACTGATGCCATCTTCGTTTGTATAGATCCTCTCTACCCTTAACTCGGCTTGCCATTTTTTCATAGAGGCTAAACGAATCAAATCTGCTCAAGACCTCTGATATTGTTGGTGTTTGTGTTTGTTTCCATTTATAAGCAATGGTCATTTTTGTTGCTGTTAAGCAATGAATAATCATATATATTTCTTCTTCCTTGAGTATGCTATCCTAAAAAATGTTTCTTTATCCTCCCATAGTTTAGTAATGCTCGGGCAAAGCGAAAAAATATGAAGTATAGACCCTCGTGTTTTAAACAACGCCGGCATAAGTTGCTCGTCCCTGGAAAAGTATGTGCTAATTTGGCTTGCACCCAGTACCATCGCATAATAATTTTGCAGTAAGTTTCCCAGTGATTAAGACTACAGGAAACCTCTTTAGTTTTCCTTTGTGCCTGAAACCAAGTTGTTAGCGGGAATGATTCCCCTAAATCACTTTCCCATTTTAGAACATATTTCTGTTTCTTAGGTTCCCCCTGTGTTAGCAGAGTGTTATAACAAAAAGACAATGCTTTGCTGTTAGGCAATTTCCTCATGCATTTTAGTGCAAACGGTGCTGATGACTGAATCTCTTTAATTTTGTTTGTGTGTAGAATATTCCTAATCCTTAGATATGTGAATATTTCTCTGGGTGGTAGGGAGTACTCTTTAACCAATTCGGGAAATGATTTAGCACCTGAGCCATTAAGTAATGACCGTATATGGCTAGCTTGTACCAAGTGTAGTGGTAATAAGCATTTTTTCTGCCTTTTTGACACACAAAGTGAGTTTGCGCAGTATATTTTGCAAACCTTATGTATACTACAACTGTATACTACTTCATATATTGCTCAGCTATGTCGGCTGAGTACAGCAATACCCCCATATGTACCTTTGCCAGGTATATGTGGACATTGAAGGGGCACATTTGAGACACAGCCATTCCAGTTTTTTCCAAACTCCAAGCTGTCAGGTGGTGAGGTGGCGAGCACCGGTGCTGGGGCAGCCCGATCAGGTGCTCCCGGTCTGCCTCTAATAGAGAGGCAGACCGGAGCACCGTTAACCCCACGATCGCCGTGATCGCTGCAATCGCGGCGATCTGGGGTTAACTTTAGTAAATGACGGAAATTTTCCGTCAGCGGTCCTTAACTGAAGGACAAGGTTGACGGAATATTTCCGTCCGCGGTCGGGAAGGGGTTAAACACTTGAATAATCCCTAATTAATAATGACAAAAATATTAAAACATATCTCAGTTTCAAGAAGATTTTGCAGTGTACGATTAAAAGACGCATCTACACTGAACAAAATTATAAACGCAACACTTTTGTTTTTGCCACCATTTTTCATGAGCTGAAGTAAAAAATCTAGGACTTTTTTTTTTATGTTCACCAAAGGCCTATTTCTCTCAAATATTGTTCACAAATCTGTCTAAATCTGTGTTAGTGAGCACTTCTCCTTTGCCGAGATAATCCATCCACGTCACAGGTGTGGCGTATCAAGATGCTAAATAGACAGCATGATTATTGCACAGGTGTGCCTTAGGCTGGTCACAATAAAAGGCTGCAGCAGCTAGTATTAGTACAGTCATAAGAGGAATAATCACTAAGCTATAAATTGTGGTGAGTTGGCCGGGAAGAGACAGAAATTAGCTTAAATAGCCCAGTTCACAATAGATATTATAAGTGTTGTCATATCAATTGACCTGAACTTACAGTTTAGTAAATAAACTCCATTAATTAGGGTTTTTTTTACTGTGTGGTAAATGGCAGAGCCTGGCAGAGTACTGTTTGTGGGAAATGATAGAGCAAGTTGTGGTTTTTCTTTTTGTTATATCCAATTCAATCAAATCCAACTGTGCTTACAGTTTCCACTACCTGGTTACATGATGCACTATAAGGCTCAGTGCTAAACATTCTTAAAGATACAGTAGCATAAACATTTCCACTAGGTAGGATAAAAGTATAAATAAAAACATCACAAATGCTTTAATAAAGTATTTCTACTTAAATAAACATAATGTGTGCTTATATTTTTATGGATATATCTTTGCTCCTCATTTATCCCTCTGCCTCCCACCCATTAATTATTTCATTCTATAGAGCCCCTTGTATTGGATTACACCTAACCTGACCCAAGCCTGCATCAAACCTAACCCTAACACTACACTAATCATAACCCTGAACACCCTAACCCTACACCAACTCTATACTATCTCTAATTCTAACTTTCCCCCTAACACTCACCTAGTGTCACTCACACCTCCTAGAATTGAGCACCCGCTGACCACAAATCCACACCTGCTTGCATTGGGTGGTTACGGGTGGGTGGACAGTAATCCACCACCTATTACTTATTTAAGACTCCCCCACCTGGTGCCCACAGGTAGATAAGATCTTCGTTTTCATTTGATCTGACTTATATCTCAAGTAATTTCAAGTACTATCCGATTAACATTAAGACCCGATTTAAAATCATTGTCACAGTTTGTCTAATTTATGTATGTGATGTTAGTTAATGAGACATAACGCCAAGCAGACTGTGTTTTAGTTACGTTTGAAAAAAAAACATGGGTATGTATGAGATGCACAAGAGGAAAAGTGCAACCAAAGACTTGATATGACAAGGAAGACAGGAAGAAAAGGAGAAGATTTGTTTTTGGGATTTCAATTTGAGGTGGTTTGTAACTGGTTTTAACAATCAGTTTGCATGACAATTTTAATAGTGAAATTCCTTTGTAGCAAAATAAGGCTCAGATCTATATGCACAGTTACATACATGCAATATACTGATTGTTAAAACTTGATATTGTAAAGAAATATTTTCAAATGTTGATAACCTCAGAAACAAACAAGCTCTGTAACATCATGTTGGACGAAGTGAGCCACCAAAGTCTCCGGATTTGAGACTTGGGCTGGCACTAGAGGACATGTATGCAGACAAGAGGATTTGCAGGCACAACAAAATATTTTGCCCAATAGGTGAGAAATAGACCATGGCAGTTTATATTACTGTTTAACGTGAAGGATACATGCACAGAAGAACATCCTACAACCTCATCAAAAGCAAGAACTTCTCTATAGATTAGCAGTTAGTAAAAACATGTGATTAGTTTCCATGGAGATTACTTTACTTTTAGTTGTTCTCTTTTAAATAGTTATTTGTAAATAGAGCCATTCTACTCTAGAATCACGTGGCAGAGTTTATTTTACAGACTTGTTAACCCTGTCAGAAAATGGAATTAAAGCCAAGAATTAATCTTGTAATAAAGCAGTTACTATTTTGGCGACAAGGTTCTAAATAAAGAACTAAATAGCAACAACAATATGTAGAGACAATTTGTCATGAAATGAAAAAAGCTGCTATCCTAAAGAGGCACTCCCTAAACTGCCAAACAACATGTACATAAAGGCAAAAGAATGCACACCAAATGTAATATTCATATACAAAGACCAATCTTTATTACAAAAAAATAATAGTCAATGCTATAATACAAAAACATAGCATGTTGTCCCTTGAGAAAGGCACATTTATTGGTGCTAAAACATTGGTGTTGTAGTTGCACGTGTCCAGCTCCCATAGGCTTTGTGTACGTTTTTGCTTATCACTATTGTTTATTGCTATTAGCCTTTGTCACTTATTTTTGTGTTTTTGTATTATAGCATTGGCTATTGTTTATTTGTGTATTGCTTTTTATGTAATAAAGATTGGTCTTTGTATATGAATATTACGTTTGGTGCTCATTTTGCCTTTATCTAAATTAAGAACCATCACCATGGAATCCAACAGAATATATCTCAGCATTCAGCACCTTGCCCCAAGATAGATATATTGGATGGCACTGATAATCCCCAAAATTTAAAAATTGGTGTTAATACAAATTTTAAAAAAACACTCCAAATACCATAAGCTCTACAGCCCACTGTCATGGTTATGGTACCAGGAGTACTCTAGCATCCTTCCAGCGTAAGTATTCAAACTGATTGACAACAATTTGACAACTTACTTGGGATCCACTGGGAGCCGGTCTCCTAATCTTGTGTCACCAGAAACCCTTGCACCGAGGGCACAAGATTAAAACTGCAGTGCACAGAGAATGCTCCCAGTCAATGAGCCAGCTCTGCATAGTAGAGCTTTGGGTAGTGGAACTAATAAAAACAACTTGCAGTAGCTTCTGGCTCAATGCAAGAAGGCAACTATATGGAAAGATTTGACTACATATCCTGGGACATCACCAGTACACATGATCTCTGCTTTCTTAACACGTCATCTTCAGTAATATTAACTAAACTGAGAATTTAATGTCAATTTAGAGTGAATTTCAAATTTGTGGAGTTTTATTTTACTCAATTTGTCAATTTGTTAAGTGATAGAAACATTAAAAAGTAATTATAAATTATGATACTTTTTGGTTTGGACATATGAAAAAAGTGGACGTAGATATATTTTAAATGACATATTTATACATTATGATGTCTAATTGTAGCTTATAGCCATCAAGTCACTGGAATTACATTTTCAGCTTAGATTAATCTAGAAAGATTTCCTATGCTCATCCCTGATGGATCCCTTTAATAAAATGTGGGAGAGAAGTTACATGTAAAATAAATATCTATTAATGCATATGGAAAGTGATTCAATTCATAACTAACAAACTGGACCCCCATTAGAACCCATATCAATCATGGATTGCTCCATCAAATGTTCTTTCATATCTCCTGAACAAACGTAGTCACTGTCATTTTGTTATCTCTCACCCAAGAATTGTTATGGGAAGTATCATATTTAATTATTCTTACATTACCTTAAAAATAAGAAGGCTGCCCTGGACTGGCCACTAACCCAATGAGTAGCAGGTAAGGGGTTTTAATATTCCTGTTTCTCAAGAACCCTCAGAGACCATCAGTGAGCATGCCATCAGTCCAAATCTCCCTCCCACGCATTGTGATGGATGCAGGGCCGGCACCACCGTTAGGCGACCTAGGCATTCGCCTAGGGTGCCAGCCTGCTGGGGGCGCCCACCGGGATGTTTCCTGGTGAGCTCCCCCTGTCTTGGGCCGCAGCGCTGAGCGAGCGGCTCTTGAGGCACCCCCTCCTCAGCTCCGGGCCGCTCCTCCAGGCACCCGAAGGAGCCCTGTCATTTGGCCACTTCAGGGCGCCCCCTAAGTTGTTCTTCAATATGGCAAAGCAGGCACCTTCTTACCTCGATGGCAGGTGCCTGCTCTGCCATCAAATGTCGGTGACCGGAGGAGCCAGGAGAAGGCAAGCGGTGAGGGAGGCTGTTCTTGCAGCCTCTAACTCTTCCCTTTTGCGCCCTCTGTGATGCTGGGAGCCAGAATATGATGTAATTCCAGCCCCGGCATACTAAACAGCAGGCAGGAGGAGTAAGGAGCTGCCCCACACTGCACCCCTGGGAGGTAGGGAGGCTGAATTTGCCTCAAAAAATACAATTGTGTGAGTATCTGTGCCAGTGAGTGTTTGACTGTCAGTGAGTGAGTGTCTGTGAGTGTGTGTGTCAGTGAGTGAGTGTATGTATGTCAGTAAGTGCCTGTCAGTGAGTGATTGTCTGTGTAGGTGTGTCTGTCTGTCAGTGAGTGAGTGTGTAACGGATCGCCTGGCACCCCGACTTGGTACCTCCGTTAATGGATGCTCCTAGTGCTTCCTGAGGACTCCAAGCACTCTGGCAGACACCACAATCACCGAACCGATGCAGCATATGAACCTTCTCAAGCATAGGAACCATACGAATAGGCTTGCACTCCTAGCAGTCAACTGGAACAGCATGCAATAAATCCTCCCCCCCAATAATGAGACGACACATCACTTTGAGGGTAAAAACAGGAACTCTGGACTGGCTCATCCAGCCTGGCTTTTATTTCCAACTCACACATACAGGCCACACCCAGGGGGAGGCATAAAAGAACCAATGACATAGATGTTACCTCCCACACATCCCCTCCCCTTAGTGTGACACATAATCCCATTATTCATACAGTTTAAAATATACTTTTTACACAATATTTATAACTTCAAAACCATACATCACATTCACACAAAATTACATATCCACAATCAATCCATTCAGGGAAACAACATATTAAAAAATGGCATGGATCAGACCAGGGGTTCAAAAGTTACTAAAAGTATCTTTTAAAACCCCTAGCTTTCCAGGGCCTTCTCTGTGCTGGAGAAGTAATCCAATTATCTCCCAGCACAGAGACAGACTCCATTAAGCACATGGGGACACAAAGACAGTAAAACACTTTAAAATACATAAATTCACCTTTTACACATAACACACAGACATTTCACCTATCCCCAGATAGCTAGGATCTGCGCGCACAAAACTACCGAATAGCGCGCAGATCCTACTCACACAGTACAATTGCCATGGAGCTAAAGTCTTTCCCATAGTCTTTCATTATGAATAGGCTCCATGGTATAGCTATCTGGGGTATCACATTCCCATAAAGTCTGGTCCATAGTCCAAAGGCAAGAGGCGGGCAATCGGCCCCCTCCAAGGACACGTGGCGAGGTCGGTTTCGCCACAATCCCAAAAAGTCCCAATATGTCCATCGATGATTTTAAAAGGGCCAGTTGCAGCAATATAAAGTACAATATGCCCCAAATAACCCAAGGGCCATAGTCAGCAGGTAGGAGGCTAGCAAACAGGCTTCTCCAGGGCCCAGTGGCGAGGTTGGTTTCGCCACATTTCTCCCCTTTTCCAAACAGACTAACAGGGTACCTGACCTCTTGCCAGTCAGTGCCCTTGTTAGTCCAGCAGCCCACCCACAAGACAGAAACAGCAGTACAGCCCACCCGCAATAAATGGTTACTACACGTGGGTAAGGGAGAATCTTGTCCATGTCCAGGTGCCTTACCACGGCTGTGTGGGGGACTGGTAGGCTGCCTTGGTGGGTTGCTGAGGGGGCAGAGACCAGCGGTACTCTGTCCTGGTGCCAGCACTACCACGGGAGTAGTCTGGTTGGAGCCTGGTTGCTGGAGACCGACTGTCTCCTCTTTAGCTGCACAGCTCTGCTGCTGGAGACCGACTGTCTCCCCTTTGGATACATAGCTCCGCTGTTGGAGGGGGAGACCGACTGTCTCCCCTTTGGCTAAGCAGCCTTGTTGCTGGGGGACAGGACTGACTGTCCTTACCCCCTGTGCTGTAGGTGCAGAGACCACAGTCCCATCTGCACAGTTGTGGGGCTTACAGTCTCCCCCTGGTACATTAAGCTGCAGCTGGGGAGAGGTGGTAACCAGCTCCTCTCCCATTAGAACACTCTGCCGCTGGGGAGAGGTGGTAACAATCTCCTCTCCCATGCATACTTTCAGTCTTTGTGGAGGGAGACCGACTGTCTCTCCTCCCAATGCAGTGTCCTGCTGCTGGGGAAAGGAGACTGGGCTCTCTATTCCCTGCTGGACACTCTGCCGCTGGGGAAAGGAGACAGGGCTCCCAATTCCCAACAAATCACACTGCCGCTGGGGAGGGAGGACGGCCCCTTCAGCTCCCTTTAACTTGGGCGCAGAGACCACGGTCCCATCTGCGCTGGTGTGGGGCTTACTGTCTCCCCTTGGTGCGCTAAGCTGCCGCTGGGGAGAGGGGGTAACAAACTCCTCTCCCTTACACACTTTCAGCCGCTGGGGAGCAGGGTTGACCCTCTGTACTCCCTGTAGGCAGGGCGCAGAGACCACGGTCCCATCTGCGCTGGTGAGGGGCTTACTGTCTCCCCTTGGTGAGCTGCGCTGCCGCTGGGGAGAGGGAATAAAAAAACTCCTCTCCCTTACACACCTTCAGCCGCTGGGGAGAGGGGATAACAGGCTCCTCTCCCTGCACCGTAGACTGCCGCTGGGGAGCAAGAACGGCACCTTCAGCTCCCTGTAACGCACACTGCCGCTGGGGATCTGGGCCGACTGCCCAGCATCCCTGTAGGGCCGGTAGAGAGACCGCAGTCCCATCTCCACCTGCCATCTATGGGTCTTCCCAGGACCAATCCGTGAGGCCCCTCAACATTTGTGAGTAAGGGCCACCTGCTTCCCCACCTGGCAACTCTGGCTGCTGCTGGGGATCTGGGCCGGCTGCCCAGCATCCCGGTGGGCCCGGTGGAGAGACCTTGGTCCCATCTCTACCTGCCTGTTGTGGTTCCTCACAGGACCAGTCTATGAGGACCCGCACTTCGGGTTCCTCCCGCCGCCTCAGGGAAAGACGGCTAACCTCCTCGGATGCAGCCTCTACTCGGCTGCTGTAACGCTCCTGCTGCTGAGCATACTTCCTCTCTTTTGCCAACCGGAATTCTCGGTCCAGCCTTGTGTTTCGCTCGGCCATGACCTGGTTCCAGATCACCCGGCGTGTCTCCATGGGTATATCATCCCCATACTCGGCCACTCGCTGCCTCACCTCGGCCAGCCAATCATCTCCAGAGCCAGAACCTTCCATACTTGTCTGCTCCCAGGGGCGCTGCACGACTGCTAGCGTTGCCCTCAATTTGTAAATCCAACCAGTGTCTCTGAGCTGCTTTACCTCACACTAGGACGCCATCCCACCGCTGCCACCAATGTAACGGATCGCCTGGCACCCCGACCGAGTACCTCCGTTAAAGGATGCTCCTAGCGCTTCCTGAGGACTCCAAGCACTCTGGCAGACACCACAATCCCCGAACCGATGCAGCATATGAATCTTCTCAAGCATATGAATGCTGTAGACCGTTGAATAGGAACCATACGAATAGGCTTACACTCCTAGCAGTCAACTGGAACAGCATGCAATAAATCCTTCCCCCAATAATGAGACGACACTTCACTTTGAGGGTAAAACAGGAACTCTGGACTGGCTCATCCAGCCTGGCTTTTATTTCCAACTCACACATACAGGCCACACCCAGGGGGAGGCATAAAAGAACCAATGACATAGATGTTACCTCCCACACATCCCCTCCCCTTAGTGTGACACATAATCCCATTATTCATACAGTTTAAAATATACTTTTTACACAATATTTTTAACTTCAAAACCATACATCACATTCACACAAAATTACATATCCACAATCAATCCATTCAGGGGAACAACATATTTAAAAATGGCATGGATCAGACCAGGGGTTCAAAAGTTACTAAAAGTATATTTTAAAACCCCTAGCTTTCCAGGGCCTTCTCTGTGCTGGAGAAGTAATCCAATTATCTCCCAGCACAGAGACAGACTCCATTAAGCACATGGGGACACAAAGACAGTAAAACACTTTAAAATACATAAATTCGGGGGCGGAGCCAAGCGGGAAACCTGACTAGACGCACATTACCAGAGCTCCTACCGTGATGGCCCAAACTCGACGGATAACCCGGGTAAAAACACTGGGACGCCTCCACAGGTCAGCCTATCGGCCAGAGGAGGCACTCTGGAACGCACCGATACCAGACTCGGCACCAATCCCGACCGGGAACCGCGGCAATAGACTGGGGCCTAGCGGACGCACGGGGGAAGGACGGCCGCCTTCCCGCCCGATGCGGAACACGACAAGCGAGAGCAAATCGTGCACCCCCCCCTGTGGACCGGTGGGGGATATCCCGGTCCCAGCCGGACGGAGTGTCCCGAACCCAACACCAAACGACAGGCACTAATACGTCTAAGAGACATGCGGTGACGGGAACACCCAAGATGGCGGTTCACCATCAGCCATCAATATCCGATAAGCTACGAGAACAACCAGATGCAATGTGCACCTGGGAACAAGCAAGTGACTCCATAACGCTTGCCTTTGAACGTTTCTGGGCCAAGCTAGAGGCACGCTTAAGGACCGAAGTCCCACGCCGGATTTCCTCTGCTACCTCCGGAGCTGATGGCAGTCGGGTGAGTGAGGGTCCGCTTCAGGGCACCACCACAACCCAAGCGCCCGATTCCCAAGTTTCATGCCCTCCCGGGCTGAGAGCAATAAGGGGCGAGCCCCTGAGGTGCCGGCCACATGTGCGAGGAACAGCCAAGCGAAGCCCCAAGCGTCCTGCCAAGAATCCTTGCACCACCCCGAAAGGGTCGAACCTGGCCCACAATGGTCTCCAGGCTCGTGGCCTACCAGCACCAGCCCTCATGCAACCCCGGGGCAGAAGGGGACTCCCACCTCCGAAACGACATAGCTCCACGCAGACGAAACAGCACTCAGGCGTGCGACCCACATCAGTGAGATCACGGATGACCGGCAAGCACAAGGCCCGCAGCGGTGGAGTCCGCACTCCGGCTCACGCTGTGAAAGAGATATCTCCAGTTTGCAATGTCGGTACAGACAACAGCCAGCATAGACTTAACCAGCGGGGATGCCCAAAAGTCTCCACATCATACCTGATAGAAATGGCCCCGACCAAGGACCGACGCCCGACATGGATCAGCGACAGGGTGAGAGGGGACATTCTGTCGGCAAACGCAAAAGATTACCTATTGAAGCACAACAGTGGCATCGGATGACGGTCTGCGGACCCACCGCTGTGGACACTAGCCATGCAGCACAACATTAAATACCCAGTATACCACCCTGCCCTTTATAAAAGACTTGATACACTCGTTAGTTTTAACTGTTAAAGACTCTAATCTCTCTTAACCCTACATAGCTCTTGCTAAATAAATCTGTTACAGCCAAGTTATCATAAGTTAAGTTACATACCAGGGAACTCTTAAGTAATCTAACTTCAATATTGTCATTATGTTTACAAATAGGAACTTAAAAGGCCTATATGCCCTATATGCTATGCTAAGTTTATGTCTTTGTTTCTCTGTCAGGCATTTGTTTACATATGCTGATAAATAATGAGGCCTATCACATTATATTTTTTCTTGTTTTTACACACTACCTATGGTTTACTGCCCTTCAATCACCTAAGATGTTAACAAATTAAGCATGTACTACACTGTATTCCTGACGTATTGTGGTGGAATCTCGGTAAAAATAAATTTAGTAGGCCGAGATTACCACGTGGCATGTGTACGTGCATATGCTGACGTATCGATCAGTTGGTTGCACGAGGCAAGATACGATCAGTAGTGTACGGAGCATGTGCAAGAATACAGGATGTAGTATTCCCCTCCTCCATTGTGCTGGACAAGCCATGCGGTCAAGCAGGAAGTTAATTCTTATTTGTATTGATTGGTCAAGAGAATGTGCGGGTGGAGCTTAATATGGGAGGAGTTATGTGCCTATATAAGGAGCCTGCACTATTGTCCGGGGCTCAGAACTTGTGGTATTTTGGTGACGCTAGTCCCTCTGAGTCCCGATCGGTGATCCAATAAAGAATCTCTTCCTTCCTGAAGAAACCTGTGTCCATCTCTCTGTGCTTCGCTTCCGTCAGTTTCTCCGGTATCATTTGGTGCATTGGCCGGGAAGCTCATCGTTCAACGGTAGCTGAGAGGCAGAGGAGTGAGACGGTCTATCTTTGCCCACGTTCTCTACGGCTGCACCCCTGAACTTCTGCGTGGACCTCCCTTCGTCTCGGTGCCACTGGTCTGTTGTCCAGGAGATCATCGGCCTCTACGTAAGAAGTGCTGGGGTGTCCCCGTCGATGAGTGTGAACTCAGGTTCAGGAACGAGGAGGTAAGACAACTGCTGTTTTAGACGGCAGACCCACTAGGGGTATACCGATTGTGCGGTAGGCCCATAAGGGGTTATTTGTGTATGGAATCTGCCCCCTCTGTCGGAGGGAAGGAGCGAAGGCGCACCGCTCGATCGAACGCTCTTTAGTCAGACCGTTTGATTTTGTTAGTCAGGCAGGGCTCTGGTGTAAATAGCCCTAGCCGGACACCGGTGTCTTGTCTAGACTAGCGTTCTAGGGTGTATATTTTGTTCGCTAGGTCGGAGGGACCGGGAGACTAAGCGGCGTCTGTGTAAATTCGGTTCGCTAGCTCTCAATCTATCTTGGCTAAGTGGGAAGGCGTGTAAATTTGGAACCCACTAGATTTTTGATAGTAATCGACTAAGAGGCGTCTGTGTAAATTCGGTCCTCTAGCTCGCTATATGTGGTGCTTGGGCAGTGTGGCTAACCAAAACGTATGTAGATTGTTTTTAGGTAGTCCATCAAGGTACTGGCCAATAGTTTAGTTGGGAATTGTAAATGTGATAAAGATTGTTTAGTAAAGTGTATATCTTGTTAGATAGCGCGAGCTCAGCCGTCTAGCGAGAGTGTTAATAGTGTGTTGCTGTATTATAGTGCACGGTACCATAACCCTGTATATTTACTGACACTGTATATAAGTACTAATAATTGTCGTCCATTGCATGTTTAACACCATAACCACTAATAATTGTATTGTGACCTTAACTTGTGCTTTGACCTATGCTAACCGTACTGTAACCGCTATTTGTAAAAGACGATGTTACTGGGGTGTGTTATAGACGGGTAATTCGTATATAGAGAATTATAGCGTGGGTGACTGTATAGTTTCGCCAAAGGGCATAATATTGATTATCTAGTGACTGGTGTAACAGCTGTGTGTGTACGGGAATTCCCTGAGTGTTTATTGTGTTATTGTATACGTTTCACTTGGTAACTGTACCACGTGGTGCTGTTGCCAGAGGAAACGGGTGTGATTGTTGAATAGTACGCGTGCATAGTATTCGTTGTCAACGACGTTCCATTGATAAGTATGGGCGCGTCGCAGTCAACGATTCCGGATCCCTTAGGTTGTATGGTGAAGAATTTTAAAAAGGGATTCAAAACTTGTGATTTTGGGGTTAAAATGTCTCCTGTACGTTTGGTCACTTTGTGTACTAGGGAGTGGCCTACTTTGGTTGCGGCATGGCCGCCACGTGGCAGTTTGGATCCAACTCTGGTACAGTGCTTACACGTGGCTGTATCGGGTAGGCCTGAACTTTACGGCCAGTTTCCTTATATTGATTGTTGGAGACAGGCCGTAAATGACTCGCCAAAATGGATTCAGACATGCCACGAGGAGCAATGTCGCCTCATGGTGGCTAGGACTTGTTTGTCCACGAGGACTGGTGTTAGGCCCATTTTGGACACGCCCCCTGAGTCCGAGATCCCTTTGCCGCCCCCTTACTTTCCGTTAAGAGGAAGTGACGCAAATGCAGGAAGTCCTGCAACCCTTCCCTCATTGTCCTCATCCACTTCCGCTTCCTCCTCCAGTACAGAATCCACCCCCTCTCGTACTAAATCTCCCCTTCCGGAACCAGAGCCAATCCCCATTAGATCCGAATATCCTGATTTGGCGCCACTTCAGACTTCCGGTCAAGCTTCTTCTAGCTCGGCTCGAAGTGTTTTATTTACTACCTTTTCCCAAAACCAAGCTCCCACATCCTCATGTCCTAATACCCCCCGACTGGAACCTTTAACTGACGCCCCTCCACGTAGCCCCATACAAACCCGACAACTGACCGGTACCCAACAATTAAAACATTATCTGATGCCTCTTCGTCTGAATCCCGGGTCAGCCTATATCGATGCCGCAGGCCAAATGGCACATGCTGACCCAGTCTTCGTATATGTCCCGTTCACGACAACCGATCTCTTAAATTGGAAGACCCACAATTCCTCGTATACTGAGAAACCACAAGCTATGACCGATCTGTTCACCTCAATAGTACAGACACATAACCCGACATGGGCTGATTGCCAGCAGTTATTAATGACTTTGTTTAACAATGAGTAAAGGACAAGAATTAATCAAGCGGCCATTAAAGCGCTAGAGGATAAAGCCCGTACTTTAAACCAAGCCAATCCATCAGCATGGGACGCAACACATTATCCCAACACCGATCCCGATTGGAATGTAAATGGTGCTGATATGGTTCAACTCAGAGCCTATAGAGACGCTATAATTGCTGGCATGAAAGCCGGAGGAAAGAAAGCCATTAATATGTCGAAGACAGTTGAGGTGATTCAGAAAAGTGATGAAGCGCCCAGTGTCTTTTATGACCGATTATT
This sequence comes from Pelobates fuscus, assembly GCF_036172605.1. Taxonomy (NCBI): domain Eukaryota; kingdom Metazoa; phylum Chordata; class Amphibia; order Anura; family Pelobatidae; genus Pelobates; species Pelobates fuscus. The sequence continues at coordinate 289,628,543 of NC_086320.1, read as the reverse complement.
GGAGGCATACCGCTTGTATACCCCCTTTAATCCGGAAGACGCAGATAATTCCCGAATGGTGAACTCCGCCTTTGTCAGCCAAGCTTACGGAGATATTAAGCGCAAGCTACAGAAGTTAGAAGGGTTTGCAGGTATGTCCATCACCCAACTAATGTAGGTAGCGAATAAAGTATATATAAATAGTGAAACAGAAAGTAAGAAAGAGGAAGAGCGCAAGATGCGTAGAAAGGCAGACATGCTAGCGGTAGCGATCGCAGGCGTAGATAGACGGGGCCCAGATAGAGGCGATAGTAGATGGAATGAGGAACCTCTAAGTAGAAATCAGTGCGCATACTGTAAGGAAGAAGGGCATTGGAGAAATGAGTGTCCTCGAAGAGAACAGTGTGAGAGAGACAGACCTAGGACAGGTTATGGAAACTTTAGAGGCAGAGCGAGAGGTAGAGGAGGCCCCGGAGGGAGTAATGGTAATAGAGGGAGCAATGGGAACAGAGGAAGTGTTAGGGAAGATAGGTATTTCCCAGCAGCGCAAAGGTCCCGCGATAGAGAAGGCAGGGACTTTGTAGGATTGGCTGACACGGTCATGGAGGACTATTGATACCGACCGGGCTCCATCCCCCTTGGTCGAGCGGAGCCTATGGTCGATGTATCAATAGGGGGAAAAAGGAGTGCGTTCATGATCGACACTGGTGCTGAACATTCAGTGGTGACTAATCTAGTTGCTCCTCCATCTGGAAGGACTATTACTGTAATAGGAGCAACTGGAAGAAGTGCTGAAAAACCGGTTCTTAAAAGTCGACTCTGTACATTGGGAGGCCACGTAGTAAAACATCAATTCCTTTATATGCCTGAATGTCCAGTCCAATTGCTGGGACGTGATATGCTATCTAAATTACAAGCACAGATTACGTTCCTACCAAATGGAACAACATCCTTAAAGTTTAATGGACCTTCAGGTATTATGACATTATTCGTACCAAAGGAAGAAGAGTGGCGACTTTATACAGCGTTGACTAACCAAAACCCTAGGAGTGATGAGTCCTTATTCAACATACCAGGAGTTTGGGCAGAGAACAACCCACCAGGACTGGCCCGCAATATTCCACCTATTAAAATTGAACTAAAACTTGGGGTTTATCCAGTAAGCCTAAGACAATATCACATCCCGCAGAAGGCTAAGAAGAACATCCAATCTTATCTGGATAAGTTCATACGGTATGGTATCCTAAAATTCTGTACTTCCCCCTGGAACACCCTATTGCTGCCTGTTCAAAAGCCCGGTACAGATGAGTATCGACCTGTGCAGGACTTGAGAGCAGTCAATGATGCGGTTGTTAGTATACATCCAGTTGTACCCAATCCATATAACCTGCTTGCTTTAATTCCGGGCGGGGCTACTTACTTTACAGTCTTAGACCTCAAAGATGCCTTCTTTTGCCTCCGAATTGCCGCAGAAAGTCAATGTATTTTCGCTTTCCAATGGGAGAACGCTGTAACGGGCTCAAAACGCCAAATGACCTGGACAAGACTGCCCCAAGGGTTTAAAAATTCACCTACCCTATTTGGTTCAGCTCTAAGTCAAGATCTACTGGATTTCGAGTCCATCCCAGGAGAGTGTGTATTGTTACAGTATGTAGATGACTTGTTGATAGCAGCAATTACAAAAGAAATCTGTCAGCAAGCAACGCACGATCTACTACACATTCTCTGGAAGGCAGGATACAAGGTGTCTAGAAAGAAGGCTCAGTTGTGTTTGCCAACTGTCAAATATCTGGGATTCCATATCTCTGAAGGTCAAAGAATTATGGGGCCAGAGAGAAAAGAAGCTGTGTGCCAAATACCGATACCCAAGAATAGAAGACAAGAAGACTAGAAGACTTTGATGAGTGCCCCAGCATTAGGTCTACCTGATCACACACGACCATTCTACCTGTATGTACATGAGCAAAGAAGAATGGCTGTGGGAGTATTGACACAGTACTTGGGATCATGGCAAAGACCTGTTGCCTACATGTCTAAGCAATTGGATGCAGTGGCCAGCGGACTTCCACCTTGTCTAAGAGCCGTAGCTGCAGCCGCCCTGCTAGTAGCTGAAGCCGATAAACTCACTCTGGGTCAAGAACTTTATGTACGAGTCCCACATGCAGTACAGACGTTGTTGGATTACAAAGGAAATCATTGGTTTAGTAACAGCCGTATGACTAAGTATCAAGCAATGTTGTGTGAAAACCCAAGAGTGCATTTAGAGACTGTAAACACCTTAAATCCAGCTACCCTTTTGCCACAACCTACTGAAAGTCAACATGATTGTTTGGAAGTAATGGATGAAGTATTTTCAAGTAGACCAGATCTTCGTGATTTTCCCATCCAGAACCCCGATGTTCAATATTATACCGACGGCAGTAGTTATGTGAAAGAAGGGATCCGCTATGCAGGATATGCAGTAACAACAATAGACAAGGTGATAGAAGCTCGGCCACTGGCGAAAGGAACATCAGCACAAAAGGCAGAATTGATAGCACTGACACGAGCGTTACAATTGGCTGAAGGTTTGAGAGTGAACATCTACACGGACTCCAAGTATGCGTTTTTAACCACTCATGCCCACGGAGCTTTGTATAAAGAAAGAGGACTACTGAATTCAGAAGGCAAAGAAATCAAGTACGCAGCTGAAATCCTACAACTATTGGAAGCAGTGTGGGAGCCGAAAGAAGTCGGTATCATACATTGTCGAGCGCATCTGAGAGGAGATGGTGATGTAACCAAAGGAAATCGGATGGCAGATAGTGCAGCTAAGCGTGCCGCTGAATCAGGAAGACAGGAATATGTGGGGCATATAGCTGCTCTTATACCAACTCCACTGTCTCAATGGACTCCAGTTTATACAGCTCAAGAAGAGGAGTGGTTAAAGACTGAACCAGGAAAGTATTTGGAGAACAAGTGGTATCAGCTAGAAGATGGAAGAATAGTCATACCAGCATCACTAGCGGTAGAAATTGTCCAAAATTATCACAACGGGACACATTCTGGGAGAGACAGCACAGAAGAATCTCTCAGAAAACATTTCTACATACCAAGATTGTCCAACTTGACTCAGGCCATTGTACGAAGATGTGTAACGTGTGCTAAAAATAATGCAAGACAAGGACCAGTAAAGCCACCAGGAGTCCAGTTTATGGGAGGACTCCCCATGTTCGATTTACAAATTGACTTTACAGTGATGCCTAAGTCGGGTGGACATCGTTACCTGCTGGTAATTGTGTGCACCTATTCAGGCTGGGTAGAAGCATGTCCTACTCGTACAGAGAAAGCAGGAGAAGTTGTGAGATTCCTGCTACGAGAAATAATACCCCGATATGGACTACCCTCATCAGCACAAAAGGCAGAATTGATAGCACTGACACGAGCGTTACAATTGGCTGAAGGTTTGAGAGTGAACATCTACACGGACTCCAAGTATGCGTTTTTAACCACTCATGCCCACGGAGCTTTGTATAAAGAAAGAGGACTACTGAATTCAGAAGGCAAAGAAATCAAGTACGCAGCTGAAATCCTACAACTATTGGAAGCAGTGTGGGAGCCGAAAGAAGTCGGTATCATACATTGTCGAGCGCATCTGAGAGGAGATGGTGATGTAACCAAAGGAAATCGGATACATTACCTGTGAATATTTATCCCCCTGTTCATAGTTACCATCCAGGAGACCAAGTGTGGATTAAAGAGTGGAATAATGTACCGTTAGGGCCCAAGTGGAGAGGTCCTTATGTTGTTCTTTTGTCTACCCCTACAGCGATAAAAGTAGCCGAAGTGACTCCGTGGATACATCACTCCCGGGTTAAACCAGCAGCAGTCGATTCTTGGCAAGTTACAGCAGATCCAGAGAATCCCTGCAAGATCCGGTTAAAACGCACGACTCAGTCGGAGTAACGAGGAACTTGTGTGGATTACAAAATTTTATTATTTTGGGGATTTGGTGCGTGAGTGAGAAGGCCATAATAAAGCCTGTCCGCCCACCGACATATAGTATATAAGCCAGGGAAAGTCTCGAAGGGACTCCTGTGAAGACGAGCAGAACTCCATTCCCTGCAGCCCTTACATCCTGGAAGCTGAGGTGCCTTCGCACGGACGAAGACTGAGGATGACGGCGAAAGATGTGTTGATGATAATGTTTATTTATGTGTATTTTTATATTCAGGAAGGTAGAGGTACCGACACTCCTAGCTGTGAGGTATGCATTAAGACTACAAGAACAGGTAACCATATTTCCCAAACCCTAATTTGGCATTCACAATACGAGTGTAAAGGAGATGTATCGAGATGTAGATACCTAAATATAGAATATAGTGTGTGCCATTTAGGAATAGGAGAACCTAAGTGCTTCAGTCCAGAGTATCAACCCCGTACAATTTGGTTGACTCTCAGGAATGGAGATCCTCAGGGGACCCTAATTAATAAGACGGTGTTAGAATCCGTACATTCTTCGGGTGTTCTGCTATTTGATGCGTGTAAGGCGATATCAAGTGGTAGAAAGCCGTGGAATGTATGTGGGGATCTTAGATGGGAGAGGACGTATGGGTCTAATGATAAATATATTTGTCCCAGTAGTAAAAATAAATATGTGAGTCCTAGATGCCCAAATAGAGACTATAACTTTTGCCCATATTGGTCTTGTGTGGGGTGGGCGACTTGGGGACAGACAGTAGACAAAGACATGATAGTGACTAAGTTGCCTACCAGCCCATATTGTAAGTCTATGGAATGCAATCCAGTCCATATACTTATAAATAACCCCGATAAGTTCTTAGACAAGTATGGCAATTTATTTGGGTTTCAAATATATGGGACGGGTTTAGATCCTGGGACAGTATTGTTTATAGGGATAGAGACTGATACGGTATCCTCCCAAACTCATCAAGTATACCATTCCTTTTATGAAGAGATGAGCATAGATAATAAGATCCCCCATAATGCTAAAAACCTGTTCATTGATTTAGCTGAAAGTATTGCCGGTAGTCTTAATGTTACCAACTGCTATGTGTGTGGAGGTACTAACATGGGAGACCAATGGCCTTGGGAAGCAAAGGAGGTAATGTCCGGTTCTGAGGCAGTTGACCAACTAATATCTACACAAGCCGATTATCATATGAGTGTTAGAGGTAAATCTGAGTGGAGATTAAAGACCTCCATCATAGGTTATGTTTGCATAGCAAGGAAAGGAATAATGTATAATACTTCTGTAGGAGAATTAACTTGTCTAGGGCAAAAAGCTTATGATGATGATACAAAGAATACAACTTGGTGGTCGGCTTCAAATGTCTCAGAACCATCTAACCCGTTTGCTAGATACGCCAATTTAAAGGATGTGTGGTTTGATTTATCCATCACATCTACCTGGAGAGCCCCAGCAAATTTGTTCTGGATCTGTGGTAAGAAAGCCTATTCGGAGTTGCCACAGGACTGGGAAGGGGCATGTGTGTTGGGTATGCTCAAACCATCCTTCTTCTTGTTACCGATTGAAACAGGTGAGACTTTAGGTGTTAAAGTGTATGATGTGAATCATAGGAAGAAAAGGGGACCCATAGAGATAGGCGCCTGGGAAGATAATGAATGGCCTCCCCAGCGTATTATAGATTATTATGGGCCAGCCACGTGGGCAGAAGATGGTACCTTTGGTTATAGAACCCCTATTTATATGCTCAATCGTATTATAAGATTACAGGCGGTGGTTGAAATTATTACTAACGAGACATCACAAGCGCTCAATCTTCTAGCGAAGCATAATACCAGGATGAGGACAGCAGTCTAGTCGGTTTTGCCACAATCCCAAAAAGTCCCAATATGTCCATCGATGATTTTAACCCCTTAAGGACCAAACTTCTGGAATAAAAGGGAATCATGACATGTCAAACATGTCATGTGTCCTTAAGGGGTTAAAAGGGCAAGTTGCAGCAATATAAAGTACAATATGCCCCAAATAACCCAGGGGCCATAGTCATCAGGTAGGAGGCTAGCAAACAGGCTTCTCCAGGGCCCAGTGGCGAGGTTGGTTTCGCCACAGAGTGTATGTCTTTTAGTGAGTGTCTGTGTGTGTGTGTGTGTATGTGTGTGTTTGTCAGTTAGTGTGTGTATGTCTGTCAGTGAGTGTCTGTATGTGTGTGTGTGTGTGTGTGTATGTCTGTCAGTGAGTGTGTGTGTGTCTGTCACTGAGTGTCTGTGTGTCTGTCATTGAGTGAGTGTATGTCTGTCAGTGAGTGTTTGTGTGTCTGTCATTTAGTGAGTGTATGTCTTTCAGTGAGATTGTGTGTGTGTGTGTGTGTGTCAGTGAGTGAGTGTATGTCTGTCAGTGAGTTTCTGTGTGTGTGAGTGTGTGTGTGTGTCAGTGAGTGAGTGTATGTATGTCAGTAAGTGCCTGTCAGTGAGTGATTGTCTGTGTGGGTGTGTCTGTCTGTCAGTGAGTGAGTGTATGTCTGTTAGTGAGTGTCTGTGTGTGTGTGTGTGTGTGTGTGTATGTGTGTGTTTGTCAGTGAGTGTGTGTATGTCTGTCAGTGAGTGTATGTCTGTGTGTGTGTGTATGTCATTGAGTGAGGTTATGTCTGTCAGTGAGTGTCTGTGTGTCTGTCATTGAGTGAGTGTATGTCTGTCAGGGAGTGTTTGTGTGTCTGTCATTGAGTGAGGTTATGTCTGTCAGTGAGTGTCTGTGTGTCTGTCATTGAGTGAGTGTATGTCTGTCAGTGAGTGTTTGTGTGTCTGTCATTGAGTGAGTGTATGTCTTTCAGTGAGATTGTGTGTGTGTGTGTGTGTCAGTGAGTGAGTGTATGTCTGTCAGTGAGTTTCTGTGTGTGTGAGTGTGTGTGTGTTTGTCAGTAAGTGAGTGTATGAGTGTCAGCATGTGTGTGTCTGTCAGTGAGTGAGTGACATGAGGGGGCGGCAAAATGCATTTACCTAGGGTGCCAGAAATCCTTGCACCGGCGCTATGTGAATGAAAGAATATATTTAATTTATATTGGTTCCAACAGACCCATTACTAATCCAGAATGTGCTCTAGTCTCCCTATAATCCATTAAATTCAGTGGTCAGTGGATCCTTCATTATTTTATTTGATTGTGGCTATAGTGGTGTGTTCCTTATCCTTGCCATGATTAAAATATGTTATCGCCATGTTCTGCCATCTTTCAGTTCTTTCAGTCCCATCACAACTTAAAAATGTGTGCACAACATAATTCTTTCATTCAAGATTTGAAACAATCAATAGTCAGTTGTAATGAAGGGCTTGACCAATGATGACCAATGTTATTGGTTAAACCTTCTATGATATTCACATTACTTCTGTAAAATGTAAGAACAGCCTTGTTGGCCAAGGCCCCAGCCAGTCATATTAACGGGTTACTCCAACACAGTGGTAGTATTATTTTGGACACTATACTCTTCACTGTGCAAAAACCTAACAAAGTGCTTGGGGGCAGCTGTCTCAATTCACAATCATCCTTTCTTCCATGCTATTAACTGGGAGAAAGTTTGCAAAGTTAGTCCTTTCTTTGCATTAAGCACAGTAAGTAAACAAAAACGTAATACTGAGATTAGTAAAATCCAATGAAGCTGCAAACCTGATAACCATTTTATATAAGCACAAGAGAATTAACAAGGTAGTAATGTAGACATGACCAGTCTATGTATAACTTGTAACTAAGTCTAAAGTCATTCTGAAAAGTTGATAGAACATGAAGCAATGCCAAAGGAGTGGAATCAGTCCTGCTTCTTATAATAGGAACTATGCTCTTTCTGGCACTAGTGGCGGAACTACCAAAGCCGCAGGGGTCGCAGCTGTGACTGGGCCTGTCACTCCAGGGGGCCCAACTGCCCTGCAGACCCCTGCAACCGGGTGCCCGTCGCCATGTGTTGCGGCCCCGGCCGTACAGTAGATCAGCCAGGGCCGCACCTTAGGGGGGCCATCGTTGGCCCATGCTGTTAGGGTCACCGAATGGCAATGAATATCCAGGGGGCCCGGTCAGCGCTGGGGCGCTTTAACAGTGCGATCGGGCCCCCTGAGATGACATCAGAGGCTGTCACCTCCTCCCAGCAACCACCAGGAGCCGCGCGGGAGGAAGAGAGGAGGGAGTCAGAGTGGGAACTCTGGCTCCCATCAGGCTGAGCCACCACTGGACCTCAGGGAAGTCACCCTCCTGCATTTAAAAGGTAAGAAACAGGAGGGTGACTTAAACATTTTGCATTTGTGTGTTAGTGTATGTGTGTCTGTATGGATGTGTGTCTTTATGTGTGTATGTGTGTGTCTGTATGTATGTTTGTGTCTGTATGAATGTGTCTCTGTGTGTATGTGTATCTGTCTGTGTGTATGGGTCTCTGTGTGTATGTGTGTGTTATCTTAGAAAAAACGAATAAATAATTTCTTTTCTTTATTTGTGGAAGCAAGAAACCCAGAATTGCACAGAACATAAACAAAAGGGATAGTACTCAAATGGGTTTGGGCTTTCCCGATTTAAACCTATTACATGATGTAACTGTGTTTACACATGTGAAGGCCTGGTGCCTGGGGAAGAATAAAAAAGCGGGCTGGTTTCATTGTGAAAGTTCTCAGATTGGATTTTAAAAACCAATATATCTTTTTTAGATTAAGCCGTCTATGGTTCAGAATTTAATTATAGAAAATCTGTTACTTAAAGATGCAGTTAAGACCGGGGCTAAAGTCAGAACCAGATTAGGAACTAAAGACTATCCCACTCAGGCTACACCCCTTTAAAAACCTTAAATTTCATATACAGGATTTAGATGTATCTGGATGGGATCATGCGGGTATTAATACCTTAGCCGACATTACGATAGATGGGAAAATTTTGCCGTTTGATGTTATACAATCTTAATATAATTTATTAAATAAAGATATCTTTCTCTATCTTAGAATAAAACATTACTTAAAGGCTAATTATGTCTCACCTGCAACTCAACTAGAGGACTTTATAGACAACCAACATAGCTATAAATTAATTTCAAGGTTGAAAAATAAAATTTATTAATAATCAGGAAATAGTATTAAGGAAATGGGAAAAGGATATTAAAGTATATAATCCAATAGATAATTGGAAGGAAGTTCAGGGTCTGGTGAAAAAAAAGTTACAGGAAGTATATCTTAAGTTGATCAACCATCATGGGAAACTTCTTTCTTATAAAGAAATTTGGTCCCCTTGGCTAGAATATATTAAATAAACTTAGACCCCAGTTGGGAGAGTGCCTAAACCATGGCATATAAAGTCTTAATACTGTCAACGATTTCTCTTTTCCTTTCCCCTTCCTCTTCCATTTTTTTTTTCTTTTTATTAACGAACGAAAGATGAACTCTTTTCAAGGAAGAGGAGGAGGAATTCCGATGCTCAGGAGAACAAAACAGTTACTAGAGGATGCATGGTAGAATGCGTTATGAATGTGTCTTTGGTGTTAATTTTATATATTTTATGTAGGTTTGTACTTATGTATGTCATGGTAAATAATAATACTTATATTCGGGCAGAAAAGAATAGGAATAGCAAATTATGATTTTGGTACTCCATTTTATTTTTGGTGGAAAAAAATACGCTTAAAATACTGAATACCAATATCTGATGTTGGAAAAAAAAAAAAGAGGAAAATAATAATAAATAAACAAATATACGCCAGTCAACTGTGTATTATTTTGTAATAAATACCGTATTTTTCGCTCCATAAGACGCACCTCACCATAAGACGCACCTAGTTTTTAGAGGAAGAAACCCAGAAAAAAAAATATTCTGAACAAACTGTCCCATAGTGTTTCTTACTATGGGACAGTTTGTACAGAATATTTTTTTTTCTCCCCTGTCCCATAGTGTCCCCCCCTCCCATAGTCTTCTCCTCTCTCCCATAGTCTTCACTCACCCCCTCCCCACAGACTTCATCTCCCCCCTCCCCACAGACTTCATCTCCCCCCCTCCCCACAGACTTCATCTCCCCCCCTCCCCACAGACTTCATCTCCCCCCCTCCCCACAGACTTCATCTCCCCCCCTCCCCACAGACTTCATCTCCCCCCTCCCCACAGACTTCATCTCCCCCCTCCCCACAGACTTCATCTCCCCCCCTCCCCACAGACTTCATCTCCCCCCCTCCCCACAGACTTCATCTCCCCCCCTCCCCACAGACTTCATCTCCCCCCCTCCCCACAGACTTCATCTCCCCCCCCCTCCCCACAGACTTCATCTCCCCCCCCTCCCCACAGACTTCATCTCCCCCCCCTCCCCACAGACTTCATCTCCCCCCCCTCCCCACAGACTTCATCTCCCCCCCCTCCCCACAGACTTCATCTCCCCCCCCCTCCCCACAGACTTCATCTCCCCCCCCTCCCCACAGACTTCATCTCCCCCCCCCTCCCCACAGACTTCATCTCCCCCCCCCTCCCCACAGACTTCATCTCCCCCCCCTCCCCACAGACTTCATCTCCCCCCTCCCCACAGACTTCATCTCACCCCCCTCCCCATAGACTTCATCTCACCCCCCTCCCCATAGACTTCATCTCCTCCCCCTCCCCATAGACTTCATCCCCCTCCCCATATTCTTCTCTCCCATACTGTCCCCCTCCCCTTGTCCCATAATTACTTACCTGTCTTGTAGCGTTGGCCGGCAGCACAGGGCGCACCGCGGTAGTGGAACTTAAATTTCATGTTCCGGTTTCCGGCGGGACTGAAAGGAAGTGCGCACTCAGCTTGTGCACACTTCCTTTCAGTCCCGCCGGAAACCGGAACATGAAATTCAAGTTCCACTACCGCGGTGCGCCCTGTGCTGCCGGCCAACGCTGCAAGACAGGTAAGTAAACCTTCATATTCGCTCCATAAGACGCACAGACATTTCCCCTCACTTTTGGGGGGAAAAAAAAGTGCGTCTAATGGAGCGAAAAATACGGTATACGTTATTAAATATTTTCTTTTAAATTATAATAAAAATGATGAGTTTTCCCTTTAAACATTGTTTTGTACAATGCATGTTTATTCTCTATTGTAGCCATAACTGGATACATTAACATCAAAAGTAATACAGAAGAATACAAAATCTAGTCATGAAGCATTCACATCACTTATTTGCTCAGAGGATCAGCAACTGTTTGATGAATTCTCTTTTATTAACTTGAAATCTGACAACTTCTCCGAAGCTACAGCTGCAACTTAATAGTACTGTAATGTCATCTCTTTCCCTTTACACATAGGTTTTAATGTTGTGACTGACCAGTGTATATAAGTTATTTCATAGGCTGTGAGTAACGTAAAGTAGGTATGTGGGTAGGTAGTTAGATTGAGAAGATGTGCCTTATCTAACTATTTATTAGTAAAGTATCATGCAAAGTATGTTGCTGTGCAACTGGGAAGGCTCCATATTCGTTGAAAGTATTGAAAAGATATATGTTATCATGAGAATATGTGCTAATTAAGGAATTAAAGTGCTTTTGTTTAGCAAGGAAGAGGACTTTGGATTTTTATTGGGTTAAGGAGGTTGCTTATGTGAGATCAGAGAATGTTAGAGGAGAACTGTCATCAAATTTTCACTTCTAGTATTTTAAAAGTTTATGAAATGTTCTTTTATTTAGAGAGAGAAAAAAAATTAACTTTTATCTGGCTGACTGGCCATGTTGGGTCAGACTCTACTGTTATCTGACCAACTGCTACTCAATCTAACTTGGCTGCTGATACAGTTTCACATAGAATAACCACAGCAGCAGGCAAGTTAGGTTGAGCAGCAGTTGGTCAGATAATAGTAGGGTCTGACCCAACATGGCTGCTCAGCTAAATAAAGTGTCATATTCTCAATAATGAAGCCCATGGAACAACGCAGTGGGGTAGTGGGCCTTGACAGGGCCAGGGAGTGGGCAGGTGCAAGGGAGTTAGGGGCTGGATAAGGTTAATGCAGCCGGGGGTTAAGTAGAGCTAGTTAAATAGCGGCCATCTTAGAGAGTGGACATTTTAATCTGAGCCTCACTCACCTGTAAGTTGTCTCTCCCACCCTCCTGAGGTTTTGATGTAATTTCCCGTCCCGTCACAGCGGCGGGAACAGGGCGTGGTAAATTTGGAATTTTGGTGGAATTGGAAGTGGACAGGCCTAGGTCTAGGCGGGAGTAGGCCGGAGTGAAATAAGTTTGGTAGGTTCGAGCTCTTCGGTGGCTACGAATCTGGGGGTGTAGGGGTACACCCCTAAAGTTAGCCTTATGGATCTGGGGCCTCTTTGGTAGGCCGTGTGTTATAAGTTAAGTGTTATCTGGATGTTATTTATTGTTCAAGTAATAGGGTCATTGTCAGGGGTATTGTGCAGGGGGTTAGTAACTTAATGTTCAATTGTGACAATGACCCTAAATATGTTAATTTATTTATATATATAATAATTTAATAAAGCTGTGGACTTTATACTCCAACAGAATAAAGGTGTCTGTGTCTTATTCAAGTTAAGATTTTAGATAGCACATGCTGAATAACGACTGTGCACATGTCAAGCAATATACATAATTTAAAAAATATCAAGTCATTAAATGTAATTAGCTTTGAACAAACAAGAAGTGAAAATTTGCTGACAGTTGTCCTTTGCAGTTAAAGTAGAAATTGGAGATTGGCAGATAACTACCACATATCAAATCAGCTGAGGTTTAGGCTGGGCCTAAGTGGCTTATATTTGAGTGTAAGAGTGTTAGTCTACAGGTTAAGACAAAAGGCAGACATCACTGAGAAAAATCTTGAGGCTAATGAGTTTGGCTATTCAGCATGTTGAAGCTAATAAGGATAACAGACACAATAAAAGTGAGGAACGGGTTACTGCAGTATCCTAAAACAAGTATACAAAAAACAAAGATGAGTTCTTATTGTGCTGCAGGCACCTCCCTCTGCTGCTCAAAACAGGACATATCGATACACAAAATGAGGGCAGCGCTACCAATTGCAGGTGTGCACAAAGTGCTACGAGTTCTCTTCTTGACATACATACATGTTTCGCCTATTGGCTTCCTCAGGATGTCGGTGATCGCATTGACGTCCTGAGGAAGCCAGTAGGTGAAAAGTGTAGACGCAGTGACATATAGCGCAAGTTACACAGTGACGTCACAGAGTGGGCGGTGGCATCTTCGGAATCCCGCAAACCTGAAACCTTCTGCAGAGCCCGTGGACTAAGAGCGTCTGAGAAAAGAGTACAGTGCACTTTACAAACCATCCAGGAGCTCTGCCAATTATCCCTCCATGGAGGAGTTAAGATTTCTGGTTTGGGACAACGGCAGCAGTTGGAACAAAAAGGTGCTCGTGAGTAGCAGTCTCTTGTGTGCAGGTAGTGGTTATTGTGTGGTGCCCATTATATTCACCAACCGCTCCCCCAACCCCACCCCACCTTTCCCTTTACCAATTAAAACCAAGAAACATAAATGTGGTATAAACAGGCCACAGCTTTATTTATATATATATATATATATATATATATATAACAAGTATAAATGTCTAAACTAATTCAAAGTATCCTTTTAATATGAGCATATATCACTCAAAACCCGTCCTTGCCAACCGGACCATAATAACTTTTTTGGAGTACCCCCTTCCAGGGCACCTGCCCTTCCCCCTCGTCCAAGCTATCTGGCCTTCACCTTGGCCCTCCAATTCCCCATGCCAACCCCTGGCTGCTTTTCCTGGCACGGAGGGCACGCTCAAATACCAAAACATTTCCCGAGTTTAGGGGAGGGACCAGACCCAGCATTCCTTCGTCCAGTGTACTCCTTTTCCCAACTGGTTCGGCAAGGACCATACCCGCCACTAGCACCAGCTGTATTTAAGCCTAAATCAGCTGGCGCGACTCCCCACCAACGCCATGGCCTGCTCCAGCGCATCCTGCAGCGCTAAGTTAAACAACCCCACGTCGGTGACGCACTGTAACGCCACCGACGCCGAGCACAAATTTGGACACCCTCTTTTTAATTTTTACCCTGCAGCGCTCAATAGCCCCTTGATCGCGCGCGCGCCTCCAATAGTTCCTGGACACTATCCCCGACCAAACTAAGCAAAGCTGCGGGAACAGTATTCGCAAGCGCGCTAAGTCCTGTCTAATCAGTTCACCCAGACCCCAAGCAGGCAGCGCCCCCAGATCATTGCCACCCAGATGTACCACCAATACATCTGAGGCCCCTAGGAAAGTAGCCAACTGTACAACCTCCGGCAAGAGCTGGCCCCATCTCATGCCCCGGAAACCGAACCATAAGACCTCCGCCAGCTCCCGAGGAATTCCAAGACGTGTCCCGCCTGGGCGTACCCCTGCCCGCAGGTGAGCCCAGTAGATATATGAATGCCCGATCAGCCAGATACGTCGGCCGGGCCCTGTGGAGAAAACACAAGGGGGGGACCGATTAGGCGTGTAGGCCATACATAGGACCGAAACCTCCCCGATTCCCACCTGCCAATCCTCTGAATAGCTTTATCAGAGAAACCTAGTCGAGAGGCTTCCATTTCTGCCCCAATCCGCAAGGAATGACCCCCAAAGTCCTTGCTCGGGATTCCCAGCCGGTCAAGGGCCAGGCGAAATACCCTGAGAAATTGAAATTGAGATAAGTAGGCACCATCCTCATGAATTAAAAGCGGGCCTGCAACACCCGGACGCCCAGAACAGTAGGACTGGTATGCCGAGACGGGGCAAACTGCCGAATCTGGGATGGCGCGGAGGGTAACCCACATCCCCTTGCCAAAAACTTCAGTCTTGGACCGACGCAACAAGAATCGCACTGCACCACTCGTGATGAACACATCGTGAAACAACAAACCCCCAGGGGTCCCCCTGCTAGGGCTCACGAGTTCACTGATCCAGAGGGCCCCAAAAAAGGCGAAAGTAAACGCCACCAGAAACAATCGAGCTTCCGAAGCGGAAAAACAAACCTGGGGTAGAACCGAGGCGATTCCCAGCAGTAGCGCGCCTGAAACAGGCCTCCGAGAATCCCGCCCTCGCGGGCCCCTACGCCAACCGCACATCGCAAGCCTAACCATGCAGTCTTTTGTACTTGAGTTAAGTTGAACCAAAAACTAAGGCCTGACAGCTTCCCCGACACAGTAGCTGGGGAACACCCGCTAGCCTCCCAGAACCAGAGCAAGCGTAACAGACCCTGAACCCTTTTGGCGAAGGAGACGTACCCACCGTGATCCAATCCCCCCATGCCTTACCATACCAGACCCATGTCGCCTCAGACACTGAAGACCGTATCCATTCCCTTATCCGCTCAGGCCAAGGGACCATAGTTCTCTGGGACAGGAGAGACCTTCCATATCTGCTTCCGGAGCGGCTGACCGAAATACCTGCCATTGAAAACGAGAAAGAGCGTCAGCCGTGGTATTCACACCACCTGGAATGTGCACAGCGCGGCATGACACGTTCAAAGACAAGCACAGTAAAACAAGACGCTGCAAGAGTCTGACCACCGGAGGGCAGGAGGCCGTTAAATTATTAATGGCCTGCACCACCCCCAAGTTATCACAGTGGAAAACGACAAGCCGGTCCTTGATCTCCAGCCCCCACAAATGGACTGCCACCACGATGGGGAAGAGCTTCAAGAACGCCATGTTCTTTGTCATGCCTGAAGCAACCCAAGCCACAGGCCAAGGTTCCGCGCACAATTGCGTCCCCAGTATAGCCCCAAATCCCGATGAACCCGCAGCATCCGTGAACAGGTGTAGCACTGAATTTGTAACCTCTGGCTGCTGCCAGTAGGACCTGCCATTGTACCCATCTAGGAAAACCGCCCATACTGCCAAGTCCCTCTTGAGCGACTTGGTTAAGCGGATAAAATTGAATGATTTTGAGATTCCTGCTGTGGCAGCCGCTAAGCGCCAGTTAAACACTCTTCCCATAGGCATAATTCGACAGGCAAAGTTCAACTTGCCAAGGAGGGATTGAAGTCGTTGTAAAGTAATCTTCCGGAGGGAGCACGCCTCCCATACGGCCCCCCGCAGATCCTCCAATTTGTCCGCCGGGAGCCGTCATTCCCCGATAAGAGAATCGATCTCAATTCCAAGAAAGCACAAGCACGGGGAAGGGCCAACTGTTTTGTTGGGCGCCAGTGACACGCCGAACCCACAGGCCACGTCGGCTACTGATTGCAAAATGTGCGTGCATATCGGGGAATTTCAAATACACAGAAAATCATCTAAGTAGTGAAGCACTGAGTCGTAACCAGACTTAGCTCTCACTACCCATTCCAGGAAGGAGCTAAAACATTCAAAATAAAAACAGGATATTGCACAACCCATCGGGAGGCACACATCCACGTAAAATTGCCCCTCAAAAGAATACCCTAGAAGATGATGACACTCTGGGTGAACAGGTAGGAGGCGAAAGGCCGACTCAATGTCAGTTTTAGCCATGAGTGCACCGGGGCCCGTGGCCCTAACCATACACACCGCCGCATCAAACGAAGCATATGAAACCCGGCACAGCTCTTTCGCAATATCATCATTTACGGAACCCCCTTGAGGGTGCGATAGATGACGAATTAGCCGAAATTTACCAGGCTCTCTCTTGGGTATGACGCCTAACGGCGATACCCGGAGATCAGGGAGGGGTGGGTCCCGAAAAGGGCCAGCCATGCGGTCCAATGCCACTTCTTTAGCCAATTTTTCCCTGACCACCCCCGGGTGGTCAGCGACAGGACGCAGGTTCCGGCACGTCCCGGACGCAGAACGAGCCCGATGGGGAATCCAAAAACCATACTTAAAACCTTCCAGTAGCAAGGCAGACGCCTTTTAATTCCTATAATGTTTTAGCCACGGTTGCATCGCGTCGATGTCCACTGGCGTCTTCGCTCTTAGTGCCCATGGCATCCCCTTTTTCGCCGGCCCTGCCGCGTTTAATGCATCTGGAAGCGGGGTGTGACCCGCCGCACCCAGAGCATTCATGCTTGAAACGACAACCTGCGCTGAATTTGCACTGACCGTCGTTATATTGCCAACAACAACCTGTTCTACACTGACTGCCCGACGCTGTGGGTGAGGACCCCGCGCAGGCCCCCCAAGAAAGGACGAAAGGTCCCCTTGATGTGATGCCGGGCGGGTCATGATGGCCAACCACAATCCGATATCCATTTGATCCCAACCTAGGGAAGGCCGAACCGCTAAGCGCTGGCGTGACTGCTCGTCATACCGCCACCAGCCTAACCTGCCATAAACCCAACACGCATTCCATATCATATCTTGGTAGCAAAATAGAGAAGAGCATTTGTTGGGGGTCTTCTCTCCTATAACACTAGCCAGGATAGAAAAAGCCCTAATCCAATTCCCGAAAGTTTTTGGTATCTTCCGATACCGAAACTTCTCTCTCTTTTTCAGACTCCTTTGCTGCAGAATCAGCCCGAGGCAGGTCCTCCATAGGGAGGAGAGAAAAAATTTCCACAAATTTTATCTATCTTGGCATGCAATTCCGGTGTCAAATGGAGGCCAAGCGGGCCTGACCAACACATGTAAGCCGCCTCGTGCGCAGCGGGTGCAACCCCCAAATCCGGGGCCGCAGTGGAGTCCACTGCCGACCCCCCAGAGGGCTCAAGTTCCACGGCAATGATTCTAGGGGGCCGGTGGGCCCCCCTGAGTCGGCCGGGGTAGATGACATGACCCCTGAGTTACCTGACACCCCGCTACTCGCCCAACCCGTCCGAAGTTGATTATCTAAAGCCAAGGGGAGGGGAGCACCGGGGCGAGGGCCCTTTTCAAGAGAATGTAAAACATTTCTCATAGTTTGCAGCAACGAATCCCATTCTGGGATGACTGCGCCAATACCCCCCGACCCCAACCCCGTTAACCCAATATACTCACTGGCAGGAACTGAATGCAAAGGCATCTGTGGAACCACACACTGCCCACTAGACTGCAACGGCCCCGCTGGATCTGCGACCGCAGGAGGAACAGTCACAGCATCAGGAAACCGAACCGTGAGTCTGCCAGGGGTAAGCTGTGAAGACAATACAGGTGAGATGGAACCCAGCCCACCCACCCCTGCAGGAGGGAAACTGGTAGGAGAGGGCCCAGTGGGGGCAAAATGGGCACTGACCGCGGCTGCGGGGGACCTAGCGCGCGGGCCGGCGACAGGGCTCCTACTCCTCTCCCTCACCCGACCCTCCCGTGCTGGGCTATACCGGGCAGGGGGACGTGCGCGACGGCGCTGGTTCCCATGGCTGCTGTCAGAGGGAGCAGCCAAAGAAGCAGCACCCTGCAGCCGTACCAGCTGGGACTGCAGGTGCCGGCCACCATCTTGAAGGTCCTCAGCCCGGAGGGCAGCGAGGATTGAATCAATATCCATGCCTTTGGCCGTGAGACAAGCAGTGGTAGGTGCAGAAAGTTGCTACCACGCCGTTAATTCTAAGATGGCTGAGGTAGGGAGACAAAATGACTTCTGTTTATATGACCCCACCCTACCTCTAACCTAAGTGACACCCCCCACTTATGACACCTACACCCACCACACCCACACATGCCTCCTATACGGCTAGCTTTCAGCCCGCCTCCTCTGGGCCTAACTGCGTATACTCTCTCAATTTTATCCTGCAAGAGGCTAAATGGATTATTTATTCTAGCTGTGTTTTTTACTATTGTAATTTTTTTATTATTGATTGTATTTTATATAATTGATTTTATTAATTATATTAGCTAATAGCTTTGTTAATGAATTGCATTTTAAAAAGGATATTTATTAATTTATTGAGATATTTTTTTCTCTATGATCCTAATAGGGCCATTTATCTTTGCAGTACTTCACTATTATAGTTTTCCCCCCTTTTTTATGTGATTCCGAGCCTTCATCTAGAAGGCTGACAGATCATTTTAGGCGCTCCACCAGCGTAAGTAATAGTATAATTTTTAATCATATACGTAGAAATTAAGATTCTGGGGTGATGGGAAAGAAATGGAAAGAAACACAAAAAAGCTGTGTCCCATAGATTTACTGACCACTATTAAGAGGAACCCTTAAGAAATAATCCGTCCAAGACATTTAAGTAAACTGATGAATATTTTAAATCTGTTGGCTTTTAAACCATTCCATTAGTCAATGAAAATATACTCCATAACAAAAGCGACACATAATTGAGTGATCTGTATTTTTTCATTTTTGTTAAAGCCAATTTAGATTTTATGTCAGCGCATTTCTTGATTTTCCTACTTTTTTTAAGAATTCTTACTGGAACATTTCCCCAACCTAATCTTGTCACAATTCTCTGGAGAGAACCTGATAGAAGTTCTGTGCATTCTTTCAACACTGTGACTGATGTCTTAGCACCACTGCTTTATAACGGAACAGACATTTTCTGTTTGATATGCTAAATTAGACGCATTGGTTTTCAGAAACAAGTTTAAAGTTAGCTTGAATTGGGAACTTGAGTAGTATATTTCACTGAAATAAAGGCATGCATGAATGGCATGTTGATGATGCTGCTTTTTCATACAATTTTTTTATATTTCTAAACCCAGGAAACTTGTTGAGATTATGTGAAAAATAAGTTGGCGTTTTTATAAAGACAGCTGTTTTTATAGCATTTTAAACTTACTATTTATCACCCACAGAACTCTACGCTAAAATCCGTGTGCTCAGGTGTCTGTATATGAGATAAAAAAAAATATTTTTCCCCATTGGTATTACACTGGCAAAGCTGCATATTTTTAGATGTCACGTCCTATAGATTTCAAGCTTATTTATTTAGGGCCCTCACCCTTGAATTTCTGCAAGTCAAGCTTTTCTTGCAGAACTGACTTATACATCTCATTCACAAATTGTACAACACAGTAGAATATGCTGGTGCCTTATAAAATGCTGATAATAATATCTTCAAACAAACTGTTGGAATATCTTTTTTTTCAAGCCACATACATTACAATATGCATTGAAATGCACAGAATCTTTACCATACAAAATTCAAAATATGACCTAAATTAATTTTTCTATGGCATGGTTTATCAATTGAATACATTAGGTGACAACCTTGTATTGTAGCATGGCCTGTTCCAGTGTGTGAGTTATGTGTAAGGCAGGGATTTGACATAACACCATATCTCCAAAGATGTTCTCATACAGGAGAAGGTTGTTGGAAGAAGTCTTGCACCACACCAGATGTCTTTCATTTCAAATTCATGCCACATTCTTATAGCCTCCTTCCTCACCAAACGGTGAGTATCTTTCTAACTTACTGTCACGATTCGGGGAACCCAACACACACACACACACACACAGAAAAGGTGCAGTACCGGACCTTAGAGTGGCCGGGCTAAGCACACACAGAATAGTCAGGAGACAAGCCGAGTAAGGGGAACCAGAAGACAGAATAACGAGAAACAAGCCGAGGTCAAAGGGTAGGAGAAAGTCACAAAGTCAGATTAACAAGCCAGAGAGTACGTAACCAGAAGTTAGTGGCCCCGGCGTTCTGATATCAGTGCCGGCTCCCAGCGTGCAGCGTTAGACATGCTGCCGCTGGGAGGAGGAGAGGAGGACGCGAGCGGCGTGTCAAGGGGAGAGGACGCCGCTCCCCTCACAGCTGCCAGCGGGGCCCTGACACTTACCAGTATCTCCTGACCAAAAACATCTTCTCAACGCTTTAAACACCCTATTCCACCCCACTTCAATCCCTCCCCACACTAACCTTGCAGTCAGAAATTGTACAAATCACTTTAAATACAGATTTACCTAATTAGGACTGATTTCTCCCCTTTCTCCACTTAACTATGTTCCTTCAACCACCCAAAATACCTTTCCCCCTGACATCTGGTGTTTTTACTTTTTTTCCCTCTTGACCCAACACATGTGACCCGTCTCACCTTATCCAACCTATTTCACCAAGTTTTGACTCAAACATATGATTTTAAAAAAATGCAATAATCAATCTCACCATAAAGAGGCCATTCTACTTCTAAATACCTTCCAACATTCATATCCCCCTCACTTCCAAGTGTCTAGATTCTCTAGGCTTGAATACAACCATCTAATTTACTTTATCAATACTAAATCTTTCTTTGACCATCTTCACTCTGGTTTCTTCTTTTATTCTATTGAAATGGCTGTTATTAAAGTAAAAAAAACATCCTTTCTCTTAAATCTAGGTTATTACTCTCCTTTAATTCTCATCAACCTCTCTGCTACTTCTGACCTTGTCAACCTTTGTGACTCTGTAATTCTCTGGTTCTAATCCAATCTTTCCCACAACTCATGTAATGATTCCTTCTCTGGCGTCACCTCCTTCACACTACACTTCTGATTTGAATACACCAAAGCTCAGTTCTTGGCTCTGTTTTGTTCTCTATTTACACCCCTTCTTTGGATTTCATAGATTTGTATTCTAAGTACACATTTAGATTTACCTCTCCCCCCTAATCTCTCTTCCCCCTGTAATGCTTAAAGGGACACGATAGGCACCCAGACCACTTTTGCTCATTGAACTGGTCTGGGTACAGTGTCCCTATTGCACTTAGTGCAGCAATGTTAAATATTGCAGTTCCAGAGTTCCATGTTTACAATGCAGCACTAAGTCTGCCCCCAGTGGCTGTCTCACAACCACTGGAGCTACTTCCTGAATCCTAACGGAACTTTGTTCTGGTTACTGACGCTGGACATTCCCACGCTCTGTGTGAGGACATCCCAGTGTCAGTTTTTTCCACAGAGGAATACGAAGTACAGCTTTGTATTCCTGGCACCTATAGTATACCTTTAAGAAATATCTATATCTAACCGGATGTCTTACACAATCTTTCTAAAACTGAATTTCCAATCATTCCCCCTTTCAAATATTCCACCTCCATCCCTATAAGAAAGTCAATTGAACTTCCATTACCCCAAGCTCACTGACTTGGAGTTAATTTTGATTCATGTATCCCCATTTCTTCCCCCATCCTGTAGCCCCATGGATCAAGTGTAGCTAAAGTGGAATGGAGGCCTTGACAGGGCTAGGACGTGGGCTAGGTGGGGGGGGGGGTGGCTAGGATTGGCTGGTTAGGATGGGGGCAGGCCTTGTATATATAGGATCTTGCATCTTGATTTAGCCACAACTAAGCTGCTCACCAGATTGGTTTGGTGTATTCAGCCTGGTGAGCTTGTGTCTTTTTCTTGCAGCATGGACTTGGTGGAGGACCTGATTGGCAGCATCTGAATGTCAGCGGCACGGAGAGGAGCGGCTGGGTGCAGGACCGGTTTAGAGGTGCGGTTGCAGCAGTGGATTTGGAGGCCAGAGGAGGAGGCCCCCAGCACGGCTGAGCCCCGGCCCTAGAGATGCGGGAGGCGGCGAGAGTGCGGCAGATTGGGCCATCGTAGGAGGCCAGGGGCCTGAGGAAGTGTGCCCGGTGGTGCCGCGGCCTGGTGGCGCAGAGCGGAGGAGTCAGATGGCAGCACAGGCCGGGAGTCCCCAAGTCGGGCAGAAAGCGGGAGATGCTGGCGGGGGGCATTCCAGACACAGCATGACAGAATGTGTACGTATCTTTCGTGGGGCCGTTAGGGGTGCACCTCAAGGTGGACGTGAAGGAAAGGATCTGGAAGAGTGAGTTTGTCGAGGTGTTTTCGCTTCTAGCGTTAGAGGAGTATATCGACCTCAAGGAAGAGGATAAAAAGGGAAGAGGATGAGAAGAAGTGCGGTGTGTCGGTCTCGGAAGGCTACTTTGAAGCAGTTGTTGATCGGGAAACTGAACTTTGCTTGTCGGGTCATCCCCATGGGTAGGGTTTTCAGCCGTAGTCTATCCCGATCGACGGCCGGCGTACGGTTGCAGCACCATTTTCTTCTAGTGACCCCAGCTATAAAGGCGGACCTGGGGGTCTGGGACAAGTTCCTGGCTCATTTTAATGGCATGGTGATCTTTCGGAAGGCTTTGGTGTCGGTGGAGAAGCTGTAGTTGTACTCCATTGCGTTGGGCAGCGTGGGCTTCGGGGCGTACTTCGGGGGTAGGTGGTGTGCGGAGCCTTGGCTGGAGGCCCGGTTTGGTAGCCCGCTTATCCGCAATCCACAATTTTTCCGCTGGTGGTGGCTCCTTCTCTGTGGTGTGCCTTGTTCCGGGATAGAAATGTGATCTTTTACACAGATAACATGTCCGTGGTGCATGCTGTGAACAACTTGTCGGCTCTGGTGGTGTGCTTTTGCGTAGATTTGTCCTGCTGTGTAGGTCGCTCAATGTGGTGTTCTGCACTCGGCATGTTGCGGGGTACTTGAATGTGGTGGCTGATAACTTGTCTCGTTTGCAGTGGTCCTGATTTCAGATGGAGGCAACTTGGGTGCAGGAGGATGAACAGGCGTGCCCGGAGGAGATCTGGCAGCTCAGGACAGGGTGCTTGGCGGATTCGTGAGGTCATTCTTGGCCCCGGGGACCTAGGCGGCATACTGTAAGGTTTGGGTGTCCTGAGCAAAAATCATTCCACTCTCATGCCCATCTCAAGCTACTCTTCCTTTAAATTCTCCTTCCACACTGCCCTCTGGAATGCACACTCTATTTGCAGTGTTACTAAATCCACAGCTGTGCGTGATCTTTTCATCTCTCGTTCCCTATAATACTAGAATTAACTGAAACATGGCTCTCTCCCTCTGACCCATGCCTCTTTATCCTTTGGGGGTCTTCAATTTTCCCACAACCCAAGAAACTCTGAAAATAAAGGTGATGGTGTAGGGTTTCTGCTCTCACCTCACTGCTACTGAAGAGCTTGTCCATGCACTAGTAATCTCTCACATGGACTATTGTAACTTTCTCCTAATTGGTCTTCCCAATAGCCGTACTGCCCCGCTACAGTCTGTAATGAATGCTGCTGCCAGACTGATTTTCCTCTCTAGTCGGTCCTCTCACACCTCACCCCTCTGTCAGTCCTCCTTACATTGGCTTCCTATATCCTATAGAAGTCAATTCAAAATGCTAACCCATACCTATAAAGCACTAATCAATTCTAGCCCCGCTTATATCTCCTCACAGATCCATAGGTATGCCCCTTCTTGGTCTCTCCGCTCTGCCCATGACCTTCTCCTATCCGCTGCTCGCACCCGTACGGCCAACTCGTGCTTGCAGGACTTCTCGCAGGCGTCTCCCTTCCTATGGAATAGCCTGCCTACCACCATCAGACTCTCCCCTAGTCTTCAATTGTTTAGGAAGTGTCTTAAAACCCATTTCTTTAGAAAAGCTTATGGCCTCCCAGAGTAACCTCTACCTCACATACATGTCTCTTGCTCTCTCCTAACGAGCAGCACAAACTCTCTCCACCAGCTTTGCTTCACTCACACCTTATTTGATTGCTATTTCCTGTCCTAATGTGTTTTATACCCCACCTCCTATAGACTGTAAGCTCTTTTGAGCAGGTCCCTCTTCAACCTATTGTTCCTGTAAGTTTTCTTGTAACTGTCCTATTTATGGTTAAATCCCCCCTCTAATAATATTGTAAAGTGCTACGGAATCTGTTGGCGCTATATACATGGCTAAAATAAAAATAATAATAATGCTGCCTCGTGGCTTATCATCCTGACTTACTGCTATTTTCACACCACACTGTTTGCCTGTCCTTACACTGGCATTGATACCCTTTTGGACCCATTTTAAACTACTGACACCAGTTTACAAAGCACTTAACAATTATACCTGATTACATTTACTGTTTAATTAAATACACACCTTATCATTCCCTTCGCTCTCCAAGTGACCTTCTTTTGTTATCTATTCCCATGTTGCCAATTCGGATCAGTACCATGCTGCAAATCTTAAAACAAATTTTTTTTTGCCTAGCTCATTCATTGTTTTGCACATCCCTTCAATGTCCAATCAAGTGTGTAAAAGCTATAGAATTTGCTAGTTCTACATGTTAATTATTCAGGAAGTATGCAACAATGCAACATGTAATGAAACCACTTGTACAAACAGAGAAAAGATGAACACAGACACACACAAATGGAAGTGCTGCTGCAGATACAAGTATTATGTGATGTCATTGCAATTGCAATTACAGGTGACATGTACTTGGATTGAATTATACTGGATATACGAACTGCAGACACTATACCCGAAAGGTCTCAATGAGGAGAGCGATTTTTCTCAATTTTTATAGTCAGGCTATTGCAATTTTTGGTAATTTCTCTGCCTGTGTATAGTTTGTATTTGTATTGATTTTATTGGTTTATGGTTGTAGGCTTCATTATGGCGCAGTAGGACATATATCTGGGAGAGTGGATATCCTTTGGACAAGAAGAGTTATGTGGATGATCGATATGGCATTGGACGGCATCAGTAGAGATCTGTCTGAAAATATTGTGGAAGAATTTAATTTGTAGAAATTTTGGAAGAATTTCATTTGATAGAATTATTTTGAATAGAGCAGATACATATATGTGTGCTCAGGGCAGCAACTATTTAGTGCTGGGTGTGGTATATATAGATTTTTGGTCAATTTGTCCATAGCCTACTATTATCTTGTTAGCCTTTTTAAAGTTATCAGAATGAGATATGGTACTAATTAATACTATGTCCATGGGATATTGTTTTACTTGTATTACCTTTGTAGGATTTATAGTAGCAATTTTCCCATACGTATTAGAGGACAGATAAAAAGAATTTGCCACTACATTGATATTCATGATCATAATAAAAGGGCATCTTCTGTTATATATGTGTGAAAAATGTTTTATGTAGAGTGACTCATGGTATAGTTAGTAATATATGTTTGATATAAAGTATTATACTTTGGGTGTACTGATGCTCATTATGATGAATATTAACAGGTAAACTAAACTGTTATTTGAACCATTGTTAATGGTTGTTTTTCTGTTAATGATGGAGTATATCATCTAGTAATATGGTCTTTTTTCCTATATATAGGTATATATGCACATATGCAGATAGAGTTAGAGATATTTAACTATTGTACCTTTTGTCTACTTTTATATTGCTTCTTCTACATTTTATATTGGTATTTGGTGGTCGTTTTATGTGTAATAAGTCACAGTTAATATTGCAATTAATACTGTTAATACGCTTATACTGGTTTTCTGTTTGTATCCTATATATGTCCTTTATCCAGTAAAGCTTAATTATATGTTGCGGTACTAGTTTATGCTTATGCGTGATATAATAGCCAAAATCTTAATGACGGGCAGGTTCCAGGAGGAGGTATGGTGGTATAGGACAGTTGCGGGTGGATGCGCATGCGCAAGTTTATCCACGCGGAGATGTGTGAGTATTCTATACCCGGTGTGCATATAGCATTTTTTGGCATATGTAAACTATGCAGTATGAATGATATTAAGTACCATTTTTTGTGGGTGTATATTGGGGGATATGGTATCACGAACCAAAACCAGAGGTGATGATGTCACTTCCGGGATTGGATCGGATTGGTGTCTGATGGCCATCAGCTGTATGTCGGGGTATTTAAATAGATATATGTAAGCTACAATACAAACACCCTTGAGAAAGGCAGCCAGGAGGTGCCGAAATGTTGGGGGTATTAGGGGCTTGTGTTTCTGCCAGGATAGGTTTGAGTAAGTTGTGGTTAGTACCACCGTTTAATTTATTTGCCTTATTGTTGTTACTTCAAATTTGATTTGGTGCTCCATTTGATTATTTAATTTGTGTGTGTTATAACCTGTTTGGTTCAATAAAGCATGTATGTGTATCTCTTAGGAGTAGACTAGCGTGCAATCTATTTTTGTATTATATTTGAATTTACTGGGCATTTGAGGGAGTGCTGTGGAGTATTGGCACCTAGTTATTGAGTATATGATCTCTCCATACAGCAATGTTATAGATCTACTTTGACGGCACCAGAGATAGAAGTAAATAATAATACCATGCCTGGCTTTTAAAGCAGGTGAGAGTGATTTCAACAGTACATCCAGATAGAAACATATAGCGGCAGTATTTTACAGCAGACAGGATGCTACCATCAGTTGCCATCTGTGCATTTTCTAATCACGGGCTGTGATTGGAATTTAAACTGTATTCTGCTTGGAAGAAGGTACCAGTGATCCAATCACAATTAATCTTCTGGGCAATTGCAACTCATTATTTGCTTACTATAAAATTTATAACAGGCAGGTCTTACAAATGTTACACATTTCTGTTATCCCAGCGTCTTATTTCAGAATTTTAAAAAAGCTTAAATTTTGACTGGTAGGTTCCCCTGTTAATTTGGAAGGTCACAAGCCATATGAATATCTAGACAAAGATTGAAATTTTTTTTTAGAAATGTGATTGTTCAGAAGATACATTTTTGACTCACATGTTAATGTAACTCTGTGCTAGCAACAGCATAAAAGAAAGATTTAATTAGTTATATGAATAGCTATTTTACGAAGCCCATACACAGATTTTAAACAGCAATAATGAAAATATAATTCTATAAATTGACAGGTCTATTAACTTTCCACATTGTTAAAAAAAAACCATATAGAACATAATGCAATCTGAAACCTGATTGATTTACGTCTACAAATCTTCACATCACAAAACACTTTCTAATATATATATATATATATATATATATATATATATATATATATTTGTGCTTGGAAATTAATACGTAATGGATAGTATCTGTTAGGGCAAAGTTGGTTGTGGTGTGCCGAAACCAACGTACAAGTGGGCCTGTAAATAAAAGAGGGCCCACCAAGGAGAATGTAATTATAACAGGGTGTAGGTGGGTGGGGACAATCAGCTGAACGGCAGAGGTGCGTAGGGGCTGGGAGTTTAAGTAGGGGACTTACTCCTCCCACAAATTCAGGCCTAATGGCCTTTCTACTTGTGCTCGGAATTTAATACGTAATGGATAGTATCTGTAAGGGCAAAGTTGGTTGTGGTGTGCCGAAACCAATGTACGAGTGGGCCTGTAAATAAAAGAGGGCAAAAGAGAAGTTCGAGAAAATACACACTTTATTGCCTTTTTACATAACCAAGTTCCTGAAAGCTTGACAAAGCTTTTTTTCCGGTCGTGGAATATAAGTATGGTAAATGGAGGATTTCCAACGCCCCAGCCTCTTGATGATGTGGACCGGTGTATTAGTGCTGGAGGCTGAAGAGGCGGCTCCTATGCGAAAGGAGTGCCCGGAGAATGAAGCCGGATTGAAACCCAGTTTAGATAATAGTGTTCTGACGTGTGACGTGAATTTAGCAGTGGTAAGCGGGTGCTCTTGTAGTGATAAGAGCGGAGAGTCTGGTAAGTGCGCGTGATGGGTTGACCGTAGGTGGTCTAGCGCCTTGACCGGACACCAGGCATTATCAGTAGGGAAGTGTCATGCCTTAATTATATTATCCCCTTACTTCCTGGTTCCACGGAGCTTAGCCACACCTCTTCATGACCCAGTCTCCCTATTTAATCTGACCGCACCAGCTGATCGACGCTGGATTAATGAACTACGTTCCGTACTCACGAACCGGCTGCAACATCGTTGTGAAAGCCTGCTGTTACCGGACCGGACTGGAAGACTTCAAGTTCCCTTCACCTTTCCTCATCCACGGCTAAAGCTGAACTCTATCCATGCAGGATAATCCACCTCTGAGGAATCTCGGGAACCAGTGTTCTATGTGCCGGAAGCTAAGTAAAACTTCTCTGATAAGCGTTGCATCTAAAGCTGTTATTTCCTGTCTCCAAAGTCCTTCGTTAAAGCCAACCGTTACAGCTAACTTCAACTCATACTTGTCTCAGTTAGCTGCATCTATCTTTCTTCAGTTAAAGTCTATGGAACAGCTATTGTAACTTCTTATCATCTAATTAATTAATACTACTAAAGGACTCTTGCTGCTTCAGTTACCGTTTACTCCTTAAAGCTACAGCGCATATAATTGTGGACTTCAGTTATCGTTTATTACTTAATGCTACAGTACCTGTAAATTGGAATTAAAGTCAATACCAATTACTTTCTAATAAATATTCGAACTATAAGAAATCTGCAGTTGTGTTCCTTCATAACAAATGTTTAAACGTGACAGATTAATCCAGCCATTGTAATGGATCCAGCAGATTTCGATTCTACTATAACTACGCTGAATCAAAGAGTTGATACACTAACCCAAGGTGTGCAAGACCTGCAAGTCACTAACGAAAGACTTCTCACTTATGTCAGAGATTTACAAACTCGTACTCCTCATACTACTCTGCTCTCGGCTAGCGATCCTGCTGTATGTAACCCTGAAAAATTCTATGGTGATCGTTCCAAATATAAGGAGTTTTTTTATTCCTGCAAACTATTGATTGCTTTAAAACCTAGAGCTTATCCCACAGAAAGATCTAAGGTTTTTTCAGTTATTTCCTTTCTAAGAGGTGAACCTATGTTCTGGGCCCATACCTTTTTGGACAATGATGACCCCATCTTAGGCTCACTGGATGAATTTTTTGAAGCCATGTCTCTTCTCTATGAAGATCCTAACAAACAAGCTACAGCTGATTTAACAATCAGAACACTACAGCAAAGAAATAGACCCGTTGAAGATTATATTGCTGAATTCAAAAGATGGGCTGTTGAAACGCAATGGAATGACATCACATTGCGCAACCAGTTTCGAATTGGTTTATCTGAAGCTGTAAAAGATGAACTCTCTAGAACAGAACTCCCTACTACTTTGAACGCCCTAATTCACTTATCAATCAGCATTGACAGAAGATTAAGAGAAAGAAAGGCAGAAAAAGCCCTTTTTCATTCTAAAGACCGAAAACCTTTTACTCCCTCAAAAGCTCCAGAAAAAACTTCTTTACCAAGTGAACCTATGGAATTAGGGGTAATAAGAAGTCCTCTCACTCCTGCAGAAAAGAACCGAAGACGTCAATTAAACCTATGCATGTATTGTGCCTCTCAAGATCATCTGGTCTCTGATTGTCCCTTACTAAAACGGACAAAGGCCGGTAAACAAGCCTATACCTCTGCGATCTTCAGTGCACTCCCCTCAACATCGACCACTCCGTTCACACCTGTATCCCTTGTAATACAGTGGGATAAGGTGAGAATTGTGACTGAAGCTCTCATCGATTCTGGTGCACATGGAGTATTCATCGATTCAACCTTTGTAACAAAGAATAAAATTCCTTGTGTTCAAAAAGCCATTTCTGTTCCTGTTAAAGTGATTGATGGCTCCTTTATATCCTCGGGACCGATTCTTCATGAAACCATCCCTCTAAAGGTAACCACAAATCACATACATACAGAATTTCTAGTATTTGATGTTATTCCGTCACCTCTCTATCCCGTTATAATAGGGATCAACTGGTTAAGGAACCATAACCCTCAAATTTCTTGGTCTCCTTTCTCTATCACCTTTAACTCACATTATTGTAAAGAAACGTGTTTACAACAAATTCCTATTCTTCAAATCTCTAAAGAACCAACCATACCTTCTTGTTATTCAGACTTTTCAGATGTCTTCAGTAAAAAAGAAGCTGAAACGCTCCCGCCTCATCGTGCTTACGATTGTCCTATAGACCTCATACCTGGTGCCCCAGTACCATTTGGGCACATCTACCCTCTCTCTGAGGCTGAACTACAAATTCTCAAGGAATATCTAGATGAAAATCTACGGAAAGGGTTTATTAGACCCTCTAGTTCACCTGCTGCCTCAAGTATGTTTTTTGTAAGAAACAAAGACCAGACTATTCGTCCTATCATTGACTACAGAGCTTTAAATAAAATAACAGTTAAAAATCGTTATCCTCTTCCTCTCATCAATGAACTGGTTGAACGATTGAAAACTGCTACCATCTATACAAAGCTTGACCTTCGCGGGGCATATAATCTCGTCAGGATAAAGGCTAATGATGAATGGAAGACTGCTTTCCGAACAAGGTATGGCCTCTTTGAATATCTGGTGATGCCTTTTGGCCTTTGCAACGCCCCTGCAACTTTTCAACACTTCATAAATGATATCTTTAGAGACCTATTGGACGTCTGTGTCATCATTTATTTAGATGATATTCTCATATACTCCAACACTCCTGAGGAACATAGAAAACATGTCAGATGGGTGTTATCAAGACTCAGAACTCACAAATTATTCGCTAAACCTGAAAAATGTCTTTTCCATGTCAAAGAAATAACCTTCTTAGGTTATGTCATCTCCCCTCATTCAATAGGTATGGACAATGCAAAAGTCGATTGTATCATCAACTGGCCTGTTCCCTCTACAGTAAAAGAATTACAGCGATTTCTAGGATTCGCCAATTTCTACAGAAAATTTATTAAAAACTACTCTGAGATAGTTCACCCACTCAATCAACTTAACAGAAAAAAACATCCCTTCAATTGGAACGAGAAGGCTCAAACTGCCTTCACTGAATTAAAGAGAAAGTTTACAACAGCTCCTATTCTTCAACTTCCAAATCCTTCATATCTTTATGTCCTTGAAACGGATGCTTCGGAATTTGCAATTGGAGCTGTCCTCTCTCAACACAAAACTCCTCAAGACCCTCTTCATCCTGTCGCCTTCTTCTCACGATCATTATCTCCTGCTGAAAAGAATTATCCTACAGGAGAAAAAGAATTATTAAGTATTAAAGTGGCTTTAGAAACCTGGAGACACCTTCTTGAAGGCGCTCAGAATTCTTTAATCATTTATACTGACCATAAAAATCTCGAATATCTTCACTCCAATAAAACACTGTCTGCTCGACAAGTACGATGGAATCTCTTTTTTTCCCGGTTCAACTTCCAAATCGTCTTTAGACCTGGGTCTAGAAACAAAAAGGCTGATGCCCTTTCCAGGATCCATAAGGACACTGAGATTGAACCTCCTTCGCCTAAAGTCATTGGAATCTTATCTTCTCTTATTGACGACATTAAAGATCTCAGTGAAGATGCTCTCGAACTTCCTAAATCATTTAAATTATCTAAGAAAAACGGTCTCTACTATTTCAAAGACCGGATTTACGTGCCTCCATCCTTCAGAATTAAAGTACTCGAATTTATTCATGATTCTCCTCTGGCAGGTCATCCAGGTATAAAGAAGACCCTTGAATTGTCCAAAAGATACTATTGGTGGCCTCGTCAAGACCAAACTATTGAATCTTATGTCAAATCTTGTTCTGTATGCCAAAGATCAAAACATGTTCATCATCAACCATTTGGTCAATTATTGAATTTACCAATTCCTGAACGACCTTGGCAATCCATCTCTATGGATTTCTTGGTAGAATTACCTCCTTCTCATCATCACACTACCATTTTAGTGGTAGTAGACCGCTTCACGAAAATGTCTCATTTCATTCCTTTAAAGAAGTTACCTTCATCCTCTGAACTTTCGAAAACATTTCTTGACAACATAGTTAAACTTCACGGACTGCCAGACGAAATCATTTCAGACCGAGGAACTCAATTTACCTCCAAATTCTGGACTGCTTTATGTGCCACTCTTCATATCCAACGTAAACTATCATCTGCCTATCATCCTCAAACAGATGGACAAACTGAAAGAGTCAACCAATGCTTAGAACAATATCTACGATGTTATTGCTCTCACTTACAAGACGATTGGATAACTTGGTTACCTATGGCAGAATTTGCATACAATAACTCTTTTCATACCAGCAGTAAAATGACTCCATTCTATCCAATTATGGATTTCATCCTTCCTCATTTCCTGCTCAGACAAGTTCTTCATCTAATCTCTCCGATTCGAATCAAATCTCTCATATGTCCTCTTTATTCAAGAAATTACATGAGAATCTTGAATTGGCCTCCTCCACTCAAAAGAAGTTTTTTGACACAAAAAGACAACCTTCACCTTCTTATCAAATCGGTGATCTTGTCTGGCTTTCCTCAAAGAACATTTCTACAAACCGTCCATCAAAGAAGTTAAGTTCTCTTTTTCTTGGTCCTTTTCCAATACTATCGATTATCAACCGTAATGTTGTTAAATTGAAACTTCCACCAACTTTAAAGCTACATCCTGTTTTTCATGTGTCCTTGCTGAAGCCTCATCATCCTGACCCTTTCCAAAGGAATGTCACTACTTCTCCTGACCCCATACTGGTCCAGGGTGAAGAAGAATATGAGATTCAAAGTATACTGGATTCAAGGATCCATCGTGGCTCCTTACAATACCTCATCAGATGGAAAGGATATGGAGTTGATGAAGATACATGGGAAAACTCCTCTGACGTTCATGCTGACAATTTAGTTTCCAAGTTTCACAAACGCTACCCTTCTAAGCCAAGTCAATAGCACCCAGAGGTTGCGCATTAAGGAGGGGATACTGTCATGCCTTAATTATATTATCCCCTTACTTCCTGGTTCCACGGAGCTTAGCCACACCTCTTCATGACCCAGTCTCCCTATTTAATCTGACCGCACCAGCTGATCGACGCTGGATTAATGAACTACGTTCCGTACTCACGAACCGGCTGCAACATCGTTGTGAAAGCCTGCTGTTACCGGACCGGACTGGAAGACTTCAAGTTCCCTTCACCTTTCCTCATCCACGGCTAAAGCTGAACTCTATCCATGCAGGATAATCCACCTCTGAGGAATCTCGGGAACCAGTGTTCTATGTGCCGGAAGCTAAGTAAAACTTCTCTGATAAGCGTTGCATCTAAAGCTGTTATTTCCTGTCTCCAAAGTCCTTCGTTAAAGCCAACCGTTACAGCTAACTTCAACTCATACTTGTCTCAGTTAGCTGCATCTATCTTTCTTCAGTTAAAGTCTATGGAACAGCTATTGTAACTTCTTATCATCTAATTAATTAATACTACTAAAGGACTCTTGCTGCTTCAGTTACCGTTTACTCCTTAAAGCTACAGCGCATATAATTGTGGACTTCAGTTATCGTTTATTACTTAATGCTACAGTACCTGTAAATTGGAATTAAAGTCAATACCAATTACTTTCTAATAAATATTCGAACTATAAGAAATCTGCAGTTGTGTTCCTTCATAACAAATGTTTAAACGTGACAGGAAGAGAGGAATTACAGTGGGGTGTAGTGAATGATTGGTTTTAGTTGATGGGATCAAAAGTAGATAGTGATCATCCACCTTTGTGAGGTGCAATGTTTTTAGGTTGTGCGTGATATCTCCTTAACAAACAACGGTGAACTCTCTAGGTCTGAGAAAACCGTAGAAAGCAAGATAGATAGCTGCTTTGATCACCAGGTTTGTGTCGGGATCAAACGGGGATTCGTCAAGGAGATTGCTAAGTGATCTGAAGATAAGCCCATCTATAGGTAGTCTTGTGATAGTGAGTGGAGCTGAAACCTTTAATATACCTTTCAATACCTTTTTAACCCCTTAAGGACCAAACTTCTGGAATAAAAGGGAATCATGACATGTCAGAAATGTCATGTGTCCTTAAGGGGTTAATGGGATATGATGACAAGAAGGGGGTGTTGATAGGGAAATTTGTGAGGCTATGGTGCTGAACCCCAGTGAGGTAAAGTTTAATGGTGTTGTGAGAAAGTTTAAGATGTAAGTGGCAGAAAGAGGCAAAAGCCACCATGGTTTGTATAGAAAGCTTGCCTTGTAAACCAAATACTGCAGTGAATTTGTTAAATATGGTAAGTGCCCTATTATAAGAGATAGCTGTGTTAGGTGATAGTGCTTGGTGAGTGAGAGTCCTAGCGTGATGCATTAGTACGCTTAATCCAGGATTAGTTCGTGAAACCGTGGTGTCCTGGATGGCTGGTGGTGAGCCGTAGGGAGTGCCTGAGAGAATACCTGGAATTGAGAGCGAGAAAGAGCGTCAGCGGCCATGTTGTGGATACCCGGGATGTGAAAACAAACTAAGTGAAACTGAACGGTTGCTGCTAGCCAGGTCAGCTTGCGAATCATCTGCATGATGGTCAGGGATGATTATTGTTAATGATTTCGCAAACCGACGAGTTGTCAGAGTAGCATTTTACTGCCTTGCCGGACCAGAGATGACCCCAGGTGTGTGCAGCCACCACAATGGGATCGATTTCAAATAGGGCTGAGGTCCTGAATCCTGGCAAGGCATCCGTCTCAGCGTGCCAGTGACCCATAAACCAGTGGTTCCCAAAGATGTCTGTGTTGGCTGCAGCATCTGTGTAAATGATGGGTGAAGAAGTGGAGAGAGGGGGGATAAACATGGAGATACCATTCCAATCTGCCAAAAACTTCCCCCACATAGCTAAGTCAGCCTTGGCGTGGGGGTCCAATGAAACTGGGCAAGAGTCCGGTACCCCGTGGAGCAGGCAAAGAAGCCTGGATATAAAAGACCTTCCCTGCGGGATGATGCGCATGGCGAAGTTCAGGGATCCCAGAAGGGACTGAAGTTCCTTCCTGGTGCCAACATCATTCCGCAGGAACATGTCTATCTCCCCTCTCAAGCGGGTCAGTTTGTCATGGGGAAGGCTAGCTCTGAGGGTAACAGAATCTAGCTCTATCCCCAAAAAGGTTAATTTAGTTGTGGGGCCAATTGTTTTAGATGGGGACAAAGGTACTCCAAGTGTGGAAAAAAGTGCTGTAGTGCGGCTAATAGCGGTCGGTGTTTGTGCCCCTATCAGTAGGAAGTCGTCTAGGTAGTGAATAACGGAGTGACACCTGAGGACGTTCAGAAGCAGCCAGCATAGTGTCTCAGCGAAAATATCGAAAAGTTTGGGGCTGCTTCGAGAACCGAAAGTGAGTCGTGTGGAGAAGTAGTACTTTCCTCGCCATTTAACATCGTACAAGTGCCAGAGTGAGGGGTGCATGGGTAGTAACTTAAACGCGTTTGTGATGCCTTTTTTGCTGAGCCAGGGACGACTACCAGAAGAGATGATGGACTGTATGGCGTCGTCAATTGTTACGTACTGGAGTGAGAATTTGTCTGCTGGAATGAGTGCGTTTATGCTGGGAACAAAAGAGGAGTGTGGTGCCGATAAATCGATAATTAGATGTTTTTTATTTTAATATTTGTGAACTGCGACACCGATTGGGTTAGTGCGCCACGAGGAAAAAGGTGAGGAGGTGAAAGGCCCGATCATGAAACCGTTGGTAATTTCAGAGGAAAGGAGAGAGTCTGTGGAGACTGGGTCTAGATGTGCTGACAGGAGATTAGGACATTCTAGTGTACCTGAGGGGATGGCTACTATACCCGTGAGAAACCCCTGTGTGAACCCCGTGGTCAGATATTCCACCAAGTGCTTGCTAGGGTGTGACCTTAGGTAAAAAAACAGGTTGTCGACATTAATGTCAGTTAGTCATTTGTTAGGGGACAACCTGGCCGGACACATGGTCTTGGTATGTGCCCTGAAGCAAATGGAGCAGATGTGCAATAATTTACAGGCGCTGAAACTGCAGGAGCCTGTGTTGAAATTATTGCACACCTGCGCCTTGCCTAAAAAGGAGATGGGCCTACCCAGCTTGTCACGTAGACCACCCGCTGGTTTGTTGTGAGGGGTGAAAGTGGGATGAGGGTTGGGAGTGGAGGTGGTGGGATCTGCTTCAGAGGGACGTGGAATTACATATGGCACAAGACGGGGGCCTGAGACCAGCGAAGTGGCGACAGAATAGTTCTGTATCCATCTGACACCAGTTAATACTAACGTTGAACTGTTTCAGATGGGTCGCCGCCTTCGCTGATACTGACTTATGATAGTCGTAGAAAGAAGAGCCCCTGTACTAGATTGCCTAGATCCACTACTGTCAGGGTACCTGAGGTCTCTACCTCCGAAAGAGGTAGAGACTTAGCCGTTCATCCATCCGGACGGTCTGATTTCCCCCTTCCTCGCGGTCTATCCGGTCATGCAAAGCCGGCCGCGAGGGAGTGACTCCCTTTTATAGCATGACGTCCGGAAGTCGACGTCAGGACGCCAACCCGAAACGACCTGTCACTCAATTGCTTCAGGACCAATCAGGACGCCTTGGAGGCGTGTTTACTTATCTGAACAGGGCATTTAACAGTGCTTCTTTCATTAGCTCATTGCCCTGTCGTGGTTCTAGCTTGCTCTAGTCACTCAGTGCTCGTGTATTCTAGTTATCCCTTTTGGTTTTGACCCGGCTTGTTTGCTCTACTCTGCTTATCTCTGTTACCCTTGATTCGGCTTGTCTCTCGCTTACCTATCTTCTGTTACCCTCGACCTCGGCTTGTCTTTGACCATTCTCTACTGTACTACTTACGTTAGTCCGGCCATTCTAAGGTCCGGTATACGTATCTGGCTACTGTTTGTACTCTGCGTGTTGGATCCCTGTCCCGATCCTGACAACTACCTTGTGAAGATAGAGGTCTAACTCCTCTCTTCTGTGGGGATACACCGTGCAGATGACGTCACGGTATATCCCGAAAGCTATCACAAACTGGGGAAAAGTTTTTTATTAAGCCTGGGATCTCTTGTCTTAAGCACTACTGATATGTCCCCGTAATTGTATGCCTTGTTCTCCAGTATGTCCTGTGAAGCTATAAGCAGAGACACCAGACACACGTCCTTCCCGTCTAAGATTTATTTTCTGATAGAATGGATTCAAAGAATTAACCGTACTAGGGATTTGTACCGAGCGTTTGTTTAAACCGTAACGAATAGACCAGTAGTGAATTAGGAAATAGCGAGGGGTGAATAGGATTTTCGTCTAACGCTAAAGATGCACGAACGGGTAAGTAGGTAAATACGTGGTTCGTGCGTATGACCGAACAGTAACTCAGAAATACAATGATTAATATTAGCGTTATACCTATACATAGTTCGGCAGTTTTTTCGGTACGAATACGTAAATGATGCGTAAGTGTAACGGGCGTTCGTCTATTTTGGCGCGAACGCTGAATATGTGAAACGAGCATGGATACTTTTAAAGAAGACAAAAGGGAGCCTACCCCTACGTTTTTAGGCCCGAACGGAGGGAAATAGCCAAACGCTATTACCGCCACTTAGCTTACGTGAGCGTGCCGGTCTCGTGACCGGAAGCCAGGTACCGCGACCGGGAGGAAAAACCGAGTGGCAGGGCCTCAGAATGGACGGAGGATTGCTCTGGACCTCTTGCTGCAGGAGACTGAAGCTGTTCTGGGGGGAAGCTCGGACCGGAAGTACTGGTTGCTATGGGGATAGTCAATCAGCTGAACGGCAGAGGTGAGTAGGGGCTGGGAGTTTAAGTAGGGAACTTACTCCTCCCACAAATTCAGGCCTAATGGCCTTTCTACATATATATATATATATATTATATATATATATATATTTTTTTCCTTTTATGCCTCCCTGATCAGGGGCAATAGAAAAGACCTGTATAATAAATTGAATTTGATAGACTTTTTTTCATTTAAACTGTTATATTATGTTATAGTGTCACTCACTATCAGCTTTAGGAAATGACAAGCAAGTCTAGGAAGTAGAATTGTTATAGGAGCCGTGAGCAGGCCTGGGGCACATTGCAGAATTGAAGCATAAAATTCTGCAATATATTTATAATTTATTTCTAGCCCCAAAATAAGGGAGCGTTAATCACTTTTTAAAACATCTAGTTTTACCTGCTGTGTGTATTTTGGATTTATATTGGCCATTAGGCTATAGAAAAGAACGTCTGAAATTCTAACAGACCTTGCAAAAAATAATATTGCTTCTAAGCAGAGGTATATGATTATGTCATTGATATTTACATCACTGAGTATAGAATATTGTAAGTGCAGTGTTATCACAACATAAAGTAGCTAAGACATATTTAAGAAGAGATAAAAGAGCTAAAATAGGCATCAATGCTGTATCTACTTTTGTAGATAAACAAGATTCTCATTTGTGAAAAACATAGGATATGTGCCGCTAAGGTGTGAATTTATCAAGAGAGAGGAAAACATTATATGTCTAAAATCCTAAAATCTCTTCTAAAAACCTATACTGATATAAAAAAAAAGTTTTAGTAACTGTAAAAAAAAGTAATTATTTATTTATCAAAGTGTTCTGGTCTAAAAGGTTTTGCAAAATGTAAAAGGGAGTATGCACCTATAGAATTAGATTTTTGGGACCATTGATTTACATGATGATTGCCCCTCTCTCAGTACTTTTGAACACTTATCAGGCCAGAATACTTTGCTAAATAAGACTTGTTGTGTAGACTTTCATTAGAAATTCCACCCAATATTTTTTAAATCAGTAATATTTATTACTGGTTTCTTAAAATAAATTTTAAAAATTTTAAAAATACCCCAGAAGTGCCCGGTTGCCGTCCGCGCTGCTGGGCGGCTAGGGAGCCCATTCCATTCTTTGCTACCGTGTGCACTTTGCAGTGAGACAGCCACCGGGACATGACGTCATCCTAGCATCGGCATCACTGCTGGGCACGCGAGGGACCTGTGCAGAAAGAGCACAGATGTCCCAGCAACCACTGGCCACCAGGGACAAAGGATCTATTCCAGCCCTCCCAGAGCAAGGTAGGGAAGATAAGTGGACCTCTTTAGTACTAAATGTGTTTGTATGTGATTTTTGTGTTTGGTTTGTCAGTAACTGTCTGTGTGTGGGGGGGGGGGGTAGAGTCTGTAGATATAGCTGTATTGTGTGTGTGTATCTGTGATTATGTGTTTGTTTGTATGTTTTTGTGTGTATAGGTCTGTTATTTTATGTGTGTGGGGGTCTGTGATTATGTGTGCAGGTGCGTGATTTTGTGTGTGTGTGTATGTATATGTATGTAATTGTGTGTGTGTGTGTGTGTGTGTGTGTGATTTTATGTATGTGTGGGTCTGATTGTGTGTTTGTATGTATGTGATTGTGTATAGGTATGTGATTGTGTGTGGGTCTGATTGTGTGTGTGGATCTGTGATTGATTGTTTGTGTATGTATGTGATTGTATGTGTGTGTAGGTCTGATTGTGTGTGTGTACATATGTGATTATGTGTGTATATATGTGACTGTGTATATATAATTCATTCAGAACAAAGTTACAATTCACAGTCACTTAAACATTGAATGCTCCCAGGTTCAGTGAATACAGCATCTCACCTTCTTCACCCATAGCAAATAATATCATCAAGTTCAATTGACTTTCTAGTGATAACCACAACACTGAAGATATATTGCATTTAGATTTATGCTAGCATTAACCAACCTTAAAATGAACTTCTTTTATTAATGCATAGATGCTGGAAAAGTAGAAATACAAAAAAATAATAATAATCATTCAAATCGTTGTCTGTAAAATGTGGAAATTCTGATAAGTAGAGATGGAAAAAATCTGTAATATAAGCATAATTTTTCTCAATAATTTGTTCTTTTTAGTGTTAACCCTTTTTTTCATGTCTACAAAGGATAATGAGGGTCAGATATCAAATATATTTGGTAGTGTTGTTACAGAAATCATAAGGTGTGAAAACTGAAGGATTAGAATGTCTACTTTGTGATTTCTCAATGTGCAAAATATCTCTTGTGCAGAGGGAGCTTGCTGCCATTTTGGATTTGGCCAGCCCTTGTGGGTTATATTAATCTTCTGTGCAACGTGCCCAGGCTCTTTCTGTAATGCACATATGAGCGAAAACATATTAGTCCAATCCAATTAAACCATTTGCTTTACAGCAATCCCCGTTTGAGGAAACAATGTAATAAAATATAAATAAACTATACTGCGTACCTACATTTGGGACACCCTGTATATACGGATGCAACATTTCACACACATTGTGCACACATTAGTGACTTCCATTCATCGTTTTGACAAAACATGGCACTTCTATTTTGAACATCTACAGCTGTACACTTTCTGCTGTTTTCTTTAGGGGGCACTCTAAGGTACAACTACTAACATAAGCATTCAAGTTAATTAAATTGTTTATGGTACCATGAGCCTTTGGGTGCTACTTATTCTGTGTTTTGTATATATTTTGGTCTTTACGATAGCACCACTACTGTTTCCCCCAACCACCCCCTTCAATTACACTTAGTATTCCACTTATAGTAAACCACTTTTAAACCACTACAGATTATTGTAAGGGTTACGGTTCTATAAGTATATGAGTTCTGTCTCACAGAATGTAGGCTGCAAAAGCTGTTCTAATCCATCCTCTGCACCCAGGTGTCCATTTTGGATGGAATTAATCTAATACAGATCTCAGTGCAGCCAATTAGCGGATGGGCTATGGGTAAAAAGGGCAGTCCATTTTTGTCAAACTACTCAAAAATTATTTGAGAAAGACTATGGGATAGCACCCATACACCACACCTACTAAAATAAGATGTAGACAGTAAGGTTCTTTAAGAGCCTAATTAATATATTTTATCATTTGAATTATTTAAAAATATATACTTATCGGGGCGGGGCCTGAGCTTCATGGCGGCTGGGCGCGTTTCAAGAGAGCTCCACGCTAAACTGGAGAAATAAGCGACAACACTGCGTCCCAGCAAGCCAAAACGGCGAAATATGCAACGAAACTCAGCCAGGAGCCTGCCGGGGCACCCTGACACTCAAGACTCTCAGCCACAACCTACTTATAACGGAGGTCCCGGCGAGGCCTGGAGAATTTGCCGGGCGGGCGAGGCGGCCACTCTCCCGCACGGCATACAGCACCGCACTGACATGCCTCTGCTGACCCGTTCCCCCCCCTCTGGACCGGTGGGGGTTATCCCAGTCCCCACAGGCCAGCTACAAACCACACCGAGAAATGAGGACACTGCCCCCGATCCTGCCAGGCGTGCAGATCTCGCTTTCAAGATGGCGGCTGCAACCTCGTGGCACTGAACCCATTCTGCCCGAGAGAAAGCACTCTGTCAGCATCCAGCAGACCCTGAGGAAACTGGACCAAATATTTGCCCACTTCTGGGCCTCTCTGGAGGAGAGACATGCAATAAGGGCATCTCAGCTCCCAGCGGCAAAAGAGGTACCGGAGAGAGTGGAGGAGGGTGGGCCTACCCAGGGCCTTAACTCCAAACGCACACATGCACCTCCGACAACCAGAACCCCTAGACCACGGGCAAAAAGGAGCAAGACCCTGCAACATCGATCACACCACCAGCGAGGAACCCGCAGGCGGCGGCATCGCCACAATACAACCTCCTCTCCCCCTCCATGCTGGAAGGACAACCTTAGCCAGATCAGCACCACTGCTAAACGGGCATACTTGCCGACACCAGGCTGGAGAGAAGCTCTACACTGCACCTTCCCCGCTACGGAGTTACATAGTTACATAGTTAGATAGCTGAAAAGAGACTTGCGTTCATCAAGTTCAGCCTTCCTCACACCTGTTTTTTGCTGTTGATCCAAAAAAAACAAAAAACAAAAAAAAACCCAGTTTGAAGCACAATTTTGCAACAAGCTAGGACAAAAAATTCCTTCTTGACCCCAGAATGGCAGTCAGATTTATCCTTGAATCAAGCAGTTATTACCCTACATTGAAAGATTATATCCTTGAATATTCTGTCTTTGCAAGTATGCATCTAGTAGCTGTTTGAACATCTGTATGGACTCTGATAAAACCACTTCTTCAGGCAGAGAATTCCACATCCTGATTGTTCTTACAGTAAAAAAAACCTTTCCTTTGCCTTAGACGAAATCTTCTTTCTTCCAGTCTAAACGCATGGCCTCGTGTCCTATGTAAAGTCCGGTTTGTGAATTGATTTCCACACAATGGTTTGTATTGGCCCCGAATATATTTGTATAATGTTATCATATCCCCTCTCAGGCGACGTTTTTCTAAACTAAATAGGTTTAAATTTGTTAACCTTTCTTCATAGCTGATATGTTCCATTCCTTTTATTAATTTTGTAGCCCGCCTCTGCACTTTTTCTAGTGCCATGATGTCCTTCTTTAGAACAGGTGACCAAAATTGCACAGCATATTCAATATGTGGTCTTACCAGTGATTTATAAAGAGGCAAAATGATATTCTCGTCCCGAGAATGAATGCCCTTTTTCATGCATGACAATACCTTACTGGCCTTGGCCACTGCTGATTGACATTGCACATTGTTGCATAGTTTGTTGTCTATAACAATTCCCAAGTCCTTGCTGGACTCTTCCACCCAACACGAGCAGATAGACACCACAGGCATCGGCTGACCTCTGGCAGCGTTACTTGCCTCTTATACTGTCACTCTTCTCACAACCGAATCCATGGGACATATTAATATAATTTACTTCTCGTTTATCTATGTTCAGCTATGCACCACCCTGCTAGGCACGCTGGCTCTGCTAGTTTAGCATGTCCAATAGATGTTATACTTTTCTGTAGTCTGGATACAGGGCATTCCTCTGTTATTAATCCCTGTAATTCCTGCCTGTTATGCAGCAGTCTTACTTAGGGGCAACCACAGTAGTAGCCCTAGCTCGATTTTACATAACTAGCCTGTTTTGCAGCAACCTATTCATATCACCTGTATGATAGTCCTGGCAGGTCAGCATAGTCTGTGAATGTCTGTTAGCTTACTTACTATAGAAATGGGGCAAAGCTATACGATGCAAAATCCCTACATCACATGTGCTCACCCCTTCCACCTCACAGTCACACTTATGGCTAAGCAGAGCACTTACTCCTGTACCTAAATATGTTAAAGCTTGTTAAGGTTAGAATATATACATGTCCTAATGTTTAGATGCATGAACCTGGCTTGTGGTTTATAAGACATCCCTCTTGTCTGATATACTCTACCAATGGGAAAGATAAGATAAGCATACCTAATCCATTTCGGATAAACTCTTGTTTCTTAATTTTGTTTTATAAAAAATGTGCACAGTTCTTGATGCCACACTAATGTACTCATATGTTTAAAACTGTTTGCGCCAGCTATTGTGGCGACACAATTCTACCTGTCAACCATATGCACAAATAAAATAAAGAATTAAAAAAAAATATATATATATATATATACTTATCATTATTTAGTATTTATAAAGCAACAGAATATTTCACATTGTTGCT
Source organism: Pelobates fuscus (assembly GCF_036172605.1). Classification (NCBI taxonomy): domain Eukaryota; kingdom Metazoa; phylum Chordata; class Amphibia; order Anura; family Pelobatidae; genus Pelobates; species Pelobates fuscus. Next base: position 289,584,814 of record NC_086320.1, on the reverse strand, counting down.
TTGTTTGGGGAATACAGAAAATAAAATATATGCTATTGTATATTTGAAGAAAAGGTTTTGAAAGTTTGCATTGAAAATCGGTGTAAAGCTATGAAAAGCCATCTGTAAAAGTGTTGGGCGAAAGTAATCTGTTTGTCAACCCAGACCTGAAAATGTAATGAATCATCAACACGTTAGCTAAGATTTACTGACCTCCATTAAAGTGACATAAAAATGTATTTGTGATGTTGAGTGATTATTGCCACATTATGACAGGCCTTCTCTTGCCCTGAGATACTAGATATTCATTGTGTCCTTGTCAGTCACAGTGTAAGGGTAAATGAGTACATTACAAAATAGCAATATGGTACAAATCGTTCAAAGTATGTCAATATATGTATTTATGAATCCTTTACAAGTGAGAATCTTGAGTAGAAATGCAGTTTCCCTGTTTAAACTAAAGTGCTGACCAATGACATCGTCTGGCATGTCAACTACCAGGACCCATTTCCTGAATACATTTGTTCTAGAATAACCCATGGCTAACTCTACAACCAGACACCCAGCTCCTGCTTGCATTGTCATCAATGTCAATATACCTGTAAACCCACTCGGGCTGTCTGGCCTTGTGCTATCAATTCTGTGTCACTTTGGTATTATGGTCAACTATGGCTGCCGTAGCCCTGTGTCCTTTTTATTCCCCTCCTGCCATGCCTTTTAGTCACCTCCTGTCCATTTTCCAGATGCATTCCAAATGTCATTCAGGCAACACTGCACATGCACGTTCTGCCACTGCCATTATGACGCTGAAAGTTTAGTTTAAGAGGTTTTCTTTTGCCACCCAGTCTCCTTACCTTTAGGAGAACTGGAGTGGATCCACAGTCCCTTGGTGTCCAGTGTGGACTGCTGCTATGCGCCTCTGCGGGAGCTCCGATCCATATGAGCACTCCCTGTGTAGCTCCCTGTATAGCTCCCTTGCAGGCCCTGGGCTGGAATTACATTACATTCCCGGCTCCCAGGACCTCTACAGGGCGCGCGAGAGAGCTACACAGGGAATACTCATATAGGTTAGAGCTCCCCCGCTGGCCATATAATTCCCATCAGCGAGTGTTTTATATCAGGCAGGCTGACACTTGATATCGGGCAACATATTTCCTGCAGGCTGCAGCTGCTCGGCACCAAGAGAGAGAGGATGCATTGCTGCGCTAGGGAGATGCTGAGGAGCCACCTAACTAGGCAGCATGTCATTTGGAGGGGGGAATGGCCCATCTGCCCCCACACCCTCTAATGCCTGGGCTCGGTGCACCCCGTGCACCCGTCCAGGATCGCCCTGCTCCTCCCCTTTATAAATGTAAAATCCAGACATGCATGTATCTATGGCAACGACTCCACCTCTCCATCTATAAGCTACACCGCTTTTTTGTAATCAGACACACATTCCCTGACAGTCACACACTCTCACTGAGAGACACACAATCTCAATGACACACAGACTCACTTATTTCACACACCCTGACAGACACATGCTCACTGTTATTGAGAGTGTGTGTCCATGTGTGTCAAATCAATGAGTGTGTATGTCAAATCAGTGAGAGTGTGTGACTTCAGTGAGTATGTGTCTGTCAGTGTGTGTTTCAAATTAGTGATAGTTTGTGTCAGACATATACTCTCACTGATTTGAAACACACTAACTGACAGTCACACACTGACACACTCTCAATGACAGACACAATCTCACAGCTTTGAAACACACTGACAGACACGACAGACACACTCTAAATGACAGACACATAATCTCACTGATTTGAAACACTCACTGACAGACATACTCACTGACAGACACACAAACACATACATTGACAGACACACACTCACTGACAGACAAACTCATTGCCAGACACACACATACACTGACAGACACACATACACTGACAAGACATACATACACTGATAGACACACACACTAACAGACACATGTACAACGGACAGACAATCACACATTTTCACATTTATTGACACACACTCAAATTAATCATGCAACTTAACATTTCTTGGGGTTCTATTTTTTTTTTTTTTACCTCTATTTAGGAGTCCTCTCCCTGTGGTCCAGTGGCTTCAACATTCTTCCTGCTCCAATCGGCCAACTCCTGGGCCCCTGTAACAGCAATAGACCCGCTCCTTACAGCACCCCCACCTCGTGGAGCTTGGGAGCGCTGCACCATGTGCACCCACCCAGGATCGGCCCTGCCTCAGCCTGTTCTTGACTATCTTTTATCTGTTTGGTATACTTTGAATCGCTGTAGACACCTCATTAAGCCACTCCAAGGTCTGGTAATACAACAAATCAGCCTGTTATTGTCACAAATAATCCCTACACTCCTCCATTAGTCTATCAACAGGAGCTAATAGCTTCATAGAGTTACTGAAACTCAGCTTTTGCCTAGCATGATTTTATTTCATCCAGCCAGTTTGCCTAGGTGCTTGCTGAACACCAAATCTTCACTCTTAATTTTGAGGATTTTACAAGTGAAAGAATCCCTGGCTCGGTACCCAAGTGGGCTCCTGAAAAGTAGAGTCTTATGCAGAGGCAGCTCTCTAATTAGGCGGTTTAGGCGGCCGCCTAAGGCCTCGCGCTAAAAGGGGCCTCGCGGCCGCCTAAACTGTGAAATTAGAGAGCCGCTGCAGTAAAAAAAAATAAAAGATTATTAAAATCTTTTCATGCCCGGCCGGCGGCCGCATCCGCATTGCTGCGGCGCTGGCGCTAACAATATGGAACCCTCTCACATGGGTTCCGTGGTGGAGTGAGTCCCCTCCCCTCCTCCTGCCACTAACCTGCTAATCGGCCAATCCGCAATGCCGATAAGCGATGACGTCACGACGCGACGACGTAACCCCTCCCCCTGAATTTCCCCGCCTGCGGTACCAAGAGGAAGAAGAAGAGAAGAAAAAGAATAGCTGCTGGTGAATGAAAGAGAGCGGAGGAGAAGATAGAAAACGGAAGGAGAGCAGAGGAGAAGATAGAAAACGGAAGGAGAGCAGAGGAGAAGATAGAAAACGGAAGGAGAGCAGAGGAGAAGATAGAAAACGGAAGGAGAGCAGAGGAGAAGATAGAAAAAGGTAAGGAGAGAGCACATGAAAATAAAGTGAAAGGGGTTGGGGAAGGAGAGCAGATAAAAATAAAGGGGAAGGAGTGCAGATAAAAATAAAGAAAAGTGCAAGGAGTGCAGATAAAAATTAAAAAAGGGGGAAGGAGAGCAGATAAAAATAAAGGGGAAGGAGAGCAGATAAAAATAAAGGGGAAGGAGAGTAGATAAAAATAAAGGGGAAGGAGTGCAGATAAAAATAAAGGGGAAGGAGTGCAGATAAAAATAAAGGGGAAGGAGTGCAGATAAAAATAAAGAAAAGGGCAAGGAGTGCAGATAAAAATTAAAAAAGGGGGAAGGAGAGCAGATAAAAATAAAGGGGAAGGAGAGCAGATAAAAATAAAGGGGAAGGAGAGCAGATAAAAATAAAGGGGAAGGAGAGCAGATAAAAATAAAGGGGAAGGAGAGCAGATAAAAATAAAGGGGAAGGAGTGCAGATAAAAATAAAGGGGAAGGAGTGCAGATAAAAATAAAGGGGAAGGAGTGCAGATAAAAATTTAAAAAGGGGGAAGGAGAGCAGATAAAAATAAAGGGGAAGGAGAGCAGATAAAAATAAAGGGGAAGGAGAGCAGATAAAAATAAAGGGGAAGGAGTGCAGATAAAAAAATAAAGGGGAAGGAGTGCAGATAAAAAATAAAGGGGAAGGAGAGCAGATAAAAAAATAAAGGGGAAGGAGAGCAGATAAAAATAAAGGGGAAGGAGAGCAGATAAAAAAATAAAGGGGAAGGAGTGCAGATAAAAAATAAAGGGGAATGAGAGCAGATAAAAAAATAAAGGGGAAGGAGAGCAGATAAAAAAATAAAGGGGAAGGAGTGCAGATAAAAAATAAAGGGGAAGGAGAGCAGATAAAAAAATAAAGGGGAAGGAGAGCAGATAAAAAATAAAGGGGAAGGAGAGCAGATAAAAAAATAAAGGGGAAGGAGTGCAGATAAAAAATAAAGGGGAAAGCATTGTGATTGACTGAGATCATCAGTTCAGATTATGTTAGCCAATTGGGCGGATCCAGCGCTGGTGGACTTGTGCAGCTCTAGAAACAAGGTAAGTTTTTGCTACATTGGGGGGGGGGGGGGGGGGCTAAATAGTTTAACATGATAGGGTCAGGAATACACATTTGTGTTCCTGATACTATAGTGTTCTTTTAATACACTGTTGACAACTTTATTTTTTTTTTTTAATAACAAAGACGGAACAGAATACCAAATAAAAGATCTTTTAACCTGCTACTCTAATAATTTAATTTATTTAATGATATGTCCTTGTGGATTATACTATATTGGGAAAACCACAAGGGCATTACATATCCGTATAGAAGAGCATGGCAGAAACATTACTAAGGGTTTTGAGAACCACAGTGTGTCCGCTCATTACAAAAGATATCATAATTGTGAAACAAAGAACTCCAAGTTTTTAGGTATAAAAAAACTAGAAAGGGATTGGAGAGGAGGGGATTTTAATACAAAGATGAGCCGAAATGAAATGGAATGGATTTTTAAACTAAACACCTTAATTCCCTATGGTCTCAACGCAGACTTTGAAATGTGTCATTTTTTAAAGTAAAGATTTTAGGATGATAGGTTTTTAAAGCAAAATGTAAATTTTATTTCTCCTATTATACTTATAGCCTCTATGGAAAATTTGTCTAATCACCTCCCACCTTCTTTTAACATAATATACCAACACCACTGAATGTGTAAAGTATGGTTTTATTATTGTTGGGTCGATTTTAAGTAGGATTTGTAATACATATTTTCTTATTATTTATTACACATAGAAATGTTGCAACGGAATTTAAGTAAGTGTCGCAATACACTTTGGTACTATACATAAAAATGTTGGAATAGATGTCACCCTCTATAAGAAACTTTAATCCTTTTCCAAAACAAGTGTGCAATATATAGAGATAACATAGAAGTTTAAGTGAATATATGTGAGTTAGAAGAGAAAGATAGATCTTGTACTCAAAGAAGTTTCTTTTCTAAAAATGAGTTTAAATACGAGGAAGTAATCATATATTATTATGTGTACCGATTTTTCCGTTGCCATGCCTACCGACATACACAGAGACCGCGAGTGCCGAGCGCAGAATGATGACGTATCGGCACACAGACGGAAACCGGAAGTAACAAGTGGATCACAAAACGGACTGAAAGTGAGGCTTGGAAGGCAGGGCGTCACCGTTCCCATGGTGAACGCCCGCGATTCAACAAGCCGGAAATGAATTACAGCACTCAAGAAGAGGTATTTATAGCAGGAGCCGGTCCAAGGAAGGAACAAAGATTTTCTTTCTCCAAAACACCAGTTGAAGAAGCCAGATCGGCGAAACGCGTCCTGGGGACCTTGTGAGAAAAGAGACTCATACATTGGACTTTTTAACCCACGAGTGGTATTTTATGTATAGATATATTTTATATTATTATTCTTTTTTATTCATGTGATACAATAAATTACTTAATATTTTTCATACCACTTGTGGCATCTCCTGCTATTTTTACAAAGAAGGTTTGTAGTCCTTAACTACATACGCCCTCAGACCAGAGCCGATGTGGAAGGCTCTGGGTTTGTAAGTACAAATTTCATTTATTTTACACCACCATTGGAACCTACAATACTGCACCATAGATGTCTGTGTTTTAATTTAGAGAAACCAGCAACAAAGGAACGACTGCCAAGAAGGGATAGGGTCGCCTTTACAGACCCTACAGGCGATCACAGTGAGCTATAATCGTTAGCTCCTGAAAGTGTGAGTGGGCATATTTCCCCTATCATTTATACACCACGTATTTACATTAATTATTGAGCCTGCAAAGTACAGAATGCTGGGAGAATGACTAGAGAGAGGGAAAAGATGGAGGTGCGAGAGGAAATTAGAGTGTCTGGGAGAGGGTGAAGATGGAGGTCAGAGAGGAAATTAGATTCTGTGGGAGAGGGAGAAGATGGAGGTCAGAAAGGAAATTAGAGTCTGTGGGAGAGGGAGAAGATGGAGGTCAGAGAGGAAATTAGAGTCTGTGGGAGAGGGAGAAGATGGAGGTCAGAGAGGAAATTAGAGTCTGTGGGAGAGGGAGAAGATGGAGGTCAGAGAGGAAATTAGAGTCTGTGGGAGAGGGAGAAGATGGAGGTCAGAGAGGAAATTAGAGTCTGTGGGAGAGGGAGAAGATGGAGGTCAGAGAGGAAATTAGAGTCTCTGGGAGAGGGAGAAGATGGAGGTCAGAGAGGAAATTAGAGTTTCTGAGAGAGGGAGAAGATAGAGGTCAGAGAGGAAATTAGAGTCTCTGGGAGAAGGAGAAGATGGAGGTACAAGAGGGAATCTGAGTGAAGGAAAGACTATTAAGCAGACATGACAAGGAGACCTGACCATTTTTAGTGGGAAGGAAGGAGAACTAATATTGGGAAGAAAAATTGTGGCAGCTCTCAGGGAGAAAGATATAGAAATTAATAGATTTCCCCTCTTTTTCTTTTATCAGGGAAACGTTATCTGGAGAGAGGTGTTAAGAAACGTGCGGACACCCAACAAGTGACATGTCCACTTTAACAATCACCTGTAAAGTGGCGTATTATTTCCAAGCTCCAATCCCAGATGTATTTTGGACCAAGCAACATCACTGTTATAAACATGCTTATGCTGTGACATGGTTGAAATACGCCACATCCATACAGTCAGAGTAGGGTTAGCCATACAATAGACCCCCCCCCCCCAGCTGTTGTACATTTACCACTTAATTATCCATTTCTCATATTTAAGGCTGACAGAGCATCATAAGTATTCTAGATTTACCGCACTTCTGGTCCACCTTTTGCTCACCCCTAAAGTAGCCTGTTTTACTTCTGTACACTGTGTGCAGAATTATTAGGCAAATTAGTATTTTGACCACATCATCCTCTTTATGCATGTTGTCTTACTCCAAGCTGTATAGGCTCGAAAGCCTACTACCAATTAAGCATATTAGGTGATGTGCATCTCTGTAATGAGAAGGGGTGTGGTCTAATGACATCAACACCCTATATCAGGTGTGCATAATTATTAGGCAACTTCCTTTCCTTTGGCAAAATGGGTCAAAAGAAGGACTTGACAGGCTCAGAAAAGTAAAAAATAGTGAGATATCTTGCAGAGGGATGCAGCACTCTGAAAATTGCAAAGCTTCTGAAGCGTGATCATCGAACAACCAAGCGTTTCATTCAAAATAGTCAACAGGGTCGCAAGAAGCGTGTGGAGAAACCAAGGCGCAAAATAACTGCCCATGAACTGAGAAAAGTCAAGCGTGCAGCTGCCAAGATGCCACTTGCCACCAGTTTGGCCATATTTCAGAGCTGCAACATCACTGGAGTGCCCGAAAGCACAAGGTGTGCAATACTCAGAGACATGGCCAAGGTAAGAAAGGCTGAAAGACGACCACCACTGAACAAGACACACAAGCTGAAACGTCAAGACTGGGCCAAGAAATATCTCAAGACTGATATTTCTAAGGTTTTATGGACTGATGAAATGAGAGTGAGTCTTGATGGGCCAGATGGATGAATTGGTAAAGGGCAGAGAGCTCCAGTCCGACTCAGACGCCAGCAAGGTGGAGGTGGAGTACTGGTTTGGGCTGGTATCATCAAAGATGAGCTTGTGGGGCCTTTTCGGGTTGAGGATGGAGTCAAGCTCAACTCCCAGTTTCTGGAAGACACCTTCTTCAAGCAGTGGTACAGGAAGAAGTCTGCATCCTTCAAGAAAAACATGATTTTCATGCAGGACAATGCTCCATCACACGCGTCCAAGTACTCCACAGCGTGGCTGTCAAGAAAGGGTATAAAAGAAGAAAATCTAATGACATGGCCTCCTTGTTCACCTGATCTGAACCCCATTGAGAACCTGTGGTCCATCATCAAATGTGAGATTTACAAGGAGGGAAAACAGTACACCTCTCTGAACAGTGTCTGGGAGGCTGTGGTTGCTGCTGCACGCAATGTTGATGGTGAACAGATCAAAACACTGACATAATCCATGGATGGCAGGCTTCTGAGTGTCCTTGCAAAGAAAGGTGGCTATATTGGTCACTGATTTGTTTTTGTTATGTTTTTGAATGTCAGAAATGTATATTTGTGAATGTTGAGATGTTATATTGGTTTCACTGGTAAAAAGAAATAATTGAAATGGGTATATATTTGTTTTTTGTTAAGTTGCCTAATAATTATGCACAGTAATAGTCACCTGCACACACAGTTATCCCCCTAAAATAGCTATAACTAAAAACAAACTAAAAACTACTTCCAAAAATATTCAGCTTTGATATTAAAGAGTTTTTTGGGTTCATTGAGAACATGGTTGTTGTTCAATAATAAAATTAATCCTCAAAAATACAACTTGCCTAATAATTCTGCACTCCCTGTATGTTGCACTCCTCATTGGCATTCATGGGTTACAAAAATGAAAACTGAAAATCCGCTTTAATAAAATACTTTTCACTGTTGAAGTAACTGTGGCCTAGAAACCTTTTAAGTTCCAAAATTCACATGGCGTGACATATGCCCCTAAATCTGACTAAACCAGATGGGCTTGTCTTGTTCTGTATATCAGAAAAAATAAATTCAATGCAAGTCCTGAGAACATTTTTAATTATTAGTTTAATCATATTCAGATTAATTGACAGCTTCTTTGTTATGTAACCCATTCATTTTCTATTTTGGAGGCATGGTGGTGTATTTTTAAACCATGCTTTATAAAGTAACGTAGCACTGATTAAAAGCACTGGAGCTGGTCCAGGACACATTCCTTATATGGCTAGAAGAGTCTTGCTCATCCTAATTAATGCTGTGCATATTTGTTTTTAATAGTTAGCTACAAAAGTCTAATACTGAGAAAAAAATGGTCTTGTGTTTGCTGCTAGTTACACCAAAATATGACAAAATTGGAATTTTAACTAATTTTGGCTGCTTAGCTTTGACCTTTGCCTATCAGCCATCATAAATGATGACTCATAATAAACAATACCCACAGCATTTTTTATTTTTACTGGGAAGTTATGGAGAGTTACATATAGTCCTGTTTGAATCTGAAGCATCAGCACAGAAATATGATATGGCACCTGGCATGTCAGTAAGAGATAAAAAGATAAAGGCTCGGGGGCGGAGCCAAAACCTTCAAACGACACGGACGTGCTTGACGATCATATGACAGGCACTCTATCTAAAGCTCGGGAGGAAGATAAGAAGAGTAAGCTTCGGGATGAGGACCCTCTGGGCAACATATCCACCCTAGCTTCAGTCCGACTAAAGACTTGCTCACTTGGGCAGAAGGTTACTGAAAGCAAGGCCTCACGAAAACGTCCACGCAAGCATAAGACAGTCTACCAAAAACAGCAATCAACTATACCACCCTTCTGCTCTGTCACAACAAAGCTGGACTTGCACTCTAAGAGGCGCAGAGACTGTGGCACTGTGCCTACGGTCCTCGTGCAGGCCCAGGGCTGGAGGTCAATTGTATCCCTCTCCTGGCACTGCAATGCTGACTCCTATAACAGCTATCATGATTGCATTAAGAGCTCACCAACTGTGGGAGTTGGACGATCCCTCTTTTTCTAATGTGCTATGCCCAAGATGACCACCTAGAGATTATTGTAGACACCAATTTGTTTTATTTTAACAGCTTTTCATATGATTTTATCCTAATTTCACTTACAGTTTTTAGCTTCTACCGTTCAGACTACAGAGGATTTAGTTCTAGTGGTAAATAAAACTGTGTCTAGCATGTTTACTCTCATACATTATCCTACAGACCCCACTCTCCATGTCTAGATGCCCTTCTCTGAGTATAATGGACAGTATAACATGGTGTCTAGATATGTGTGCCTAGCCGTTTGAATTAATAATATAAAAATGTGCAGTATTATTGAAATGCCCTACAACTGTTCTACTATGTCTTAAGAATGTTTGCAATAGCTGTTGTGGCATTGCAAGCCTGTCTGTACTACCATGCACAACAAAAATAAAATATAAAAAAAAATAATAATACAGGCTCTTTTACTAGTAATCAACATTAGGGGAATATGTATGTAGGATAGCAGTAACAGAAGTGACATGTCCACTTGAAATGCACTGTGAACTACACACGTGTAATTATGCAGCAAGGATATTCACAAACAATTGTGTGACATCTGCTGTGGTTAATTAAAGCGACACTGTTTTTTTTTTTTAACCCCCCTCCCGACTCCACTACATCTAATTGTCCCCCTGGTTACTTCAAATGCCCTAAGCCCCCCATATTACCTATTTTTTTATCTTTATTTTCTGCCCGGACCTAGGTCATGGGCGCCGCCATCTTTGTGTGGGTAGATGAAGTCCCTTTGGGACACGTCATCTGCCCACACTAGATAGAGCTGTGAAATTCGCAGGCATGCCCAGTTAAACACTTGGGAATGCGAACGGGATTTTCATCTTTTCATTAATTCATCAGACAGACGAATAAATGACTAAAAATTTCAAACGAATAAACAAAGACCTCTTCGTTTGTTCATTTGGTTTATTACAAGGAGGGAGCTACTGGCGCGCAGCTCCCTCCTTGTAATATGTAAAAATAGAAGAGGCAGAGAGCAGTGCTCCCCGCCACTTCCTAAGCCCCCCATGTCCTCCCTCACTCTATGGGGGTCATATTGAATATTAAAATCTCAGGAATGCCCCTACTCGCTATGCCGTGAGTAGGGGCATGTCTACTAAACAGTGAGCAGCCTGTGGCTGCTCACTGTTGTAAAAAAGAAAAAAAGTCCCCCCCCTAACAAACGCCCCAATGGTGGGGCATATATTAACTAGCGTGGGAGGACATAGGCCCTTGGGGGCCCTAAATGAAAATGGGGGGATGGACCTAGTGTCCTCCCCCTGGCACCCATCCCAGAGCAGCGGGTGGGGGCCCTAAATTACAATAAGGGGGGACCTATTGTCCTCCCCCTGGCCCCCACCCATGAGCTAAGTGTAAATACCCCCTCAGGTGACTAGGAGTCCCCAAGCCCAAATTTGTTTTTACAAAGACATACCTAACTTACCATTAGTTGTATTCTTTTTTTCTAAAATATTTTTTCAGCACCAAAAAAGGCCAAATAAAAATCCATAATACCCATCGAACTTTGAAAATAAAATTAAAAACCCTTTGTATTACATTTTTTTGGGTGTGGGGGGTTGACTAGGGGCTTGGGGACCCCACACACTGCTCAGGGGGGGGTAGGACAATAGATCCCCCCACGTTTTCATGTACGGCCCCCATCTCCCACTCAGGGGTGGGGGTCGGGGGAAGGACGATAGGTTCCCCCCCATTGTCATTTAGGGCCCCCCACCCTCCGCTCAGGGGTGGGGGCAAGGGAGGGAACTAGGTCCCCTGTACAGTTTAATAGCCCCCACTCCCGCGACACGGGGCTTGAGAGGTGGAATTCTTTTTTTTTTTTTTTAACAGTGAGCAGTCACAGGCTGCTCCCTGCTTAATAGACATGCCCCTGCTCGCAGTATAGTGAGTAGGGGAAGAATTTACTAATACTAAGTAATCTTTACTTGGTATTGGTACATTTGGCTGAAAGACCAATTTAGGTCTTTAAGCCTTTTGGTAGATAGCTCCCTGATACCGTGGGAATTAGGGAGCTATCTACTAAGCAGCTGCAAGATGAAGCCGCAATCGAATCGGAATTTTATTAATTCGAATGAAATTCTTATCGGAACAAATTCCTGAATTGCGTCCTAACACGAATGGAGAAACTGTTCTGACTGTTAGGACGAAGTTCAGTGGTTTCACCAGCGTTCTGTCTAAATGACAGGACGTTTCGGAAAACTGACAGGATGCATTGCAAGATCACAGAGGAAAGGTAAGAATTGTAGGAAAATTGCTTTGACCACAGGAAACGAAGCACACTTTGTTCCTCTACTGGTCAAAGCTGGTCAAGAGTAGGAAACCTCCATAAGACAAAGTAGTCCCTACTTTGTCTTATGTTTTAAAGAAAATGGGCTAGACAGGAAGAAATAAAGAACAGATCCCGACAGAGGGAGAGAAGAGGAAGCAAGTGGCATAATTGGATTATTGTATAGCCCTTACAGGATGGAGGAAAAAAATCCTGTTTGGCTATTTACAGAAGGCATTCACGTTAAAGAAGTCAATCATTCAGTAATTCATTTTTGCTGTTTCATACCTCCCAACATTGGGATTTTTGTTGTGTGAATGGGCCCTGAGGTGGGCATCACCAGTGATGTGCATTGCATCACTGGCGACGTCGATAATTGGCAGTTTGTTGTGTGAATGGGCCCTGAGGTGGGCATCACCAGTGATGTGCATTGCATCACTGGCGACGTCGATAATTGGCAGTTCTGCTGGGAAAAGGGCAGGCCAAACAACTGCAGGGGCCTTTCTGTCCAACCTCCAACCTACTGGACCTTGCAGAAAGCAGTGCTGAAGAATTGTCTGCAGTGTAGGGTCCTAGTGCCCAAGGACAGTTTCCTGGTGTCCTCAGATGTGGGACACCAGTAAACAAAATCACGGGAATCAAATGACGGAACAGTATCCCAAAATCATGACTCTCTCTGAAATCTTGACTTTTGGAGGGATTTTAAGGGGACATTTTCCAAAAGGTCTGGACTAAATTCCCCAAGACGGGATTCCTATAAATATTGATGTACATGGCATTTAAATAAATCTGAATTAAGATCTGTAAACAAAAAAAGAGAATTGTGAATTACATGGGGAGTGGGTTTAGACTCTAAAAGATTTGGGAGAATGAATGTCTTCATATCCTCTGTTATAAGGGAGCACTTTATTAGAACCCACATGAAAATCAAGGGGCTAGGCATCCCTCTGTAGTTTAATATGTAGAAGATTTTGGTACCCCCAGATTATGTTCCAGAGTCTTAAGGATCCCAAGCTAAAGATAGAGAGAGGAAGTTTCTTTACATTAGAAGCAGTTTGTGTATTTATAACTTTAAAATAGTGCTGAAAGATTCCTGTATTTACTTTGAAGATGCATGCATGTTAGCACTCTTGGGATACAATGCATGTGTGATCATGACAAAGAGAATCCTCAGTTAGGAACATCCATGGCTGGTATCTTCTTTGCCTCCAACTCTGCTAGGCACCAGAAAGCAGGACACATTTTTTCCACAGTATGAGTGACAATGGCAGCTAAGAAGAACCTCTAGGTATTGCCTGCTCACACCACCAGGCTCTCCCAGGGAGGAAAGAAAAGAAAAATCAGTGAGGCTAATTAGCAATTAGCAAATTAGTACCTTTGGTTTCTAAAATGAGTGATAGGGAAAAAAAAACTGTTAATCATAGTTAAATGTTGACACATAAGGGTAGAATGCAAGAGCTTTAACATTAAAATATCAAATAAAATATTGCTGAAGAGTAAAAGCTAAAGTTCAGCACAGTTAAAATATATTACAGAATATATTTGTGAACGGATGTATTCATATCCGTAAATGCACCGCTGTGCTTTGAAAAGGTGCAGCAGATTCCCCTCCAGCAGTTTTAGGAGAACAACATAAAGACAGAATGATGGAAAGATTCCTACATCAATTTTATTTACATTTTACAGCATAGAGGTATTTGCCAATAAGTATTTATTTTGGTTTACTGACCTATGATTTTATACCTACACTATAAAAATCACTTTATATTTTGTTTCAGTTGTATTGTTGCTATGATCACCTTAGAAGAACAAAAAGGAAAGCAAAGACAGATAGACTTTTATGAAATACTCACATTGACTGTGTTTGAATTTCAGTGAAATACCAATGCAGTCAAAAGATATACCAAGACAAAGTGTGAACTCCACCTTGTGATGGACCGCGTGGCACCCTGACCGGGTACCTCCGTCAATCGCTGCTTCCTAGTGCTTGTGAGTACCATAAGCACCGCACCAGACACCATAACCACTGTAAACCCCACAAACAGCCGCGGTTTGGTTGGGGTCTCGCCGTCCTCCTCCCACCCTGGACCCAAGACCAGGATCCAGTTTCCAGTGGGTAGGCCTCTCCTACTCCAGAGAGCGTAGCAGGAACAGCTCATAGAAGAGCTAGTGATTATACTCAGGGGAGTATTGTGATATAGCAATCCCTAGAGTGAATATAGTTACCCATATCCCCCAAACATGAGCCTTCATGAAGGGGTGAAGCATTCTGTTCAATGGCAGCCACCACTGGCCTTATATGCAAGTCCCCATGCAAGGGGCACTCCTACCTGGACCTTGTGGGGAACTCCAGCACCAAGTTACAGACCAATAACAACAATGGTTAAATGCATGACACTCCTATATACAAACACACAATCCCTCCCCTCTGCCTTGGAGATAATTGAATCAGGAACTGTACTAATCTAATCCAATTATCTCAAAGCACGAAAAAAACTTACTTTTTTAAAACACCCCAAAAGTACCCTAAAAATATCCCACAAATGTTACAGAAATTTCCTGGAAGTCTTATTTTTGACCCACCGTGCACATAGTCCCATGCCCAAAACAGTTCCAGAGAATTAGGGCTAACGGTCGGTCTCTCTGTCTGGAGTACAAACGGACATACTTCCCATGAAAATAGCCTTTTAAAGTGCATTGGGCAAGGTATATTGCCGGGGGCATAGTCCTGAGGCAAGACGCTGGCCAGCAGGCCCCTCCAAGAACCCGTGACAAGGTTCAGTTTGTCTCAGGGCCATAATCACAGGGTAGGAGGCTGGCAAACAGGCCCATCCAAAAGCCAGTGACGAGGTTACTTTCATCACACACCTTTTGACAGGTTTTGTCATTTCCCCCAGGTGAAAGTTTAGGGGAATAAGGCCTTGTCTATGGGGAGTCCTTCGGTCTCACAGGACCCTCCATAGACCTCATTGTTGTACTTTCATACATACACACACAAGAGTACAGCACTGACCTGGGCTCTGGCAGATGACAAGACAGGAGCTGAAGAGGACTGACAGGAAGACCATGGTAGCGGCCTTGAGGGACAGCGTCATGTAAGTAAAAGACAGACAGCAATCCTTGGGCACCTCTCTATAAAAGAGGCACTTTTAGACTTGCTGACAGCTCGTGCCAAACTGCGGACGACATTTGCAGCCTAATGAAACAAAAGATTTGAATATATCGGAGCGCTAAAAATAGAATTTTTAAATGGGCAGAAAAGTTTGTCTTATAAAATTGATAATCACCAGATTTGGAAAAGTTTATAATAATCCTTCAGCTACAACACTTCCATGGACACCCTTCACCACATATCAAAACATCTAAAAGAATTCAAGAAGTGGATCGATATTTAGGTGACAAGCCCCATATGCATGTGGTATGAGGCTTGTCACCTAAATATCGCTCCACTTCTTGAATTATTTGCAACCTAATGTTGTTGCCTAAAGATGCCGGCCTCGGCAGAGCACTAAACCGGCTTGAGTAACCAAGCACAGGCCGTGCACCTGGAGGAAACATCGCTCCCCCAGATATCAAGCCTCCTCCCTCGATACACAGCAGGAAATCTGCTGGTGGAAGAGGCAAGCACCTGCTGGAGCCTGGACCTGAAGGGCAGACACACAATATGACAGTACAGGGGACTCCAGCTACCATCTTCACCTCCATGGACTCTGCCTGAACGCAATGGGCATTGGCTAAATAGACTACCATCCTGGGGACGCTGGACCTTAAATATCCTGCCACAGTGAGTGCCCTGCTGCAGTGTTGCACAATAACCTGTTAAACCTGCTGTGATGGGCATCTAGTGCCCAATTACTACACTCTTTGGTGGTTTAAACCTTGTGTATTGTTTGAAATCTTAAACCTATGTTTACCCTTGATTGGTACCTTTGTGCCCAGCGCTAATGATTAGTCTATTACACCTTGTAACAAACCTCATGTACTTTCAGCTAGAGGTTTAGTGATTATAGCCTGTTCACATTGTACGCTGATTCGTACTTTCCCGAAATCCAAGCTGGTCGTGAGAATAAATTAATCGGTTCTTGGTTCGCATACCCAAAAATCAGTCGAGACTTGATGAAGAGTACAACTGGAATGTTTTACTATGGCCAGGTGACCCACTTATATACCCAGGCCCCCAGCATGGGGTCTCAAGCAAGGACATAGTATGACACTCCCACAACATGCCCAAAACACGCCCAAGACACTCCCAGGCGTCTCTGTGTTTGGGAAATAATTTAGTGTACTTTAGTTAAACTAATTATCTCCCAGGCACTAGAGGTACAAATCATAAAACATAAATTACCCCAAAATACATATAACACATAGAGTAACCCCCGCAAATATTATATCCCCAGATAGCCTGGATCTAAGTGCCTAACATATCCAAATAGCGGTCAGATCCTACGAAAACAGCTAAATCGCCACCGGGGTAAAGTTCTGACCGACTGCACACGTGGTGCCTGCTCAAATTAGTTCCAGAGAATCAGTGGTAGTGGTCGGTCAATTTTGGGAGTTCCAAAACAAACAAAAAGACGAACGGTTTCCCTGGCTCATAAGTAGCGATTGTTTGCCTTGTTTGTGCGAACAATCCTACCGAACAGCGCTCTCCTGGCTTGTTGTGGAAAGAAGCAGGCATTAGTGTGAAATTACCAGTGTTCGCAAGGTCGAGTGTCCGACTTATAGTTTCAGACACTCGACGACCAAGTCCCACTGCCTGCTTTCGTGTGACAAGATGGCCACCGTTTTCTCCAGCGCGTGTTGTTTGGTAATGAAAACAGCAGCCACACAAAGAGAGCACTTGAGTTTGTGGTTTATTTTAAGTTAATGAGCCAGGGAGGTGCTCGGTGTTTGGTAGATCCATCTACCAAACATAGGGAAATTAGCTGGGTGAATAAAATACAGAGTTTTTGTCACACACCTGTTACCAGGACACAAATGGCCACTTTGTTTATATCGCTTACTTTACATAATTGAAAGAATGTGCAGCTTATAACTACGTTATGTTTAACTCCTGATCATCTACTCTATCTTTAACTATATCCCATGTTACTGCTACTCTGTATTTTTTTTTAAATAAAGAATTTTTTTATTTTTTTTTAAAGACAGACTGATAGATACATTCATAACTATACATGCAGTTGAAAATATATTGATTTTATTGAATTCTGACTCCGTAAGGACTAATCTCAAATTCTTGTTTGCGAGATGGGAATTCAGGCAAGATCCATAGCTTACAAAACCTTCAATCACATGGCATATTATATTTTCAGAGGCATGATGTTATTTAGAGATCTAACAGGACTTATCAATGTCATATTAAAGAACACATAGTTATGATGAAAATGAGGTTTTAGTCACATATAATGGTAAATAAAATGGTCAACCTGCCAAGTGGATGAGCTGCAAAAAGTTAAACTGTTTTCACTTTTTTTTTTTTCTTTATCTTTTTCTTTTAACAAAAGTGGCCATCTACAGCTTGGAGGGTCCCCTTGATATAGATATAATAATAATGTTTTATTATTATTACAGTAGTATTTTTTTCAGAGTGCCTCAAGAAAGTGAACATTTTATTTGTTTTATTTATTACAAAACTAAATATTTTAATTAAGCGTAAATGGAAACAATTGGTTTTCCAGTGGCTATGCCACGTTTGAAAAGCACTGACCAATTCTAAAATATTTTATTGCTGTTATTAAAACAAGAGATGCACTATTTGAACACCGGTAGTTCCTATCATATTGTGCCTTTAAACCGTTTATGAACAATGAAAAACATTTAGAAACAAAGCCCTGACGTGTAAATTGAAGTATATATTGAAAAATGCAGTAGCCAGTGAGATATGTTTTGTTCAATTAACATTGTTTTATTGTGTAAAAGTTTTGTGGTTGTTTTTTTTTTTAATTCACACTCTTTAATGTGTTTGAAAACCAAAAAGGTCTTGGATAGTCCTCCTGAGTTTTGCCATAAATATCTGAATCCAATTTACTTTCATCATTCCTTTAAGTGTGTATAATAAAATTGGAAGACGCTGACAAAACATAACGTTTTTAAGCTACCTCTTGGTATTTGAAAGAAATGACCAAAACTCAATGTTCTTAGTATAGTGACACCAAATTATGATGACTATTCTCGGATGCCTTTGCAATAATGGGAATTCTCTATCCTGAAGAAATTACTCACAGAACTAAAAATTGTGTTTTTATAAAGTAATGTTGGAATAAACAATTTACAGAAAAAAAACATTAAAGATTAAATGATTTGGGTCTGAAAAAAAAAAAACATTGCCATGACTAAATTAAACTGCATTTGTAAATACCCCTAATTTTGATGTAACAGTTGTTTTTTTGTTTATTTTCTTTAGTATTTTCTTTGTTGAGTTGCAAACACTGTGGTATCTAAACTCTAAACCAAGGATCCCCAACCTCTGGCATGTGTGCCATGCAGTGGTGTATCCTGGTTTTGTGCTGCCCTAGGTGAGTGGTGATTACAGATGGTGAGGGACAATCCTCAATTTACACACTGCAACACTTAGAGGAAGTGATCTCAGATCAAGTCATCCCAGCACATATCATCCACACAAAATTCCAAAAGCAGCCCCCCATACACAGCCCACATTCATAGGTATCATACACAATACCACAAGCTACTCATGAACTTATACTGTACAATAACAGCCCACATACGCACAAATACAATGCTACAAATAACGGTAGAACCCATAAACAACTCAACCTGAAAACAGCAACAGCAACACACCTCAATTTATAAATTTAGGACTGGCATGCCAAGGGACTTAAAAAAATCTTCTTTTGGCACAGTATTACAAAAAGGTTGCCTACTCCTGCTCTAAACGCTGAACAGCAATCGAATACTATTAGGTTTTTATTGTTTTACAATCTTTATTTTTGTATTTTCATCAAGAAAGTTTGGCTTATTGTGAAATAGTGAAGTAGAAGCATTTTACATACAATTATTAAGTCAACCAGTAGCTTTACATATCCACTTTCAAAACGTAAGCCCTCATTCCTGTGTTAAGTTGTTTTAGTGAATTCAGGGTGTGTGTGCTGCGAGTGTTGTTTTCCTCTTTGGGTTCATGGCTATCTCCATGCTTTTGGGCTGGAGTTGCTTCTGCGCTGTCTTACCAGCGGGATAGGGGTGGGGTTGGGTTAATTAGGGGAGAAACAGTGAAGGGGAAAAAGTGAAGAGAGAGTGCGGTAGGGATAAAGAGAAGAGCAGAGAAGGAGAAGTAAAGAAATAAAAGGTGGGGGGGAAACAAGTAGTAGTTTTATCTTTTATTGCCACCGCTGCATGCCATATCCCGGTTAACAACATCAGTTCTGTTGGTCAGAGCTTGTGAGTGTCCCCTCTCTAGTGTCGTGGTTTGCTCCCTCCCGGTGTCTTGTTTGGGATGTCATTGTTTCCTCTACATTGCCGGAGGACTATGTCCTGATGTTAGTTAGCGTCTAGTTCTGCATTCCCTCCCCCTCGGTCCAGGGGTACCATTTCAGGGCACGTTTGTCGGAGCCACCTCTAAGGTCTGCAGTCATACTTTCCATAGTGTGTATCTCCTCAACTGTGACCACCCATTGCTGAAAGGTTTGGGCACCCAGTTGCTTTCAGTGGCCAGGGACTTCGTGGCCGTGAGTAAGTGCATTGTGAGCAATGTTTTGTATGTCAACACCGTGCTGTCTGTGTGATGCAGGAACATAGGAAGTGGTTGGTGAGGGAGGTCTGTGCCTGTGATTTCGCATATTTTTGTGTTTACCATAGTCCACAAGGAGGTAATCACCGGGCACGACCACCAGATGTGCAGACCAGTGCCGGCCTCTTCGCCACAACGCCAGCAGATGTCGGGGTTGTCAGGGTTTATTCGGTCTAGCACTTCTGGGGTCCTGTACCAGTGGGTTAAGAGCTTGTAGCTTAGCTCCTGGTATTTTGCTCCAAGTGAGCATTTATGTGTTAGTATGTATATTTTATTCCAGTCATTCTCTGATAGTGTGACTCCTGTTTCCCTTTCCCGTCGGGATATGAATCCCCGAGATCTGTCGTCCTCTCCCATCATCAGTAAGGCATATAGGGCTGAGACCCCTCTGTGTTCCCTAGCTGTGCAGTAAGTCTCAAATTGTGTATATGTTCTGTGGAATTGTCGTCGACCCTTCATCGCCTTGTAGTAGGTGTGTATTTGGTGGTATCAGAACATCTCTAGGGCCATTGGCTGTCTGTCTGTGATCAAGTCCGTAACAGCTTTAAGGTTTATGTGCCATTGGCGAATATATTTACAGTCTGAGCCCTGAAACCCAGCTAAGTCAGTCGGTTTCAGTCCGTCTGCTAGGTCTGCGTTGTGTACAAGGGCAGTCAGCGGGTAATGGGTTGTTGTCAATCGCCTCGCGTATCTGACCGTGCACCACACCCAGACAATTCAGCTGTTTTAACCATTCGCAAATTTGGTTATTTCAACTTCCGTTTGGTTACAGTTCAAAAGTCTGTTGAGATCAGCCAATTTTCCATGTATCATGAGTGAATCGGCTGTTCACAAATAGCCAAATTATAGTACCCTAGGTCACCTTAGCATACTAAGGCAACCCTAACTCTCCCCACACTTTACTACTTCATTTGCGGCATTTTTTTTTTTATTACTTACAATTTGGCTGCAATTTGGCTGTAATTCGGTTGAGCTGTTTTTAAATTAATCTAACTGCAGCAATGAGATCAGTTTGAAAAGAGGAGAGATCCATTTGGTTCAGTTCAATTACAATTCTGTTGTTAATGAAATAAATTGAGTTGAATGCAATCAGGCGAAATTCCAAAAGCATATTCGGCATTTAGCGAATTAGACCTCTGTGTCTGATGGCACTGGAAAATCAAAGTAAACAGAAAACAAAATGAGATAAATGCAGCCTAATTGTCAAGGTCAGTCATGCAGAAAGGTTCCATGTATGTATTTCCATAAGATTAATGCTAAATAGACACAGGAAAATATGACCATGACTGCTTATAAACCGCTCATAAAACATCCATATTTCACAAATGAATTGGATTAAGTAGACTTTGGCATATTGTGTACACTATTCTCATTAAAATTATTCATTACACATTTTATTTTATAAGCATCACTGTTAAAACCAGCCATAAGCCAGAGTCATTAGCATGGTGAAAGGGAGATCACAGCGTGAAATCTTTTTAAACATTAATTATGCGCACAGGAAACAATAGGTTCTTATTTTTTTCTGCAAACCAAACTTTGAGACCTGAAGCCTTTTTTTTCATTCAAAAATAATGATGTAATATAAAATAAAAATGAATGCTGAAAACGTATCCTTTCCACTCCCAAAGCAGCATTTATGATATGTGAATATCATATTATATGATTTATTGATATGTAAAGAAAATAATTTTTTTACATACAACAGTAAGTGTCATTATTTTACCAATCGTGGCTTACACTGCACCCAATTAAGCTATGATGATTTCAATGGTTATATAGGAAAAGGTTAGACCTTTTTTTTTTTTTTTTTTTTTTTTTTTTAAACCTTCTGTGTTTATTGATTTGGTTTTGTGGCATAAATTGATCATTACAGAAAGGAAACATTGCACAGGTTAGTACATTTTTGTCTTTTGAGTCAACGGTTATGCGGTTAATGATGTATTAGGCTCTTCCATAGTTACACATTTATCAGTACATTTTGTAGGCTTTAACCCCTTAAGGACCAAACTTCTGGAATAAAAGGGAATCATGACATGTCACACATGTCATGTGTCATTAAGGGGTTAAGTCTGTGTTCCATTTATTCGAGTGCCCCTGGGTCTCTGCAGGGTTTTTGACTGTTGGTGCTTCCAGCTGGTGTTTGTGACAATTTGTTACTCTATTGCCGTTATTTTCTCCGATCAGAATATAGAAAACATAACATAACAAGAACTTAACTAGAGAGAAAAAAAAAGAAAAGAAAGGTAAACCATGATGGTAGCTATTAATGATCATCAGAGATTGGTATTCTATTCCTTTTGTATCTTTTTCATCTAAGGTAATATCACATACCAAAATCATCATTTGTAAATACTTTCATTAGTTCCAATTTTTACAATATGATTATTTGTAATTGTTATACCTTAACCTTCAATTATGAAATTAATTACATAGACAAAAATATACCAAAACGTGCATCAGGACATGCTTTCTAAACTGCCATCACTCCCTCATTTTCAGGCCCACCTACACAAATCTTATATCAAAACATTCAGCTATCCCTGCTGCCACTACAAATGTCCACAGCTAAGCCATAGTCCTTATAGTTTTCACAATATGACCATTTGTTTGCAACTCACGCAGTCCATTGACATTCATTGAAACTCCACTCTGCGAAGCTCACATTTGAAGGGCGATTTCTAAACTGCGACTGTGCCTTCATTGTTAATATCTCAGAGACATACTATACATCAAAATGTAGGTCTGGGTCTTGTGATTCTCACAATATAAAGCTCTTCACTGTAGGATTGAAGATGGCAACCGCAAAAATACTCTGACCTGTGCCAGGCTGCAGCAGCAAGTGATGTCATAGACAGGCCCTTTTGCACCTGCTAATGTTTTTGTAACTGTATGTTTTAATGTAACTGTGAAGCACTTTGGGCAACAACGTTGCAATTAAATGTGCTATATAAATAAATAATAACAGTTACTCCGACAGCAATCAACTACTAAGGGTACCTTTTAATGTAGATTTGTGTCCAGTGATTTCACCAGCACAATGCAGAAACTAGCGAACAGCCTTGTGCAGCAAATTACATTAAGGTATGCACCTAGACAAACATATTGTCTAAACTTTACTTAGAAAATACTAATTTGAAAAATGATGTACAAATACAAACCTTTACAGACATAGTCATGATCTCATTCTAAAGTGCACATGGAGACCTAGACAGGGAACAGGGAGGACAATTAAGCCGTTATCATGTTCTGTTAAAGTCTGCGGATCTTTTCTGGCCATGGTTTCTGGTATCCAGTACTCTTTTTACAATTCTTGTTTAGTTGTTTTTGGTTTTTATGGTTTTCTAGTCTATGTCTGGTTTTCTTTATGCTGGGTGTTCTGGGTTCATTCCTTTTTTCCGTTCCTGGAATTCCCAGTCTCCTTGATTCATTTAAATGTTAGTTTTTTGTTTCCACACCCATTCCTTTGCCATTTATCCTTTTTGTTTCAGTGTGTTCCTGCTAGCAGTGGTTTCATTCCTCTGCTCCTTTCCTTGCAGATAAGTACTGTGGGTGTTTTATTGTTGTACTTTTAGTCATGCATAACTAGGCAGTTAGGACCCACCATAATTGGAGTACTTTGGTGCAGTGGTGGGCTGCATACATCTAGGCCATTTATGTATGTCTAAATCTCCAATGTTTATTACATATATATAGTACTCGGGTATTTCTCCTCTTGTTTTGCCTTGTATCTCTTGTCTTGTTTAATTTTGTCTTGTATTCCCAATTCATGTACAATCCTGTCCTGCCCTGTCCTTGTCCTGTTCTTGTTTCCTGCATGTCTTGTGTACATGTTCTGGGTTCTGCTTTCTGTCCTGCTCTGGTTCTGGGTTCTTCTAGTCTTGTCTTGTTATCTTGTTTGATGCCTTTTCTAGTCTTACCTTGTTTCTAGTACTGGATACATATCTGCATAATATTAAGCTTGTGGGATCCGCAGAAGCTGCATCAAGGCCCTGGTATGTGGCCGCACAAACCCTGGTGCTCAACACCAGGAGGTGCATGGTTACCCTGCACCAGACCCTGATAGTTCATTTCCATGTTGTGACTCCTACCATCATCAGGCATACAGGGGTCCCAGTCTTTGGACCGCCACCTGTGACAGTATGGCCGTAGGCTCACTTGAAGTTTGAGGGGTAGACTTTGCAGCTTTCCTGACCTGTTAGGTCTGTATCCTGTATCCTGTTTCTTGTTGCTTAAGACTGACTTGGCTTGTGACCCCTGCTTCTGGATCTTCGTTATTGCCTGTTTGCTGTCTGCCTGAGCTTTGGAACCTTGCCCTACTACGCTCCTGGATTTGCCCTTGTCTGTTTCCTCATACCCGGTTATTGTTCCTGCTTAGCCCCCGTGCACAAATTCACAGCCCACGTAGCTTCTTACCTTGTTACCTGGTTACTGCAAGGGTGAGCAAACATCTCTGCACTTCAGACTCCAGCCAAAGTAAGAATGTGACAGCCGTGCATTTTATGGTGTGCCTGGGCACAACAAGTATCTTACTTGTGCACTCCTATGGACTAGTGGTAAATGTATTTTGGTAAACTTGTCATCTTCGCAATGTCTGGATGGCAGGTTCATTTTTATGCATTGCCACGCTTTTGTAACTAGTTACGTCATCTTATAAAAAGTAAAAAGGAGTTTTTGTTTCTATATCCAAACCTGTTGGACCAGAGACAAAAAAACAACTGAGGGCTTGGACCCTAGAAATACAATTTTATAAGCAGAGAGGGAGTGACCCTAACAAGGGGGGGACTCAGTACTGGTATATGTACATGAAAAAAAAACAGAAAAATAACTTTCTTAGAGACAATTCATATGTATAGGAGGATTAATGTCCCATGTATACAAAAATAGTAACTTTATTACACCCATATACAAAAAAGATACAATGTGGACTG
This sequence comes from Pelobates fuscus, assembly GCF_036172605.1. Classification (NCBI taxonomy): domain Eukaryota; kingdom Metazoa; phylum Chordata; class Amphibia; order Anura; family Pelobatidae; genus Pelobates; species Pelobates fuscus. The sequence goes on along the minus strand of NC_086320.1, from coordinate 289,560,165 downwards.
CGGCTGGGTAACAGAAATAAATATATAAGACAGCCACTCCACACTCGATCCTTGTGTTTGGTCAAAACATTTTGGGTTACCAACATATCTAGAGAGCACTCAGTAAAAACCCAACATCATATATACTCCCCTTTAACAAACTAGGACCAATAACATGCTATCCTGAACGCTGAAATATAGTTTTAGACTTCCACAAAGACAGTTGTACACCAGATGGCTAAAACAACACTCCAGACTCGGGATAATCCCTCTAAGGGCCACACATCTAAGGATTTTTAGGAGCTTTACAGAAATGTTATTAGGTAATGCATACTTAAAATCCTAGTTATAAAGAAACCTGTTGACTCCACATGTGTAACGTACCGTATTTATGATGTACCCTAAACTGTCTAGTATACCATGTACTAACTGCGCAGACCAGAAGTTACTGTTAAACCACAGACGTTCGTTATATTATTGTATCACCACCAAATGATGTAATATTCTTACCATATTCATGTTCAATGTTTCATGCAAATCTTTCAATAAAAGAAAAAAAAATTGGGCTACTGACTTGATTTTAACTTCACTTTTGGAGCACTTTATATCACTATGCACATTTTGGGTATTCAGTATCCCTTATTAATATTATAATTGCCTTTGCCTTCAAATAATTCGATCAAATAAAAACAAATACCCTTTACAAGCTTAATCCAAAACATAATTTACCAAGCCCATCAACCAAAAAACTCATCGCCTCAAACCCAGCAAAAAAAAACAAAAAAACATATCTGTCCACCATTGAAAGAGAATAACCTCACCCCACAGCCGAAATAAAGGACTAAACCTTTTTTTCAGCCGTCCACACAATGTCCTTTTTCAGTTGTTTTCAATCTACTTTTAAATATGTTGTTACCAATAGCAGATAAATAAATCAAGTTTTTACTAAAAAGACCGTCATTACCTCTTTCTAGTTCAGCATGCCTGTAACTAAATCCATAAAAACAAGAACATCAATCTGGACATAGCCAGGTTAATCTTGTTCCTAGTTCGCTCTAGCGCCCATAATTCCCATCTACACACCCATGCCAAGCACAGCACGATTTCCAACCATACGAGACAGGCATTAGGAAACATCTACTGTATGAAAAAAATGTTTTTTAAACAATCCACAATTAATAAGGATTTTCTGCATCCAAGACCCGACATGCAAAACAATAACATTAGGGAATGTCTATTTAACTGAACATCACTGTTGGTCACGTGATCGGAATGACACAATGACGTTGCCATGCATGTTCCATCTCTCTGCCCACTCTGATGTCACACATTTTCTCACGCTGCCGGAGTGGCTGTAAGGCATGTCCTAAGCCAGTTCTCTCCTCCAATAGCCGCCGCTCTCCACACTACTTCTTGCAGGAGTTTCTCCATTCAGCCAGAGGATCAAGAAGGGGCTAGTTGCATGTGATTACAGCTATGATAAAGCCCATGCATGCTAACTCCTCTTCATAGTCCATCCAGCACAAGCAAGGTATAAGCTCTGCGCAGCCCTATATATTAATTCAGAATTTGCACGCTTTTTGTGTCTCGCACTGTGCCCACCAATCAGCACATGCAAAACTAACATTTTACAGCACAAGCTCTTTACCTGCAATTTTTTTTAAAAAAAGTTAAAAATTAAAATAGCTCTGTTTAGGCTTGCTAGTTTAACTTCTTTGTTAACTTCATCCAGCAGTGCTGTATATGATGCTTCTGGGTCTTAAACCCATAGCCCGATATTCTGTCTATCCGCACCTTTGTTATTAGATTTAAACTGCCAGCGCTTACCTTTCTCCTACATTAAATTTATAGGTCAAACATAATGGCTTATCCTAGTAGATAGAGAGTCGGAAGGAAAAGAAAGGACTTTGAGTACACTAGAAATATGTAGTACAGGTGATAGGTGTAACAGTACTTACTGTTTGTGGGCTTATTCCCACATACAAAAAAACATTCTGGTGTAATTTTTTTGAAATATCTATGGTTTTACTATTTTTTTAAATTCTTTCTTTTCATTCAACAGATAATATGACATAGAATCCAAGTATTCATTGGACAATCTAGTACTTTAAAAATGTCCTCTTTGCAGAATGAATAAACCCATCTTCCGCCAAGATTGTGCAATGCAAACTGTGAAATCCTTTTTAAGTTTAACAATATAAAACAGGTCAAGATCAATAGAAACTCATTTTTTATTTTGGGCCAATGTTGACAAGACTGTTGCAACTTTTAACGCCCTTCTTGGAGAGTCATGCCCTATGTCTCTCAGGCGGACTTCTCATCTGTACATTCTTGGGAAATAAGAACTTAAGGGAGAAGAAGAGAAGAGTAAGAGAGACAAATTAGTAGGTTATTTTTGTGAGGAGGGTTATTAACCTGTTAAGGACTGAGCCAAATGTACACGTTGTGAACAAAACAAAACGTAAACAAAACCTGGCATTTGCGCTATATGTCTGTCCAACCGTAATTCACCTCTTTCATATTAAATGCACCCCCCCCCCCCTTATTATATATCATTTTATTCAGGGAAAACAGGGCTTTCATTTAATATCAAATATTTAGCCATGAAACACAATTTATTTTGAAAAAAATGGGAGAAAATAAGAAATTGTGTTATTTTTTTAGTTCTACATGACAATTTAACTGTCAATGTCATAATACTGTTTGCTTTTACTGCAATAAAATACACATATTTGTATTCAGCAAAGTCTCACGTGTAAAACAGTACCCCCTATGTACAGGTTTTATGGTGTTTTGGGAAGTTACAGGGTCAAATATAGCATGTTACATTTGAAATTGAAATTCGCCAGATTGGTTACGTTGCCTTTGAGACTGTATAGTAGCCCAGGAATTAAATTTACACCCATAATGGCATACCATTTGCAATAGTAGACAACCCAATGTATTGCAAATGGGGTATGTCCAGTCTTTTTTAGTAGCCATTTGGTCACAAACACTGGCCAAAGTTAGTATTAGTATTTGTTTGTGTGTGAAAAATGCAAAAAATGCCAATTTTGGCCAGTGTTTGTGACTAAGTGGCTACTAAAAAAGGCTGGACATACCCCATTTGCAATACCTTGGGTTGTCTACTATTGCAAATGGTATGCAATCATAGGGGTAATTTTCATTCTTGGGCTACCATAGGGTCTCAAAGGCAACGGAACCAATCTGGCAAATTTTAATGTGAAAAAAATGAAACATAAGCCTTATATTTGACGCTGTAACTTTTGAAAACACCATAAAACCTGTACATGAGGGGTACTGTTGTACTCGGGAGACTTTGCTGAACACAAATATTTGTGTTTCAAAACAGTAAAAAGTATCACAGCAATAATATCGTCCGTGTAAGTGCTGTTTGTGTGTGAAAAATGTAAAAAACTTCACCTTTACTGGCAATATCATCGTTGTAATACATTTTACTGTTTTTAAACACTAATATTTGTGTTCAGCGAAGTCTCCCGAGTAAAACAGTACCCCCCATGTACAGGTTTTATGGTGTCTTGGAAAGTTATAGGGTTAAATATAGTGCTAGCAAATTAAATTCCCTATACTTTCAGCATGGGTTGTCAGCCAGGTCCCGCTAATTGTAATTAATTAAGATACCTAATTATGTAAAAATATTACATAAATATATATGTAGAATTAATATATGTATATATATACGTATGTGTATATATATGTATATATACATATAATTTTTTTTAAATATTTTTATTTATATATAGGTATATATATATATATATATAGTGATATATACGTATATATTTATGTATATAGATATATATATTATTTCGTTCTACGTGTATTTTGATATAAATATATATATATATATATATATTAATATCACAATACAGTTAGAACAAAATAACACACATCCATATATTTTGTAATTATAATTTTTTTATTATTTTTTTTATTTTATTTTTTAATGTATTTACATTTTTCTATATTATATGTAAATATATATAACAATAATTATATATTTAATCAGTATCAGTCTACGTGTAATTTGATATTAATATATATATATAATTATATATATTAATAGTAAAATACACCTAGACAGTGTATGTGTGTGTATGTATATGTGTATATATATATATATATATATATATATATATTATCTAAATATTTTTTTATTTATTTTTTACACTTATTAAATTAATTTTATTTTATTTCCAGCCAGCAGGGGGACTACCAGACATTACAGGCAGTCCCTCTGCTGGCAATGCACCAGGCAGCTAACCCGGCCATGTGATTGTGAGGTCCTTGCAAGGACCTCATTCTCACATGGCCTGGGGGGGCTGCAGGACGTGGGATGTGCCGCGGGGGGCTTCCCAGCGACCAGGTAAGTAAAAAAAAAAAAAGGAGGGCGTACTATTACGCCCTGCGGCGTTTAGAGCCGCTTAGAATAGGTCGTAATAGTACGCCCTCCGGTTTTAAGGGGTTAAGTGTGCTGCGGGTCGTGATGTTACCATATTGATAGACACTTGTATTACACAGCTGAGGTGAGTGATCAGTGTAGAAACAAGCATAAAGAGGCCTTCAGAGTAGGGATAATCAGACAGCTGTCCAAGCAGGATGGGACTAATAACCATATTTTTGAATGTGTTTTTGACTGTTTATCTACTTTTGCTAAGTGTTCGTTTTTTTTCTATAATCGAATACTTTTTTTTTTTTAAATTCATTTTTATGTTACATTTTGGGAATTACATGTGTGCTGTGGCGGTCTCGCACAAATAAATATTATAGATTCAACCCTTGAATTGCCTCTTTTATTCTCTTTTTTTAGCAGCACGTTACAAGACACATTGGGCAGGATCACAATAGAATACTGCTGTTTTTCTCACAAGTGAATGATTGAAGGGCGTTTTAATGTTGTTTTTTTATATTTCATATAGACATGTAACAAATGTAAAAAGCAGTCATTAGGGAACATGTAGACAGCAAATGCCTTGTGTAAAGGCAGCGAGATCTGTAAGCATGTCAGAACCACAGACAGAATATTAATACTGTTTATGATGTAAAAGGAGAATATATATATATGTAACACAAAAGGCTTGGTTTAATATCATATTATATGTTTCCAACCTGCATTTCGTTCATCAGTATTTTTACACTCATATGATTTCCTTAAAATAGATTTATTTTATTTTTTTAATTTTCATTGGGTATTTTATTTTATTCAGATTTTTGTTGCAATTTTAGAAAAAAATATGCATTTGTCCACCGTGAGCACATCCCTCGCTTCCATTTCCCAGTTCATTCTCCACTTCCAGTCTTCAGTTCTTCTATACAGATTACGTTTTATTTGACAGATTACTCTATACATATACTAAGTTACGTTTAGGGTGGTCATAAGATAGACTACTCCAGTTATTATAGGACTATAACTTCTATGACAAAAATGTAATGTTATTATGAGGTAGTTTAAATAAAGTTGTAATTTTTGGAGAGGAACCCACTAATTGTAAACCCTGATTTAAGTGAATAGATGCCATGGCATCTCTGCCCTCAATTTTCCTTTAGTAAAACTCATGTTATTTCCTTTCATCAATTCACACAGTCTACTATGTTCCACTGATCTATGCCTTGAATGATTTTTTTTTTTTTTCTAGTTACTTTTGGTATTTTCATTCTTTACCATGATCAGCCTTACTAATGGGATTTTCCTTACTTTTTCTCTTACACCTCCCTTGTTCCACCTGTTCCCCTCCATTTCTCTACGACAGCCCACCCCCTGCCCCCCCCCCCCCCCCCCTCCACCTCCCTCATTTTCCTTTATCTTGACGGTTACTTCTTTTTCACTCTTATACATTATATAATTGTATACATTACATACTTTGAACTCATTCTATTTTGTCATTTATATTTTAATATTTGCTGTCATCACTATTGAAGGTATTATTATTGCATGGTCTACTAATGTGTTTAATCATATAGATCCACAGTAATTAGCTACTAGACGTTCATGTGTTGGTTAAGCAGTCTTTACAGTTTTCTGAATACATCTTTTATCAATCAAAGTACAACTATAGATTTTGTTAATGTAGACTTGTACTTCATAGGTCCCCTGTTATGTGTCTAATTGCATGTGTATGTGCTCTCCAAGTTAAAATTATTAAATTATTAAAAGGGTTATTACAGTACCAGCAGCATTAGACAGCACTGCACCTTCGGGACTTTCCAGATTCTTGCATACAAAGTTTTTTTGGTTTTTTTTATTTTTAAAATGTGAAATTATTGTATTATTTATCCTCTTCTGGGTCATTTTGCTGAAATATCTTCTAATAAGGGTTTCTGGCAAAATACTTTCACTTTACCAATGCAAATATAATACAGTATTTTAGTAGATTAGAATTGCCTCGCTTATAAACGTCAGAAATTGTCTGAAATACCATTTTATCATTACCCTATGATCAATGAGGTATACTAGATGAATCTTACTTTGGAAAAAAAATATTATACATCTTTACTATTCATCCATAATTTTTTTCAATGCACTTTAAAAGTAGAGTTAGCTCTAGGCTGGACAATACTCCCCTAATAGTACCCCTTTATAAGGGAGAGCCATCTTCTTGTCCATTTAATCTTTTTTCAGTGCAAGAATCACTCCTCAGTGCACGCCGAGGACCGGGACCCATGAGTGCCTGATGAGAATTTGGGAGTCTTCAGCGTGGAAATGAATTTATCAGGGCCTGGTGCAGAGTAACCACACACACCCTGGTGTTGAGCGCCAACGTTTGTGCGGCCACATACCAGGTCCCTGATACAGCTACTGCGGATCCCAAGAGCTAGGAGTTAGATGATATGCATGAACTGGATAGGGAGCCTCTGCAGCAAGTATGTATCCAGTACAGAAACAAGGCTAGACTAGAACAGGCACCAAACAAGAAAACAAGACAAAACTAGTAGAACCCAGAACCAGAGAAGGATAGAGAGCTAAACCCAGAACAAGTACACAATACATAAGGGAAACTAAGACATAACATGGGCAGGACAGGACAGGACTGTACATGGTCTGGGAATACAAAATAAAACAAGACAAGATATAATAGGCAAAACAAGAGGAGAAATAACTAAGCACTATATGTGAAAACTATGGGGATTTAGATACATTATATGATCATACATTGCATAAGCCTGCCACAACGCCAATGTACCCCATATTCGGCAGGTTCCACACTGCCTAATGTTCGCTAAAAGAACCATGCTAAACCACAATAGCACTTACCTGCAAGAAAGGGTAGAGACTTGAAACACTGCTGCAGGTCCAGACTGAAACAAAAGGAAAATGGAAAACAAACAGTTAAATGAATCCTGGAGACTGGGAATTCCCGGGATGAATACAGGAATGAACCCAGAAAACGCAGCATAAAGAAAACCAGACATGGAATAGAAAACCAGAAATCCCCAAGAAAAACTAAACAAGAATTGTAAAAAGAGTACTGGATACCAGAAGCCAAGGCCAGACATCTCAGCAGAACAGGCCAGGATGTGACACATAGCTCTCCAGCAGGAATCCCCAGCCAAAATCACGTGTGATTTCACTTTCACTAGGCATGCGCGCGCCTGAACGCCAGCCTCTTAAAGGTACAGTACACGTGAACTTGTTTAAAGGACTAATCACCTTTTAATCAATAGAATGTGAAAGGTGGATACCCCTCCCCTATATAATCTCAGTATACCTCTACCTCATTGCTTAGTTCTACTTTGCTAACTATGGTGTTAACTTTAGTGTGCCTATCCTGCCTTGTTTGATTTATCTGGTATCTGACCCTCTGCCTGTTCCATGGTCTTTGAAACCGTGCTGCCTGACCTGACCCCTGGCTTTCCTCAACTACGGATTTGTTTTTTTCTTTTGGCTCTTGGACTGCTCCCGTCAAATGCATAACAGACATAACACTTACACACGAGTCTATGACCCTTTGCTATGATGTGGATCCATAGGAAGATAGGCTATAAAGTGTGTCTTTATCCTGTACAGCAGAGGAGCTACTAGTATGAAGAAAGAGAGAAAAGGGATGTATGTTTATAATTTTGCAATCATATTTAAAGTAGTAATACAACCAGATAAAGATCCAGAGATATTAGCAAATTACCGGCCCATATTTCTTCTAAATTCAGATGTTAAGATTTATGCTATGATTATAGCGGATCGCCTGTATTTCAGACTTGATACAACAGGATCAGGTTGGATTTAATCCAGGAGTAGCAGCAGGTGGCCTTAGACAGGTTTTGGATGCCCATGATGCAGCACAAAGGATGAATGTCCCTCTTCTGACCCTGTCGTTGGATGCGGAGAAAGCCTTCGACAGGGTCAGATGGGATTTTCTGAGCGATACTCTGACGGCGTATGGCCTAGTAACGCCGGTCCATGATGCGATTATGGCATTGTACACAGTGCCCTCAGCTAGGATGGTAGGACCAGGTATAGTTGCAGAATGGTTTAATATTACGAATGGCACCAGACAGGGATGCCCTTATTATATGTTTTAACCATTGAACCTTTGGCAGAAGAAATAAGGGAAAATAGAAAGATCGAGGGTTTCAAGATAAAAAAGGCAGAGCATAAAGTTAACTTATACGCTGATGATGTCTTGCTTACTTTACAATATCCAAGGTCAGCTCTGCCGGAATTGATTAAGGTATTGGGTCACTATAGTGAATATTCAAATTATAAATTAAATATAAATAAAACTACAATAATGGCAAGTAAGATGGATAGCGAAGATTTTATCAAAACAACATATAGATTTGCTTGGGCAAAAGACAATATTAAGTTTCTGGGTATTACAATTCCAAGAAACATAAATAAAATAATTGAGGTAAATTTTCTTCCACTCATAAAATATACAAACAAAACTTTGAAAGAATTTCTTGGATAGGACGTATAAATACGATTCGATCATATATTCTGCTCAAGTGGAATTATATTTTTAGAATGTTACCGGTACAAATTCCTATACCCTGGCTAAAAATGATAGTCAGCTTTTTCTAAATTTATTTGGAAGGGGAAAAACCCCAGAATAAATTTAAATTTGATATCAAAAAAGAAAAAAGACGGGGGACTAGCAGCTTCAAATATAACAGAATATCATAATGCTTGTATGCTAGCACATGCTATCGCCACCCAAAGTAGAGATCAAAAAGACTAAGCCTGGTACCAAATAGAATTAGAAATGGTAGGAGTAGAAAGTTTTTCCGAATTATTATGGACAACAAAAAAAATATAAAAATAAAAATAGAATAGTGGCTCCAGAAAATTCATTGATCATTAATAGTATTTTGAAAGTTTGGAATAAATTTAAAAAAGATTATAAAATAGAATATAGATTGTTTCCTTTTTTTTATCCATGGAGGTGATTCCGGGGAATATTGAAGACATTAATATTAGTAAATGGCTACAGGTGGGAATTCAGACTATCAAAGAATGTATAGATACAAGAGAAATTAAGTCATTTAATCAGTTACAAATAGAATTTGGACTCAATAGTAAAGAGATCTTCACATATCTGAGAATCAAATTCTTTTTGGGGAAATATCTGGAATTTAAAGAAGATGAAAATGTTAACAATTTAAGAAATATTCTTAATAATCACAGACAGAAAGGAAACATAATGCTATGAATTTCTAAAAGAGCTACAGAAGAACTACGAGTGGAAATCTAAGAGCAAGTGGGAAAAAGATCTTGATACAGAAATCACAGATGCAGATCTGACTAGGGCTATAGTAAATGTGAATAAAACTGTACATTGCTTGATTATTGTTGAGAATTTCTATAAGTTAGTAAACAGATGATATATGGTCCCATAAAAACAGTCTAAAATATATAAAGATAAGCAAAATAAATGCTTGCGATGGGAAACAGGAAAAGGAGACTATCTCCATATATGGTGGCACTGCAAACAGCTAAAAAATGTATGGAAGGATATTAATGATCAAATATACGCAATCTGCCAGGCAAATATACCTTTCATACCACAGAGCTTTCTATTGCATCAGGGCTGGCCATGAATGGGGCCCAAAGGAAAATAAGATATAATGTGTTTAGTATAAATATCAGATATAAGGAATGTAGATATATAACTGGACAATAAGTAACAAAGTAAAAATTATTCCTCGGGGCGAGCGAATGTGTTTGATTGATTTTTTTTTTGTATGTATTTTTACTCTGCAATCCATGTAAATTCATATGTATTTCTATGTATGGAAATAAGTAAAAAGTTTTGAAATAGTGAATACATGTATTGTAATTTAAAAGCTATTGTATGTGAAGATTTAAGAAAATACTTGAAAAAAATAAAATATATTTAAAAAAAAAATAAAGTAGTGATACAAAAGTAATACGTGCACAGAAAATAATAATGGGTTCAGGTCTAGACATAGAGTCCCATTAAATTTTTTGGGAACAGTGCTTTTAATAGAAGAATTTCTGATAATCCGGCATTTTTTTTATTTTCTATTACAATACATTAAATACATTGATTAAAACATAGAAAATCACCTATAACTGGTGCTATCTTTTTCACGTCATTTGTATTTTACTTTTAAAGTTATATTAGCAAATTACAACACAATCTAGTTCAGTCTAGGCACAGCCAACATTGTTTAATTTCACAGAAACTATGTATGCTTTATTCATACTGACTGCCAGACTCAAAGTGCGTACTTTGTGCAGGTTTCCTTAATCCGCTGAAGAGAAGTAGTTTCATTTTCATATTTTTCTATAAGCTTGAACTTCTCTTAATGGTATCATGTAAAGGGACACTGTAATGCCCTAATACAAAATAAATAAAAATCAACGTTTAGTAGATATGCCCCAAAAAAAAAAACACACAATGACGAGATGGTAGTGTTAAGAGAAGACTTAAAGGTCAAACAAGAACATCTAACAGAGTAGTTACACAGTTACAAAGAATGAAAAAAGATTTGTGTTTATTTAGTTCAACCTTTCTCACCTTTCTCACCTCTGTTTTTGCTGTTATTCCAAGAGAAGGAAAAAACCCAGGTTGAAGAGTTTTGCAACAAACTAGGAAGAAAATCCTTCTCCACCCCTTAATGGCAGAAAGATATCTCCTGAATCAGGGGTAGGCAACCTTCGGCTCTACAGATGTTTTGGACTACATCTCCCATAATGCTTTTACAGCCATATTGCTGGCAAAGCATCAAGGGAGATGTAGTCCACAACATCTGTAGAGCCGAAGGTTGCCTACCCCTGTCCTGAATCAAGAAGCTGTTAGCTCACACATTAAAAATGATATCCGTGAATATTATGTTTTTGCAAGAATTCAACCAGTTGCTGTTTAAACATATGTGCATACTCTGATAAAACCACATATTTAGGCAGAAAACATCCTTATTGTTCTTACTCTAAAGAACCCTTTCCTTTGCCTTAGACTAAATCTCGTTTCTTCCAGTCTAAATGTGTCAACTCATGTCTTTTGAATAGATCTCTGGAGTTATCCTGTTCGTCTCTATATGCTGTTCGTCTCTATATGCAAATTGGATGTGGAGGAGACCAGAAGGAGACCAAAAGAGAGCAGTGGATCTCCCTTAAAAGATCCCAAGGCGGTTTTCACTAGAGCCAGGTGGTCTTTTGGCTCTATATTTGTGAGTTGCCAATTTAGATTACTTCATTTACCTTTGGTTGTAATAACTATCTACACTATGATTTGATTGTTTATTATTTGCAGATTATTGTAATAGCACTTTAATCAACAATACTCATCTGTTCAGGTATTTCAGAGCTCCACTTATATTCTGTTCTTATCACGTATTGTACTGTGAAGATTAAGGGAATCCTTCACTTAAGTGTAGAGCCTGCTTTCACCTTATTGCATTTGTGTGCACTTGTTTGTACACACTGAATAGTAATAGTAACTCCATTATTTATTTGTTGCATTCATATAATATAATTCTATCACATCTAGAATTTTTATAATAATGGTTTAATGTTTTGTTAAAAAGGGCATATGTTATGATGTGATATTTATGCAGTGGTGTACATAGGTTACATGCCACCTGGAGAGGAAATGCATTTCATTAGGCATGTTTGTGTGTGTTTATGCATAATACATACATAATCACGTGTGTTCATGCACACACACCTACATAATAGTCACAAAAATCCCAGATATTGATTTAAACCTTTTAATTAAACCTATGAAAGAAAAAAAAATGTATAGCACATCTGCAGAATAAACACACACTGATTATTAACACATGTTTATATTCATTGAACACACAAAGTGGCATACACACTAGGCATTACTTGCACAAACATATGTTTTGGGGGGTTGCTTATTGTTTCTTGACGCCATTGCACAGATGTTATATCACCCACATCTCCCCAAATGTTAATGGGTTTATGACATAAGAGCCCCACTTGTATCCATCAAATGTTCTAATGAAGGTTGGCAATTTGGTTTTACAACAACCTTCTTTCTTCTACAACAACCTACTCATTTTTTTATATCTAACTTTTCAGGGAGGTAAAAAGAGCAGAATTTTACTACACTTTCTTTTTATACCTTAGTACCTGTTATGTGCTTTTCTATACTCTGTCTCATACATTTTGTACCTAAATGGTCATTTTGCTACTGTAACAAAAGGGACATTTACATTTTTAATTGGGAAATGAATATTAATTTGTAATCAAAATGTAATGCTGAGTAATAGATTAGGAGCCATCATAACGGAAAAAAGAGCCATTTGTTTTCCATGGTGATTGGCCCACTTTTAGAGTTTCACACCACTTTTCTGATCAGTTGGAACCTCTTACTAAAAGACATTTTGGTTCTAGACTGCCCTTATGGGTGAGATCAGTCTGATATGTAAATGGTATAGGTTCTATCTGTAATGGCACAATTGAGCACAAACATATTTGAGAGCTGAGCGGGGACTAACAGAAGGACAAGCTACTGAGTTTCATTAAGCTTTTGCCCGTTGTCAGAGTTATCATACTCTCTTTTTTTTGCAATGCATTTGCTTGGACTTTTCCAATGATAAATGGGTAATCCAAATGTGAACCCTGTGCTTAGAGGATTGTCAGTTACACCTCACTGACGAGGCCCAAAGAAGGCTAAAATGATTGTCCTAGATGCTGCATCTCTTGTGCAGAGAGACCTTTCAGCATTTCCATTCTGGACTTCCCTTAAAGGACCACTCTAGTGCCAGGAAAGCATACTCGTTTTCCTGGCACTAGAGTGCCCTGAGGGTGCCCCCACCCTCAGGGACCCCCTCCCGCCCGGCTCTGGAAAGGGGAAAAGGGGTAAAACTAATCTTTTTCCAGCGCTGGGCGGGGAGCTCTCCTCCTCCTCTCCACCTCCGTTCCTCCCCGTCGGCTGAATGCGCACGCGCGGCAAGAGCTGCGCGCGCATTCAGCCGGTCACATAGGAAAGCATTCATAATGCTTTCCTATGGACGCTTGCATGCTCTCACTGTGATTTTCACAGTGAGAATCACGCAAGCGCCTCTAGCGGCTGTCAGTGAGACAGCCACTAGAGGAAATAGGGGAAGGCTTAACTAATTGATAAACATAGCAGTTTCTCTGAAACTGCTATGTTTATAAAACAATTAGTTAACCCTAGCTGGACCTGGCACCCAGACCACTTCATTAAGCTGAAGTGGTCTGGGTGCCTAGAGTGGTCCTTTAAGGGTTGCATTAGACTGATATGCAAATGGTAAAGGTTCTCTTTACAACAGCAAAAAATATTTTTCTGATCTGAGGGGGTACTAACTGAAAGGGAAACCTACTGAGTTTTTCTAAGCTTTTGTCTGTTTTCAACGTTCTCATAGTCTCTGTTTTTATAATTAAACAGCCAACTGGAGGATTAAAGGGGATTCAATGTCTGAAGATGATATTTCGTATAGTAGCACCCATCAAATATAGCAGCTGTAAATTAAATTGAACAGAAGTAAAACACAGAATAAATCTAAGCATGCTGGAATCCAAAATACGTAGCATATCATTATTTAAAAAAATATTCTTCAAAAAAAGAAGAAAAAAAATATCTTCTTCTGATGCTTTTTGGATCACCAACCATTGTATTCTAGGAATGCGGAGTAAACCAGACAATTTCTTTTGCTAAGCAATATATTATTACCTTTACCTTTTTGTTGCTGTAGCGGTACTTACCCTTTCCAGGGGCCAGCCGGGGTCCTCTGTTCAAGCCGCGCGCGGTCCTGCTGCTGCTCATCTGCCGTCTGTGACAGTAAGGCGAGCAGTGACCGCGAGAAGCGGTCACGTGTCCCGCCTGACTCTAAGAGCGCGCGCTTAAAGGGACAGTGGGAGCCTAAATTGGCAAAGACCTGACAGGGGCCAATCAAAATAGATGTTTAGGTATATATACTCACCTTTTTCCCTTAGTTCCTTGCCCTATCGTGGTTTCTGTTTCAGTTCCCTTTAGCGCTTGTTGTGTTCAGTTGTGTTCCTTCATACTTGACCTTGGCTTTGTTTCTGACTACGTTATCTCTTTATCCTTATCTGTTCTGTTTGACGGCTTGCTGTTTACTGTGTACCAGACCCCGGCTAGTCTTAGTTTACACTGTCTCTTTGTGCCCTTGACCTCGGATCGCTCCTGACTCTGTACTCCTCTCATATACGTCGAGTCCGGACATTCTAAGGTCCGATAGACGTATCTCCCCTCTGTGTTGTCTTCTATTGAGTTGAATCCTGAGTGTTGGGGTATATTTTCGTTACAGTTGCTGAATACTTTAAATATTTCAAACTAAGCCCTTTTTGATGTTCTTTTTACTTATTATGATTTTAAATTATGTGGTGAACAATTATTATGTGCTGCTGAAATATTTTATTAAGTACAATGGAATTAAGAAGTCACAAACAAGACAAATGTATCTTTGTGATGCAAATGTTTAAGTTAATCAAGCAAAATGAGAACAATACAGTCTGCTAATTGCAGAGATTCATTAACAAAAAATATGACATATTTTGATACATTGGTTAATTTCTAATATGTTTAAGCCATCAAGCATATTTATTTTGACCAACATGTATATATATTCTGTTTCATATTATGCATGCTAAATTGCTCCAAAAAATTACACACATTTATGATAGGAAGAACACAGAATGGGTACTTCATTCAAATAATGACTGTTGTCTAAACATTATTAAGCCTCTACTGCCACCTACTGGTTAATGTTGCTGTCTGTGAGATGTAGATTTAAATATAACAAAAATATAAACAATGCCTGTGTACTATCCCAAATCCCTATACACATTTCTAAACCAGGTTTAGGTAACACTGCAATGGCCATTAAAGGTCACCTACCAGCATCAAATACAATATATGAATTAAATGAGAAAGGCAGAGGACCTACTATCAGGTTCCCTTGTACCATTCGTTCACTAAAAAGTGATTTTAGGGCTGTATAAACTGATAGCAGTTGCATTATTGTTACTAATCTATCAGTTTATAATGCAGGTCTAACCATCCTACATGATGACTGGAACTGTGGGTTATTCCATAAATCAGCTCATGTTTATGTAGACGTTTATCTACAGAAGTTTATGTAATAAGGTTAGTCCCGGTGAACCAGAATAAGATGCTCCTGGCTGGACTATTTATTTATTTGCAATATCTTTAATGCATCATCCTGGACATTCCTCCCCTTGCAGTGAGGAGGAGTAACATAATCGGAGGAGAAATAGACTCAGGGGGTGCTTCGCCTCAGTGTGTGATATTCATATATTAGGGACATTAAGAGAAACTAGGGGCTTTTTTACTGAGGCGTTATGGACACAATTGTTGCCAAGGGCTTAAAAATAGGAGATTTATGCTGTAATTGTGGTCTTACCTGCATTGCTGCAAATGGCACATGTAGGGTATGAGACTTAGACGAACCACGCTTGTTTTATTTTATGCCCTCCTCCATGCAGCAGTATACTGGTTGTGGGCAGGGCCAGATTAAGAGCCCAGTGGGCCTGGTGCTGACAATTATGATGGGCCTAATTACAAAATCTTATTGACCAAAAACACTAAAACAGTCCTACCTCCTAAGCGTCATCTATCTGATGGAGATGGTGCTGTAGGTAAACTCATAGGATGCAGCCATGAAAAAAAAACCACATACCCTATGTTTATCTCACGCTTTCACCTTTCAAGTATATCCATACCCTCTAACAGCCGTGTCCAGTAAAGCAGGAAGTCTATGGATGGGGTAAATGTGTGGGCCACTGACACAAATCACATAACCAGAACTGCCGAAAGGGACGAAAATACACAAAAAGAGGACATTTCTGTGTCCCCATGTCTCCCAGTCCCTTTGTGTCTGTGTCCCCATGTGTCCCAGTGTCCCCATGTCACTGGGACACTGGGGGACATTGAGAGACATTGTGACACTGGGAGACCTGGGGAAACTGTGATACTAGGGAACACTTGGAGACCTGGGGACACTGGGTGACTTTGAGACACGAGGGGACACTGGGAGACATAGGGCACACTGTGATATATAAGGGACACTGGAGACTTGATAAAGACCTGGGTACAGGTCAAAACATTGCGGTGTCCAATAAACCTGCTCAAATCTATCACAGTGAGTGCCTGAGATATTTTTATTTTATGCTAGGGGACACTGAGACACTTGGGGGCACTGTGAAACATGGGGACACTGGGAGACTAGGAATTCAGAGAGACTAGGGACACTGAGACACTAAGGACACTGAGACAATACGGACACTGAGAGACACCAGGGACACTAGGACACTGGGGGACATTGAGAGACATTGGGACACTGGAAGACCTGGGGAAACTGTGATACTAGGGAACACTTGGAGACCTGGGAACACTGGGTGACTTTGAGACACGAGGGGACACTGGGAGACACAGGGCACACTGTGATACATAGGGGACACTGGAGACTTGATAAAGACCTAAGTACAGGTCAAAACGTTGTGTTGTCCGATAAACCTGCTTAAATCTATCACAGTGAGTGCCTGGGATTTTTTCTTTTATACTAGGGGAGATTGAGACACTAGGATACTAGGAGACTTTAAGTAACTAGGAAACACTGAGACACTAGGGACACTGGCACACTACGGACACTGAGACACCAGGGACACATGAGACATGGGGATACTGAGATATTAGGGACACTGGCTGGGAGACATGGGAATACTGGGAGTGCCCCATGTCTCCCAGGTCTCAAAGTCTCCCAGTGTCTCCATGTCTCCCTGTGTCCCCCAGTGTCCCCATGTCTCTCAG
This sequence comes from Pelobates fuscus, assembly GCF_036172605.1. Lineage (NCBI taxonomy): Eukaryota > Metazoa > Chordata > Amphibia > Anura > Pelobatidae > Pelobates > Pelobates fuscus. Next base: position 289,542,919 of record NC_086320.1, on the reverse strand, counting down.
TGTCCCCTAGTGTCTCAGTGTCCCCATGTCACACAGTGTCCCCTAGTGTTTGTTTCCCCATGTCTCCCAGTATCCCTTAGAGTCTGTGTCCCCATGTGTCCCGATGTCACTAGGACACTAGGGTACACTTAGAGACATTGGGACACTGTGAGACATGGGGACACTAAGACACTGGGAGAGACATGGGGACACAGATACATGGGGACACTGAGAGACACCAGGGACACTGAGAGACACCAGGGACATTGGGAGACATGGGGACACTGAGACACTAGGGACACTGGCTGGGAGACATGGGGACACTGAGCGACTAGGGGCCACTGGGAGACATGGGGCCACTGTGTCCCTAGTGTCTCAGGGCCCCCATGTGTCCCAGTGTCCATTTGTCTCCCAGTGTCCCAAAGTCTCAGCGTCCCCAAGTTTCTCACCGTCCCCATGTCTCGCAGGCTCAGAGCTGCTGTCTGGCCTCTCTGTGCAGAGCTGCTCCACCGCGGATCAGTGAGTAGAGAGAGGCAGGGAGGGAGATGCTGTAACTTCTTATTCCTGCCTCTCTCCGCACAAACAGCGACCCCTACTGGCTGGCGCTGTTATTGCAGAATAATCTCTGTTTATACTCTCTTTATTACTGCAATACCAGCACCGGCTAGGCAGCCTCAAATACCTGAGAAATACTTCTGAGAAATACCTGGCAACCTAAGAGTAGTGATTTTTTTTTTAAATCAATGGGCCTATTCCATGGGCCTGGGCCTGGAGCTGCAGCTCCATCAGCCCCTATGTTAATCCGGCCCTGGTTGTGGGCAGATCTGGACTGGGACAAAAAGTTAGCCGTGGCATTTAAAGGCAGAGCAGAGAAGTGAGAGGGGCGTGGCCAGAGATGGGCGTGTTAAGTCATTAGCTATGGCAAACACGCCCCCAAAATGACTATATTAATTTGATGTCTCTCTAGAGCAGTCTATGTGCACAGCCCTGCTGTTCTCAGATGGGAAAAATACCCTGCATTTGCTTTGCGCAGTGTATGCAAATAAATAATGAAATACTTCTGCTACATTAGCTGGTACCTTGTATCTGGTGATCCTAAATTTGGGATATCAGTGGACAAAAGTAAGACTGGGTTGGTAAAGGGTGCTCCACACGTATATTGAGGCTGCCAGTAGAGTTGTGTGTGTTTGGAGGTTGCTTATGCAATTGAATGTGCATAAAGAGGGCTGTTTGTGGTGCAGTGTGTGTAAAGGGTTATGATTGTGGGCCCTCGCGTTATTGGTCTGTCACCACGTTACAGTTCACTGGACAGGTGAGGGAGATCTTTATTCTCCAGATTGGCCCGTGAAGGGACCGGTGGTGCATGGACCCACAGGGGAGATCCTTTGATTTCAACTGCCAGCCTCGGCCTCTGGCCATCGCAGCCCAAAAGCCAGTCTGGGCCTGGTTGTGGGAGAATGAGCAAAGAGTCAACCTAGGTTCCTCTTTATTTTCAGATTACCTTAATAAAACCTTCTTTCAATTTTCATTTAATGATTGATTACTTATCTAGCCATACTCCTATAAAGATAGTGGCTTATTTATTTACGTTTTGGACCATTTCAAGTATTGTTCGGTAATCACTACTAGAAGAATTACTGAGCTACATGACTTAGCTAAGTAACTGTAGGCAATTTGCTTCAGAACAAATTCAGATCACTGTAGGCTTTGGTTTAATGTTAGTAGTAAATCTAGGAAGTTAAGGCACTTAATAGCCTTTCATTGGTCGAAATGGTTTTGTCCAAACTATAAAATTCTACTTTAGAAACAAACCCTCAAAGTGATTCATCAGATTTCATAACCAGTTATGTGTCTGGTTCACACAGAATATTCATTCACATAAAATGAGTTTTACTAGCTATTTTACCTTGCTATTCTACACATAAGAAAATTACAACTGAAATTCATCATTATAGTATGTTCTTTTGCATTTTTATTTTTAAAATATTTCATCAGCAGAACTTTCAGTGCTTCAAAATGTCACACAGTTGTTCCGTGCAATATTCCAGCTCCAGTTTGAAAAATTCATAAACTTCCAATTAGATTCTGCCCTTTCTCTTTGTAGCTAGGAGAAAACTGAAGCCGTCTGCACTGTTATCTAGTGAAACAATATATGCAGCATAAACTAGAAAATTGATTTTAATATAAAAAAACTGACAATAGAAAATTAAAGCAGAAAAGTATACATTTTATTAAAATAAATTAATAACACCAAATCCTATGTCTTGTACAGTTATAAGATCATTAAGTGTACACACAATGTCAAAGGCCACACAACAAAAAGCTCTGATAGCATTGTTTTATTAGACCTAAGAGACGCCCCCACAGAGAGGCATAAGTACGCACATTTTAGAAATACAAAAGGATTGTGAAATAAATGCTTTAATTTTATAATCCATGGACTCTCAGAACAGACCAAAATAACCAAGTAAGGAAAATTCAATCTGTTTTCAAAATATACAATTGGGCTATAAGTTTGAAATTCACTATTAAAGCCCCCCCCCCCCCCTCCACCCACCTCAACATCCGCACACCATAAGGCAGCTGATGTTGTGTGGTAGGGTAAAAGGGCCACATAAAATAATCAACCAAATTAAAAAAAGACAATCAACAACATAAAAAAGATTTTGTCTATTTTATATATATATACATATATATATATATATATATATATATATATATATATATATATATATATATATATATATATATATATATATATAACAAATCCAAACCTACCTTCCCACTTAAAAGCACTTGATAAAGTGGAATATCTAAATTGTCTGCAAGGTTAATTTTAAAGATATAATACTACTCTATTTCATATTTACTTTTATAACTTAACTTTTATAAAATATCTTCTTCAAATTTGTTCTCTAATTCTTACATATAGGATACTTGTTGTGGATCCTACATATTGTATCTCACAGGAACATCCTAAAAGGAAAATTACATTCCTGGAATTACAAGTGATTTGTTCCTTTATTTTACATTTGTTTCATGTACTTGTTGATTTTATTCTCTATCCTAATAGTTCTTTGCTCTATCCTAATAGTTCTCTGTTTTGACAACTCGGGCATTTTTTACAAACTCCTTTTCAGTGTTCATAAAAATGTTCTTTACTGTCTTCCTTTAAATAATTCTTAACTAAATCCATGACTGCTACCACAACCACACCAATGGTAAACCACACAACTTTATTTGTAATTTAAATACCAGGAAGACAAGGTTGTGTACCTAAACAGCTTAGGATAGAAAACCTGACTACCAGATGTCAGAGATGTCAGAATAATAGCTTCACTTATACATTCCCCAAAAAGGGTTATGATGGCCACTACACTCTAAGACAACATTTTATTTAACCTAGACTGCATTAATTCTATCTAACTCTGAATACTGTTAATCCATTTTAAACTCAAAGTCTAACTTAATACATCCTATGTTTCCAGTGTTCCAGGAAGGGATTAATCGAACGTACCGTGGTAATTCCCCTTCCAACAGAGTTTCCATTCACGTCATTTATTACGTCTTCTGGAACTCACCAATGAGAAAGTGCCACGTCGCACCAAGAGAAAGATCCATCCTTATATTTAAATTGAATGCTGTGTACTGACCGGTTCCCCTCTGATGTGCCAGGTGGGGCGAAACGCACGCGTCAGGGGTTCCTAGCGTGCTGTTCTTTTGACCTAGAAACAAGCACATTCACTTGCGACCGTGCTTTTTCATTTATCAGTTTATTTATTTACTAATTTATTATTTATTGTCTTTTGCCACAAGATTCAGTGTACACTAGCTTAGTGGGACTAGCGGCAGATGCCCTCGAAGGCACAGGGGGTGTATTAGCTTTAGCACTGTAGTATTGGTAGTCTACTCGATAGAAACTACTATCTATTTATCGTTCACACTGACTACTGGGACGATGAATTTCACGAGAATTACTAATAGATACTCTATCTCTCCTCCATCCAGCTCTTGTAGATCTAGACTACAGTACTCTTAAGTGCTTCACTACTCCCCTATGAATCTTTAGACCGACCCACTATCATTTTGTTTAAGTGCCTACTCAGCAGTTATTCACATTCAAGGAAGATTTATTTCACTGTTTCTCCTATCCAGATATATGCTATATCCAGATATCCAGATATATGCTTTCTCCTATCCAGATATATGCTATAATCAGCAGACTAGACATTTTTTCATGCAAGTAGGGATCTGATATAATTATGGATGATACCCTAGTTTGCATGCTATGTTTAAGAATGCTTACAATCCTACACTAGCAAATTGAGATCGATATGATTGCTAGTCATCATTTTTTGTTACGCTAAAGAACGCTTTCAAATCTGCACTAGCAAATCAAGATAGATATGATTGCTAGTCGGTTTTAGCACCACAGGGTGCATTTTAATTTGGTATTGATTTCTAATACCTATTATATGTTCACTGTCTGTACACAAGCACATTAACCACACATTAATCTTTTTATTCGCGTTTATAATAAATGTATTTATTATTATTTTTTTTATCTTATCAACCTAGTATTTTGTCTGGCAGCTATTAGTCTGACATCTCTGACATCTGGTAGTCAGGTTTTCTATCCTAAGCTGTTTAGGTACACAACCTCTTGTCTTGCTATTCTCTACTTGGGGTTAGCCCCCGTCTCTTCAGTGTACCTAACATTGGGCTCTACCTCTGTTCTTTCTCTTGTAATTTAAATACCAGGAACATTTAAAACATACTGTCAGCTACTGGATAACTAAAGCTTCTACCATGACCTGGCTCAAGAGTCTTTCAGAACCCGCAACCCGTCTTTGAGCAAGAGCATGCTGCAACTCCCAAATCCAGTTATGTCATTTATTCACAATCTTATGCTGGCAAGGCAAAACCGCTAGCTGTGACAAAAATGAGAAGAACAGAGTAACAACAACAAACAACCAATACAGAACTGTAGAAAAACAGTAGAAAAGGGCTGGGTAGGCGGGACAAATACTATCAGGCTCCCTCAACATCATCCAGGCATTGTCTGTCAGCTTCTCCCAAGATCCCTTGGTTCAGGTAAGGTCCCATACATAGTATCCATTTTGGTTGCTATGACTACCACAGTGGCTGTAGTCATGCCCCTCCCCCCCTTCAGAAGAGCTTAGGGGGACAGCCTTGACTGCTTACCATCTACCCCAACCCTTTCTTCCCCAATAAAAAGGCCACACTAATTTGTTTCTTTTGCATAGGGGAACGGCCACAGCTTTATTTGTCTAAATTGTCAACTTGGCAACACGTAACTGCTCAACCATTTTCATGCATAAACAATGAACCCAGATTACCGGGGTGAAACACCAAGTAACACTGAAGAAGGGAAACTGGACATCAAGGGGTCCCTGCCATACAAATTCTAACCATTGCCACAGTACCAGTCTGGTCAGTCTTGGACTGCAACTATCATGTCTATATCGTTTTGTAAACATATTTATAAATGATCTTGAAATAGGCATTGAAAGCCATGTATCAGTGTATGCAGATTACACAAAACTTTGTAAAGTAATAAAATGTGCGCAGGATATTGCTTTGCTGCAGAGGGATTTGGGTAGATTGGGGGACTGGGCACTAAAATGGCAGAAGAAATTTAACGTAGAGAAATGCAAAGTTATGCACTTTGGGGTTAAGCAATTTACACCCCGAATGGTAATGAACTAGGGATAACCACACACGAGAAGGATTTGGGAATTGTTATAGACAACAAATTAGGCAGCAATATGCAATGTCAATCTGCAGTTGCTAAGGCCAGTAAGGTTTTGTCATGTATAAATAGGGGCATAAATTCTCGGGATGAAAATATAATTTTACCTCTTTATAAATCGCTGGTAAGACCACACTTTGAATATGCTGTGCAATTTTGGGTGCCTGTTCTAAAGAAAGATATCATGGCACTAGAAAAAGTCCAGAGACAAGCTACAAAATTGCTAAAAGGAATGGAGCATTTTAGTTATGAAGAAAGGTTAAAAAAATTAAATCTGTTTAGTTTGGAAAAACGGCGCCTGAGAGGGGATATGATAACATTATACAAATATATTCAGGGCCAGTACAAACCTTTATCTGGAAATCTATTCATAAACAGGGCTATACATAGGACACAAGGTCACTCATTTAGGCTGGAAGAAAGGAGATTTCATCTAAGGCAAAGAAAAGGTTTTGTTTTTTTACAGTAAGAGCAATAAGGATATGGAATTATCTGCCTGAAGAGGTGGTGTTGTCAGAGTCCATACAGATGTTTAAACTGCAATTGGATAAATACTTGCAAAAACATAACATACAGGGATATCATTTCTAATTAGTGGGGTAATAGCTGCTTGATCCAAGGAGACATCTGACTGCTATTTTGGGGTCAAGAAGGATTTTCTTTCCTAGTTTGTGTCAAAATTGGAAGCGCTTGAGACTAGGTTTTTTGCCTTCTTTTGGATCAACAGCAAAAACATATGTGAGGAAGGCTGAACTTGATGGGCGCAAGTCTCTTTTCAGCTATGTAACTATGTAACTATGCAACTATGTTCATTTAAAAGGACACCATAGTCACCAGAACAACTACAGCTTAATGTAGTATTTCTGGTATGTAAGTATATCCCTGCAGGCTTTTTAATATAAACACTGAACAATCAAAGAAAATGCAGTGTTTACATTACAGCCTAGAAACACCTCTGGTGGCTGTCACTCAGACAGCCACTAGAAGAGCTTCCTGGGTCAGTGCGGCACAGTTCACAGATTCAATGCATCTCTATGCGGAGATGCTAATAGATGCAGCGTGCTTTGCAGCGCATCAAGTTTGTTGATTTCAACCAGGGGGCAATCTTGAGGGTGCTTGTTGGGGCCTTTATATATACATACCAAAACTAATATAAGGTAACAGACAAAGAAATCTTTTATATTAATCAAATGTCGGGCTGCATCACATACAGGAGAGCGACTTAATAATACTTAAAAATACAAATTGGTATGTGAGCGCTCCAAAAATCAAATATAATAGAATAGTGACCACTGAAGTACTGTACCTCAATTTATACAGCAAATAAAAATGAAATAAAACCTAGTAGTAAACCAGGGTTAATATAAATTAATGAGTAGGTAGCATTAATAATCTTGCCATGTGTCAAAAGTATAAAACATATTAATTCAACATAGACACAATATAAAAGGAACACATTTATACCACAAAAATACATATATATCGGCAACATAAAAGTCCAGAGCAAATGTCAGGAAAACAGAAATATAGGCACAGTGTGGGGCCCCCTAAACACTGGCACAGAGGCTACTGGTCAGGAATGTGCACATATAAAAAAGATATATATATGGGTATGGAAAAAATATATATACAGACAGCTCTCTAGATTTACTAGAGTGATCTGTCATGCATTCCTTTTTATGGAACACTGTTGATTTTTGTGGAAGTTTGATGAGCATCAAGTCACTACTATCTGCCAACCTTACAGCTTAACACATTAGCATCCATCTGCACTAATGTACAGTTGTCCTGGTTGATAGGGTGCTTTTAGGTAGTACCGAGTTACCCATCTGGCCACGGCTAGTATAGGGAATAGTCTGTGTTGGAATTTGCTTTCTGCCTTTACATTATATGGTGCTCTATGCCTTTCGACTTTTGACCAAAAAGATACCTTGGGTAATGCAGCTCACAGTTTGGGTTATTATATATAAACATATATTTTTTATGGAATTAGTAGTTAGATATGATCAAATATGATACAATAATTATGCTATTAGTGACAGTGACCCCTAGTGGGGTAACACAAGAAGGGATCATTTTGAGATAACACTTGTTTTATGTAAAACATTTTCTAAATATGTCAGACTCTTTGTTTACTTAAGTATTAGGGTATAATGTGGTGTTGTTACATATATATATATATATGATTTATATGTATGGCAATAGATACCTTTTGAATGGTTTGAATCAAAAGTTATATTTTAAAGTACTGATATTTTTCCATGTTTTTATAAAATTCTTTTTATTTACATTTAAAATGTGATGTAGCTATGTGTAAAAGATTTTTTTTTTTAAATTACAATAAATATTTGTGTTGCATTTATAAATTTAAATTGTAATAGGCAAATATTTACATTAACTGCACTCTTTTAAAAATACAATATTTTTATTTCAAATATTTCTAATATAATACAAATTCAAATTTAAGCAATACATATAAGAATACTATTAATTACATTCACAAAATGTTATATTTAAATAATATAAAGCAGATAGCTAAAATATTATAAAGGTAAACTCATGTTTGCAAATGACTATTACATTTCAAAAGGCTTCAAAATTAGAAAGAATTGTTAGGTAGTAAGAACTGCATTTACAGACATATTTCAAACAACATACAAAGATGTCAATTGAGAGCTTGGTGTTAAAAAGAAATGTCCATGTTTAAATTAAGATTGCAAGGAGTTATTTAAGAATAGTCCATCAATTCCCCATTATCAGCTTGAGGCAGATATTTATTTGTCCAAGTGATTTTTATAAGATCATAAATAATTTCTTGAGGAGCTGTCCATGTTTCAACATTGCTTGTCTTCCATAAATCCGTTGTCCAGGTAGTGGCATTTATTTTCTTATCCAAAGTACAAATCTCAGTATTCACCTCACTGTCAGACAATTTTGAAGTAACAGGTAAAGTGTAGCGTTCATGAGATATTGAGTCATGAAATTATCTATCATAACAATTGGAAATGTATCTCCAGTATATGTTGAAATAGTTTTTTGCAACTATGCTGGATGATGCTACTGATTCTACAAAAACTGTTTCCTAATAAAAAAAAATATATTTTTTAGAGGAGTATTTAGCACTCTGCTTTATTTTGTTTTATTTTTTAACCCCTTAAGGACGGCTGACGGTTCAGGACCGTCATCTGAAAAATCCCCTTGAGGACCGATGACGGTCCTGAACCGTCATAACAGTAATATTTACTTACCCAATGCCCGCCGTTCCACCGCCGGCGATTGGCGTTGCTCCCGGTCTCGGGGGACTGCCTCGGCGAACTATGCCCCCACAGCCATGTGATCGCTCTAACAGAGCACTCACATGGCCGCAATAGGCGTCCATGTATCTGACTGCAGGGGGACTACCTGAACTGACAGACAGTCTCCCTGCATCTGTAAAATAAAAAAAAATAAAAAATTGTTAATAAATAAAAATATATAATTACATATGTGTATATATATATATATATATATATATATAAAATATATGTCTATATAGCTTATATATATATATATATATATAAATAATGTCATACTAAGTGTATTTTTCTATTAATATAAATAAATTTAACATTCTGAAAAAAATTATATATATATATATATATATGTAATTTATTTTAACTGTATTTTGATATAAATATATATATATTTATATCAAAATACACTTAGAATTAAATTATATATATCTATGTATATATGAATAAATAAGAATAATTCGAAATATATAGATATCCATTTACAAAATTACATAAATAATTTCATAAACATACACGTAGACTTCAAATATATAAATATGTATATATATTTAAATTCTACGTGCATATTTATGTAATATTTTTACATAATTAAGTAATTTTATTGATTGCAATTTGAGGGACCTGCCTGACAACCCAGGTGGAAAAGTCCAGAGAATTTAATTTGCCAGGACTGTATTTAACCCTGTAAATTTCTATGACATCCTAAAACCTGTACATGGGGGGTACTGTTTTACTCTGAACACAAATATTAGTGTTTCAAAACAGTAAAACATATCACAGCAATGATATTGTCAGTGAAAGTGACATTTTTGCATTTTTCACACACAAACGGCACTTTTACTGATGATATAATTGTTGTGATGTTTTACGGTTTCGAAACACTAATATTTGTGTACAGCGAAGTCTCCTGAGTATAACAATACCCCCATGTACAGGTTTTATAGTGTTTTTAAAAGGGTCAAGCATAAGGCATGATTTTCCGTTTTGTCACATTGAAATTTGCCAGATTGGTTATGTTGCCTTTGAGAGCGTATGGTAGCCCAGGAATGAGAATTACCCCCATGATGGCATACCATTTGCAAAAGAAGAAAACCCAAGGTATTGGTGTGTTCAGTCTTTTTTAGTAGCCACTTAGTCACAAACACTGACCAAAGTTAGCGTTCATAATATTTTTTGGCATTTTTAACACACAAACAAACATAAATGCTCATTTGGCCAGTGTTTGTGACTACTACAAAAGACTGACATACCCCATATTGAATACCCTGGGTTGTCTACTTTAAAAACATATGTGAGGTGTGATTCAGAGATTTATGACAGATAACAGTGTTACAATGTCACTACTGATACATTTTAAAAATATATATTTTGAAACAGCATTGTCCTACTTGTACATATAGCCCTATAATTTGCACAAAAAAGGGGGGGGGGGTAGGTAAACACTGGGTGTTTTTAAACTCAGGACAAAATTTTGAATCTATTTAGTCAAAAAAACATGGGTTTTCTTTTTCAATTTTTCACCATATTATATTATTTTTTTAAAGTAAATTATATGACATGATAGAAATAATGGTAGGTAAAGAAAGCCTTGCTTGTCCTGAAAAAAAATTAAATATATAAGTTGTATGGGAATAGTAAATGAGAGAGAGGAAAATTACAGCTAAACACAAACACCACAAAAGTGTTAAAACAGCTCTGGTCCTTAACGTGTAACTTGGCCAAAACAGTCCAGTCCTGAAGGAGTTAAATATTGTCATGTTCTTATTTTATTTTCTATATGAATGTAAATCTGGTTAATCTGGTGTCAAATGGTCTGAGCATATCCTGTTGTGAATCCCTACACTGCAGTAAGAGCAGTACACAGTTTCAGTATTGTTAAATTGGTCAGAGCCATGCTCTTACATTTTCTGGTGCATTAGGAAAACAATGTAACGAGACGTTCGCATTGCTGTTTGCTTGTTTTTGCAGTTTATGACCATACACGTTGGCATCGTTCTGTTTGGAGAAAAAAAAAACATTACAATTTTATAAACATATGTGTCAGATCAAAGGTTCCACGAACGTGAAATAAAAGATTACGAATTATAAATGACATACACGAACGAGCTGGATTTGTCAAGTAAAAATTAATACCTGCTAATGTTTTGTAGAAAATGGTATACACATAGCAAGGATTTTCCAGACAGTTAGGCGACCGTTACAGTTTTGTCATAAGTATGAACATAAAAACATTGTTTTAACATATAGGCATTGGACACAAAGTAATACAATGCAATAAGATTTTCATTATTTATACTTTTGTATAAATGGTTTGGTTCACGCTGTCATCAGTGCTGGCTGGTTACACAGCTGCCTCCATTCACATGATCGCATGAAAAGTAGAGCCCAGGGCTGACCGCCTTGGAACTTGCTCCAGAACTGTCTTACCTTTGATCTCTACCCCCTGGCTATACTAGAACATTCTGTAAGAAGTGACCAGTTATCGTGGGTTCTTGCGTAGGTTGAGTATTCCTCAGCTTTAAATACAGGATGGCTTGGGAAAACATCTACTTGCATTGTTTCACCTAGATGTTATTATTTCTGACTATCTGATTTCCTGATAACATGCATGGGAAACTGGTCGGTAGAAAGACTGCTGGAGGGATGTAAGCTATTGTTTTGGGGTTTTTGTTACACAGGTTCTGTGAAATGCAATGGAAAGCTTTGATAATTCGCACACTGTTATCAAGTAGATGATCCCAAGTTGTGAAACCAGTCACATACACAGAAGGTCATACAATGTTTGAGCGTCTTGCGTATCAATTTCTTACGACTGTTACACGCACACATAAAATCATCCTTAAAACACATACTTAATTCACCCAGTCAACAAAAAAGAGAAAGTAATAAGCCCAAATACAGCAAATTAAATATGGTTTGAGGGAGATAAGTAGCTTATAAGAGATATATGCTCTATTTAATAATTATAAGGAAGGCATTTAAGAGAGCAATAGTTAATTTCATCTTCACATATATACTTTATTCATTGAAAAAAATGAAAAGGAAACTAAACAAATATTATATAAAATAAATATAAAAACATATTTTATTTACAGAAGCACATACATGTTTTTGTGAATATATATTTTCAGGCTCAAGTAAATACAGCATGTAGCTTAAAGCCTTCTACAGTAAAATCACAAGAGGCCATCATACGAGAGCAAAAGAAATTGGGAAACTGGACAAGGGGGTTGAGGGGGTTCATGCTTATTGTACTATAACAACTTCAAAGAGAATAGGCCTAAAGTCTATAATGCCTACAGTATTACTTTTTTTGAAGGCCATAGTCATGTAGTCACGGGATAAATAAAAATTATTACTTAAAAGCATTTTTGTACCAGAAAAAGGACACTTGAAAAATAATGGGGTCATCATACATATCCTATTCTTCAGACCATATTTGAAATAGGCCTTTCAATATATTCATCCTAAAAACGCTTCATAAATATGATCTTGGCAATGAATGTACATTTTATTTATATCTATACCTACCCCATCAATCTGTTTTATCCTCATGCCTAATTTTGTCATTCATACACTAAATATACTGTGTTGTTTAGGATTCCACCTGCCTATCTACTGCTCACACATTGTCACTTGTCAACTAACTACAAATTATGAATCCAAAATAGGAACAATATCATCCTTAACACCATCTGGAGAGATGTTTACAGCCATTAGGATGTTCTGTTTTATATTTATCTACTCCTCGCAATTTTTAATAGGCAAATCAAGGCAGGAATAAGCTTCATTTTTAAGACTACACAACAAACAGTGTGTAGCATGGGGGGGGTCAAAGAGATTCCCAATCATGTCTGTGATATGGATAGAAAGCATTACAAGCAAGCATTGCACTGATGATCCCTCAAAATACAAAAACCGCCACATGCTGATAAGTTCTGGCAAATTTACATTCTAACTCATGCATGGGACCTCCCAAAAATGTGCATGGTTGATAAGCATTGGGAATTTAAATGAGCATTGCAAATTTAAAAGAGTAAAAATTATGTTTTTGTTCATTTGCTTGACAGTGATAGAGTTATTCATTAAACTCTAATATTTTGAAAATGAACGGAACAGTCCATTAGTCTAAGAGGTAGAGTAATAAAATAAAAATAAAACATAATAATAAAATAAAAAAATTATAATAATAAAAAAATGTAATGAAACAAAAAAAATATTAAAATAATAATTAAAAAATAAAAATGCCCACCCCCCACCAAGGCTCTGCATCACACTCTGCATTACACACACACATACACACACTGCACTCATACACACACACACTGCACTCATACACACACACACTGCATTCATGCACACACACACTGCATTCATACACACACACACAGCATTCATACACGCACACTGCATTCATACACGCACACTGCATTCATACACGCACACTGCACTCATACACACTGCATTCATACACACAGCATTCATACATGCACACTGCATTCATACACACACACTGCACTCATACACACACACTGCACTCATACACACACACACACACTGCACTCATACACACACACTGCATTCATGCACACACACACTGCATTCATGCACACACACTGTATTCATGCACACACACTGCATTCATACACACACACTGCATTCATACACACACACTGCACTCATACACACACACTGCACTCATACACACACACTGCACTCATACACACACACTGCACTCATACACACAGCATTCATACACACACTGCATTCATACACGCACACTGCACTCATACACACACACTGCATTCATACACACACACACACTGCACTCATACACACAGCATTCTCATACTCACACACTGCACTCATACACACACACAGCATTCATACACACACACAGCATTCATACACACACACACTGCATTCATACACACACACTGCACTCATACACACACACTGCACTCATACACACACACTGCACTCATACACAGCATTCTCATACACACACACTGCACTCATACACACAGCATTCTCATACACACACACTGCATTCATATACACACACTGCATTCATATACACACTGCACTCATACACACACACTGCATTCTCATACACACACACTGCATTCATTATATACACACACTGTAAATAAATATTCAATTAATATAATTTTTTTAGGATCTAATTTTATTTAGAAATTTACCAGCAGCTGCTGCATTTCCCACCCTAGTCTTATACTCGAGTCAATAAGTTTTCCCAGTTTTTTGGGGTAAAATTAGGGGCCTCGGCTTATATTCGGGTCGGCTTATACTCGAGTATATACGGTACATCCACAACAGATACAACATATATATACATACATATACATCCACTACAGATACACTGCACCACACTGACACTGCTTCCACTACACTGACACTGCATCACACTGACAATGTATACACTGATACTGTATACACTGATACTGCATTCACTACACTGACAATGCATTCACAGTACTGCAGGGGCGTATTAGCCGCGAGGCAAACAAGGCATTTGCCTTGGGCGGCATTTTCCAGGGGGCGGCAAAAAACGCCGCCCCCAAATGCCCAGGGCAAATGCCTTGTTAGCCTTGCGGCTAACAGACATGCTGGGCTGGTTGCTGGTTGCTGGGCGGCCGGCGAGGGAGCTCTTCCCCTGAGCTCTCTGCTCAGCTCCCTCGCGCGCCGCCCGCAGAGTGAGACTGGGAGCCGGAATATGACGTCATATTCCGGCTCCGCCTCCCAGCCTCACTCTGCGGGCGGCGCGCGAGGGAGCTGAGCAGCCACTGGACCACCAGGGAATGGGAGAACCCCCCCACCCCCAGCATTCCCAAAGGTAAGGGGGGGGGGGGGAGTAAATAAAAAAAAAATTGTTAATGTGAGTGTGTGTGTGTGTCTCTGACTGTGTGTGTCTGTTAGTGTGTGTGTGTCTCTGACTGTGTGTGTCTGTTAGTGTGTGTGTGTGTGTGTCTGTTAGTGTGTGTGTCAGTGTGTGTGTGTCTGTTAGTGTGTGTTAGTGTGTGTGTGTGTCAGTGTGTGTGTGTCTGTTAGTGTGTGTGTGTCTGTTAGTGTGTGTGTGTGTCTGTCTGACTGTGTGTCTGTTAGTGTGTGTGTGTGTGTGTGTCTGACTGTGTGTCTGACTGTGTGTCTGTTAGTGTGTGTGTGTGTGTCTGACTGTGTGTGTCTGACTGTGTGTGTCTGACTGTGTGTGTCTGACTGTGTGTGTCTGACTGTGTGTGTCTGACTGTGTGTGTCTGACTGTGTGTGTCCGACTGTGTGTGTCCGACTGTGTGTGTCCGACTGTGTGTGTCCGACTGTGTGTGTCCGACTGTGTGTGTCCGACTGTGTGTGTCCGACTGTGTGTGTCCGACTGTGTGTGTCCGACTGTGTGTGTCCGACTGTGTGTGTCCGACTGTGTGTGTCCGACAGTGTGTGTCCGACAGTGTGTGTCTGTTAGTGTGTGTGTCTTAGTGTGTGTGTGTTTGTTAGTGTGTGTGTCTCACTGTGTGTGTTTGTTAGTGTGTGTGTGTCCGACTGTGTGTGTTTGTTAGTGTGTGTCCGACAGTGTGTGTCTGTTAGTGTGTGTGTGTGTGTCCGACTGTGTGTGTTTGTTAGTGTGTGTGTGTCCGACTGTGTGTGTTTGTTAGTGTGTGTGTGTGTGTCCGACTGTGTGTGTTTGTTAGTGTGTGTGTGTGTGTACGACTGTGTGTGTTTGTTAGTGTGTGTGTGTCCGACTGTGTGTCCGACAGTGTGTGTCTGTTAGTGTGTGTGTCTTAGTGTGTGTGTGTTTGTTAGTGTGTGTGTCTCACTGTGTGTGTCTGTTAGTGTGTGTGTCTCACTGTGTGTGTCTGTTAGTGTGTGTGTGTCCGACTGTGTGTGTTTGTTAGTGTGTGTCCGACAGTGTGTGTCTGTTAGTGTGTGTGTGTGTCCGACTGTGTGTGTTTGTTAGTGTGTGTCCGACTGTGTGTGTTTGTTAGTGTGTGTGTGTCCGACTGTGTGTGTTTGTTAGTGTGTGTACGACTGTGTGTGTTTGTTAGTGTGTGTGTGTCCGACTGTGTGTGTCTGTTAGCTAGTGTATGCGTATCTGTCAGTGAATGTGTGTGTATTTAGGAGGCGGGGCAGGGGGGGAAGGGTTGGGTGGGGGTGGCGCGCGCGCGCGGGGGGGGTCTGAGTTTTGTCCTGCCTAGGGCAGCACAAAACCAAGATACACCACTGCAGTACTGACACTGCATCACACTGACACGATGTAGAAAGTCCACAAGAGGGACTGAAACGTTGATCTTCTCTTAAATATTTCAATAAAAGTTACGTTTTAAGGCAATCCGAGAGTGCAGCCAACTATTTCAATTGCCTATATATATATATATATATATATATATATATATATATATATATATATATATATATATATACACATATACACACACATACACCCTACATAGCACAATAACTTATGGGGCTGGCATAGATTTTTTTCCAGGGCTGCTTCGTATCCCCAGTCTGGCCCTGCTGCACCCAATACACTGTATCCACTACACAAACACAGATTCTGTATCCACTATATACACCTACACTTAAGGCATCCACTATGCACACTGCATACAATACACACACACATTGAATAACATAAATGGGGGGGGGGGGGAGGAGCAGAGCAGCTTTTTTTCCTTGGACCCATGCAACACAATATCTTGGACCAGACCTGGCTGAGGTAGCATTTTTAAAGGAAGCATGGCACCAAATTAAGTTGTTTTTTTCATTGTAGATTCCATGATAATGTTAACATAGGGACAAAACCAGGCCCATGTTATTTAATAGATAAAAGCTGCTGAATAGAAATGAGAATTTGCCTCATTTGCATGTATTATTAAAGAGAAAGTATCTTGTAGAGATATTCCTTCATTTGAATACATTATATAGTATTGTATATATAATAACAAATGCAAAAAAAATTAATAATAAACAAATAAAAAAGTCTTACATTTAAAGTTCTGCAGATGCACTGTTATGTATTTTTTCATTTATCTGCATACTGCTTTTTCCAAAGTAGTCTACAGGGTTTATTCTTATCCTATAATCCCATGACACGCATGGATGGGTCCATTAAAAGAGAAAAATATACAAGAAATTTTACAATCAAAAGATTCAATAGGAGTGGAGAAAAAAATGTTTGAGCATGGAACAAAATAATAAATATAAATTTACAAGATATAAAATTAAATGCTATAACAGAGCAAGAACAGAAACGTCTACTGTATTGTATAAGTATGAGAATCTCCATAATTAATCCCTTCAGGACGGAGTCAATAGTGCACGTTGTCACATTAAGTGCACCCACACTTGTTATATATAATTTTGTTCAGGAGAAATAGGGCTTTAATTTATCATTAACTATTCATATATGGAACATAATTTATTATGAATAAAATGAAAAAAAAATGTGAGAAAATAAGATTTATTTTTTTTAATTTGTATTTCCGTCTGACATTTTAGCTGTGAATGTCATAATACTGTTAGGTTTTACTGCAAAAAAATGCACATATTTGTAATCAGCGATGTCTCACGAGCAGGGCCGGCGCGTCCATAAGGCGCCTTAGGGCGCACCGGCTCCGGGGGCGCAAGATTCAGTGACCGGCAGGAGGGAAGCTCTCCCACCTGCCGGCCACCATCTCCGCCCCCGGCGCGGCAGTGCTGCGATCAGGTGCGGCGAGGGAGCTCTAACCTCTCAGCTCTGCTCCCTCGCGCGCTGTCTAGTGATGCCGCGGGAGCCGGAATATGACGTCATATTCCGGCTCCCGCGGCATCAGCAGACAGCCCGCGAGGGAGCAGAGCAGAGAGGTTAGAGCTCCCTCGCCGCACCTGAACGCAGCACTGCCCCACGCCGCCCAGCAGCCCCACTGGACCCCAGGGAATGATCCACACCAGCTCTCCAGGTAGGGAGGCTGGGTGGATATTATTTATTAATTAAAATAATTTGTGAATGTATGTGATGTGAGTGAGTGTCTGTGTGAGTGTCTGTGTGTGTGAGTGCCTGTGTGTGTGAGTGCCTGTGTGTCTGTGTGTGTGTCTGTGTGTGTGTCTGTCAAATCAGTGAGAGTATCTTTGTCATTGAGTCTGTGTGTGACTATCAGTGTGTCTGTCAATGAGTGTCAATCAGTGTGTGTGTCAGATCAGTGAGTCTCTGTGTTTGTCATTGAGTGTGTGTGACTGTCAGAAGAACACTAAGTGACAGGGAAGGGAGGGGACCAATAATGGACGGGGATAGGGGCTGGTTAAGAGGCACATAGGTGAAGATGTTAATTTTGAATGGGGGGGGGCGGAAAAATACATCTTCGCCTATGTACCCAAAAATCCTTGCACCGGCCCTGCTCACGAGTACAACAGGTTTTATGGTGTTTTGGAAAGTTACAGGGTCAAATATAGAATGTTCCATTTTCAAATTGAAATTTGCCAGATTAGTAATGTTACCTTTGAGACGGTGTGGTAGCCCAGGAATGAGAATTACCCCCATCATAATGGCATACCATTTGAAAAAGTAGACAACCCAAGATATTGAAAGTGGGGTATGTTTAGTCTTTTTTAGTAGCCACTTAGTCACAAACACTGACCAAAGTTAGCGTTCATATTTGTTTTGTGTAAAAAAAGCAAAAAACTAATATTTGGCCAGTGTTTGTGACTAAGTGGCTACTAAGAAAGACTGGACATACCCCACTTGCAATACCTTGGGTTGTCTACTTTTGCAAATGGTATGCCATCATGGGGTAATTCTCATTCCTGGGCTACCATACGCTCTCAAAGGCAACATAACCAATCTGGCAAATTTAAATGTCAAAAGAATGAAATGCAAGCCTTATATGTGACTCTCTAACTTTACAAAACACCATAAAACCTGTACATGGGGGGTAGTTATTCCCGGGAGACTTTACTAAACACAAATATTAGTGTATGTAAAACATATTACAACAATAATATAGTCCATAAAAGTGCTGTTCGTTTGTAAAAAAAATGCAAAAAACGTCACTTTTACTTAAAATATCATCGTTGTAATACAATTTATCTTGAAACACTAATATTTGAGTTCAGCGAAGTCTCCCGAGTAAAACAGTACCCCCTATGTACAGGTTTTATTGTGTCTTGGAGAGTTACAGGGTCAAATATAGTGCTTGCGAATTAAATTCTCTGCACTTTCTCTCTGTGTTGTCAGGCATGTCAATCAAATTTTAATTAATCAAATCACATAATTATGTTAAAAGATTACTTAAATATACATGTAGAATTTTAATACATATGCATTTATAGGTATTTAAATTCTACGTGTATACTAATGGAATCTTTTATGTCATATGTATTTATCTATCTATATATATATATATATATATATATATATATATATATATATATATTTGCGGTTATTTGCATTTTATATATAGATAGATATATATAGAATGTAATTCCAAGTGTATTTTGTTACCAATATATATACCAATATATATATATATATTAATAACAAAATACAGTTAGAATGAAATTACATATGAATATATAATTTATATTACATTTTGTTTCAATAATTTTATTTATTTATTTATTTTATTTTAATTATTGTAATTATACGTATATATAAAATATGTGTATATATCTATTATATATATATATATATAATATATACATATTATACATGCGAACGTCATTCTAAGTGTATTTTAATACTAATATATGTACTTTTATATTAATATTAAAATACACTTTGTATGACGTTACATATATATAATATATATAATATAAATACATATATTTGAGAGAGATCACATGGCCCCCGGGGGCTTCTTTTGCCGGGGAGGGCTGCCTGGGCTGTGAGGCAGTCCTCCCAAAGCGGAGCGCCGGTAAGGTAAGTACACCGGGCGCTCCAGGGCTCAAAGCCGTTACGGCATTCTATGCCGCTGCAACGGCTTTAAAGCCCAATTAAAGCGGGACGGCATAGAACGCCGTAACGGCGTTAAGGGGTTAAGACCACCTGGAATGCTGCAATTGTTTCTATATATTTATGTACATTCATTTTAGTATATCTGATGGATCTGCATTAATGATAGAACCTCTTTTCACTATTGTGTAATCCCTGGATCCTTGTAATGTGGTCAACCCTTTCTTCCTCTTCTCTATCTGCACTGGGCTTCTACACCTCCCACAGGATCAGCCATCTGCTGTTTCCTAAGCTTTATCGCAACTTACCTCAGGCTGATTCTCAGACTTTGGATGCTTGGTTTGTCCAACCCAGATACTCTCTTCTGGATAACTCCAGGACCGGCAAGTCATAAAGGCGACTTAGGCAGTCGTCTAGGGTGAACTTAAAAGTGGGCGCCCTCCGCCCGGACACTAACTATGCCCCAATGGCGCCCCTCGTGCTGCAGCTGCCTGAGCCTTAGGACGCAAGATTCGAGTGACAAAAAAAATTGTATTAACAAAATAAATATAATAATAAAAATAAAGCGCTATTCCCCTCTCAGCCCAGGCAAGACTCAGCCCCTATCCTACCCCTCAAACTCTCTCTTTCACACTACACACACACACACAATGCATCCCAACACATACACAGAAACACACAATGCATCCGTACACACACACACACAGACAGAACACAAACATACAATGCATCCCTACTCACACACAAACAGAAACACACCATGCTTCCCTTACACACATTTTGTTTGCTGTACTATCGCTCGGCTGGGAGGAAGTGACAGCACTTACTCCCACCTTCACAGAGTTGCTGCCGCACAGTAGGGAGGGAGGAGAAGACTGGAGATGGCAGCCGAGAGAGGGAGCAGCATGCATGGCAGAGGAGAGGCTGGAGTGAGCATGCAGCAGCTGACTCCCATCAGCCTCAGCCAACATCACCAGGACCACAAGGTACGTTTTTCATTTCCATTGTCCACACTGCTTGTTTGTACTTTCGAGACGTGGAGTATGACCAATAAAGAAGTATTGACCATGTGCTCGGTCTGCAACTGAGAGATGATGGTACATATGGTAGTATGGTACATACTGAGAAATGCACCTTTCTAATGTTTGTTTGAAGATATTGCATTTATTTTCACTAAGGAGTCTATGCCAGTTAATATATTGTAAAGCTGCCCTTATCTTACTAAAATATGTAGGAATGTAGGAGTGCAGGAATTGTGGGAAACACAGGCAGTGTGCAGATATAATGAATAAACATTGCCGCAGAGTACGAGTGGATGCGGCGACCATATTGCAAGTCACATGGTTGACCACCGTGACCCACATAACCAAATGCAGCAGGTAAATTGCTGAAGCAGAATATGGCCGCCGTGTCACGTGACCAATTACTTTAGCCCACACCATAAGCTATTAAGCTTGGTTTTTAAGTTTAATAATATTGCCAAAGCCTTGTCTCATTACAGTTTATACAAGTACAATCTGCAACATGTTTGAAGTATATAAATACAAATTTAAGTGATCACAACTTTGTGGTCACGTGACTATGATGACATTTTAGCGCCCTTTTTGAATTTACCATTGTTTATTTGAGCTATATAAACCCTGTTATGCCAGGTACTCCTGTCTGTATCCACTTAATAAAGCCTATCTGGTGAAATTGGCTGTGGATATTCTAGCATTTGTTTTTATTTTGTATTTTAACTAATAAAGTATTGTTGGACAGTTTTTATTTGTGTAGACATAAATAATTTTCAGCTGAGCTGGTTAAACAATCCTAAATGGAGATTGTACCACCCACACCATATGTCTTAAACGTGGGTGGTACAATTAGAGCCCCATATATCTGCTCCAAAAAATGTAAGTAAGCCTGATCTAATCCTACTGATAAAAAAAGAACATATCTTTGGACTCTGTTTGTTACATATATATTTTATTGTCTGTTTATTGCCTTATTTTTCTGTAAAACCTTTTATGTGGTTATAAAGATTTTGTGGGCGCTATCTGCCACCTATTGCCAAATTTTATAAATTAACCTTGTTACATCCTCGTGTTTGTCAGTCAGACAACCAGTCATGTTACTTCCTGGCTGTTTAGCTCAGTGAAACTATACTCAAGAGGCAGATAATTGCCCAGAGCCTGCCTTGCAAAAATTTTTCAATGAGCTGCATTGGGAAGCCTGGAATTTGACAGCCACAGAAAGTCTCGGCTGGGGAAGATGTGGCTGGCTTGTAAAGGTTGCAGCTTTTGTAAGCCGTTTTTAAGATATACACCCAGTTTAAAAATGCATAATTAAATCCTTGCATGTTTTCATAGGGGGAATTTATCTACAAGACGGTAAGGATTTGCTTTTAGCAGTGTAGTGTAATTTTCAAAGAACAGTATGCAAATGTAAAGCGTGAAGACATCCAGCGTGGCTTCACAAACTAAAAGTCTGTGAAACACCAGGAAATGCTTGTAGTGGAGGTTAGGAATACAGATTATAGAGGAGGAGTCATCTCTGCACTATAATTATTGCAGTTTCTCAGAAACTGTAACAATTAACATTTGCAGGGTTAAGGGGACAGGGGCACTGTTCCCAGACCGCTTTAATAAGATGGCGTGGTTTGGGTGCCTTTAATTAGTGTTGTTGTCCAGAGTAACCCTTTGAATATGCTAATGCAAGCATGTCAAACTCGTGGCCCACAATGAATATTTTTGTGGCCTGGCGAGCCGCAAGTTTGCCATGCTTGCTAAAGTAGAGTAGGCACCTGCTCGCCCCACATTGCAGGTGCCTACTCTGCCAAAATTACCCGGCCGGGAAGGAGAGGTCCCTGATGGCAGCAAGGGAGCTCAGTCTTGCTGCTCCTCGAGCGCACCCACTGAAGTGATGCTGGGTGCTGGAATATGACGTAATTCCAGCGCCCAGCATCACTAAACTGCTCGAGTGAGGAGCAGGAAGACTGAGCTTGCGAGAGAAGATCAGGGAGAGGCCCCAGACCAGCTCCGAAAGGAAGGGAGCAGTAAATAAAATGATGCGAGTGTGTGCAAAAATGTGTGTCTGTCAGAGAGTGTGTGTGTGTCTGTCTGTCAGTGTGTGTTGGTCAGTGTTTCGATGGCCGCGGCTGGACAGTGGAGGACCTGGAGGTGCACGGACGCACGCAACGCCTCGTTACATTCTGACGAGACGTCAACGTGTTCCACCTTCATAGATTTTCAAAGAGTAGCAGGAGGATTTATTTGGCACAGGATGCGGACGGCGCCATTGGGGGTATACCAGAGGCTGGACTCCAGAGTCACATACTGGCAGCGGCAATGTGAGTGGAGTCTGCTTGTTGGCTAATATTGTTTTTTTTTTTTGTTTTTTTAAACAAGGGTTCGTGTTTGTAGAGGGGGGTGCTGAAATTTAGTATAGAGGGGGTTGCTGTCAATTAGAACAGGGGGGACTAGGATTTAGTACAGAGAGATGAAATATATATATATATATATATATATATATATATATATATATATATATATATATATATATATATATATATATATATATATATATATATATATATATCTATATCTATCTCAGAAAAACGGGATGCACTTGAGATCTTCTTGAAAAAGACCCGGCAGGGTCGAAACGTCGGTCGATTTTTGTATACACCTAATGGATTAATAAAGCACCATTTTTTTCACTTATATGAAGACCTGTGAGTGCATCCCGTTTTTCTGATTTCCTTATATATTTGACGCCAGGGATACAGCACCCAGGCAAGATACCTTTATTTCTTTTATAAGGAGAGTGCCAAGCTTTCACATATATATATATATATACACACATACATACACACACTGTACTTTTCAAAACAAACCTAAGTTTCTATGAAAATTTAAGGTTTTGGTTTTCTTGCGGCCCACATAAACTTAAACCTTGTTTATGTGGCCCGTGCTAGCCTTTGAGTTTGACATGCTTGTTCTAATGGTAATATGTATCTGCAGGATTTACATTACTTTAGTGACCAATAAATGTTAAATTGATTATACATAAGAGAAAAATCAAGCCAGGACTAGTAGCTTTCAATTGCCATTGACCGATATAAACTTTAATAAAGTACAAAATGCCATAATTTAACTAAATACTAATACATAAAATATTATCTTTCAATGACTTGCAAAACAAAGTGTAGCATTAGTGCCACCAAAGCCAAATGAATTGCTTAAAGCTACACGTGTATTCTGTGATTTCCACTTCTGGGCTTTAAGTGGAACATAATTGAGATCAAACTCTGGATCAGTCCTATCAAGGTTTAGGGTAGGTGGTAGCATTCCATGGTAACAAGACAAAATAGTGAACACAGCTTCAATAGCCCCTGAGGCACCCAGCAAATGTCCAGTGGCACCTTTAGTAGAAGACACTGCAAGGCAATATGCATGTTCTCCAAAAAGTCTCTTGATGGCTCTGTTTTCAGCTGCATCACCCAGGGGTGTGGAAGTCGCATGGGCGTTGATGTAGGATATTTCCTCTATCCGTATTTTTGAATCCTTTATGGCTGCCTTCATGCACCTTTATTAAGAAATAAGTATATAATTTACCAAATTCTCTTCAAGAATTAAACACACCTGTTGCAATTTCCTACTTGCCTTTGTTACGTGTGCATTTTAAATCTGGCTAGAGCATTCAAAACAAACTTTTAAAATGTGTGCGCACTTTAATACATTTTCAAATATATTCTATGATGTAGAGTAGAACATCTGATAGCATACCCAAGGTTGTATTACTACTGAAAACTAGAGAAAACTAAATTTGTTCTTCCAGGAAGCATAATATATTAAATAAAGTAAAATAAAGTATTAATTACATGTTAAAAGCTAGTGATCAGGCGCTTATATAAATAAAAAGAATTTTGAAAATTCATCAGCTTCTACAATTGTATTCTGGGTTTTCCAACACTACACCAGGGGTAGGCAAACTTCGGCACTTCAGATTTTGTGGACTACATTTATATCCCCTGATGCTTTGCCAGCATTATGGCTGTAAAAGCCTTATGGGAGATGAAGTCTACAACATCTGGAGTGCCAAAGGTCAACTACCCCGGCACTACGAAAGGCATAAAAAAA
Organism: Pelobates fuscus; assembly: GCF_036172605.1. NCBI lineage: Eukaryota > Metazoa > Chordata > Amphibia > Anura > Pelobatidae > Pelobates > Pelobates fuscus. The sequence continues at coordinate 289,517,809 of NC_086320.1, read as the reverse complement.
TGAAGGGCAAAAATAGTCAAACTGGAAACAATTTCTAAGTTACTTTTATTTTCAGTTTGGCTATCTTTGCCTTAAATCTTAAATTCACTTTGATTCCCCAGCAATTCTCACTCTAATTAATAATCTTGACAATGTTGAAACACTATTGAATAACCGGGCACCTACCTGAGGCCCCAGCAGCACTTATGAGGTCACACAATATATACACTGTACCTTAACTCCTTGCAGTAAATAGGTATTCACCGATAGCAAAATTTTATGGTTTAGCATGACCATGGTCTTGGAACAGAAATTAAACATAACTTATCTAGAATGCACTATTACTTCCCATCACTTGAAATAATCACTAGCACATACATGTCTGACCTCTTCTGACACACTATATACAACATGCAAGCATATATTTATATTGGGCATTGACTGGGTGTAGAGAGCAAACTGATAGCATGCAGTGTATAATATATAATGATCGGTTAACAAAGCACAGACTAAAGACAAACAGGCTTATTCACTAAAGTGAGAAATGCCAGGAATTCTAATTGAATACATTTGGAAAATGTTTACCGATTTGTTATTTCGGCCTTAAAGGTTCACTTTGAATTCCTGACAATTCTCACTTCAGTTAATAACACTGTAAAGTGAGAATTATCAGAAATTCAAAAGAATTTCACATTTTAGACCAAAACACCCAAATTGTAAGCATAGCTGAGTTGGAGAATTTTCCAAAAAACTGCAATGTTACAGTGCAGGGTTAAGACATTCTCTAGTGACTGTCTAGGTTAGGTTATCCCCATCGGCGTGAAATCATCTAGAGGAGGAGATAAAGCCAGCACAGAGTGACCTTGACACTGGAACCAGGTAAGTGGAAAAAAAAAAAAGATTTCAACCCTTTACATTGTGGACATGGGGGAGTGGGGGGAACCTAAAGAAATATGCAGAGGGACACTATAGCATTACCAGTACAGATTTGAATTCCTAACTCTATATTGTTTATTGTAGTTGCTCTGGTGAGTATAGTCAATCCCTGCAGGCTTTTTGATGTAAACGCTGTCATTTCAGAGAAAAAACTGTGCTTACATCACAGACTAGGAACACCTCCAGTGACCACTCCTCAGGCTGCCACTATAAGTGCTTCCTGGCACAGTGCTGCACAGTGTGAGGAGATGCGGATTGGCTTTGACGGTGTTTGGTACCGCCTCGAGCCCCACCTCCTTGGCTGAGATCATCAGAATTTATCTCAGCCAATCCAATGCTTTCCTATGGGAAAGCATTGTGACTGGCTGAGATCAGCAATACTGATGATGTCAGCCAAGAGGGCGGATCGGGGCAGGACCAGCGCCAGCAGACCCGTGTGGCGCTGGAAACAAGGTATGTTCTTATTATTTAAGTGAGGCAAGGGGGGGCCATGGATCCTACATGTGTGTTTAACAATATAGGCTCAGGAACACACGTTTGTGTTCCTGACCCTATAGTGTGCCTTTAGATTTGAAATTCAATTTTTATTTACGAAAATTCTCGCTTTAGTTAAGGTTTTGTATAGTGATTGCACCAAATTTAAAACCATCCAAAATCACTCAAGATTCACCTTTATGCAGGAAACCTTGCAGATGGAAATGATAGTCACTGCTAAAAGTTTCGTACTTTGCCAAACTGCAAATATGCCTGCACTTACCTAAAGGCACCATCGCCCTCTGGACTTGGAGCAGTTATGTGACAAGCATCCCCCGATAATCCATAGCCTAAAACTTCTGCGTAGATCTTGGCATTTCTGGCCTTGGCATGGTTATATTCTTCTAGAATAAGCACAGCTGCTCCCTCTCCCATTACAAAGCCTTCTCGTTCAGGATGAAATGGGCGGCAAGCCAGTTGTGGACTTGAATTGTAACTAGTACTAAGTGCCCGTGCTCTTGCAAATCCAGCAATAGACAGAAAGCCAATACAGGATTCTGTTCCACCAGCCACCATAACATCAGCATCTCCATTAACAATAAATCGGAAAGAGTCTCCAATGGCATGGGCCCCTGTAGTGCAAGCTGTTGACACAGCATGATTAGGACCTTTGAGTTTGTATTTGATACTGATGTGGCCCGCAGCCATATTAATTAGGATTTTAGGAACAAAGAAAGGACTAACTTTATTATATCCCTTTGTTTTAAATAATGTGTAGGTTTCTGTTATATCATCAAGAGGGACCATTCCCATTCCTATGGCTACACCAGTCCTTTCTTGTTCTGTTTCAGTCTCTGGTTTCCAGCCAGAGTCTGCAAATGCTTCTTCTGCAGCACCAAGTGCCATGATGGTGGCTGTTGACATGGCTTTAAACTCCGACTTGGAGATATATCGTTCTTCATTGAATTGTCTTTTAGCTGGTCCTCTGGGTACACGAGCAGCCACTCTGCAAGGGATATTTTTATAATCATCTCCTTCAAGAGCAACAATGCCACTTGCACCTTGGATTAGACGTTCCCATACCAACGTTGTACCAACTCCTAGGGGGCATATTGTGCCAATTCCAGTCACCACAACTCGTCTCCGAGATTTAGGAACATCCACACTAAAGACTCTCTTCTTAATTTGTAATCTTTCAATGTGTTTCAATATTGAAGGATAGCGTGGGACTGAGCGCCAGATTCCAATGGTTTGAGAAGTCATGAGTAATGAATAATTTCAATACTAGGTCTAGATAAAAACAAATATTTATCCATTAGAAACACAAGCCTATTAACAAACACTGAAATACATATTGTTTAACCAAACTTCTTAAGCAAAATAAAACCTGGAATTTGTGCTGTGGTTTGTTTAACCATAATTAAAAAAGGACACACAGTGTGGCAGTATATACACAATATAAACACAGTGTGGCAGCATACACACAATATAAACACAGTGTGGCAGCATACACACAATATAAACACAGTGTGGCAGTATACACACAATATACACTCAGTGTGGCAGTATACACACAATATACACTCAGTGTGGCAGTATACACACAATATACACTCAGTGTGGCAGTATACACACAATATACACTCAGTGTGGCAGTATACACTCAGTGTGGCAGTATACACACAATATACACTCAGTCTGGCAGTATACACACAATATACACTCAGTGTGGCAGTATACACACAATATACACTCAGTGTGGCAGCATACACACAATATACACTAAGTGTGGCAGCATACTGGCAGTATACACTCAGTGTCCATGTGTGTCTATCAGCTAATTACACTATGGCTGAGGCTGCAGTTAATGACCCTGGGGCTGGGGGTCCTGCTAACCCCCCCTGTAGCCCAGCCCCCCTGTACCTGCAGTGTGGAGGATGTCGGCCGGCCGGAGGGGGTATGTAAGTGTGTTCACATCCGGCCCTGCGCTGTGCACACTGTGGGAGGCGCTGCCCGTGTTTCCGGCTCTCCCAGCCCCTGCCTGCCGGTACTCCCATAGACTCCCCCCGGGTGAAGCCGCGATGGCCGCCTCCCTGTCCCCGGCCCTGGCCGAGCTCTGTCAGAACGGGCGGGCCGTGTTCCTGGACGCCTCCCAGCTGCTGCTCACCTACGCCGACAACATCCTCAGGTAGGAGCGGCGTGACGTCACTGCCTGCACCGGGTGACGCCATGACAGAGTGTAACACGTCATCACCGAGAGCTCCATTGCTGCATATAATGCAGCATGCAGGGAGAATACAGTGTATATAATATGTCTATTAATGGGGATACAGTGATATATTACACAGACAGCCAGGGTAGGGAGTTACTGACTATACCGCCCATTCAATATGCATTCAGTGTGGGGCTGCTAAGGTTGGTAAGATTAAAATGCAGTATAGTGGGATACAGTGAGCAGTGTTTGTCCTGCCTATTAATGGGGCACTAATGGCCTTAGCTGCAACCATAAACACAACACATTGCAATGCTCACCTACCGCCTGCCCCATCTATTCTAGAGTTCACCTACCCCTGGTTATCTTAAACTGGGACTGGGAGGGACAGCAAGCAGCACCCAACACACAGACACAGGGGGAATAATAAAACCCTGCAACACACAGACAGAGGGGGAGGGAAACCCTGCAGTACCCAACACACAGACACGGGGATAAAACTCTCAGCAACCAACACACAGACACAGGGGGATAAAACTCTCAGCATCCAACACAAAGACACAGGGGGAATAATAAAACCCTGCAACACACAGACACAGGGGGATACAACTCTCAGCACCCAACACACAGACACAGGGGGATAAAACTCTCAGCACCCAACACAAAGACACAGGGGGATAAAACTCTCAGCACCCAACACACAGACACAGGGGGATAAAACTCTCAGCACCCAACACAAAGACACAGGGGGAATAATAAAACCCTGCAACACACAGACACAGGGGGGAAACCATGCAGCACCCAACACAAAGACACAGGGGGAATAATAAAACCATGCAACACAAAGACACAGGGGGATAAAACTCTCAGCACCCAACACAAAGACACAGGGGGAATAATAAAACCCTGCAACACACAGACACAGGGGGATAAAACTCTCAGCACCCAACACACGGACACAGGGGGATAAAACTCTCATCACCCAACACAAAGACACAGGGGGAATAATAAAACCCTGCAACACACAGACACAGGGGGATAAAACTCTCAGCACCCAACACACGGACACAGGGGAATACAACTCTCAGCACCAAACACACAGACACAGGGGTATAAAACTCCCAACACACAGACACAGGGGGATAAAACTCCCAGCAACCAACACACAGACACAGGGGGGATAAAACCCTGCAGCACCCAACACACAGACACAGGGGGATAAAACTCTCAGCACCCAACACAAAGACACAGGGGGATAAAACTCTCAGCACCCAACACACAGACACAGGGGGATAAAACTCTCAGCACCCAACACAAAGACACAGGGGGATAAAACTCTCAGCACCCAACACAAAGACACAGGGGGATAAAACTCTCAGCACCCAACACACAGACACAGGGGGATAAAACTCTCAGCACCCAACACAAAGACACAGGGGGAATAATAAAACCCTGCAACACACAGACACAGGGGGGAAACCATGCAGCACCCAACACAAAGACACAGGGGGAATAATAAAACCATGCAACACAAAGACACAGGGGGATAAAACTCTCAGCACCCAACACAAAGACACAGGGGGAATAATAAAACCCTGCAACACACAGACACAGGGGGATAAAACTCTCAGCACCCAACACACGGACACAGGGGGATAAAACTCTCATCACCCAACACAAAGACACAGGGGGAATAATAAAACCCTGCAACACACAGACACAGGGGGATAAAACTCTCAGCACCCAACACACGGACACAGGGGAATACAACTCTCAGCACCAAACACACAGACACAGGGGTATAAAACTCCCAACACACAGACACAGGGGGATAAAACTCCCAGCACCCAACACACAGACACAGGGGGAATAATAAAACCCTGCAACACACAGACACAGGGGGATAAAATTCTCAGCACCCAACACACAGACACAGGGGGGATAAAACCCTGCAGCAACCAACACACATACACAGGGGTATAAAACCCTGCAGCACCCAACACACAGGCACAGGGGGGATAAAACCCTGCAGCAACCAACACACAGACACAGGGGGGATAAAACACTGCAGCAAGCAAACAGCAAAGTGGAAAAAAAAAACATTCAGTACCCCAATGCGCAAACAACAAGGGTATAAAACCCTCAAGTACCCAAATACACTAACAGCAAGGGGAAAACATGCAGTGCCTAATACACAAACTACAAACAAAACTGAAGAGAGGCAGGCTGCAGCACAACAATATTCATGACAAGGGAGACATCTTGCAAGCATGTCAATATTCAGGGCAGACAAAGCAACATGCATCCCATAACACAGGGTGCTGCAGGATTTTATCCACCTCTGTGTGTGTTGGGGTGCTGGAGGGTTTTATCTCCCTCTGGCTGTGTTGGGGTGCTGGAGGGTTTTATCTCGCTCTGGCTGTGTTGGGGTGCTGGAGGGTTTTTATCTCCCTCTGGACCTTCTGGGGGGTTAAGTATTGTTCTTAGCCAACCTAACCTTCTGGTGGCCACCGTTGATTTAAACTATAGGCTCAATATTAATTATTGCGTATTGACATCCACTCTACACTGTAGGCTTTAAACATGTATTGTACACTTGAGCTGTGTGAATAAGTATGTTGCTAGACATCACAGTGCATTTATGCAAAATTGTGCGAGAATGTGAGATTAAAGAAGCAATTTAAACATCATATCAACTAATTAGCAGTTCCCACAGTTCTAAATCAAACGGTTTCTGTGCAGTGTGAAACAACTCAGTGGCTGCTTCTCACTCATCATATTGTCTCGAGCCACTTCTGCTTTAAAAATATCAGTTACATCCAAATTTCATGAACATTAATTTGTGTCAGCTCTGAGCTCCCCAACCAGCATACAACAGAACAACTGGTTGCTGACCCCCATCCAGCCCCAAGCCCTTGATGTACCCAGAGCAAAGGAATAAAAAAAAAGATCCTGCAGGACATTTCGGCTATATACACACAACTTCAGACCCTAAAGACCCTCACTCGTGACGCACATGAGGCATAATATTTCTGTTTTATTTCAACAGGAGTCCAAATGAAGAAAAATACAGATCAATAAGGATTGGGAACACTGCATTTTCCACAAGACTTTTGCCAGTGAGAGGAGCCATTGAGTGCTTGTTTGAAATGGGATTTGAAGAGGTATTGCTTGGCAACTGTTAAACCGGAATGATTGTCTTAGATTAATATATAAAGTGTTGCAAACTATGTATGACTTGTATCATATTCAGTATTCTACAATGGATATATTGGAAATGAACCTGAATTCAATATTAACATTTGTATTAATTATTTCAGTAAGCAAAACATCTTTGCGGTTTTGTTTTCTTGTTGTTTTTTTTGTTTTTTTCTTGTACTAAGCTGTACATTGCTATTCAGATTTTCAGATATAAACATAATCAAAAGGGGAAGGAGGGCTTTTTGTTTTTTTCAGGATTATTTTTGGTAGAGCTTGTGAAACCATGTTGCTTTGTATCTCACATTTGTTCAGGGCTTTTTGAAACGGCCTACATAGATCATGAGTTTAAAGAAGATATCTAAAATCTATGTTTTTTTATGAATTGATTTCCTGCAGGGAGAAACCCATCTTGTGTTTCCTAAAAAGGCACCTGTTGAGAAGCTCCGCATGGTTCGAGACTGTATTGCCACAGAGAGAAACAAGATGATGAATACATCCAACATAACACAGCCAGCCTCCGCTAAAACACAGTCCGCTCCAAACCAAATCCCTGCGAATAAAACACTACAAACAGCAGAAGATCCTTCCAACTTCTTGGTAATTTTGTTTTGTCTTGCCATGTTTCACAGTAAATATGGCTATTTTATCTACACTCATTGCAGATAGGTGTATACAATTACTCAAACAGCAGTTGAATGACATAAATCGCAGAGCTCAGTGCTTTTTAAGTGGTACTATCTTTGGATGCTATTTTCTTTCATCCATTTTCAGAATGGTGTGTTCTGTTTTTTTGAAGTGGGAATGCCCATTCACTAAATTTGGTCCGTTAATAAGGGGACTGCACAGTTTTTCAATTATATTCCAGCTAAGTTAATACGGTGTAACATTTGCAATCCCAATGTCAGTGCTCCACAAATTATGGTATAGTGCATAACCTAATTTTAATTAAGCATTGTGGTCATGCGCTATACCATATAAACACCCTCTCTGATTTTTAAAAGACAATTTTGTCTGATTGTACCATTATTTAATTAAATATATTAAATCATTTTTGCCATATATAGAAAAGTAATATCAACTATAATTGTGTACTGAATTCAGAAATAACTCTTATCTTGTATATGGCAGTTATACGAGTTGTTTTAACAGGGTAAAACAATGGAGTTTAACCACCGGGTGTGGGTCCAAGCTTAGGTCTCCATGCGATCTTCATTGACTGTCCATTAATTGGGTTTAGTCCGGTATGTTAAATTTGTGCGGCCACAAGCAACTTTGACAATAAATGGCTTACTGTAGGAATGCTACATTCTCCACTTCTGTGGAAACTCTTTGACAACAGTATAATGATGGTGTTTTGTAGCATTTAGCATATGTATTATATCATGATGGAAGAATGGGTCACATGGCTAATGTAACAAGTATAGAATGGTTCACCAAACTGATACCATATGCATGATTGATGAAGCTGTCAGAAAGGTTGAGACCTACCAGTGTAGAACAACCTCACCATGGAATAGGACATATAAAACATAACAGATAAACTTCATTTAGTACACAGTCAGGGTTATCTGTTAAACTCAGAATTTTAGCAAAGTATTTCCCACAGGCAAAGATAAGGCTGAAATACCTGATTTTGAAAAAAATCTCCAACCTGTCTTTAGTCACAGATTGACTATTTTTGTATCAGTCTTTTCGAAAATATTTAATTTTGCTAAAAGTCTGAGTTCAGTGAATAACCACAAGTGTTTTGCAATGAAACGAAACATACTTTTTTCTTTCGTAGGCGTCTGAAATACAGTTTTTTAAGATGTTACAGTCAAAGGCCCACCATGTGCTGGTATATGAGCTGCCTAGACTCCAGCAAAAAGCCTTAGAAAAGATCCCCGTCTCTGAACTGAAGAAGTCGGCGCAGGAAAAGTTGGTTGATGCCAAAAGCTACGAGCCTGGTAATAGTAAAGACTGTTAACGGCACATTCTGAATTATCGGATCCGCAATCAAATCAAAGGCTTCAGCAAAGTAGCATTAAGGGAATATTCCCACCCTTTAACCCCTTAAGGACCAAACTTCTGGAATAAAAGGGAATCATGACATGTCACACATGTCATGTGTCTTTAAGGGGTTAAATAAGTTCAACTCATTGACGTTGTTAGGGGGCAGAGTGTTTGGGTACTGTCATACTTTCAGGAGTTAAAGCGTTTTCCCTTGTTTTAACCCCAAAATCGTTTTACTTCTACAATATTATATGTGTATTGAACACATATAACGAAAACAATTAGTAATAACACGTAAGAATTTTTTATTTTTTTTTATTTATTTTTTTAAAGCTGAATAAAAAGAAAAAAGCCAAGAAGGGATTGGTGCCCCTCCCTCTGTATCTCCTTGCTAAGTCATCATGTGCAATTATATCTGAGAAGGTCTCAGTCTCATATGCCTTCTAAAGGCAAATGATGCAAATTTATTAGGTTTTCCTTGATCACTCCATTGTATCAAAAGCCCCATTTAAGTGTTTGTTTTAAATGAAATCACCCCCATGTGCATTTACATTATTATTTAACATAGAGATACATAGTTGAGAGATAAATTATATATAAACATAAGATCTTTTCTTAGATAAGAACATTACTTATGTTCAGTCCAATGTAAATATGTTGGCTAAGAACAATACTTAACCGCCAGCCCAGCACTGCTATAGTTCAGTGGGTATTACGTTATTGCAATGATTGATTTCTGTGTTCTACCCAGCTCTGTTCCCCAAGCATGGTAGTCCTCCATAATGCCAGCACACAGGCGTCATTGCCAGCTTGCCAGATTCTGAATAGAGTAATGTCAGTCACTCCGTTCCGTAACTATTTATCCACCTAAAAAAAGCTCTGGCTACGGTGTAACCATAGCAACAACATTGCATTGTAGAAGGCCTCTGCAGCCATCTCTATCCGTCAATTCCTTAGTCTAGAGGTCTGTGCCAAAGAATTGGTTGATTGGAAGAGTCGAGACCTGTTTGTAGATTTTTAGGTTTTTCTGCCGATCTATGCATTTGCTAGGAATTGTGCTAGCAATAGATTCTTTGCTAAATGTGCAATGCGTGACAGGTACACTTTTAGAATCCTTAACTGTTAATATTTCCTGAGCACAGTTTTAAAGGCATTGTTCTGTTTTTAAAGATACCATTGTGACCGAAGAAGATTTCTTGCTTTTGGAGTTGCTACGATGGTTTAAAGAAGACTTTTTTCAGTGGGTGAACAGTCTGCCATGCAGTCTCTGTGGGGGGCCAACCCAATCAAAAGAACCCTTGACTCCTACTGAAGACGATCTGAGATGGGGAGCAGATCGTGTTGAAAACCATTACTGTGACAAATGCCAACACAGCAATAGATTCCCAAGGCATGTATTATGTGGTAAATCAACATTCACTATTGTACTACAGTGGTTCTACACCATCCTCTGACAACGAGTCCATTTTCAAATGATTTCACAACTACCTGTGTCACAATCATTTATTGGCTGAGAGTGTAACTCATTAATGCTGAAATCCTGCACATATAGATTGGTTTTGTGGCGCTTATGACAGCTGTAGTTTAGCAGTCTGCTTTCTACTATAACAAAAAAAGTTGACAGCCACACCTCAACTTGCTGCAATGTTTGTTGTGCAAGGAGTTATGTAGTACTGTTGTCACTTACATAATGAAAAATGTGATCATCAATACCATGAGACACGTTCTTCTTGATTGTTCAGAGTTCCATGCAGAAGCTACAAAGCCTGAAAGTATATTTGTTGTTATTTTTAATTTATTTCAAATACATTTTGCATATAGTGCACTGAATTCATATGTCAATCTCAGCCTGGAGGGTCCATTTAAAAAAAAATAAATATATATATATATATATATATATATATAACATTACTTAAATATTGGGGTTTTATAAATAATGTGTACGCATCATCTACAAGGCCTACATAAAAGTTGTATTTTACATTCTAGATACAATGATCCTGAAAAGCTTCTGGAGAGCAGACAGGGTCGTTGTGGGGAGTGGGCCAACTGTTTCACACTGTGTTGTAGAGCTTTGGGATTCGAAGCCAGATATGTGCTGGATTCTACAGGTAAGTGTTGAGTAATATGGTTACATTAAAGTTGAAATCTTAAAATAAAAATGTAATAGTTGTTTTTGTAGATGGGGTTCATCAGAGACACTGTTAAGTGGATCACAACTGTCATCAATTACTGACAAGTCTATCTTCCATTCTTCCAGCACAGATAGGTTGTATAAATTCAGTACTGAACCCAGCCACTGGGGAAATATATTTGTATATACATTTATTATTATTACTGGTATTTATAAAGTGCCAACATATTCCGCAGCGCTGTACAATTGGGAAAAAGACAATACAATAAGAACAGACCGATACAACAGGTAGAGGGGCTTGCTCGTGATCTTACAATCTAAAGGTATAGAAACATATACCATAGTTAATGTATATTTAGTCTGTATAATACCCAATAAGAGAGATCCTACTGCTTTTCCCATCTTGTAATCTGTAATTCTTGTTCTTTGTGCTTTAAAGCATTGTTTCCTAATCAGTTGCTGAAGGAGTACCAAAAATCAGTGTTTTAATTTCTGCATGGGTTTAATGAAACTAGAATTTTGCTTTCTTAATAGGAATAAAATGTAATAATAATTGTATGATTAATTCTGCATTCTTCCTAGAGTATCATAGTATCTGAGAAATATTATATAGTTTTTCATATATCCACCTTACTTGACCTAGGTACCCAGGCATTCTACACAAGTTTCCATGCTGTTGGTATGGAATGGTTGTTTTTCATGCTGAACCCAGTTGCCAATTGTAATACATTACTAACATGTATGGGAATCTCCCACGTCTTACCCATACTAGCATTGTTTTTTTGTCTATCTGGCGTCATTCGCACTTTCCCCTGTGTCAGCACTTCATAATCTGTTTCTTGCTGAGTTTAACCCCGTAAGGATGGAGGCAATTGTCCACGTTCTTAAACAAAACCTTGGATTTGAGCTGTAGGTTTGTTCCACTGTAATTTTAAGGGGTTGTCCTCAAGTGCTCCAATATGTATTATATATAAAAAATTTTTTTTTTTTTTTTAAAGAGCAGAAATGGCTTAACATGTTATTCTGAATGAGCCTGGTTCCCAGACGAATATACAGAGATCCACAAATCTCTGGGAACCTGGCAAAGCCCAGCACTGGTTCATATCGTCTGAGGACAGGCTCGGTGACCCTGCCAGCATCTAGACCAGGGGTCCTCAAACTCCGGCCCCCCAGATGTTGCTGAACTACAACTCCCATGATTCTCTGGCTATCTATTTAATTCAAAGAATCATGGGAGTTGTAGTTCAGCAACATCTGGGCGGCATGGAGTTTGAGGACCCCTGATCTAGACAGACCCTAAAAGGTCTCCACACAGCTGTCTGCACGCCATGATAACCTCAGCTGAGTGCAATTGGGAGCAGAGATTTAACTCTGCTCACACCATAATTTGAAGGCATTTAAAAGGCCATTTGCAACAGCTTATCTAAAAGGTGTATGTACCTGTGTCTATAATGACTGTTTTAATAGTTTCATATTGTTTGCTGGTGTCTAATTTGCATTTCTTTATATTACCCATCTATGCATGTTTCGTTAGTACAAGTTCTGGGACTAAGTGAATGTTTTTCACATTCTACAGATCATGTCTGGAGTGAGGTGTACTCTTCATCTCAAAACAGATGGCTTCACTGTGACCCCTGTGAAAATACTTGTGACAAGCCTCTACTGTATGAGATTGGGTGGGGGAAGAAGCTCTCCTACATCATCGCGTTCTCTAAGGAAGAGGTAAGCCTTCGCACAAAATATATTAACATATTGCAAATTCTATTGTACAGTGATGTATTTTTTCACTTTAAGGAACACTATAGTCACCTAAACAACTTTAGCTTAATGAAGCAGTTTTTATGTGTAGATCATGCCTCTCAGGTTTCACTGCTCAATTCACTGCTATTTAGGAATTAAATCACTTTGTTTCTGTTTATGCAGCTCCCCTGGCTCTGATTGACACAGCCTGCATGAAAATAAAAAAATTGGTTTCACTTTTAATCAGATGTAATTTACCTTAACCTCTTAAGGACACATGACATGTGTGACATGTCACGATTCCCTTTTATTCCAGAAGTTTGGTCCTTAAGGGGTTAAATTAATTATATCTCTTTCTCTGCAAATTGAACTTTAATTACATACAGGAACAGGAGGCTTTTGCAGGGTCTAGCAAGCTAATAACATAGCAGGGGATAAGAAAATCTAAATTAAACAGAACTTACAATAAAGGAAGGATAAATTGTAGATTACTCTTTACAGGAAGTGTGGGGGCTCTGCAAGTCACATGCAGGGAGGTGTGACTAGGGTTCATAAACAAAGGGATTTAACTCCTAAATGGCAGATAATTGAGAAGTGAGACTGCATGGGGCATGATCTATACACCAAAACTGCTTCATTACCTAAAGTTGTTTTGATGACTATAGTGTCCCTTTAACAATTTAAATGTTTTGGTACTTAGATCTTCTCAGGGATATCTTTATCTCTTTGCAAAAGTGACAGTTGTCCTGTGTGCCATTTTCTGCAGGTGGCCCATAGCAGCTACCTCTTGGGCCCAAAGGGGCTTTGAAGCATATGGTAGACTTGACTTGACTGTCAGATTCCCTTTACAAGGAAGGGAACGGAAAACACTTCCCTTCAAGCAAGGAAAAAATAGCCTTTATTCAAGTTACATAGTGGTTAGGATATACAAGGGGAAGTGCGGAAACAATGCTAGACTGACTGGTTTGGTGCCTTCACTGTCACTCCATCTGGCAAATGAACATTGGGAACCTTGGCAAAGCTAATGAGGCTGGGGAGAAAAAAAAGGGTGTTATCGATGATATTGAGGCCTGGAGAATAAAATGTCTGCTCTCACATATAGAGATCCAGTACAAGGACGAAATTATAATAAACATAAATACAAGGAGAGAAATCAAAACTAAAAAAAAGTAATAGGCCCGGTTTAATACCTAAACGTCTTCCCCTAGATTATTCGAAGAGAATAAAAATGCATGTGAATCTTAACAAACTACTTTTCTTAGGTTGTGGATGTCACCTGGAGATATTCATGTAAACATGAAGATGTGATTTCTAGAAGAACAAAAGTTCGAGAAAGTTGGCTGCGAGAAACAATTACTGCTCTTAACAATACGGTAAGAAATTACAAGTATTATAACGTATTGCCCTGCTTTTTGAATAGTACATATGAGTAACAAAAATAGAAACTGTTTGTGGGACATCTTTAACTCAGCCGTTCCTCAAATTTGCCCGCCAGGGCAAAAAAAGTAATTGTTGAAAAATATAAATTACAGAAAAAATAGAAACTACAAATATATAAAATGACATGTGTAGTTGCATTCTAATGCCTCTTACAGTAATTGTTAGAAGTTTAGCTTCATGCACCTGTCAGTGAGTGTAGCAAGAAACAGGTTTTTTTTCCCCCTCCTTTAATGCAATATTTGCCCTACATATACTTGGACTGGATTGTAATGTCAAATACTAAATGTTTAAAGTTCTGTATTATTCGGACGCGCCCATATGTTTTGATGTTTTGATGGCCCATGATTACAGTAAACTTTAGTTTATGTGTATAGGACTTGTAGTGTGTGGATATAGAAGGATATAACATGTGTATAGTGCATATAGTGTGGGTGTTTAAGGGATACAGTGTCTGTTTAGTGGATGAAGTGTGTGTGAGAAATGCAGTGCCTGTGTGTGCAGGGAATACAATATTTGTGTGTGGAGTGCTGTGTTTTTAGTGGATGCAGTGTTTGTTTGTAAGGTAGGAATTGTGTGTGTAGAGTGGATACAGTGTGTGTAAGGGATTTTAGGTTCTGTGTGTGTAGGGGCTGCTGTAAATTGGATGCAGTGTTTGTTTTGGGGGTATAGTGTGTGTTCGTATGTGTATAATGGATCCAATGAGTGTGTGAACATTAGTGGGAGGGGGGTGATAGTGCATGTAATCTGTGGGGAATGAAAGGAGCAGTTTTATAATTTATCGTTATTTTTATTTCAGATTTATTTAATGTTAGTTCCTTCTCCTTTCCTCTGGCCAGAGAGGGAGACACAGAATCCCTTGGTGGTAAAGTCTACCCTACAAATACCCTGTTGGTCTGATGATATTCTGTAGACACAGCTTGCCCCTCTGCCGGGTGCACGCACTTATTGCATTCCCCAACACTGCATAATGTCGGAGCGTTGCCATGGTAACTTGCCACAACGCAAGGTCGGTCTCACAAGAGGGAGAGGACCTGGTGCAAGTGCAGACAGAGAGTTTGCCAGGCTCTCTCTCTACCTAAAGAAGAGAAGGGAGATCAATATATCTATATCTATCGATACTTAAACTTACTATATATGTATTCAGACTGGCCTCCCTAGATTATGTTTAACAATCTCTTCTGTGCTTGTTGTTTTGTTTAATAGATGCAGCAGTCCTTACCAGAAACCAGAAAGAAGGAGCTTCTTGGAAGACTGATTGTAGAGTTGGTAGAGTTCATGTCTCCTAAGGTCCCTAAACCCGGCGAATTAGCAGGCAGGGTATCGGGATCATTAGCCTGGAGAGTGGCACGGGGTGAAAGTGGTTTAAAGGTAAAATATATAAGCTGCTACTTCCAATTGGTCAAGTGAGAAAATTATAATGTGCTTCCCTAATATATGCTAATATGGCAATGCATTCTGGATATGTTCAAGAATTATTGGAGTTTACATTTGAGTACTGATGACAGTTGTTGGAGAAAAAAGGCAATCATTTTTGTAATATCAGAAAGTAATTTGTGTTTTGTCATATATACAAAATCTTCCTTTCTAGTGTGCTCATCATAGTCGGTCATAAATTCTCCCTTCAAAGCAATCAAAGTGTACCTTACTGCAGGTGTCAGTTTTGTGATACATGGGAAAACAAGGGGCTGGCTGCACTCACCTGAACATGCTTAAATGGGGTGCTGCTGTTGGCCAATAAGTACAGTAAAAATGAAAATCCAGCGCACTCCCTTATCTACTAAACAGCTACTTTGATGCTGACAGATTTGACTCGTTTTATTAAAAACACCTAATCTAGGCAGAAAATAATGGGGGTTTAGTTACACTATATGATCATACATTGCATAAGCCTGCCACAAACGTCAATGTACCCCATCTTTGGCAGGTCCTACTCTAACAACTTTAGAGTACTTTAGTAGATAAGGGAGTGCGCTGGATTTTCAGTTTTGTGATACGTCATCAAACTAAATTCTGTTGTCGTTTTTGCCGGGGGTTCATCCTTTTAGTACTTATAGATAACTGACTCTGTCATATTTTAAAAATGCATTGTATAAATGTGTTTTTTTTCCATGATTTTGTGAGTACTTATAGAATCATGAGACATAATTCTAAATGTGTTTACATTGAAGGCCAAACTGTGTCAGTACTGATTACTCCACTTTCACAGCTTTGTCCCGCAGTTTGCTGTATAAATAATCCTACAGTGGGCATTATCAAATGCTTTCTAAAACTTTGGAAATGTTCGTTAAATCTTTTATGTATTTTGCAAAAATGGCAGGGTTTTTTTATTAGGTTGTTCTAGGGATACCACAATACCATATGGAGTGGGAATTTATGTTGTGGACACTCTGGCACCAATGCTACTTAATGCATTTGATAGATGTTGGCCTCATTAATATGCTGTATTGTTGTTGTTTTTTGGAATGCTCAAATATTTATAGTCTTTGCACAAAAATATAAATATTTAGCAGAATTCTGCACCATAAGCCTGTTTTCGCCTGAATGTCAGGTTTCCGCTCTGCATTCACCTCTCACTCCCATGTTGCGTCCCTCTGCACAATGCCATGGTGTGGAGCGGCAGTGTATGCTCATCTGGTCATGCTTCTTCCCAGAGGTCTGTTCTTCTGGTAGCCGGACGTATTCACATGGTCAACATCCAATTTGGAAGGTTGCGATTCAGTCCTCGTGCCGCCGTATTCCATAGGTGCGCGTGTACTTAGCCATGAAGTATGCACAGTGTACACACATTACACAGTGTAAGCTCCAACAGCACTGAGTGAGCTGCTTTTAATTTGCAACCTGGCTGCAGACAGCCAGAGAAACAGAGAATGATGTCCTCTCCTAATGCAGGTTTTGTTGTTCAGTACGGTCAGTGGCTGAGCTGTGTGCATGCCTTTGATAAGACTGTATTTTGTCTGGAGTAAGGAGGTATGGCTAAAGAGGCAGGCTTATGCAAAACATTTATTTATCTTATACAAAAACTATAGATGTGAGCATGCTAAAATAACATCTTATTAATGAGGCCAAAGCCTATCAAATGCTTTAAAGTAGTATTAGTTCACAGTGTCCTTTTAACAATTTGTGGTGTGCAAGGCAGATGAATGACAATAGCACACGGTTTGCCACTTACCTATATTGTAAAGGAACACTATAGGGTCAGAAACACAAACGTGTATCACTGACCCTATAATGTTAAAACCACCATTTAGCTGGCTTGCCCCCTTAGAAATGGTTAAAACTCACCTTTCTCTGTGGATCTGCAAGCGCTGGCCCCGCCCCAGATCCGCACACTGTGCAGCACTGCCCAGGAAGCACCTCCAATGGCCATCTAAGGGCTAATTGAGGGGTCCCTAAATTTTAATGTAAACACTGCCTTTTCTCTATAAACAACAAAGAATAACTACTCACCAGAATAACTACATTAACTGTAGTTATTCCGGTGACTACAGTGTCCCTTTAATATATTGCTTTTTGGAAATTGTGTTTTGGTTGATTGGCAAATCTGTTTAATGAATATTAGCCCTGCAATGAGTAATTATTCAACTTATAAAACATCAACAACACATGTAGAAACCTTGTACACTAGAATGTTGTTTGACAAGTGTAACATCTGAATATTTGTATCTCTTTACCAGAGCAAGAACAGCGTAGTTTTTGTCCCATCTGAAAAGGAGCAAACCAAGAAGCGTTTCCATCTTCAGTATAACATCGTGGAGGATGCCTACAGGAGAATAACAAGTAGTAATGAAGTCATTTCTGGCTGGGAAAATGGAACCTTTAAGAATGAGTCTATGTGTCGGAAAGTGGAAAATGACTGGAAAATGGTAAATCATATAGACCTCAATAGGATGTGCAGGCATACTCCACTCTTAACTACAATTCATTTGTTTTAAAGGATCACTATAGGGTCAGGAACACAAACATGTATTCCTGACCCTATAGTGTTAACACCACCATCTAGCCCCCCTGGGCCCCTCATGCCTCCATAAATATAGTAAAAATCTTACTGTAGTCAAGCCTGAAGCTGTAAATCTGCATGCTGTTAGACTCAGAAAAACAAGCAGTCTGTAGTAGCCTGATCCAATCACAGTGCTTCCCCATAGGATTGGCTGAGACTGACAAAGAGGCAGATCAGGGGCAGAGCAAGCATGATTCAAACACAGCCCTGGCCAATCAGCATCTCTTCATAGAGATGAATTGAATCAATGAATCTCTATGAGGAAAGTGCAGTGTCTGCATGCAGAGGGAGGAGATACTGAATCACAGGATGCTGTGCACAGTGCTGCCCTGTGCTCTGCTGACAGCAGATATGAGTGGATGGAGGCATATTATGCCTCCATCAACTCTGAAGTCCCTCTGGTTCACTCTGAGTGACTGCAACTGGAGGTGTTCCTAGCTTTCAATGTAAACACTGTATTTCCTCATGAGAAAGGCTGCAGGGAGCTATAGTTCTTACCTGAACAACCTCATTAAGCTGAAGTTGTTCATGTGACTATAGTGTCCCTTTAGGTGTTAAGTTCCTTCAAATCCAGTTTGTCCAAAACGTGCAACTGGCACCAGATTGACCAACCTAGTCATGGTGATATTGTTATGGGATACTTGGCTATGCAGTACAGCTGTACTCGGCTTCCTAAGTTAGTTCATTAAGATTACTAGGGCATTTTCTGTGGTGGCCAACTGGCAAATGAGTATCATGGTTTTCATTCCAGGAATAAAGTTTGTTATAAAGGACATTGCATTATTTTTTATTTTTTTAAAGAACTTGGATATACCCCGAAAGAAAACATGCATGTTTTTGGGGGGGATATATGAAAAAATGGTTTGTAAAAGCTGTGGACCTGCTGTCTGCAGCTTTTGCAAGCCCTCCACCTAACTCGTAACATAGACTTACAGTCTGGGAAATACTACATCCAGAGTCTTTCTAATGCTTCTCAATAAGCTGTAGTAGCTGTGGAGCTACTGCAAGAGGAATAACCCCTCCCTGGTTGTATGTGGGCGGAGTGTCCCATTACTGGAAATATGTGGGATTGTTTTATTACTTATTCTGTGAATTAAATTTTCAATTTTTTATTTTTTTTTATTGTTTAGGTTTATTTAGCACGTACGGAAGGGTCATCATCGGCTAGAATTGGTTGGAAGTTTGAATGTGCTTCGGTGGGGCTCAGAGTGGAACATCTAAGCGTTCGCACCAGTAGTCAGTGTTTCCAAAGCGGTAAAATAACATGGAAGCTGTGTTCTGATACTATAGAAGTAGAAGTAAACCCTGGTAAGCATGCATGCTTATCATATATATTATGCTATATTATATTAAATGAAATTCAAATTTGTTCTTTTTGTGCTTTAGTACTCTTGTGATGCTTGTATAGTTTGTTTAATAATATACTGGGGGCAGAGCCTGACTGCCGAACGAAGCAGAAGCAGGGGACACGAGCTACTGCTCGACGGGCAGGAAAACCGGCATAAACGAGGGCTAAATAGCCCAAAGACCTACCAGGGTGCATCACCCACGTCAGGGGTGCACCCCTGAACGAAACAGGACTTTTTTTGGAGCCCGTAGGAGCTAGAAAAGCGGGACACCAAGCGCGGCCTACAGAAGCCGGGGAGAGGCGGCCGCTCTCTCCGACACCGGACCCCCTAAGCAACTAAGCAGGTCTCCAATTCCCCCCCCTTTGGACCGGTGGGGGATATCCCGGTCCCCACTGGACAGACAGACCAGGCAAGCTGATCAGTCCCCTGGCTACATCGCCGGCAGGAACGCTGGACCACCAGGGTACACACAAGATGGCCGCCCAGCAGGAGCCAAGATTGGTGGGCGCACACACCACGCTACCCTGTGACCCGCAGACGCCATTACAGATACCCACTCCAAGCCAACAGGCCCTCTAAACGGCCACGAAGGCGCCAAAAAACGTCATGGCGGACCACAGTGCCAGGCTGCCGGAACCCACGCACTCGCTCCCATGCACACAGCAGCTGGATCAACGAGCCCTCCCTGCAGCCACACCACCTACCTAAACAAAGAACCTCGGTCCAAGGATGCACAACTCTACACCCGGAGAGGATAGCTGAACGCCACATGGCTATACAAAAGGACGCTTCATGCAGAAACACCACAGAGGGAACTAAACCCGGGGGCCCCACTGAGCAGCGAGCTTTACATGGACACAGCAAGTATATGCTACGATGCCCGTAACAGGCATAGGCTGAGGGACTCCTTGCCTGCATAACTCAGCCCCAGCTTGGGCCCAAAGCGGTGGTACACATACCCCCCCTCCCTGCGACCGCATGCTAAATAGTTTACGTTTGCATCCTGTACCTTTATTGATCCCACTTTAGCAATAGCAGGTCACCTGCCAGGCCACCCAGTGGAACCTCATCTCATGTAGATAGGGAAGCAGTAACACATCTTGTTTGCCTTTATAATCTAAGCATTAGCTGCTGACTCCACCTGTCTACAATGTTTTCTAGAGATCATATAAATACAAAAAAATGTGTGACTAATCTCTAACAATTTCATATCTTATATCTTGCAATGTGCTAGCCGTTAAGCGACTAATGCCTGCTCCTCCTATTGTTAGCATAGATAGATCAAACATGTTTCTATGCCGTATACTCACAGACCCACGCTATGCATATCACTTCTGTTTTATAATATATAAAAATTGTGCATACATTTTACTTGCCATGTTTGAAAATGTATGATTTTGCGTGTGACTGCTGTTGTGGCAACACACGCTCGTTGTTAAAACATGCACAACAAAAATAAAGATTTTTTTTTTAAAAATGTCATACTGTGGTAGCATGGCATACAAAAATACTTGCCAATTTCATGATTTTGGTAATAAAAATGTTACACCCTCTCTGTCAATCTAGGAGCTGTGGATCTATTCTTCAATAGATCCATGTCACCATCAAATGCTACCAATCACATATGCGGCAGACGTGAATATTATCAAGTTCTTGCATGTGGTCATGCCTTAAGGATATTAATGTTTTGATTTACAGCTCATATGTAACAGCATTTTCTCTTATTGTATTGTATTCCTAATATAACCAACATGTATAAGAAATAGGAGAAGCTGTCTGTCTGGTTGCCTGCTTGTCCCAGTCTTTTATCCTCTGCCTCTTCTCTGCATCTCCTTACTGAACTAGCCGTTTATCTACATTCAATGCTCTTAGAATACAGTTTTGGGAATGGGCTGCAGCTCTGTTTTTCTGATCTACCTACCTCTCCCAGCCCTCTACTTTCAGTACCATCCTTAAGCCAGTCTAGACTCATTCTTTACTTTACTGCCCCTGAAGTATTGAGGCAGTTTTAATTTCATTATTATAGCTACAATTATTAAATGGAAATGAGAGTACTGCTTAATTATTGTGATAATATTCCTGGGCTTTTGTCTTATTTTATAATTTTATTGATACTTCTCTGTATTGTCCTCATCCTTTACCTTTTTATGCAAATCAGTATAACCGTCAATAAACATAGATGTGACAATGTAAATCAATAGGAATATGTCTGAAGCCTAAATCCTGTTTCTCTTATTCATTTCAGATAAAGATATTCATTCGTATACGGAGTTTCTAAATGTATCTGAAGTGGTGTTAGAAGCCGAATTAAGTGGAGGAGATGGAGATTCGGCATGGCAGCATACTCAACTCTTCAGAGAAACCTTAGACGAGAAAGACAATTCTTTTGAAATTATTATAACCCTTAAAGAAGATCCATAGCGAATGTGTTCTTTTTTCTACAAGAGAATTGTTTGACTTGAGAAAAAAAAGCCATGTTTAAAATTTTTTGAAGGCTAGGTTTTATGGTTACAGAATTGGTATGGTATGCAAAAAAAGACACCTAGGTATAAAAGAAAACTCCCAATTTTAAAAATGTAGCTTTACAAACACATGACTAAACATGGCCTCCCATGGACGGCATCTAATTAACTTGCACGGTTGTATAAACTGGCCTCAATAATAACACTCGATAAAAATCACAGTTGGGAAACAATATCAAGGGTTACGTTTTTAAGATATTTAATGCAGGAATGTTATTGTTTGTATTTATTCTGCTTTTATTGTGAAGGGTAACCCACCCCAAATATTTTATATCTTTCATTATTTTATTTTGAACAGTTTTAATAACACAATGCATTCATTTTAAAAGCTATGATTGTTTTTTTTTTATGTAGTTTCTACTGATTTTTACCAATTTAAAGTGAAATTTAAAAGGCCCCAAATTAATAAAGTACTGGTTAATGGCAACAACTTTAATGTTTCGGTTATTATTCAATATTTTATTATTGATGTATGTAAAATCTGGGGTTACATTCTCATCAGCAAGATCTTATTGAACATGTTAGCATAGAGGGTGATTAATACAATTTGCATCACTTACATCATTGCTCCCATTTATGTGATGTGGAATATAGGGCGTGCCTGCAGGATTTGCCTAAAGAAAATAGAAATGTGTTTTTTGTCTTGATTATTTAAATAAAGCATCTATATTTCTACAATTTATTCAAATTTGTTGTTTCTTTAATTTAAGTAAAAAATGAAGTGACATTAGACCTATGAAGCAATAAACAACACTTCACAAAAATTGAATACCCAAGGTTATGGTTATTTGTAAACTCCATGAACAGAAGGTAGTATTTATTGGAGTATACTCTGTACACTTAGCTCTGCCACAATAAGGTATTGCTCACATAAATATGACCTTTTTTCTCGAGTAAGGTATGGTTACAGTAGGGTTTTAGTCTGAGTGTATGTTTTATGCATTGTGGTGGATTGGGACAGAGACAAGCTTGGTGTTTTGAATATGATTTCCTTGTCAATCTTGTCAAAGGGAGGAAGAGTATATCAAGTCACTGTGAACTTAATGGTGTTCGACTGAAGATAGTATGGTTAATAACAGAAAGTACTATGCATGCTGATTTCGGTTCTTTTCCAGCTTTTGTGACCCATTTTGTACCACCCTGGACAAAGCAGTCTAAAAAACGGAGGAGTAAAAAAAAAAATTAAATGTTTCGTTTTTTTTTTTTTTTATGTTTGAGCGAAACCTCTTGTTGGTATGGCTAGTGTTTGCTGTCTTTAATAATATCACAAAAATATTACCCCAAGAACCCAATTGCTCAGCCCTATTTGCTGCAAGTTTTCAAAAGAGCCAACTTACAATAATAACTTAATGACTTTCAATTGCTGTGACTGGTAAAGTAATGAGAAAAGCGAAATGCCACACAAAAAGAAAGTTGGCATGTGATGCTCTAAGTGGGTGTCCACAGCCGAGATGCAATGACACTCTGCTGGAGCTGGCACTAAGCAGAATCTCAGTGAAAAGACAGATACACATGATTTCATAGTTAGCACTATTATCTGCAGAAAAGCAAAATTAGAGGACAAACCGGCTGGAGCACAGTCTGTGATAGTCAGACATTGGCAGCTGGCACAATGAATTAAATGTGCTAAATATAGACTAAAAACAGAAAAAAAAATATCTTTCGAAAAAATGATGGCAAAAAGGCAATTTATTTTGAGTAACATTATGTGCAAGCATCGTGACTGTCATTCAGTATATCAATATTATATAAAATGTGTCAAATAACTCTTTTGGTTAAAGCAGACGTGTAACTCTCAGAATGGGTAGATGACAAGGTTATTGTCAAGTAGTTATTTAAAGGAACGCAATAGCATTAGGCATACAAATGTGTCCCTAGCTCTATATCTGTGTGTGTCCTTCTCTCTCCCCGTTTGCCATGAAAAATAAAATGAAAAAAATAAGCGTTTTAATCGCCTCTTTACGCCTGCTGTGCTGATCTACTTCCCGTATCACAACATCCATTCCCATGCGCAGCCAAGACATTGTTTTGCATTGCAGGGTTAAAAGTGTTTTTTGCATTGCAGGGTTAAAAAGAAAGGGACACTGCACCCAGGCCACTTCATTTAGATGAAGCGATCTAGGTGACCATAAATATAGGATAGAAAACAATGCTTGTAAAAATCACAGTAGTAGTAGTATAATAGAATCTTCTACTCAAGACTTCAGTTGTGTGCAGTTTTATCACAAATTATTTTTTTTATTTTTATTTTATTTTTTAAATACAATTAATAAGATTTGGAAACCCCCCTTCACTTTTATTGTAACTTGAATAGATGTTTGCTTAGATGTGATGGGACACAGCAGGTTTCATGTTGCTGCCAAAGAATGATGTTGAAAAGTGTACCTGGGGTTGTTAAGGTTATTTGCGGTTAATTCATTAAACTCCAAATGCAATCAAAAATCACTGGGTTTGCAAGTCTGAGATTTTCTAAAGACAAATTCAGAGATTAATAACAAATAAGCACAAATTATTCAGAATAATCTGGTGTCAATTTATTTTTTATATGTGAATCCTAGATACAAAGAATAGCAAGTAAAAGGTTAAAATTTCAGCATCCGGATTTCAATGGCCAGGTAGCAGAATACTGTCCAGGAAATGGAAAATAGGTAAGTTTGAAGCCTTTTCTAAAAAACTAAAATGACGACTCCACACACGTATGCGTTATAAGTCTGGAGTCTGCCATATTCGCGACAGTTTATAAAAGTGCAGATGTCAATAAAAATTGCCATTTTAAATTGGCGGCAGAAACACTTCCTTGCCTGTCACCCCCCTAGTAGGGACACTGTGTTAGCACGCACATTTTTCCCCTTTTCTCCATGAACTCTGATAAAGCTCATTGAGAAGCACAGGGAAGTCATGGTGATCGCATGCACACACAGACTAGCTGTTCCGTAGAATATGACCCAAAACAGAGGCTATAGACAATTTTAAATGCCTGTATGTTTTCAATAGGACATATATTGACTAAATTATGATTATTTTTTTTCCTGTGGAGTGTTCATTTATTTAACCCCTTAAAGGAACACTATAGTCACCTAAATTACTTTAGCTAAATAAAGCAGTTTTAGTGTATAGATCATTCCCCTGCAATTTCACTGCTCAATTCACTGTCATTTAGGAGTTAAATCACTTTGTTTCAGTTTATGCAGCCCTAGCCACACCTCCCCTGGCTATGATTGACAGAGCCTGCATGAAAAAAAAACCTAGTTTCACTTTCAAACAGATGTAATTTACCTTAAATAATTGTATCTCAATCTCTAAATTGAACTTTAATCACATACAGGAGGCCCTTGCAGGGTCTAGCAAGCTATTAACATAGCAGGGGATAAGAAAATCTTTTTTTTTTTTTTTGCAGTGCATATTAAGATAACATACAGGCATGTGGTGCCCCAAAGGCAGTCCACTTGCACAATTCGAAACATAGGTTACAATGGGGTACATAAGAACAATGCACAATTTTATATATATATTTAGATACCAGAGGATAGGTCACGAGTTTATATATAGTAAACATGCTATTCAAGTTAAGAGGTCACGAGTTTAAATGTAGTAAACATGCTATTCAAATTAAGAGGTCACGAGTGTATACGTATTAAACATGCTATTCAAATTAAGAGGTCGCGGGTTTATACAAAGTAAGCATGCTATTCAATTTAGGAGTGAGTAGTTATTATATAGTAATTCAGCGCGTAACGTTCAACAAATAGCTTAATAAACTGGCTATGAAGCTTTAAAACACAGCTATGAATAAGTCTCATAGGCTAGGGCTAGAGATCATACGCTTAATAATAGTAAGATTGACATGCATTTTACACAGGTTTTAGACTGAGGCTTAAAGCACAATAGCAGTATGATAACGTGGCATATGGAGTGGAAAAATGGTTTCATACTATAAGATTTGCATTGGAGGGAGTTAGACAGTGCGCAAACATTATGGAAAATTATTGACTAAACGTATGGTTAAGTCCAATTAGTGCTAGACCCCAAGATTGTCCGGCTGCAGTGCTGCGGTGGTTGCATGTTACCGGAACATTGGGCGCTTGTGGTATTGTCCCTGTTAGCCGATGCCCTCTGTTGGGGTGCAGTCAGTACCAGTTGAGGGTCCTCTGGATGGCAATTTGATGCTATGGCTTCCTGGGCGTGATGGGAGTCGTTGAGGTGGGTCACCAAGCCGGTATATGGCTGCTCCTGGAGAGGAGGGTGTACTGTGTGTAGCATCACTCGACGTTTGGTCGGTGCTGAGCGATTGTGAGGAAGGGAGGGCTTTTCCCCAGCCCCAGGCCTCTTGTGGGGTCGGCTTCTTCTTGCCACAGACTCGGACGTCTATGTGAGCCGGGTCTTTCCCCTGGTGGGCGCCGAGGTTGGCCCTGGTGTTTCGCCGCCGCCGCCGGCGGGCGGGCTTCCAGCATGGTGGCTGAAGCTGTGGAGGATGTCTCCGTGGGACCTCCGGCCCAGGTGGGTATTTAGTGGGTGTAGTGGGTGTTGAGGGGCAAGCTTTACCCGGGATCAGCCCACTCCTTCCCCTTCTCCTCACCTCCTTCATCTCCTCTCCATGTGCAGGGGGGGACCCGGTTAGGAGTCGTTCCAGTCGGGCCCAGAAGTTCTGGAATATCCGGTCCAGGTTGGTCGGCTGGGGCAGCGTGAATGTAGGCTGGGATACAGCCTCCGCCATCTTGCTGGGTCCAGCCCGTCCAGGGCCCCAGTCTGGGTAGTCAGCTGCAGTCAATGTCTCTGTACTTGCTGTGTTGGTGGAGACCGGGATAACCCCCTCCGGTCCATAGGGGGGGGAATGGGAGCCGGAACTGATCTTGTCCACGCTTTGCGACGACGGGAGAGCGGCCGCCTCCCCCGTGTCCGCCTCGTGAGTAGGCCGCAACGGCTGGATATTCGGGACTTTGGCATACAGCCTCGGGAGAGGTGTCATTCTGCCGGTCTCGGTGTCCTGAGTCGATTAGTGGCCAAAGTGGGTCGGGTCACAGGTTCCGTTTAGCGATTTTTAGGTTGCTTTGTGCGTGGCTGCTGGAGCTTCAGCAGCACACGTCTGCTCCCTTCTGCAGTCAGGCCCCGCCCCCGATAAGAAAATCTTAATTAAACCGAACTTGCAATAAAGAAAGCCTAAATAGGGCTCTCTTTACAGGAAGTGTTTATGGAAGGCTGTGCAAGTCACATGCAGGGAGGTGTAACTATGGTTCATAAACAAGGGATTTAACTCCTAAATGGCAGAGGATTGAGCAGTGAGGCTGCAGGGGCATGTTTTATACACCAAAACTGCTTCATTAAGCTAAAGTTGTTCAGGTGACTATAGTGTCCCTTTAAGGACATGACATGTGTGACATGTCATGATTCCCTTTTATTCCAGAAGTTTGGTCGTTAAGGGGTTAAACATATTTATTTATAACCTTAAAGTATTCCTTTATGTGGGTTTTCTGTATGGCTTGCTTTTATGCATGTGCAGAGATATTCACACATTTTTGGCATTCTTTCTTTTTGTCAGAGTTTACAGTGAGGTGTTCAATAGACATGTGCAATTCGTTTCGGTCCGAATAGGAATTCGGAAAAATTTCGGACAATTCGGACATTCGGGTACTTCTGAATGTCCAAATTGCCGATGTCCCGAAGTTCCGAAATTACCGAATTTCCGAAGTGCTGAAGTGCCGAAGTTGCCGAAGTTCCAAAGTGTCAAAGTGTCAAAGTTCCGAACCACAGTATTGCCTAAGTACTAATATACTATAAAGAAGAATGTTACATTGCATTCAATTTTAAATAAAAAGTATACAAACATAGCCAGGATTCACAATCAAGTAACATACATTCATATAAAATGTAAGTTACTTGGCCAGTCAGTGTAATGACAGGAATGAATAAGTAGATAACTCCCTAATTCCCACGGTATTAGGGAGCTATCTACTAAAAGGCTGAAAGACCTAAATTGGTCTCTCAGCCAAATTTACTAATACTAAGTAAAGATTACTTAGTATTAGTAAATTATGCCCCTACTCGATATACCGCGAGTAGGGGCATGTCTATTAAACAGTGAGCAGTCTGTGGCTGCTCACTGTAAAAAATAATAAAAAATAAGGTCCCCCCTCCCGAGCCCCCACTCGCGCATCAAACTAAGGGGGGGGACCTATTGCCACCCCCCAGCCCCCACCCCTGAGCGGCGGGTGGGGGCCCTAATGTAAAATAATGGGGGGGGACCTATTGTCCTCCCCCCCGGGCCCGCACCCCTGAGCGGCGGGTGGGGGCCCTAAATCAGAATAAGGGGGGGAGGACCTAATGTCCTCCCCCCTGGCCCCCACCCCTGAGCGGTGGGTGGGGGCCCTAATGTAAAATAATAGGGGAGGACCTATTGTCCTCCCCCGGGACCCCACCCCTGAGCGGTGGGTGGGGGCCCTAAATCAGTATAAGGTGGGGGGACCTAATGTCCTCCCCCCTGGCCCCCACCCCTGAGCGGTGGGTGGGGGCCCTAAATTGTAATAAGGGGGGGACCTAGTGTCCTCCCCCCTGGCCCCCACCCCTGAGCGGTGGGTGGGGGCCCTAAATTATAATAAGGGGGGACCTAATGTCCTCCCCGATGATACTCACCCCTGAGCGGTGGGAGGGGTCCCTACATACTAATAAGGGGGGGACCTAATGTCCTCCCCCCTGGCCCCCACCCCTGAGCGGTGGGTGGGGGCCCTACAGTAAAATAAAGGGGGGACCTAATGTCCTCCCTCCTGGCCCCCACCCCTGAGCGGCGGGTGGGGGCCCTAAATTGTAATAAGGGGGGGAACCTAGTGTCCTCCCCCCTGACCCCCACCCCTCAGCGGCGGGTGGGGGCCCTAAATACTAAAAAGGGGGGGACCTAAGGTCCTCCCTCCTGGCCCCCACCCTTGAGCGGCGGGTGGGGGACCTAAAAAAATGCCCCCCCCAGGTGACTAGTGGTCCCCAAACCCTGATTGGTGGATTAAGTAACCAATCAGAGAGTTATGAGTTAAATTACACAGCGTGGGAAAATTCCAAAGGATTTCAAACCAACCAATCAGAGTGCTGTGACAGGTAAATGTAGAGATTTACCTGTCAGTCTCTTCATTTACCTGTCAGAGAACTCTGATTGGATGGCTTAAACCCACCAATCAGAGTGCTCTGAGCCTAATTGCAGGGCGGGGCAAGGCTTTATAAGCCTTCCACCGCCCTGCAGAGCTCAGTCTGCGCGGAGCCCTCCATGGGTGAAGATGGATTTTTTTTTTTTTGCGCTCGTTTTTTTTTATATATAATTGCGTCGGTTATTATGGTTTTTTATTTGGCCTTTTTTGGGGCTGAAAAAATAAGATTTTAGAAGAAAGAAAACATCGAATGGTAATTTTTTTTTTTTACAGGTACTTAGTTAGATGGTCCCCCCCATCATTAGTTTTTAGGGTGAGGGGAGTAGGTAGGGGGATAAGTTGTATTGGGGGGGGAGTGGGTGACTAGGGGTTTGGGGACCCCTAGTCACCTGGGGGGGGTGACTTTTTTTTAGGGCCCCCACCCGCCGCTCAGGGGTGGGGGCCAGGGGGGAGGACCTTAGGTCCCCCCTTATTACAATTTAGGGCCCCCACCTGCCGCTCAGGGGTGGGGGCCAGGGGGGAGGACATTAGGTCCACCCCCTTATTAGTGTTTAGGGCCCCCACCCGCTGCTGAGGGGTGGGGGCCAGGGGGGAGGACACTAGGTCCCCCCCATTACAATTTAGGGCCCACACCCGCCGCTCAGGGGTGGGGGCCCGGGGGGAGGACATTAGGTCCCCCCCCTTATTAGTATTTAGGGCCCCCACCCACCGCTCAGGGGTGGAGTCAGGGGGAGGACACTAGGTCCCCCCCCTTATTCTAGTTTAGGGCCCCCACCAATCGCTCAGGGTTGGGGGCCGGGGGGGCACTATTTTTTTTTTTAAACAGTGAGCACTCACAGGCTGCTCACTGTTTACTAGACATGCCCCTACTCGCGGTGAGTAGGGGCAAAATTTACTAATACTAAGTAATTTTTACTTAGATAAAATAAAACAGAAAGCTGCGCCAGACAAATCAAAGAAATAAATAAAATAAAATAAAATAAATAGTCCAAGTGAGAAAAATCCAAATGGAAGAAATAAATAAAATAAAAGTCAGTCTTAACTTGATGTATCTTCTTTGAGATAAATTCCACCAGTGGTGTAATCCTTGTATTTCTTCCTCAGGTAGTCCAATAATATGTGGAAATAAAACAGATATCCGAAATAGTGTAATAAGTTCTCAAAGGTATAATATAAAAAAAGGAGAATGATATAGCACTCACATTTGGTAGAGCTATGACCAGCTCTAGCGTATAAAGCATACAGCGGTACAAATCCCCGCTTGTTGGATACAATGCAGTTTTCTTTTTCTTCAGGGTTAAGTGCCACTCAAAGAGAATAAAAAATAAACCAATAGTGTTCTCTATATAAAATCAGTATGGGAATAAAATAAATTAATTAAACGGTACTCACAAAGGTGGAGCAGGCTGACTGCTCCTTGATGACAGCGTAGGTGGAATAATCCCCACCAAGGATTTCTTGGAGTCCAGTAGAATAAAATGCCAGGTAAAGGAAAAAGATTCTTGGCACAAACAAAATAGTGACCAAAGAAGTCTTTAATAAATAAAATATACAATTTAAAAATCCATAAACGCGTTTCGCCCACAGTGGCTTTATCAATATGGAATAAAACATATAACCTGGCATGGTGACTTTAAATAGGGGTACAGATGTTTGTAGATGGCGCCTAAAACAGAGGTTGGCCAATCAGATTATATAAATCAAATTTTCTGCTATCTGATTGGCCAACCTCTGTTTTAGGCGCCATCTACAAACATCTGTACCCCTATTTAAAGTCACCATGGGGGCGTGGCCAGGACACGGAGCGAGCTGGACGCACTGGAATAGAGCTCCGCTCCGACCACACCGTTTATAGCCTACAAAAGCTGTTAAACCCAAGCACAACCTCACCAAAATGGACAAACGTCCAGCGAAGAAGCCCTCCAAAAAACAGCATGAAGCAGGGGCGTCGGTAGCAGAATTTTTCACGGCTCCCCGCCAAAACTCCGCAGGCCCACAAGATGGATGGCGGCGCGGACCTCGTGGCCCCCTCCTCGCCGACGAGAACCGGGGGGAGGCCGGACATGGCTCAGACCCCAGATACAGCACAAATCCTGGCTAGGCTCTCGGAGGTGAAAACCTACCTAGCAGGGGAAATAGAAAGATCCACACACGTCCTGCGGGGCGAAATTCAATCCATCGGCGACCGCACCACGAGGCTGGAGCAACGCCTGGAAGACACAACAATAGCGCACAACTCTGCTATCACCCAAGTGAACTCCCTGACGGAAAGGCTATCTGCCGCGGAGCTAGCCATTGAAGACATGGCGAACAGGTCCCGCCGTAATAACCTCAGATTGAGAGGCATACCGGAAAAAGCAGGAGAGGGACCGGTGGACCAGCTCGTGACACAGATCCTGAGACCGCTGCTGCCGGAGTTACCGGAGCACTTGTGGCATATTGAGCGTGCCCACAGGGCCCTCCGTACACGGAGACTTGAGACCAGCACCCCGCGGGATATAGTGATTCGATTCCTGCACTTCCAGACAAAGGAGGCCCTACTGAAGAAGGGTAGAGAAGGCCCAATTACATACCAGGGCGCAGAGTTCTCCCTATTCCAGGATTTGGCGCCGGCCACCCTACAAAGGAGGAGAGAGTGGAAACCCCTCACAGAAACATTGAGAGCACAAGGAATCAGATATGCGTGGGGCTACCCATTCAAACTACTCGCATTCCACAACAACAGATCACACGTCCTCCAGCCAGGAGAAGATGCAGCTGCCTTTCTCTCCAACATGGGGGTGATAGTACCGGCAGGTCTCCCCCCCAGGAACAGCGAAGGATTACTGCAGAGCTTACCGAGGGAATAGATGTCAGCAGATGAGTGAGTTACTGGGGACACATGGGGGCACGGGGGCACCAGCTCACTTGTCTGGGAGGCAGGGGCCGTTAGACTTTTGGGGGGGGGGGGTGAGGGGACACCCGGAGGGGACATGCATCATCATTGGGATATACCCAGGCGGAGGACCCGCGGAAATGCACCAGGGGCCACAGGACACTTGGGGAGGGTGGTAAAGGGGGCTGGGGTGAGAGCCCTGGACCTCAGATTCCCTCAGACTCGGGGACCTGGCCAATGGGAGGGGTAGGCACGGTAGAACTCCACACCATAGCAACAAAGGGAGTAATGAAGGCCACTGGGGGCAATCCAGGGAAGTGTGCCCATGAGGGCGATTACACAGACACCGGCGGCTACGGGAGGGACCGACCGAGTGGCTCTATCGGACTGTGGGGCCCATTATGCACAATCCCCTACAAGCTGGCGACAAAGCGGGCATGTCAGGCAAAAGGAGCATAGGCTGTACCTCCCCAATCCCCAAGCCTCAACCCCAGAGATCCACGTTGTAGGATTGCGGACAGTGGAGGGCCCAGACAGGCACAGCATCTCACGGACATGTGATATTATCCATAAGCTAACTAGCAACTATGTCCAACAGCCTGTAACTTACCACACTGAGGACTATAGGGTAGGGGAGAAAGGGGGGGAGAGATAAGGGCATGCGTAGTGGGGTTGGAACGAAGGGGAGAACTGCACACACACAGCCCGCCAGGCACTTCACGGTCCGGACACACCACCACCCCAGGACGCAGGGCAACACTCAGAGCACCAGACTGTACGACACGGCACTACCCCAATCCCACCCTGACACCCCTTACCACCAGACGGATTATCCCGATACGATCACTCACAGTTCAACAAGAGCCTGGAACCTACCTCACGGAGGACTGTAGGGTAAGGGAGAAGGGGAGGGAGAGACAGGGGCATGAGAAACGGGGACGGAATGCAGGAATGACCAGCACACACAAGGCCCGCCAGGCACCCCGCAGCCAAGACACACCAACACCCCAGGGCACAAGGCAACGCACAGGGCACCAGACTAAAAGGCACGGAATTACCCCAACCCCACCCAGACACCCCTAGCGACCCGACGGATGATCCCGACAAGACAGGAGCTAGACAGCCAGCTGACGCCCCCCCAACAAAAACAAAAACAACAAAAACAAAACAAAAAAAAAACAGACTGGGCGACATAACAATAAAATAGAATAGGAAGCGGAGGGTAAGAGAGGACTTGGTTACTAGTTAAAAGTTACAGGGTTTAGTTATATGGCACACACACTAGAAACGGTGGAGTCACACCCGGATACCTGTACTTACAGCTCACCACCCCGTTCGCAGGGAGGATGAGACCGGGAACCACACCCCGTTCACTTGAGGCGAGAAATAAGACCAGAACAGAATATCTTCTTTCTACACTTTTCACTTTCTCTATCCTTTTCTCCCAATCTCCATTTCCAACCCTTGCACCAGATCCGGGGAGCAGTGGCCACAGCAGGACGCGACCAAGGAGACAATGGCGCTGACGGTATTCTCACTTAATGTCAAGGGCCTAAACGCCCCCAAAAAACGACGTATGATGTTCAAGGAACTGAAGAGGATGGGGGCTGATATCGCCTTTCTTCAAGAGACACACATGTCGAGAACCACAACAGTCACTGTAAGTAACCGCACATACCCTAACTCACACAAAGCCAGATCACTCAGGAAAACAAATGGGGTAGCCATTTTGATACGTAACTCTTGCCCACTCACAGTCTCTAGCTTAGATAGGGACCCTGAGGGGAGATACATAATTATATCAGGTACCATACACTCCCACGCCATTCATCTGATAAATATCTATGCCCCAAACACCCCCGATAGAGACTTTTGGGAGAACATGGCGACTAAATTAGCAGCCCTCCCACACGGCATGATACTGGTAGGGGGGGACCTCAACGCTGTGCCGTGTCCGGCCGTAGACAGGAGTACGAGAGCGGGACAGTTGAGATCCCAAGGCATTAGGAGGTCAAGACAAGGCACTCCATAACTTTATACAAACTACCGGCTTAGTGGACGTATGGAGGGCGCAGCACCCACAAGCGCTCGATTATACGTTCTACTCTGCCCCTCACGGGACTTACTCGAGGATAGACAACTTCCTCGTCAATGACATTGGACTACCTAGGGTGACGGACTCCCGAATCGGATCAATCACGTGTTGGAGATTGACCCCAGCATTGCTCAGAGACAGACAGGCCCAAGCAGAAATAAAAAATAGCATCACTAACTACTTTCATGAAAATATATCCGAAGAGGTTGCGCTGAGCACGGTTTGGGAAGTGCATAAAGCGGTAATACGGGGCGTCTGCATCAAACTGGCCACGAGAAAGAAAAAGCAAAAAGCACAACGACTTCGCCAACTATTGGAACATCTACGCAGAACCGAACTGAAACATAAAACCGCACCCTCGCCCCAATTGCTGGAACAGCTGCGGGAGGCGAGGAGATCAATTTCGGAACTCCTCCTAGACGACACGGCTAGAGATATCATATGGACCAAGAGGACATATTATGAAAAGGCAAATAAAGCAGATACCTTACTGGCCAGAACACTTAGACCGAGACAGCAACAGTCCCACATCGGAGCGCTCCAACACAAAGATGGTTCTCTTAAACACACTCCTGCCGACATTGCCCAAATCTTTACGGACTTCTATAGCACACTATACAACCATACACCAAAGAACACGGAACAGAGAGCGATAGCGCAAGAGAAAATGCATAACTTTCTCCGAGAGCTGGATCTTCCAAAAGAACCGACAATAGCGGTGCTACAACTCAACGACAGCATAACTAATGAGGAAGTTGACAAGGCCATAGCAGATCTGAAGAGCCACAAAGCATCGGGACCAGATGGATACGACGGAGGATACTATAAAACTTTCCGGGAGGAACTGACACCCGTTTTAACACATCTGTTTAACGACCTAATGACAAGCGGTACTCCTGGCAAAGATGTGTCACTAGCAATCATTATTCTCCTCCCAAAACCAGACAAAGACCCTACGCAACCAACGAACTATAGGCCCATCTCCCTCATCAATCAGGACTTAAAAATCTTTGCGAAAATCTTAGCTACCCGCCTTAACCCGATACTAAAAACGTTGATCCATTCTGACCAAGTACCGGTAGGTTTCATTCCGGACCGCCAACTGTTCGAAAACACTAGAAGAAACATTGATATAATCTGGAGACAACAAGCAACTCAGTCACCCGCCCTAGTAGTGTCGATTGACGCTGAGAAAGCCTTCGACAGAGTTGAATGGCCATATCTCTTTCACCTCCTCGAACACATAGGCTTCCCTGACAAATATATCGCAGCAATAAAAGCTCTCTATAGCAATGTCACGGCGCAAGTGAAAATACCGGGGGCATGGCCCCAACGGTTCAACCTACACAATGGAACGCGACAGGGATGCCCTCTCTCCCCTTTACTGTTTGCG
This sequence comes from Pelobates fuscus, assembly GCF_036172605.1. NCBI lineage: Eukaryota > Metazoa > Chordata > Amphibia > Anura > Pelobatidae > Pelobates > Pelobates fuscus. The sequence goes on along the minus strand of NC_086320.1, from coordinate 289,482,343 downwards.
TTGACATTAGAACCACTGCTGCAGGCTATACGACACCACCCACTTATCCACGGAGTCCACATAGGAGATCAAGACTTTCTGGTATCCGCATATGCGGATGATATACTGATGACCGTCACACAACCGAAAGAATCGATGCAAGCTCTCACGGAAGTCCTCTCCCAGTACAGTGCTTTCTCGGGCTATAAAGCGAATCTGGACAAGTCCAGCGCTCTCCCGCTCCACATGTCTGCGGCGGACACGGCAGTAATAAGAGAAAACTATAATATACCCATAGCGCAGGGACATATTAGGTACTTAGGAATTCAGCTACCAGATGACCCAACTAAACTATACCGCCTGAACTATGCCCCTCTATTGACAAAACTAACTTCAGACCTCGAAAAATGGATAAATAAACCTATCTCATAGATAGGGCGTATCCACGCGGTTAAGATGAACATTTTGCCCCGCATTTTGTTCCTTTTCCAAGCGATACCCATCAAGATCACCAAAACCACTTTAGCACCCCTACAGCGGGCAATAGGAAACTTTATTTGGCAGAACAAGCGACACCGAATATCAAGAAACATCCTATTCAGACAAAAACAAAGAGGGGGCTTGGGATTACCACATCTTTATTTCTATTATTTAGCAGCCCAACTTGCGCAAGTGGCGAAGTGGCATGCCCCGCTAGAGGTAAGGAGATGGGTGGACCTAGAATCATTACTAACAGGATCAGACCTACCCCAGTACCACATGTGGGTGCTGAAAGAGCACAGACCGATCTTACGCACGTGTTGCCCGACGATACTAAATTCCCTCAGAATATGGGACATCACAGCCCACAAATACAAACTGGCATCCAACCCATCTCCTCTAACTCCATTACTAAGAAATAGGGCTTTCCCCCCAGGGATGACGCCAAGGGACTACACCAACCTAGAAAAGACAGGATTACAGAGAATTTGCCACATGTTCTCAGATAACACACAAATCTCGTTCGAAAACTTACAACAGTCGACACACCTTACCCCAGCGGACTTCTTCCGCTTCTTACAGATTAGGGACTTTGTAAAACAACCACATATACAAACAGCAGCCACAAAACGATTGACCTTCTTTGAGAAAATGTGCATAAAGGAATCCACACAATCAGGCCTCATATCCACATTATACGCACACCTCAGCTCAAAAACTGCAGAATGGGGCACACTCACATACGCAGACACCTGGGAAAAAGAACTAGGAGAGGTACTAGAAGGAGTGGAGTGGAGGGACATTTGGGAAGCTAACAGTGCAGCATCCATATGTGTGTCTCTTCAAGAACAGGCATACAAAACAATGTTCAGGTGGTACACCACACCGGTGAAATTACACCGGATGGGTAAAACACAGACAGACGAGTGTTGGAGGGGCTGCGGCATTAGAGGCACGTACCTCCACATGTGGTGGGAATGCCCAAAGGTACAGCTTTACTGAAAAGCAACGCAAGACCTACTCACTCATATTTTCCATAGAGCACCCGAATTAAGCCCCTGGACATATCTACTGAATAGGCCTATGGATGACTGGACGAAAAGAGAACAAAGGCTACTACATAAAGATACCCTAGCTGCCAGGAAGACCCTGGCACAGGCGTGGTTAAAGGTAGAAACCCCCCCGACAGGAGCGGTACTCACAAACATAAAAGAGGTATACCTTATGGACAGCCTGACGGCTAGGGTACGAGGGTCCATGTCGCGCTTCAAAAAACTGTGGGAACCCTGGACTTCTAGCGACTTAGCATGAACATCCCTAGTGAAATCATGACAGAAATGCCCAAATGCAGGCCAGCGCAGCACCCCCCCCCCCCCCCCCTCCTACAAACATTACATAAACGCGGACCGAAGAACTAGTCATGGAGCCACACCAGCATCTCTGGACCTGGTGCACTGGGTCTCCCTCAACTTTCCTATCCCCCTTCTAACTCACCCCTTTTCTTCCTAACATTGTTCTACTGATTTCTACCACTTCACTCTACTCCTGGCTCACGTCTGTCTGGTACTCGCAATGGCTACTGAAAAACAATACACATAGAAACGAGTAACAATCACCAATTTACAACCACCACACAACCACAGGCACACGGGTACTAAGTACTCGACCGGACAGAGAGTCAGAGACTAACAATACAATAGCCAATGGCGGCAAGTTTGGCTACTTCAGCCCATTTTCGTTTGTTATATGATTACGAGATTTCATTACGCTTATAATAACTGAAATAAAAATTAATGCATTTTGACGATACTGTAAGCCAAGCCATAAGGTAACTCACAATACGCAGGGATGTAATACCACTAATCTACCTGTGAAATTGTAGATGTAAATGGCATAACATGTTTTGTACAATGTGAATGTCAAATGCTTCAACCAAAAATAAAGTATATAAAAAAAAAAAATGAAGTCACCATGCCAGGTTATATGTTTTATTCCATATTGATAAAGCCACTGTGGGCGAAACGCGTACAGACACACACACATACACTCACAGACACACACACATACACTCACAGACACACACACTTACAGACACACACACATACACTCACAGACACACACACATACATTCACAGACACACTTACACTCAGACACACATACATTCACAGACACACACACAAATTATTATTTTTTTACTAAAAAATGTCCACCCAGCCTCCCTACCTGGAGACCTGGCGTGGACTTGTCCCTGGGGTCCCGTGGGGCGGGCGGCTCTCTCCATCTCAGCCGCGGCGAGGGAGCTGTGTGCTCTCTGCTTCCTCTCGCCGCGCGGGCTGTCTGCTGTAGCTGGGAGACCGAATATGACGTCATATTCCGGCTCCCGGCCTTAGCAATCGGCGTGCGGCGAGAGGGAGCAGAGAGCACACAGCTCCCTCGCCGCGGCTGAGATGGAGACGGGTGTGGGGGGAATCCATCACCTCTTGCTCCCCCCACCCACATGACGGGGGGAGGAAGGGGGGCATTTTGGGGCACTGAGTGCCTGCAGGAACAAATAAAATAAATAAATAAAATAAAAGTGCAGGAACTCTGTTCCTGCAGGACTCAATACATAGGCGTGCCGCGTGGATTAGGGTATGCCCAGGCACACCCGGCACACCCCGTGCGCACGCCTATGCACACACAAACACTACCGTGGCACAGTGACTTATGGGGCTGACATACATTTTTTTCCAGGGCTGCAGTGCATTCCCAGTCCGGCCCTCGTTGGGGAGAAGAGGCAGAGAAACACTGAAAAGGCGCTGGGAGAGATAGAAGGAGCACTAGGAGAGAGCAGTATTTCGTAGTCCAAGATTACGGAGAATGAGAAGAAGCTGTTGATGATCAACAGTGTCAAAAGCAGCACAAAGATCAAGGAGAATTAGGATAGCGTAATGGCCGCGAGATTTAGCAGCGATTAAACAAAGTGACGAGCGTGGAATCCAGACTGAAGCGGATCAAGCAGAGAGTTGGATTCGAGGAAGTCTGTCAATCTTGCATACACAACTATCTCAAGGATCTTGGAGGCAAACGGCAGGAGCGATATAGAGCGGTAGTTGGATGGGGAGTTGGGGTCAAGGTTAGGCTTTTTCAGAATTGGCATTATCGTTGCATGCTTGAAGAGTGAAGGAAATATACCCGAGGAAGGAGAGATTGAAAATTTTAGGGAGAGAAAGAGCAAGAGAGGGAGACATGGTGCAGGTGAGATATGAGGGAATAGGATTGAGGGAACAGGTGGTGGGGCGGGAGGACCTGAGCAGAGCAGAAACCTCTTCCGTTGTAGTCGGTGGGAATGAGCATAGAACAGTGAGTGGGGTTAGGTGATGTATTGGAAGGGGAAGGAGAGAGGTTAGAGATCTCTTCCCTGATTGTAGAAATCTTCTCAGTGAAGTGAATTGCAAAGTTTGAGGCGGACAGTGTAGGAGGAGGCGGAGCAACAGGGCAATGGAGAACATTAAAAGTGTGAAAAAAGCATTAGGGTTAGCAGGACAGTGTGTTTATGAGGATGTTGAAGTAATTTACTTTTGCAGAGGAAAGAGCCAGAGTGTAGGAGCGCAAGTCAGGTGCAGAGTGAGACTTTCTCAAATAGCATTCAGCAGTTTTGGAAATTTTTGGGAAATATTGGGTCAGCTTGGTGTGCCAGGGTTGTAATTGGGAACGCTTGCTGAGTTTCAGTGTAGGAGGTGCCATGATGCCATGATGTCTAGTTGAGAGGAGAGAGTAGATGAGGTTGCGTAGTTAGGGCAGGTGAGATTTGAGATGGGTAAAAGGAGAGTTTGGAGTTTGGTGGAGAAATGCTAGAGATCAAGGCAGTGGAGGTTTCTGCGAGATTGGAGAGTTGCAGGTGATGAGATTTGGGTTATTATTATTATTACCCTATCCCTGCATTCCCTGCCATGGGACTCTTACATTATTATTATTATTATTATTGCCCTATCATAGCATTCCCTGCCATGGAACTATTACATTATTATTATTGCCCTATCCCAGCATTCCTTGCCATGGGACTCTTACATTATTATTATTATTATTGCCCTATGCCTGAATTCCCTGCCATGCTACTATATTATTATTATAATTATTGCCCTATCCCTGCATTCCCAGCCATGGAACTATTACATTATTATTATTAATTATTATTGCCCTACCCCAGCATTACCTACCATGGAACTATTATTATTATTACTATTGTTATTATTGCCCTATCCCTGCATTCCCAGCCATGGAACTATTACATTATTATTATTAATTATTATTGCCCTACCCCAGCATTACCTACCATGGAACTATTATTATTATTACTATTGTTAATATTGCCCTATCCCAGCATTTCCTGCCATGGAACTATCACATTGTTATTATTATTACTATTGTTATTATTATTGTCGTATCCCAGCATTCCCTACCATGGAACTATTACATTATTATTATTATTGCCCTATCCCAGCATTCCCTGCCATGGAACTATCACATTGTTATTACTATTATTATTGCCCTATCCCAGCATTCCCTGCCATGGAACTATTACATTATTAGTATCAATATGTGATCCCTGCATTCTCTTTCCTCTCCGTGACGTTCTATCCTTTCTCTCTTTGCTGCTATCCAGGCCCGCCCCCAGCACATGACGTCACGCGCAACGAGCTATCCCATTGGCTGCCTGCCGTTCCCTGGCCTGTGTGTGTGTGAGTGTGTGTGTGTGTGTGGAGAGGCGGAAGCGGTGCTGGGTATTGTCTGAGGGAGCCGGGGCTCTCACACACAGGCCGCACCGCGCACAGCTCGCCAGACCCCCAGGACCCCGCGCCGGCCGCTCTCTGCTTTTAATCTGTTTGTGTGCTGTGAATAGTGTGAGCTAGCCGGCCGGGCTGCCCAGCACACCGAGTCTCACTCCGCCCACCGCCACTAGGCCGCATCCCCGGCCTCGAGTACTGACACAGCCCTCGGGCCCTGCACCCTCAGCCGCAGGAGGAGAGGAAGGAGCGGGCCCTGTGTGTGGAGGAGGAGGAGGGGCTGAGGGAGGAGCTGACTGCACAATAGCTGCAAGGAAGAACCCTGTCTGCTGGCCATAGAGCCCTATAAACAGCATTTTATTATTAATAATACGCATTTTTACTGCAATTCCCTGGGAGGAGGGGGAGGAAGATGTCCAAGGCAGGAGGAGCAGCAGCAGCCGCAGCAGCAGCAGCAGCTGGAGGAGCAGGAAGCGGGGGGCTCACCTGGGTGGTAAGTCATATAAACCTGGGGTGGAATAAATGTAAATACCCTCAGCTTTTATAGAACTACAAATCCCTGGGTTCTTCTCAGCCAGCCTTTTGACATCCCTGCCTTTTGTAACAGTGATGTTAATGGGATGGCTATTGTAGGTTAAAGTATGAGGGAGACCCCTTGTGGCAGGGAAACATACTGTTCCCCTTGTGGTGTGGGATATGGGTAAACAATAGGGTAGATCCAATATAATATACAACAATAGGGAGGGTACATAGGGAAATTGAGGGTTTTTGTTTATCATTGGCCATGATTCATAATTCTGCTTCCAGATCAGCTCAAGGAAAATCGGGCAATGATGGCTTACCGTTGGCACATCAGCAGTTGTTAACTGGATTACACCTGATAATCTTGCAGTGTTCAAGTCATCTTGTGTATTGACATTCCAATGATGATATTTTGAGCTATGTATTCCAAAACATGGTCCACAACAGCTGGGTTGCCATAGGTTAGCTGTCACTGTAATAGGTACATATGTTTCTTTGAGCCACAACCCAAGGTGCTTGATCTACATCCATACTTACCTTTTCTTATTCTGTAGCTGAATTGCAATTCTAGCTCTCTGTTGTGTTTGAAACCTGCTGAGATTGTCTTGAATTTTGCAAGTGTATTTGTTTAATTAGTCCCCACTTTTCAATTTTCTTTAGAAGTCACAATTAAACTTGATATGATTTTGCCCTTTGCAAAAATGTTGCATGTAACCTGTGTCCTGGCCTTTTTTATGAAGGCAAGGGTAGTCTTGTCACACACATACCATCCATTCTACTGTTCTTCGTTTTCATTTAAAAACTGGTTTAATGTTCTAGCCTAAAAAAAATACTGGGACATTTCTGGACCTCTTTTATTCTAGTCTACTCAATGTTATGAATAAAAATATCAGCTCATTGGTTTTAAATAAAGGCACCAGTTGGAACTAACAAGAAAGATTTGGTCTGATTCATCTTCATGCTTGTGCACTTTACAGTTTGGATTTAAGGGTATGAAATGTATCAAGGAAAGTAGTGCAATCATGCACAGATACAGCTAAGATAAAAGTAATACAAATTTATTGCATTAAAGTGACACTATGGGTACTCAAACAACATCATCTTATTGAAGTGGTCTGGGTGCAGTGCCCCTGTCGGTTTAATCCTGCAATGTAAAATATTACAGTTTTTGAGACACTGCATTAATTGCATTGCAGGGTTTACTCCACTTCTAGTGGCTATCTTTCAGACAGCAACTAGAGGAGTTTTCGGGTCCCTAACAAACGTTTACTCATTTAAATGACATTGGACGTCCTTATGCTTTGAACGAGGATGCCTAACATCTTCAAATTCCTCATAGGAAAGCATTGACTCTATGGGGGAGCTTTACTGCGTTCGTTGTGTTTGTAAATTTAACATTAATCACACACACACAGGACACTCCTGCAGGATCTAGACCGCTATTAACAGAGCAGGAGATAAGAAATTCTAAATTAAACAAACTATGCGATAACGGAAGTCTAGACATTAGATCTCTCTGTACAGGGAGCGTTTAGGAATGCTGTGTAAGTCACATGCAGGGAGGTATGTCTGGGGCTGCCTAAACATTTATTGTAAAGTGATGCGGAATAAGCTGGTGCTATATAAATACCAATAATATAATAATACTGTAAAGGAACACTTTAGAATTAGGAATACAAAGACCTATTCCTAACATTGTGTTCCTCTGCCCCCTTCTCTCCCCACCCCCCCTGTTAAAAAACAAACAAACCTTTCTTTCACTTACCTGTCTCCAATGCCGATCTCCTCTGACATCATCTGATAGGATGGAGGACCTAATGCGCATGCATTGGGAGCATTATGACTTTCCTATAGGAAAGCATTGACTCATTGCTTTCTAATGGAGTTTTGCATGATACTGGATGTCCTCATACAAAGCCACTAGAGACAAGCTTAACACTGACATACATTTAACTGCAATGCTTTACATTGCAGGTTTAAAGGACAGGGACACAGCACCCACACCACTTCAATTACTGGGTGCCTACAGTGTCCCTTTAATGCCTAAATGGGAGAAAATTGAGCAGTGGAACTGCAGGAACATGATTTTACACCAAAAATGCTTCATTAGGCTGTAGTTGTTTTGGTGCCTATAGAGTGTCCCTTTAAGCTCTCCTGAGTATTATATAAACTCAGGCTCCTATTAAACAACTTGTTTCGCAAAAATATGATTTGCAAATAATTGTGGTGTAAGCAGCATACATCACAATCAGATGTAAAGGTAAAATACATTTATTATGATGGACTTGTGTAGTCTTGAAAGCTTGAACTCTAAATTTACTTTTTGAGTACTCTTTCTTTTTAATGATTATGACTCTGCCTCCTTTGGACTGTAAGCTCGTTTGAGCAGGGTCCTCCTCAACCTATCGTTCCTGTAAGTTTTCTTGTAATTGTTCTATTTATAGTTTAAATTCCCCCCTCTCATAATATTGTAAAGCACTATGGAATCTGTTGGCGCTATATAAATGGCATTAATAATATTACAGGAGTACTCTTCTTTTATATCTTTTGACCTGTAATTATATTATTTTATTTACATAGCACCAGCAAATTCCATAGCGCTGTACAATGGGTGGACTAACAGACACGTAATTGTAACCAGACAAATGGACGCTCAGAAACAAAGGAGTTGAGGGCACTGCTCAATGAGCTTACATGCTAGAGGGAGTGAGGTATAATGACACAAAGGGTATAACTAGTGGTAATTTAATAGGTTGCTAGAAAAGTAATAAATGAGAACTTGGGCTATTTTTGACAGTTGCAGGAGAGGAGTCATATGGGGGGAGATGAAAACCTGCTAACAGTTTAGATGATGTGATTTCAAAGATTTTAGGAGGAGTGGAGACTGGGTGAAGGTTTAAAGGACCACTCTAGGCACCCAGACCACTTCAGCTTAATGAAGTGGTCTGGGTGCCAGGTCCCTCTAGGACTAACCCTTTTTTTTTCTTATAAACATAGTAGTTTCAGAGAAACTGCTATGTTTACAATAGGGTTAATCCAGCCTCCAAATCCTCTAGTGGCTGTCTCACTGACAGCCGCTAGAGGCGCCTGTGTGATTCTCACTGTGAAAATCACAGTGAGAGCACGCAAGCGTCCATAGGAAAGCATTGTAAAAGCTTTCCTATGAAACCGGCTGAATGCGCGCGCAGCTCTTGCCACGCATGCGCATTCAGCCGAAAGGGAGGATCGGAGGCGGGGAGGAGGAGGAGGAGAGCTCCCCGCCCGGCGCTGAAATAAAGGTAAGTTTTAACCCTTTACTCTCCCCAGAGCCCGGCGGGAGGGGGTCCCTGAGGGAGGGGGCACCCTCAGGGCACTATAGTGCCAGGAAAACAAGTGTGTTTTCCTGGCACTATAGTGGTCCTTTAACGAAGGAAGGAAGGGAGTTCCACAAAAAAGGTGCAGCCCTGAAGAAGTCTTGGAGGCGAGCTTTAGATGTGGGAGTACGGATAGAGGATAGTCATAGGTCTTCGGCAGAGCGCATGGGCCTCGACTTGTGTATTAGGGAGCATAGGTAGGTTGGAGCAGCATTATGTAGGGTCTTGTAAGCAAGCACCAGAATCTTAAGTTGAGCCATATATCTAACTGGAAGCCAATGTAGGGACTGACAGAGGTGGGAGGTGCAGGCGGACAGGAAAATGAGCCTCGCTGCTGCATTCATTATAGATTGCAGCGGTGCAATCTGGGAACACGTAAGACCACTGAGAAGGGGATTGCAGTAGTCAAGGAGAGAAAGAACAATGGTATGGACCTGCACCTTAGCTGTGTCTGGTGTTACATAAGGGCGGATGCAAGCTATGTTTTTTTAGATGGAAGCGGCAGGATTTGATGATGGACATTAGGGGTGAAGGAGAAGTTGGAGTCAAAAAGAACACCTAGGCTGCGAGGTAGAGGTGATGGTGGTGCCGTTGACTTGGAGGGAGCCTGACACGGGAGTAGCAACACTTGAGGGAGGAAAGACCTGAAGTTCTGTTTTGGACAGATTGAGTTTAAGGAAGTGAGCAGCCATCCAGTTGGAAATCGCAGAGATGCAATCACAGACACGAGTCAAGATGGGCGGAGAGAGATCAGGAGAGGACAGGTAGATTTGCATGTCATCTACATATAAATGATGATGGAAGCCAAAGGAGCTGATGAGTTTACCAAGGGAAGCATTATAGATAGAGAACAGTAGGGGACCAAGGATAGAACCTTGGGGAGAATAGTAAGAGCCAGAGAAAGAAACGCTAAAAAAGCGTTGGGAGCGGTAGGAGGAGCACCAGGAGAGAGCAGTATCCCGTAGACTGAGATTACGGAGAATGAGAAGTTGATGATCAACAGTGTCAAAAACGGCAGATCAAGGAGAATTAGGATAGAGTAATGGCAGTGAGATTTAGCAGCAAGTAAATCGTTGGATACTTTGGTCACAGCTGTTTCAACAGATATAACCAAAATACAGGTGTGGAACTGCACTCATTCCCAGGTAATATGTATCCGGGTGCAACCAGGTCAGTCCCAGTATCAGGAACTAAACATTTGATAAGGAAAAAATAGAAGATGGTCCAGGCACTCAAAGGTACAAAATAGGTAAATTTATTGAACCCACTGCCACTCACTGTGAGTGTTAGTGGGTTCAATAAATTTTACCTATTTTGTACCTTGGAGTGCCTGGACCATCTTATATTTGTTGTCCTTGTCAGCTCTTTCAACAGAGTGACGAGCGCGGAATCCAGACTGAAGCGGGTCAAGCAGAGCAGTTGGATTCGAGGAAGTCTGTCTATCATGCATACGAAACTCTCTCAAGGATCTTGGAGGCAAATGGCAGTAGTGATTTATAGGGGGAGTTGGGGTCAAGGTTGGGCTTTTTCAGAATCGGCGTTATGGATGCATTCTTGAAGGGTGAGGGAAATGTTACAGTGGAAAGGGAGAGATTGAAAATTTTAGTGAGAGGGAGACAGGATGCGGATGAGATATGAGGGAATAGGGTCAAGGGAACACGTGGTGGGGTGGGAGGACCTGAGCAGAGCAGAAACCTCTTCCGTAGTAGTAGATGCGTTATGAGCATAGAACAGCGAAGGGAGATGGGGTTGGGTGATGTATTGGAAGGGGAGGGAGAGAGGTTAGAGATCTCTTTTTGTAGAAATCTTCTCAGAGAAGTGAGTTGCAAAGTTTGAGGCGGACAGGACGGTAGGAGGAGTTGGAGCAACAGGGTGAAGGAGTGCACTGAAAGTGTGAAATAGTCATTGTGCAAGATATCGGGTCAGCTTGATGTGCCAGGGTAATTGTAATTGGGAACGCTTGCTTCGTTTAAATGTAGGAGGTGCCATGATGTCTAGTTGAGAGGAGAGAGTGGAGTTGTAGAGGTTGCAGAGAGGTTTCTGTGATATTGGAGAGTTGAGGGTGCTGAAATTGGGGTATGCTGATGTCAAATGTTAGCAGATGGTGGTCAGACAAAGGAAATGGAACAGTGGAGAGATTAGAGGTGGTACAGAGATTGGTGAAGATGAGGTCAAGAGTGTTTCCTGCTGTATGAGTTGCTGAAGTAGACCACTGTGTGAGGCCGAAGGAGGAGGTTACAGAGAGCAAACTGGAGGCATCAGGGCAGTTGAGGTTGTTGATTGTGATGTTAAAGTCCCCAAGTATGAGGGACGCAGTGCTAGAGGAGAGAAAGTGGGGTAGCCAGGAAGAAAAGTGTTAAATGAATAGCCTAGGTGTAATTTGAATTACATTGAGGTATTGCTTTATATTTCCAGCATATATATCTGTATGATGTTGTGGCATAATTGAAGGGACATTCTTAAAGGAACACTTTAGTATTAGGAATACAACAGAAATCTGTCTAACCCTGCAATATAAACATTGAAGTTCAGAAACTGCAAGGTTAAAGGGACAGTGCACACAGACCATTTCAATGCGATTAAGTGGTCTGGATTCCTTTAGTGTTTTTCTAGTACTGGGAGTGCTATAACTTATTTTAGTAGACAAGAGGCAATGTCTTTCAACATTTTATGAAACTGGTTTCTAATGGCACAAAATTGCTGCAGATTGTTCTGCTCCAACAAATCAGCATAAATCTCCTCAAATAGTTTGAGTGGATATAGTGCTTGGTGTCTCTGGGCATTCTTGCAAACTGGATAACTTTTTATAGTATGTATCTTATCCTGGAAAAAAGAAATATGATTAAAATAAAATGTTCTTTTATAGAAGAATGTTGCAATAAGTTTTCCACAAACAGCATCCGATACTTTGTTGCAGTTATAGGAATTCCCCCAGACGGAAGAGGAAGATGGGTTTCTCTGCTTTGTAATTATGTCAAGTCTTGAAGGCAATTCCCATTTAGGAAGTGCTTTTAGAAAAAGGACATTCTACCTACTTTCCCAAGCTGAGCCAAACTAGTTTTAAAGCAATTCTAAAAATTAAAGGAACACTTTGGCAACCATAATAACTTAATTGAAACGAAGTTGTCATGGTGCTAGGCATTCCCTGGTGCTAACTTACCTTAAGCGATTAAAACATTCACGATCAGCAAAGATGATATCTTCATGATTCATGTAAAAGGTTGAAACCACCTTAGGGCAAAATGCTGGAACAGTGCTCAATATGGTTCTGCTCCTTGAAGAAACCAAAAGGCATTCTTACAAGAAAGAGCCTGAAGTCCCCACATTCTTTTTTTTTTTTTTTTTTAAGTAAGGGCAAACAGTAGCCAGCATTAGGAGATAATGTAGCAAGGAAATGTCCTCCAGGGGTCCAAAGGGAGGGCCGTATAAGGCCTGGAGTACTACAGTCAAATCTCAGGGGAGAGGAAGACTTCATAGAAGGACATAACTTTAAGATGGCTAGAAATTTATAAAAAAAAATTGCAAACCTCAGGGTCAAAGGCAAGTTTGTTATCTAGCAATATGAAGTGCCAAAACCTGGTCTCTTGGGGAATTAAGACTCAAACATGTGTCAAATCCATCCAGACGAAACTGGAGAATGTTTCCAACCTCAGGAGATTAAGGAGGAATGCAATGAAGGGCACACCAGTCAAAAGATTCCTCAAATACGATAATAAGCTGAAGAGGTAGATTTCTTCCTTGCTCTGAGCAAAGTGTCAATGGCTGAGTCAGAAAAGACTTAAAAGGGATTGCCTTTCAATCTCCATGCCTTACATTTCAAGAACTGGGGTGTTAAATGGAACACAGGGCCTTGATGAGGGAATTAAAGATTCAGTGGAGGTTCCTGGGATAGCTTTTGCAGGCGGGAACACCATTGGCATCTGTGCCGAAGTAGAATGACTTCTAGTATGACCACATGTTCCTGTTGAATCCTCTTTAATAGAGGGAATATGATGGGGCTTCTGAGGAAGGCCCCATTTCTGGACTATGTACTGGAATTCCCGAGAGGAGAGGGACCATTCTGTTGGATCTAATTCACTCTGCTCTGGAAATCCGCCAGTTTTATTTATTTTTTATTTTATGACTGCTATTTATAAAGTGCCAACAGATTCCGCAGCGCTGTACAATTAGTGGAGAAACGTACTATATACACAGACAAATACAAGCGGTAGAGAGTGCCCTGCCCGTAAGCTGATATCTAGCCATTGGAGCTCTTTTATACAAAATGCTTGGCTAGATGGCCTGTGAGCTTACAATCTAAAGGATACCGTGGGGATTTGAGACAAGAGGTAGCAGGGGAAGTTTGGAGGTGAGAGTTAACAGAGAAGCAGCTATTGGTAAGATGTTAGGAGAATGAAGAGGTAATTGGGTGAGAATCTCAAACAGCTGGAGGAGCATGCTATATATATTTACGGAGAGCCGGGGAGGGTGGGTGGGAAGTGGGGAGAAAAAATGCAGTCTTTCACTGAGTTGAGTGAGGCCTGAGAGTGGTAGGTGTTTCACTGCAGGATGGAAAATGCAGTCTTTCACTGAGTTGAGTGAGGCCTGGAGTTGATTTACTTTGCCCTCTGGAGCTACACAGATCTGAGATCTTCTAGATTCCTTGCTGCCCAAGACATGAGATGGGAAATAATCTTCATCAGATGCTTGCTTTTTGTTCCCCTTTGGTGATTGAGAAGGCAACTACCTCCCTTTGACACAATGCTGTTTTAGAGAGGGGAACTGGAGAAGGGCATGAAAAACAACTTGAAGCTCCACAACATTTTAGGACTGGTAAGTCCATCTCTGGCTCTATAAACCATGGAATCTGGCTCAGAGGAAATTTAAAATAGATATCTTCCAGCCACCAAGTTAGTTTGCTCTTGGCGTTTGAGGATATGAAGATCATTTGGTTCAGGTCGTTGTTTGAAAACTGTGATTTAAGGGATCCTCATTTGTGTCTGGACCCATCTTGTGGGTCCTATTGTTGAAGACAGACTCCCCTAAATTGCCTTGCTGGGAGCTACCAAAGAGAGAGATGAAGCTGAATCTTTGACTGGATCCTCTGTCTTGAGATACATAAGTGCTCTGGATGAGTCGAAATTGGCTCCCAGGTAAACCATCACCTTAGATGGGGGAATGCTGGATTTTCTTGAGGTTGATAATCCAACCGAACCTCTGAAGAATGTGAGCAACTAGTTGGTTCTTATCGTTAGACAGAACTAAAATGTCATCCAGGTAGTGATAAATGGAAATATCTTGCAACCGAATGTGGGCAATTAGGGTTACCAAAATCTTGGAATATATTTTGTGACCAAAGGAGAGAATGGGACTGGTAATGTTGATAGCCCACATCGAAATCTAGAATCACCTGGTGAGGAAGAACAATGGGAACATGAAAATAGGCATTGCAAATGTGTGTGTGGAAACGGGCCAATCTCCTGGAAAGATAACTTTAATAATAGAACTGACTGATTCCATCCTGTATCCTCTTGCAAACAATTCTTTGCTGAAGATATAGGATAGATCTCCACTCTCCTGATGCTTTTGGCGCCAAAAAAGGTCTTGAGTAATAGACCTTTTTCTCCGGTAGGAACAGGGCAAATTACTCCTACCAGGATTGAGGGTGTAAAGAGACGAAGAGCTCTTGTCTTTTCCAGGTCTTGAGGAATCTGTGTCAAAAATCTGGCTTCATGAAAAGTTAAAGTGGGATTACTTTTTTCCAAGTCTGCAAAATGCTTATTGGAAGCCTGTTCTTCTTCGGTCTTCTCTTTTTAAGATCAAGGGTGTCATGGACTACTTTAATGCTTCTATTTTTCAAACAATAATAATTTTGTTGTCCAGAAAGGTGGGAGAAGAATGTGGATCTTCATGCATAGAGATAGTCATCTTCTAAACCGGAGGCATCTTGTC
This sequence comes from Pelobates fuscus, assembly GCF_036172605.1. NCBI lineage: Eukaryota > Metazoa > Chordata > Amphibia > Anura > Pelobatidae > Pelobates > Pelobates fuscus. The sequence continues at coordinate 289,467,311 of NC_086320.1, read as the reverse complement.
TTCTGAGCTGTCGTACAGATTCCACTCAGGACTGTAGGATCTGCAACATTTTCTTGCTTTCTCTGTCTGATGTAAACCCTCGGAGACAGCTTGGCGGGTGTAAGAAAGGACATCAGGCTCAGGGTCTGAAGGAACAGCTGCTGCTTTTAGACAAGACACACACATCCTTTTTCCTGGCATTGCTTTCTTGTTCCATGCTTCACACAAGGGGGTTTTATATTTTTATTTTTTTTGTAGGAGGATGATCTATGAGGAGAGCTGAAAAAAGTCATCAGGATAAATGAACATATATATATATATATATATGTATATGTATTTTATTTTAAGTGTATAGCCAAAAATAAGTGACTTACTCAGTATCTCTTGATTGCAACCTATTTTTAGAAGAATGCCTTGTAAACAGTCCTAAAATTGGCAGCCCAAATATATAAACATAATATTCTCTAGCTCGCATATCCATAAAAGATGAATACTAAACCAAAAAAAGTATTCAATAAAAAAATACTATATCTATATTCAATTGACATAACCAGATGCAAAGTACTTAAAGGACCACTATAGGCACCCAGACCACTTCATCTTAATGAAGTGGTCTGGGTGCCAGGTCCGTCTAGGATTAACCATTTCTGCTGTAAACATAGCAGTTTCAGAGAAACTGCTATGTTTACTTTAGGGTTAATCCAGCCTCTAGGGGCTATCATTGACAGCCGCTAGAGGCGCTTCTCACTGTGATTTTCACAGTGAGAAGATGGCAGCGTCCATAGGAAAGCATGGAGAATGCTTTCCTATGAAACTGGCTGAATGCGCGCATTCAGCCGATGACGGGAAAGGAGGAGGAGAGTCCCCAGCGCCGAGGGAGCCCGGCGCTGGGAAAAGGGTAAGGGATTAACCCCTTCCTCCCCCTAGAGCCTGGCGGGAGGGGGACCTAGAGGGTAAGGGGTACCCAATGACCCTATATTGCCAGGAAAACGAGTGTTTTCCTGGCACTATAGTGGTCCTTTAACTTGAGCAGTAAATATAATTGACGGGGGAAAAAATAAAGGAATTTACCTGCAGCAAAAGCACAGATATAAATGGGCCTCATTCAGAGAATTGGCAAATGTCAGGAAGCTTCTTGATGCCAGAACAATGTGTTGCACGAATGGGTGCAGGAGCAACCAGGGCCTAGGAAACCGGAAGGAGAAAAACAGGAACACGCAACAGTGCATAAGTGACATCGGCATCTGTTCCACCGCTGGAATGCAATAAAAACAAGGAGAGAGGCATCAGGCCAGAATACAGGTAAAGGATACATAGGCTGACATTAGTATAGAGAACTGCTAGCCATAAAAAACAAGCCTATACTCAAACTGAATACTGAAATAGAAAGCACATCAGTAGAACAAGGGGAAATGTTCATCAGGAGATCCATCTAACACAAGATAACCAAAATGAATGTGAATTTTCTTTGTTTCTTAAGTTTTGTATTATGTATAACTGTTATCCACAGACAGCACTTTTGACGTGACTTTCTGGTTGTTAACGTGTTAATGCAGCTTTTGTTTTGTTTCTAGCAGTTTCTTTTATCCTTAAGTGCACTCAGAGAAAGGAAATTAACAGACTTGGTACCAAGCAGTATCTATGTATGTTAATTTGTTGTTTTAGCATATTTGAAGAATATTTGAATTAATTAGAACATCATTTTTATTTTATTTGCAATGTGCTGGCTTTTATATGCCTGTTTTTAGTCCATCTGCAAAAATTGTTTCTTCAGGACACTTGGCAAACCTCCTTGCTCTGTCATAAATTGTACTATCAACTCATAACGCTCAAAATGCATGTTCACTGTATGGCGGTTCTGTTCTATCCACAGCAATTAATAGTTCTAGTTTTTGAAAATGTTTTCTGTGTTATCGTTTTCTTGACAAATGTGCTTTCTGCTGCCAAACTGAATGTGTTATGTTAGATATGAAAATCGTTCAATGGCTGGTTACATGTCACGGTCTGTTTACTCTTTCTACCATCTGAGCAGATACACTCCTTGTGAATCTTTAGCTCTGGGAAATAGTGGAATCTTATTTATCTATTTTTAGCTTTCTTTGGTAAGTGTGTGTGTGTGTGTGTGTGTGTGTGTGTATATATACGGTATATATATATATATATATATATATATATATCTCTACCTGGCAAGCACTGTGTAAGTCAGTACTATGGCACATGTGCGAAAGTACAAAACAGGTCTATGGAATATCCCACAAGACCACAGAATTTGCATAGATGATCTTGAGCTCAATAAGATGTAATAAGCATGTATTGCGATATGCATAAAAGCAAATTATATTTTGTAAAATGGAAGCTCTGTCCATTGACACATTTTGCCTAACCTATTCTCCTACATTAGGCAAATTAGTACCTACTTTGTCTAATACATATCTTGTGATTGTGATGGAATTAAAAAAAAAAAACACAGCCAACTGTGTGTGTGTGTGTATACACACACACACACACACACACACATACATACATACATACATACATACATACATACATACATACATACATACATACATACATACATACATACATACATACATACCTGATTTTCCCCACATCTGTTGGGGCATGCAAAACTTGACGAAAACTCTACCTTTTGTCAAGTGTTATGTGCTTTACCATAAGACTTTACCATAAAACAAAATAGTCCCTAATAAGTGTTATAGTACACGATAGGCACACAGACCACTTCAGCTCACTGAAGTGGTCTGGGTGCCGTGTCCCTGTTGCAATGTAAAACATTGCTGTTCCACTGGAGGTGCTTCCTGCATCCAAACGGACCTTTGGTCCGATATCTGCAGCTGAAAGTCCTCATGCTCTGCTTGAGGACATCCAGCAGCAGATTTTTACCCATAGAAAAGCATTGATTCAATGATTTTCTATGGGGAGGTCTAATGCACGCGTAGCATTTGCAGTGCATGTGCATTAGCGCCCGCTCATCGCTGGATGTCGGAGGGAGTGGAGCGTCAACCCAGTGCCGTGGGACGTCCGCGCTGGGATAATGTAAGTAAATAAAGAGTTTTTAACCCTTTATTCACCGGGGAGTGGGGGCAGTGATTGTGCCCAGAATACAGCTTTGTATTCCTGGCACTACAGTATCCCTTTTAAAGGATTACTATAGTGTCCGGAAACAAACTCGTTTTCCTGACACTATATAACCCTTAGGTCCCCTGCTCCCGATGGGCTGAAGGGGTTAAAACCCTTTTAGCCACTTACCTTAATCCAGCGCCGGGCTCCCTCGGCGCTGGTGACCTCTCCTCCCACGCTGCCGTCAGCTCCCGAGTGGAGCGGAAAGCGCATGTGCGGCAAGAGCCGCATGCCCACAATTCAAACAGTCCATAGGAAAGCATTTCTCAATGCTTTCCTATGGACGTTCTGCACGCTGAATACGATTTTCACATCCAGCGTCGCAGAATCGCCTCTAGCGGCTGTCAGGAAGACAGCCACTAGAGACTGGATTAACCCTGCAATGTAAACATAGCAGTTTCTCTGAAACTACTATGTTTACATCTGAAGGGTTAAAACCTGGAGGACCTGGCACCCAGACCACTTCATTGAGCTGCAGTGGTCTGGGTGACTATAGTGTCCCTTTAAGATATCTTTTGTCAAAGTTGGGATTTCAGTGAAATTCCAATGTAGTTAATATGTGTTTCATAAAGATTATATCTTTATTAAATGCTCATAAATAATGTTTGTGACAGAGCCACTTTAAGCAATAATTATATATTTTCACAGCCTTACTTAATAACATGGTGTTTTTAAATTTTAGAATATTTGTTTAATTCTCAGTAGTAGTTGTAACACAATGTGAATGTGTGTAAAAAAAAAAAAAAAATTAAGAATGTTTTGAGGATTATAGCTCAGTTTGCTTTCACTTTCACTTTCTTTGCTATTCTAAACTGCTTTGGTGATCAGATGTCCAGAATAAACCCACTTTGGCTGGTAACTTTATATTTTAATTTAGGCATACTACAAATAATTGTATCATCTCCCCCATATTTGTGTTCTGACATTTACCAGATTGCTTTATTTTCAAGTATATAAGGTGATGTAAAACTTGTTGAAAGTAGCAAATTGTTTATTTAGACACCATCGAGTTTCGGTTTGAAAGCATTCTTCAATTAGCTGTCTATGTAAAAGTGCTTCAGCAGTACATCTGATGGAAAGTGGTTTTATAGCTAGATGAAGAAAACGTTTGCATTGCTTTGGTTTGTATATGCCTTTTTGGCGGTCTTTAGGCCTATTGAAGATAGTTGTAGGCCACAGACACAATGCAGTATATGCTTGCTGTTGGCTTTGCCCATTAAAGCATGTGGTTTCATACTTGACATTCAGATCCAGGTAGAAAAGATCAGTTGTGGTGCTTGAACTAACTCCGTTCTGAAATCCTTTAAATGTGTAAGAAAGGGCAGGCTACTTTACTCTCACCTGAACTTTGGTCAACACACCCCCTATAGCTTATTCTTGAAGGATACAAGTTTTTCTTTGAAGGATACAAAGTTACATTTGTTTTATTTCAAAGTTGACAATGACCTTTAAAGGTGATAACTTCTAAAGTAAACACAATACTGATTCATTGTGTGTGTGTCTGCCAGGGAGGTGTGGCTTAGGCTGGATAAATTGGAAACAAAAGTGATTTAACACCTAAATGGCAGATAACTGAGTTCCTTGTCTAAATATGATAGAAAAGCTGATCTGGAACAGAATTTTGCAGCAATCTGTGTATGTATTTTTTTTGTATGTATTTTTTTTTTTTTTAATTTTTTTTTTGTCAATTAGTTGATGCCCCTATGCCTTATTTTGACGTACGTGTAAATGGGGATCTATACGGAAGGTTTTTGTTTCTTTTCTTTCTTTCTTTTTTTTTTTTTTTTGTTTTTTGTTTTTGGTATATTTCTCTTTCTCACTCAGACCCTGTTTGATCAGAACAATGCATCAAAAAAAGAAGCTGAAAGCAATAATAAGACTGACTCCCCCAAAAAGATGTCTGTTGAAAGAGTTTACCAGAAAAAGACTCAGCTGGAACATATTCTTCTTCGACCTGACACCTACATTGGATCTGTGGAGCCTGTAACACAGGTAAAGAAAAAAATTAATTCTGTTATACCCATCAGACATCTTTGCAGTGGTTTTGAAAACAAAATATTTCCTGATGCTTCGTCAGTCACAGGAAATCTGTTAATGTATACTTATATTTGAATTGTTTCCAGTGTTGTTTTGGGCTTTAACGCACATGCAACATTAACATTTCCTTTCTGTTTTCTATTTATATATTAAGATATTTATTACATCGCGTATGTAGAGAAGGGAATTAAAATCTTTAGACAAAAATTTTCCAACTGTAAATATTCTTGACAGTTGCCTGAGACTAACCTTAATAATCAATACAATTATTCAACAAAGAATGACAATTTGCATTCAGATCGTACAGCCAGCAAGAAGAGCCCACGAGAGAGAAAATGTACCAATCAGTACCTTGAAAGCTATGAAGGAAGAACCAATTGGCATAATTAGAACAAATTTTATTTTTTTTTTAAATTTTTATAATTTGAGTTGAAGATTGTCAGATTTAAAAATGTGGTACATACATTCATTAGGCATTCCGTAAATTAGGATGATGATGGTTAAAGGAACACTATAGTGTCAGGAATACAAACGTGTAATCCTGACACTATATAGTGCTGAAGTGGCTGTTTAAATTACCCGCCCCCCCTCTCTGTGCAGTAAAAAAAAATGATCTTAGCCAATCCAATGCGTTCCCATAAGAAAGCTTTGGGAGGCTGTTGCACATGTGTAGAAAAACCCTGCACCACACTAATCAGTATCTCCTCACAGAGATATATTGAATCAATGCATATCTATGGGGAGTATTCAGCGTCTCCATGCAGAGTGTGGAGACGGGTGAACACAATGTGCAGCACTGATCTAGGAAACACCTCTAGTGGCAGTGGGAGGGACTCTCTGAATAGGCAGTGTTTACAGTGCTAACGCTGCAGGGACATGTTATAGACACCAGAACCACTGCATTAAGTTGTAGTTGTTCTGGTGACTATAGTGTTCCTTTAACCCCTTAAGGACACGTGACATGTGACATGTCATGATTCCCTTTTATTCCAGAAGTTTGGTCCTTAAGGGGTTAAGAGCAATTTTGATGTACAATAGGATACTGCAGGTAACCTTTTATTTCCAATTTAAAAATAAATAAATAAAACAAACACCAACCACTCCTGCCTCTTTGGCTCCTCCCACCCTACCCCATCTATCCACCGAGGGGAGATATCCTCGTGTTTAATCTCTTTGGCAATTACATTGCCATCCCTTCTGGTTTAACCTTTGTGTGTGTGTGGGAGGGGGGTAACTCTGTTCCTTGTCTAAGGACCTGATCAAAGTATGTGTCTTCCATTTAGACAATGTGGGTATTCGATGAAGATATTGGAATGAATTGTCGAGATGTTACCTATGTGCCAGGATTATACAAGATATTTGATGAAATTCTTGGTGAGTGATTCATTTTTGTTTAAATTAAATTATTTAAAGTTGCTGAAATTGCTTTTTTTTTTTGCACCTATAGATCCCATTTTAATGTCAATATATTCAGATAGGTTGGTATATCAACTTGTTTTAAAATGTACACACTGTATTTCCCCTATGTGCAGTTTCTGATTGTAGAACCCCATTCGTGAGTGTTTTAACTATGAAGCATGTCTCTTGGCAATATTTAGCACAAATATAGTAATTGCATCTTGGAACACTCGCGTCTCATAAATCACACCTTGAAGTACCTGACTAAACTCAGCAACTGCTAAGAACAAATAATTTATATATCACTACTATGCAGTGCAAGGTCCTTCCATTCACATTTTATTACTTTTCTTCATTGCTGCTGCCCATTATTTCTTACGTTTAGTTTCAACTCTTTAAAACATGGTTATTTTTATTGCTTTTATAGTAAATGCCGCTGACAACAAACAGAGGGATAAAAACATGAGCTGTATAAAAATTTCTATTGATGTGTAAGTATTTATCAGTTACTTTTTCTCTTCTGATTTGCATTGTACCTCTTATCCAGAACTCCTAAAATATATGGCTTAGATGGTTTTCCTAGGGTATATTATGAGATTATCTACTAAAGAGTTCACCAGCAGAATGAGATTCACTGCTATACAGCCTATTAACTTTAGTTTTTACCTCTATTTTAATGTCTAACACTTTTTATCTGTATGTTTATCAGTCTTTATCTGATAAAGAGATTGAATTGTATCCTCTGTAAGAGAATCAGGAAATATTCCTGCGCTGGAACATCTATATAGATGCTTGAATCTCTGAAGACCCATCTTCTCCACGTTACCAACATCCCTAGTCCTCAGACTTCAGGAGAACTAGATGTTTCTCAGCAAAGGGAACATCGAACAGGGAGATGATTGATGCACAGTTTTGATCTCCTTGGATTTTACTTCAATGCCATTGGTATTGGCGATCTAACTATTGCATTTATATATAAAGGTTTAGTTTGACCACTGACCCTTAGTGTACTTGTGCTTACAAAAACCATTGAGTTCGCAAACTGAGTTTTACAGTGGGTGTATTTTAGATGTGAAGGAAATGTACTCTTTTTTTTTTTTTTTTTTTTAATGGTTTTTATTAGAATATATATAAAGCTATTTCAATATTTTCTACTTTTGAGTTTGTCAACTTACATGAGCTGTAATCTTTAATGTTTTTCTTTTCTTGTGATATGATATATCCTTTCTCTGTTCCATGTTCTCTCATTCCTGCTATCTTCTAATCTTGTGTTTCACTAATTTTTTTTTATTTTTTTTGGTTATCTTTTTTTAGTCGGGGGAAAATATCTATCTTGCCAGTTTCATGGAAGGGGCCAACAGAATTAGTATAAACTGATAACGGGGAAAATAAACACATCTGTTAATTATGAATGCCATAGCAAATGTGGTTACTAATAGTTTTAGACATTATGGTTGAGGAATGATGTATAGTTGTTTTCATGAAAATAAAAAATGTATACAATCCCTCTTTCTTGGTTAGTGACTCAAATATCATCAGCATATGGAATAATGGGAAAGGTATTCCAGTGGTAGAGCACAAAGTGGAGAAGGTTTATGTCCCTGCACTAATTTTTGGACAGCTGTTAACATCAAGCAACTATGATGATGAAGAGAAGAAAGTTACAGGTTATGAAAACGTTTGACCTATTTCTGTTTTATGTAAACTAGATAATGCTTAAATGAACACTCCAAGTACCTTAACCAATACAGCATGTTGTAGTGGTTATGGTTTTCTGAGTGTTCCCTTTAAATATGTAGTATTTGTATGCGAATGTCTCGAGTGTTTGATTTTTCAGTTTCTATCTCATGGTTGCCATAGGAGTAAAATGGTACTTGGTGCCCAGCATCTTTCTCCCTATGTCCTCTGACAAGCTTCCTTTGCTTACACATATGCTGATGTAATTGTTGCTATCTGCCCCTGTACACCCCACAGCTCTTTGAAGTGAGCAGGGAATGTAGATCTACTGCTGGTCACTGGTGTTCGTAAGGGAGCTGTTTCTACATGAAGTTGATGGCAAAAATGGCCTTCCCTCTAGCTCATGCTATAGTCTCGCGACATGTCGATGTGTTGGCTTAATATAGTTTAGGGTTGCATGGGGAGTAGGGAAAGCACATTCTGCAGATTCTACTTAAAAGCCTGCTACCACCAGGGGCCTACTGCAAAGGTGAACAGCAGAAGAGAGGGAGTATAATAAGGTCTGTGTGTCTATGTAAGCATGTATAGAGGAGTAACCGGTATGTTAACGGGACTCTATATTCAACCAGACCACTCCATCTCAGTGAAGTGGTCTAGGTGCAGTTTTTAGTTTTTTGTTGCTTTTTTAGAAACTGCAATATTGACATTGCAGGGTCTATTCCACCTCTTTTGGCTGTCCGTATGGAAGTGTATTTAATCAGGCATGCGTGTGTTTGTTCGTAATGAAAATGTTGTCTGCTCTAAGGAAATTTGTCATGACCTATGTTTCTCATTTTTACTGTGAGCTTAATGTGTACAAATGTATGTGTTCTGTTTCAGGGATTTCTCTGGCTAATTTAAAGCGGCTTTTATAGCTTTCTTCCTTATGCCTCGGCTCTCTTGAAACGGATTATAATTGATACCCACGTTTGCTGCTCTTTGCTACCAGTGCTAAATAACAGTGATGCTTGATTTGTTTGTTTCATAGGAGGGTGGTGGAGGGGCTGTTTAGTTTTATGGGTTAAATACTGAATGCAGTAATTGTCTTTTCAGGTGGAAGAAATGGATACGGTGCTAAACTTTGCAATATATTCAGTACAAAATTTACAGTTGAAACCGCATGCAAGGAATACAAACACAGCTTTAAACAGGTACTTCTTTAATTGCTAAATCTAACTACTTTTAATCATTCTGTTATCCTAACAAACTTATTTTTATTCAAATTTTACCTTCACATATCATAGATATGCTTTTTATAGTGCAATGTTTTGGCAGTTTAAAAAAAAATAAAATAAAAAAAAAATGGTACAAAATTATTTGTGTAAAACTCCTATCCCATCCATGTCACATGCTTGTCAAGTATGTTCAGAACATACAGTACTCTTGTCCTTTTTCACCCTCTAATAGTCTTCACTTTCTATGCTGTAAGACTTTAAATATTTAGTATTTTTATTATTTCCCTCTGGATCTGCTTCCAGGTGGTAAACAGTGTGTATCCCACTTATAATGCCTCATAAGCAACATCTACAAATCCTCTAAAATAAACTGTTTCCAATTCATCCTAGACACAAGATCGCAACATTTATAATGACTAGTTCCAAACACCAACAATCCGCATGTGCTGATTTATAAAGAAGTTGATACTAGGTGCTTAAGCACAAAACCGTGAACTGACAATCAAATTGATAAGTTTACTCCAAAGAAAACTGATTTAAAAAATTAAAAAAAAAAAAAAAATTCCCCCAAAGTCTCTACTCTGCCTTAATTTAGCATTTGAATGTGAGTTCACCATCATTCACTCTTTATTGTTTAAATATGCAATTATTTACACTTACCTATGCAAAAATTAAAATTAAAACAAAAAATGTTCTGTTCAGTTATACTCTTTCACATTTCCTCCCTCCTCCAGCTGGTGGAGAAGGCCTTGATTTTATTATTTTTTTTTATTTTTTTTTATATAGAAACTTTAGTTGTTGTACATATTGTCTATTTGTTTCTAATTATGAGTACTTTGCAGAACTATACTGTAGTAAGTAATCTTGTTGGTAATTTACATTTGAAATATATTAATGAAATGTCATATTTCTATATGTTTCTGTGCCTTATAAAGACGTGGACAAATAATATGCTAAAAACCACTGAACCCAAGATCAAACACTTCGATGGGGATGACTACACATGCATCACATTCCAGCCAGACCTATCCAAGTTTAAAATGGAAAAACTGGACAAGGACACTGTGGCACACTTGACAAGGCGAGCATACGACATTGCAGGGTCGTGCAAAGGCGTTAAAGTCCTGTTAAATGGGAAGAAACTTCCTGTAAGTCTTCTATTATTATAAAAAGGGAGAAAAAAAATTTAAATTGCATGTCTGGAGTCCAGAACTCATAATTCTTTCTTTCTTATTTTAGGTGAATGGATTCCGCAGTTACGTAGACCTTTACGTAAAAGATAAGCTGGATGAAACTGGTGTTGCACTGAAAGTAATTCACGAGGTTGTGAATGACCGGTGGGATGTCTGCTTAACATTAAGTGAAAAGGGGTTCCAACAGATCAGTTTTGTAAATAGCATTGCTACCACAAAGGTAGGTTGAATATTGACTAATATCATGAGGTCCTTGCTAGATTTGTTACTTCTATCACATCTTCTCTCAGACATTCTTAGATTTTTCACTACAAAATAGACCTTGATATACCCTTCGGAGTGGCATACATCTGTACATAGCCTTCTATTAAAGGAACACTATAGTCACCTAAATTACTTTAGCTAAATAAAGCAGTTTTAGTGTATAGATCATTCCCCTGCAATTTCACTGCTCAAGTCACTGTCATTTAGGAGTTAAATCACTTTGTTTCAGTTTATGCAGCCCTAGCCACACCTCCCCTGGCTATGATTGACAGAGCCTGCATGAAAAAAAAACTGGTTTCACTTACCTTAAATAATTGTATCTAAATCTCTAAATTGAACTTTAATCACATACAGGAGGCTCTTGCAGGGTCTAGCAAGCTATTAACATATCAGGGGATAAGAAAATCTTAATTAAACAGAACTTGCAATAAAGAAAGCCTAAATAGGCCTCTCTTTACAGGAAGTATTTATGGAAGGCTGTGCAAGTCACATGCAAGGAGGTGTGACTAGGGTTCATAAACAAGGGATTTAACTCCTAAATGGCAGAGGATTGAGCAGTGAGGCTGCAGGGGCATGTTCTAAACACCAAAGCTGCTTCATTAAGCTAAAGTTGTTCAGGTGACTATAGTGTCCCTTTAACTCCTTAAGGACCAAACTTCTGGAATAAAAGGGAATCATGACATGTCACACATGTCATGTGTCCTTAAGGGGTTAAACAAAAAAAAGTGATTGGCTACTGATTTAAATGGGAGGTTTTACAAGCCATAAAGTTTCCCAAGCTTTCCTGCACTTTTAAAATTATACTTAAGATAAAGTAGCTCTTACTTTTGACTTAAACTATATATATATATATATATATATATATATATATATATTCGGGCAGGAGAAAACCAATTGTTTTAGCATACTTTACAATGGCTTATTTCAATGTTTTGGGTAGGGGTAAAGATAGAGGTAACCAGTGACACATTACTATGCATATGAGAGTGCTCTCTTCCTAACTTATCTTCTCAATTGGTACTAATGGGCAAATAGCCTTGAGAAATACATTTTCTTTGGTTTAATGTGTTTAAAACCTCTAAAAGACATGCCTGCTACAAAATAATTGACATGGTTTCACTTGATTGAAACAAACGTGAGCTATATCTAAACAAATAAATTGAATAACTTGGCTGTTTCTTTGCTTTTGGCTGTAGCCATGTTAAACTGCAAATAAGGTTTTGACTTGCCATGCACAGCTTTTGTGAAGGTAGGGCTACTTCAAACTATGTGCGTTAAAGGACCACTATAGTACCAGGAAAACAAACTCGTTTTCCTGGCACTATAGGGTCTTTGGGTGTCCCCTCCTGCCGTGCTGAAGGGAGAGGAAGGGGTTAAATCACTAACCTTTCTCCAGCGTCGGGCTCCCTCGGCGCTGGGGACTCTCCTCCTCCTTCCGACGTCATCGGCTGAATGCGCATGAGCGGCAAGAGCCTCACGCGCATTCAGTCCATAGGAAAGCATTCTCAATGCTTTCCTATGGACGCTGGCGTCTCTCACTGTGAAAATCACAGTGAGAAGCGCTGAAGCGCCTCTAGCAGCTGTCAGTGAGACAGCCACTAGAGGTTGGATTAACCCTAGTGTAAACTGGGTGTCTATAGTGGTCCTTTAAATATGAGTATTTTCTTACTTGCTTTTAATGCCATTTACTTCATCTTAGAGGGAGAAGACACATGGCAAATTAAAGTTTTATTCATATTTTCAAACACCTACATGCCATAAAAGGCAGAATTCTTTTTACCAATAAAAGTAAATAGCCGTGCGTATCTTCTAAATGCTACATAACAGTCTATACTCTTGTATGTTCACATTGTCTAAATATGCAGCTGTGGCATTATTGTCATTCGATTGTTACACAAGCACAACAAAAAAAAGAATAAAAAAAGTAAATAGCCAAGTTCCATAACGTTTGTTTATCGTGAGATACCTTCCAATGTGAACAGATAAAAGTGCTCACCCACCTGTATGTTCAATGTGGAAAAGCTTCCACCTTTGTTCCTGCCGGGAAAATAAATTTGAGAATAGGAAGAAAATTGAAGATTATACTAGCTTTAGTGTACTAATAATCTTAATTTAAGTAATGACCGGAGGTGAGTATTTTGCATAATCTCTCTTTACTAGCTCCACAGCAAGGGGCAAGGCCCCTACTATATTTATACTACACTGTGCTGCTGAATGGAGACATGCTGTTACAGCCTCTGTAACTGCTAGACAGGATTTCCAGGACATACTGCTTAAAGGAATATCTCCCATAAACTTAAATTAACCATTTGAGCACAGATTAGTGTCTGTGTCAGGGCCATGGCCATAACTTAAGGGTTCATACCCTGTGCACCTGGGTTGAGCCCCCTACTATAAGTGTGCTGCTGATTGGAGGCATGCTGTTGCAGCCTCTGTTTACTGGGTGAGCCCTAGTCTATATTATTTTTCCACTGTTAACATTACAACCCTGCAGGGGTTTGTGTGAGCATTGCCTGCTACTATGGTAGTCTGGACTGTTTGCCCTGCATCCTGAAATTGCCTACTAATTTGTGCCTTCTAAAGGGGTATCCCATATCATGATAAATCTACCTGTCTACTTTTTTGGATGAGCCCCAATTCTGTATCACACAATTTGCCACTATGGAAGATTCCCTGGCTAACCCTGTGGAATTTCAGGTCATGATACACACAACGGTGGCTGCCTTTGTGGAGAAAGCACTCTCAAATCTAGTTACCCTTCACCGGTATCGGTATCCACATTCGTGTACAGCTTTTTCTGGGTGATCCCCAAGTAGCTGAGGTTGACTGTGCCTCGCACGCTGCTGACCAAGAAGACACGGAAGCGATCCTGGATCTGGTAAAGAGAGATTATGCAAAATATGAAGCCTCCTGTCATGTTGTAAAATTCTGCTTCTCTTAGGCCAGTCTGGAACTTATTTATACATTTGCTATCAATTCAATTAATGTAATATTATTTGTTTATTTTTTGCTGATTATAGTAAACAGTGTCACATTTAAAAAAAAATATTTGAGAGGGATCTTGTGTACGTCCATGCTCTCCTCTCATTAGACTTCCCTGGTGTCTGTTGGTTCTGAATCATGGATGTTGACTGTTTTATTTGAGCAGAGCATTACATCCTAGGAACTCATCTCCTGAGTCATGTTGAATACTGGGATTGTAACGATTGGTAACATTTAGTAGTAAACATTTGCTTGACTATAGCCGTGTATAAATGAAACTATGAGCACATGTTTTGTATGATGGATGCCACTTGTGATAATTGTATAAGTGAACTAAAATGCATCATTTGCAATGTTTTCATTAGCTTACAAACATCTTTAGAAGTCTAAGATCTGTAGTGCTATTCTGCTTTTTGTGTGCAGTTAACCTAATTAAAACTATATTGGTATTGGTTTGATACATGTTTAATAATATGAGACTGGAATTACCGTATGTCACAAAGCTGATTCTGAAATGTATGTGAACAACCAGTATTTTTCTTTATCGTAGGGTGGTAGACATGTCGATTATGTAGTAGACCAAATTGTCACTAAACTCATTGAAGTTGTAAAAAAGAAAAACAAAGCTGGAGTTTCTGTGAAGCCTTTCCAGGTAATATTAATCTAATTTCTTGCCCCCCCCCCCCCCCCCCCCTATTTTTAACCATCTTTTGTCAGAAACTAATAGCTTCAAATTTGCTCACATTTAACTTTTTCTCTCCATTCTTTACAGGTGAAAAACCATGTGTGGGTTTTTGTAAATTGCTTGATTGAAAACCCCACGTTTGATTCCCAGACAAAAGAAAATATGACTCTTCAGATGAAGAGTTTTGGGTCCAAATGCCCTTTGTCGGAAAAATTTGCTAAAGCGGTCAGTTCATAATTTGTGTGTTTAAAAAGCATATTCTTGTTTTTTGCCTGATACATTTATATATAGTAAATTCAGTGATTCATCTTTTACAATAACTGCAACAATGCATACTGTTCAATTTGTGAACCAGAGCTTCTTTGCAGTGATATAGAAAATTGTATTCTATTCCTTTCTAGCAGCTACCACACTCCATATTCAAGTAAAATCAAACCATTTGAAGTGCAACATTTTTTATCAATGAGTGAACACAAATATAAACTTTTCTAACGCCTCAAATTATTTATGCAATGCTTGCTTTTTTTTTTTTTTAAATCTTGTGTGGAAAAATAATATATACATTGGGTATTATTTAGCATATTATAATATTTTTGTTCCCTGATGTGTAAATTAGGAAAAAAAAAAGCAATTCTACTTCTTTGCTTTTAATGTTCCATTTTGTTGAGAAAACAAGCTGGCATAATGAGATTGTTCCTCTCTTTAATGACAGGTCATTAAATGAATGGAAATTCCAATGGTCAAAAATCCAAAATACTAATTGATATTGTAGTAATAGTTATCTGACGGAACTGATAATCTGTGAATTAATCTCAATGTATCTACATATATCTGTTTGTCAGCCCATTTCCCTGTCAATCTCTCTATACGTTTTATACAGATGTAATGATCTGATTTACTTGTGGGATGTTACTTTATCTATTGCATATTTTATAAAACATTTTTGATTGGTATATCAACATTGCTTTTACTAATTTTGATTTGAAAGTATTTATTTTAATAATCTTTTTATTGTAAATTCTGTTTAGGCATCAAACTGTGGCATAGTGGAGAGTATTCTAAACTGGGTTAAATTCAAGGCTCAGACTCAACTTAATAAGAAATGTTCATCCGTGAAATATAGTAAAATTAAAGGCATTCCCAAACTGGATGATGCAAACGATGCTGGTAAGAACTGCATGCAGATACACAAGATTCTCTTCTAGAACAGGTTCTAGGTTCAGCTACTGTTTCTGGGATTCAAACCAGCTTAATGGTTAACTAGTTTTCTCATTAAACATTCCAAGAACCATAATCACTATTGCCCGCTTTAGAGATTATGGTGCTAGGGGTTCTCTGGCACCCTTCCAGGATAAGTAGTCAAACCATTTGAGTTTAACATATTATCAGGGGTCTACAGGATGCCCACTGCCACATTTCTCTCCATCCAGAAGCTCTCCATCAGAGAAGGAGTCGGTTGGCTCACCCCAGGTAGGTTTTTAAATCCTTCTCCTACCTCTTTACTACTTACCATGGAAGGGTGCCAGAGGACTGCTGGCACATCCACTACAATAGGCTGTTACTGAACACGCGTAAGGGTATCCAGTTGGTAGATCAAAATTAGTTTGGTTTGTTGAATTGTTATTGTTCTAGTCAGTAGACATCTTGATTTATTTTCATTCATTGCATGCTGGAAGTATTTTCTGCTGATTTCTCATTAATCTGATTCCCTCTAAACTGTAATTTTAAACAAGCATTTCTTACTCTGTGAATTGTTCACTGCATGACAAATTGCTTCCACCACCATTGTGTTGTACAGCTGTGATGAAAATATCAAGCCATTAA
Source organism: Pelobates fuscus (assembly GCF_036172605.1). Classification (NCBI taxonomy): domain Eukaryota; kingdom Metazoa; phylum Chordata; class Amphibia; order Anura; family Pelobatidae; genus Pelobates; species Pelobates fuscus. Next base: position 289,450,917 of record NC_086320.1, on the reverse strand, counting down.
CAATGTGTTTTATGCTCTAAAATTATTTAGGTGGCAAACATTCCCTGGACTGCACATTGATTTTGACAGAGGGAGACTCTGCCAAGACTTTGGCTGTATCTGGTTTAAGTGTAATCGGAAGAGACCGTTATGGTGTCTTTCCTCTCAGGGGGAAAATTCTCAACGTCAGAGAAGCTTCTCATAAACAGGTAATGTGGTTGACTGGATTCATATTGATAGTTTACATGGACATATTTTCTTTCGCTAATTTGCTTTAAATAACTCTCTCCTGATCACACTTTATTTTACTTGATTTTTTCCTTTATTTCTTAACATACATTTGCTAATTTTCAAAGGCACGTATGTTGTCCTTCATCTGGTGTGGATGTATAGATCTATCTGTATTTTATCCCTTCATCCACAGATTATGGAAAATGCTGAGATCAACAATATTATTAAAATTGTTGGATTGCAATACAAAAAAAGCTATGATGACCAGGAATCCCTTAAAACATTGCGCTATGGAAAAATTATGATCATGACCGATCAGGTAATTTTGGAATTTCTAAATGTGGGTTGGGGAACTTTGTTCCAACCCCATGACCTTTTTAACTATTCCACCACCCCTAGGGGGAAAAAAACACATTACATAAAGGTAAAATCTTTATGAAATGCTATAAAGACTGTGTAGCAATTTCAGTCAAAAGCTATTCTAAGACAAAGTAGGGACTTCTTTGTCTTATGATTGACAAAAGGGGGTGCTTCGGCGATCAAGCTTAGTCAAGCACTAAAATGTCACTAGGCTCTGTCTATGAAGTGTCTTGCGGGATTGTCCATAGACATTAGTGTTGTACTCGTACACATACAGCGCTGGCATTGGTTTCTGCCAGAGCACTGCGCTGGAATGATTTTTCCTTGCCATGTTTTGGCAACTTACATGGCTTTTGCTAAACACCTGTCATACATCTGGTCTCCTCCAGCAAGATTGGCTGAGCGCTATAAGCGAATAATTGTGTCCATGCATATGCCCTTCTTTACTTTAATGATTCTGTTGGAGAGGACCGTATGTGGTGCAGGCGCCAGGTGGAATCCAGGTTAGTTATCGGTTCATGCTAAAATGGTTTAAGGTCTTACCATGGGGCAGTGCCAGTTGACTCCTGGCTCATTAACTACTACAGTGAACTGTAATTTTTGCAGTCCCTTTTCCCCTTTTAAACCATCCCTATAGCAAAGCTTATACAGACTTAAAAAGTAAATGTTTTGAGTGGTCATGTGCACTGCCCCCTCTCCCTTATGGTTAGAGATTTATGCGAAACCCACTACAATAGAGTACCATTTTTAAAAGTTATCACTTTCAACATAACTAGAGTGCTGAAAATTGCAATTGATTGGGTATGCCGTTCTTGCAAATTCATCATTCTAAAAATATTACAATGTGTTGAACTTGTTTGTTTTGGCAAATTTCTGATCACTTTTTTAATTTCATTTTTTACAAACATTTAGGATCAAGATGGATCTCATATAAAAGGTTTATTAATTAACTTTTTTCATCACAACTGGCCATCCCTTTTGAAACACAGCTTCCTTGAGGAATTCATTACCCCTATTGTCAAGGTACAGTAAAACATGCAAATCCTCTGCTTTAACATAGTGGAGCACATAGATTTTTAGATATATTTCTTGTTCTTCTTTTAAGGCAACAAAAAATAAGCAAGAGATGTCATTCTACAGTATTCCAGAGTTTGATGAATGGAAAAAACAAGTGGAAACCCAAAAAGTTTGGAAGATAAAGTACTACAAAGGTTTGCATTTGGAGGAATAGTGTCCACTTAAAAAGACAAAACAAAAACAACCCCACATTTCTTGAAAGCAGATTGGTATTGAAATGTTAACCTGGATAGGCTCAGAATGTTGGCTCATTACTTTAATAGCCGCACATTTTGCAGCTACCTTTGTAATGATACTTGCATATTTTGTAGGCCAGATAAGCATCTCGAGGAATTTCCAGGTTTGCTGCTGTTTAGATGCATGTACAGAGGCAAGTTTAGACATGTACATTTGTGACTGATTATACTATCTAAATACATCTTGGTTGAATGCAGTGTTATATCTTATAAGAAGTACTAGCTCTAATTTTTAAAGAATGCACTTGGACTCATTTAAGTAAACCTGTTTTGATATTTGTATTTATTATTCCTCCCCCAAACTTTTCTTTATTTCACGAAAAGTGCAGATTTAATAGAAATTTAAATTTTTTTTTTGTAAATTACCATTGCTACACCTCCCTGACTGGTAATTAGACAGCAGGTCCTGTTACTTCCTGATTTATTGCACAGATCCACCTGCCTTGCAAAGATTTCTTAGAGCAACATTGGGAGGTCTGTGATTGGACAGCCACAGAGAGTCGGGGTGGGGTTAGAAGGGGAGGCCTTTCAAAAAGAGAAGAGATTGTCAGCTTTTTCAAATTGTATTTGGATATACTCCCAATGAAAAAAATGCATAATTAATTGCATGCATGTTTTCATTAGTGTATATCTACTAAACAGTGATGTTCACTTTTTTTTATTTGGGCAGGATAGTGTTTTGTTTCTTCAACTAATTTTTCTAAAATATTCATCCATTATGTAGGAAAAAATAAATATAAAATTTTTATTTTGTCAGGTTTGGGTACGAGCACTGCCAAGGAAGCAAAAGAATACTTTGCCGATATGGACAGACATAGAGTTATATTTAGATATTCTGGCCCTGAGGATGATGCAGCCATTACTTTGGTAAGAAACACCTATTTCTCTTGCATCTTGTTTTCATGGCAGGTGCTTCTGTGATTATATTTATTTCTGTTATATAAAGTGTTATTTTTTTTTGTTTTTATGAGGCTTTATTTTCTGATCATGTTCTCTAACCTGGACTCCCACACAGGCTTTTAGCAAAAAGAAAATTGATGACCGAAAAGAATGGCTCACAAACTTTATGGAGGACAGACGACAACGGAGGTTGCATGGATTGCCTGAGGTAAAACGAGTCATTAACTCCAGGGGGAGATTGGAAAATGTCATTTAATGTTCTCTCACTGGGCTTATCTTGTTTTCCCACAGCAATTCTTGTACGGCACTGCTACCAAGCACTTGACGTACAACGACTTCATTAATAAAGAGCTGATTCTGTTTTCTAACTCTGACAATGAGCGATCCATTCCGTCTCTGGTTGATGGTGAGTAGAAATTATTCTCTGTGGTTTCTATGTTCCTGTGAAAATGACTGGGAGGAGGGCATGCTAATCTTGTGTTATAAGATTTATTTACAACTCGTTGAAATAAAAAAAAAAAAAAAAAATCAATTATAAAAAAGTCATGCTGTATTATTTCAAAGTACTAGATTGTCCTAGTAAAAGATGGAACAAGATGGACTTTTGCAGTTTGCTTAATGCTATAATATGACCACTTGAAATGCAGATGTATCGATGAGGTCAGAAGTAGAAAGCTAAAACACCATAGACATAGTGCAGGTTATTGTATTGGTTCTTGTACCTTTTTAGTTAAAGATTCCTTTTTCTTCTTCTTTTTTTCTTTTCTTCAATTCTTTTCCTGTTGTATTGTTTAGGAGTCAGAATAGGGAAATGTGCATTAGTTGTTTGTTTGTTTTTGTTGGGGTATTTTTTTTTTTTTTTTTTTCACACCTAGAAGAAGAAAATAATTCTACAAAAGTCTTTTGGTTGGCTGCAGTTCTTTACAAAATACTGCATGAGAAAAAAAAGCCAACCGAAAGTCTGTGATTTCACTTTTATCAACATTGAGCTCCACTGTGTTACTTTTTTTTTTATATACATGTAATCATGGTTTTGTGCACATTACACACATAAAAACTGACCCTTCCCTTTCCAGTTTCAGTCATGGCCTATCTATGTCTGCGTTTCTTGATCTGTTTGAAATAGTCATCAAGAAAAAAAAATATAAAACTTGTTTTGGTAAACGTTTTAAACAAATGCTGATGCAGATGGACAGAAACGAAATTGGAAATGGGAAGTGCCAGCTTTTTGTTAATAACCATACATTCATTCAAACACATTGTTTTTCTTTGTTTTTGCTGTATCAATAACATCTTTTAGCTTGAAATCTGCTAATTAGCCTATTTAGTAACAATTACATTTCATATTGTTTTTAACTACTTCTAATTTTAGCCTGCAATTTGTTGAATAGGCCTGTACAGCAGCATGTGCACTTATGTCTATTCCAAACTATGAAGCACTATGTGAAGTAGAAGGTGCATGTCCCTGACTGACAAGATTCCATACCTGCATGCCAATGGTTTGGAATTCTTTGTTCTCTGTATTGTTCTGAATGGGAAATTATTTCTAGAATTAAAATGACTAAACCTTTATCTTTTAGGTCTAAAGCCAGGGCAGAGGAAGGTTTTATTTACTTGCTTTAAGAGAAACGATAAACGGGAAGTTAAGGTTGCTCAGCTGGCTGGGTCAGTTGCTGAAATGTCTGCTTATCACCATGGAGAGGCAAGTACAGTGAAAACCAACTCATACAGACTGACCGTATTATTAAACGTCTCACATTCAGTCCTCAGAATTTGCATGTTATATCATCATATATTTCCTTGCTTTTAAAGGAACACACCTTTTATATCATGCATGTTTCATAAACTCACTTCACTGAGAATATGTCTGCGTTCAGGGAAAAGATCTGTATTTTCTCTCTCTTAGCCCTATCAATACTTCCCTCAACCCCTCTTCCTCCTCAGTTCTATGCCAGAAGAGGTTTCTCCTCTGCTTTGGTCCTCCAGCCTCACTACATGTTCCTTCAGTCCTATTCCCTCACATCTCACTTGTACTTTCTCCTTCTCTTGATTTGCCCTCACTAAAATATTCAATTTCTCCCTCTCTGCTGGCATATTTCATCCAGCCGTCAAGCACACTACCATCACACTGATTCTTTAAAATAAAAAAAATATTTGTGGGGAGTACCGTGTCACAAACTCCCTATACATCTACCACCCTATCTTGCTACTACTGTTTGCCTCCACGATACTCAAGAGAGTTGTGTACACTGGATTCAATCCATCTTGACTTGTCTCTGACAGCCTCTCTGCTATATTTCTACACTATCTGTTCCTGTGCGTCCAACTCGTCTTGTTGCAAATACTTGTCTGTTAGTCCACCTATTATAAAGCGGTGTGGAATTTGTTGGCGCTTTTCTAATAATAGTAATAATATTAAACATTACATATGTTTTCCCAGTCTGCTGTTTTGATCCTGCCTTTTATACAGTTTACAGATTGTTGGATGAAGTATGTGCACATTGCCTTACTGGAAATGCAATTATGTCATTTTTTTTTTTTTTTTTTTTTTTTTTTTTAGCAAGCCCTGATGATGACGATTGTGAACTTGGCCCAGAGCTTTGTGGGAAGTAATAATGCTAACTTGCTTCAGCCCATCGGTCAGTTTGGTACTCGATTGCATGGTGGCAAGGATGCTGCCAGTCCACGTTATATTTTCACAATGTTAAGGTAATTCTCATGTGTAATATCAATGCCCCCTCCCTCCCACTAGCATTTTCTCCAGCGCCATAACTCCCTTGGCACTGACCAGGTGTGTTTAACTTTGCTATTGAAAATGTTGCGGTTTTTAATTGCAAGGTTAAAATTACATGGATTTACCCAGATAACTTCACTGAGATATAGTGGTTTGTTTGCCTTTTAGTTGTCTTTTAAGCACAGACACATTCACTAGGGAAATGAAGAGATTATAGAAGAAGAATATATAGTAGGTTTTACACTTTTTTTTTTTATTATTTTTTTTTTTAGCTGTCCTGTCTGTTATGGGTGAATAATTAAATCAAGAGTGCTGTAAATTACCGTAGTGTCAAGTATATAGTTTTCTCCTCTAGAATTGTTAGTGTTGCTGGAGAATCTAAAGGTGTCCACATTTATTTTCTACGAATGAAGTTGTGCCAGGAACTAGACTTGGCAAGTTAAGCATTAAATTATGGGACTAAGTTGACCTAGGCCACATTGTTCATCTAAGCCCCATTTTTTTTTAATTGTAGTTGCTTGCGAATCTGTATCTGTAATAGTTCGGATTTATCTGTTGTGTTTAAAATGTTAAATAAAATTGCTTGTTTACATTACTTTTTCTTTGCCACAGCACCCTTTCAAGACTACTTTTTCCTGGTGTGGATGACAACCTGCTGAAATTCCTTTATGATGACAACCAGCGTGTAGAGCCAGAGTGGTACATTCCTATTATCCCCATGGTTTTGATTAATGGTGCCGAAGGAATTGGTACTGGCTGGGCCTGTAAACTTCCCAATTATGACACCAGAGAGATTGTGAACAATGTGAAGAGGATGCTGGATGGCCTGGAGCCATATCCAATGGTAACTTTTTACAGCAGTGTACACTCTTTGTGCTAGTTTGGTATATTTACTACGTTGTTTGATAAATTGAAAGCTAAACATGCAAAATATCCAAAAAGCACCGCTTGGCTAGCTAGCACAACTACCCGATTATTATTTCATTATTATTTTCATGACCTTTTTGCTTAGGTTTACTATTCACTCACTTTTGTCAATCCTACAGTCTATTCAAGGTGACAATTCATCTAAATAGTCCCAGAGATTGTGTATAAAGGTGCAATATAGTGACCATAGTTTGGACTAAAGATCTGGTATTTTCTATCTTGCTTATCTGAAGGCAGGGTCATATCAGCTGCTCAATTACTCTGCACATAGATTGTTGAAGAGTTATTATAGGCAAAAAAGAAACTTTAGCTTAAGTATTTTTAGTGTATACACCATGCCCCTGCAGTCTCATTGCTCAATTATCTTCCATTTAGGAGTTACATCACTTTTGTTTCTGTTTATGCAGCCCTATCTTCACCTCCCCTGGCTATGACTTACACAGACTGCATGAAAAAATTGTTTCGTTTTCAATCAGATTTTAACTTGCTTTAGAAGTTTTTATCTCCTGCTCTGTAAATTGAACTTTAATCACACACAGGATGTAGGAGGCAGAATATAAATTCTAGATTAAACAGACTGCTATACAGAAATCTAAAATATCTAGCTTATTTTTCAGAAAGTGTTTAGGACGGCTGTTCAAGTCACATGCAGGGAGGTGTGACTAGGGTTCGTAAACAGTGATTTAACTCCTAAATGGCAGAGGATTGAGCAGTAAGGCTGCAGGGGCATGATCTATACACCACAACTGCTTCATTAAGCTGAAGTTGTTTTGGTGTCTATTAAATGTAACACTATATTGGTGAATTTGTCATCTTTTGATGAAATAACAGATTTTTTTTTATGTTTAAACATTGTCTGGGAAAACGGTTATATAAATGTGTGAATAATTGAACAAGGAAAAAAAGGTTAAAACACACACAACTGGTAGCTGGAACCTATCTGTTCCACTTGATTTGTTGACTTATTCTGATTTTAAAAAGCAATTTGCACGCTGTAACATTTTCCCTTTGTTAAGCTGCTGAGTGTGAAATGATGTGACTGGCCAAACCCACTGTAGCTGTTAGACTCTTCAGGCACTATCACAATTTTTGCACATTTTATATATTTTTTTCTTTCTGTAAATTATCTATATTTTTGGAAGTGCTATTTTCTGTGTTTTTTGCATAAACACATGGGTTGTTACTTACTATCACATCTCCCCCTTCTAAAATACTTACGGCTCCTCCCAACCTGCAGCATTTCTCCAATTCCGCAGTTTATTTCATTAGAAAGCACAGAAATGTTTTTATGTTTTGTTTGTTTTTGTAAGTTGTTTCGCACAAAAAAAAGAAAAGATACCTGAACTACAGCTTTCAAAACCCATGCTTATTTTTAATGTTTTTGAAGCTGCAGATCTTGCTCGGGTAAGTTTATGTTATTGTAGCTCTCCTTGACCAGGAAGAAACTCCAGGACCAGACTCGTTCTAGGTCTAGGTTTATGGATTAAGTAGTATGTCATCCAGCCACAGTTCCTCCCGTCACATGAGATGAGAAGAACTTCTGAATAAGCTGGTGGCCAATATGCTGGCTGAAAGCTTCAATCATTTTTGTGCATCACCAAATATCCCTGGAAAACGTATAGATTCTGTGGTATTATACAATTATTTCTATAGCACATAACCTTGTGTTTTGCATGGAGCCATTCCACTTTCTCTAAATATTGATATGGTTTCGTAGACTGGCATGGCCTATAGAGTTCATTATACAGACATCGGAGTCACACTTTGTTTAATCTAATGTTTGTCTTTTGCAGCTTCCAAATTACAAAAACTTCAAAGGTACAATTCAAGAACTGGGCCAGAACCAATATGCTGTGAGTGGTGAAATTTTTGTGATCGACCGAAATACTATTGAGATCACAGAGCTTCCTGTTAGAACGTGGACTCAGGTTGGTGCATCAATGAATTGTCAGTAATACATACAGATGCTTATGAGTTTTTTTGCTTTTATTTTACAGTTTCTTTATTTCCATTTTAAATATTTGGTTTCTGGACTAAATTCCATAACAACAACAACTCATACAAATTAATAATTAATCTGACATTCTCCAACCTTGTAATTCCCTGTGTAAATGTTCCTGTTTGATTTGTATTTTTAAATTCTGGTTGCACTTTCTTAAGCATTGCCTGTATTCTTAAAAAAAATTATGAAAATAATCTGTTATTCTCAAAATAAGTTACAACTTATTATCTTCTTAAAAGTTGAACATATAATTCCCACCACCAACCCTTTTGCTGCCATCTGAGCCAACACTAGATAGAAAAGTGAAATGCGTATGAGTAAATAAAATATACAGTATGTACATTGCCTACTACCTGTTGCTATCCTGGGGGCTGAAACAAAAATGGCTTGCACATAATATAATCTCAAAATATAAAATGGCAAAATGTTTTATATTATTTTATTATTTATATAGCGCCAGCAAAATTCCGTGGCGCTGTACAATATATGCAAGAATACCTGCATGCTGCATTTATATTTTGTTTGTTTGCTTCGGTGTATACAGAAGAAATATCCCTCACAACTTTTCCTTCTATATTTTTTTTAATTAATCGGTAGTGAGTTCAATTCTGTGCTTTAACGTGGAAAAAGTGTACGAAACCTATATGTGCCTTAAACGCATTCCTGTTTTCTTTGCAGGTTTATAAAGAGCAGGTGCTGGAGCCAATGCTCAATGGGTCTGAGAAAACACCAGCACTAATCTCTGATTACAAAGAATACCACACTGACACAACTGTGAAATTTGTTGTCCGAATGACTGAAGAAAAGCTTGCGCAGGCGGAGGCTGCTGGGTTACACAAAGTATTTAAACTTCAGACTAGTCTTACCTGCAATTCTATGGTAATTTCCACTTTTCTTGTTGCCATTGGTTTATGTGTGTTATGTTCAAATCGGAAAACAGGGATTTTGTTTTAATGTTTACGATGTTAACTACTGAACACAATCCCCAAATTTCAAATTATTCTTAAAATCGCATAACCACTCTAACTGATCGTGCTGGTTATGGGACACGGGAGCTACTTGGATTCTTCCACCCCCACCTTTAATTTTGATAACTTAAACTGTGATTTCTCTCCGCTGTTTTCCAGAACTTGTGCATCTTTGTACCACAGCTGCTACAAAACCCTATAGTGGTTCTGTGATCTAGTATGTCCATCTCATGGGGAAAATCCAGTTTATATTATTCACATTTAAATAATTAGAGATGCATTTTCACACATTGACAGATGACATGCAAAAACCACAATATGTGTAGATTAGTTTTTCCCTGTATTTTTGCTCCATAAGCCCACTGCTAACTATAGCCTCCAGTTTTATTTAGTTTTTTGCTCCAATATCATTGATAATATCAAATATTTATGGAACTGAAAACTAAACTGTAATTCCCAGAAACCTCTGCTGCGGTATGAAGTTGACATTGACTTAGAATATTAAGAGATCATAATGATTAACTCACTCACTTTAACTCACTCACTTTCTAGCTAAACTTCACTGCAGTAGCTGCAAAGCCTATTGATTGACAACAAAGTGTTTCAAATTTAGATTTTTATTTTTTTAACTTGTTGTTGTTGTTGTACCTCCACCCAGGTAAGAATTAATAAATACCTGTAAATATTGGTTTATTTATCGGCTTGTTTTCCCTCTGCCTTCTAGGTATTGTTTGACCATATGGGTTGTTTAAAGAAGTATGAAACTGTCCAAGACATCCTGAAGGAGTTCTTTGATTTGAGGTTACATTATTACAGTCTCAGAAAGGACTGGTTAATAGGAATGTTGGGTGCCGAGGCTGCCAAACTCAGCAACCAGGCCAGGTTCATCCTTGAAAAAATACAAGGAAAAATTGCGATAGGTAATCTCCACAGAAAGAGGCCTTGTCTTCAATTCTGAAATGCAGTATTCTCACAGTTATGTGCAAACATTATTTACAGACGTCAAAAAGTTACAATTTGGATTTGGTTATGATTTATTACTGGTACATTGCATAGAGTGTGAATTGCTGGTTACATGTGTGGTTCATGCTGTCAGTCATGGACATTTCATCACTGGGCAGCGGGAGACACTTTTTCACTGACCTTTTTGTATCTCACAAATCCTCAGCAGTTGGTTAAAGAAATACTTGATATTTTTTAAGGGACACAATTGTCACGAGAACCACTATAGCTTAATGTAGTTGTTCTGGTGTCTATAGCCTGTCCCTACAGGCATTTTAATGTAAACACTGCCTTTTAAGAGAAAAGGCAGTCTTTACATTGCTGCCTAGTAACACCTCTAGTGGCCGTCGCTCAGATGGCCACTAGAGGTGCTTCCTGTTTCAGCACTGATGTTCAGCATCTCTGCACTCTGCATAGAGGCCCTGAACGTTCCTCATAGAGATGCATTGATTCAGTACATCTCTATGAGGAAAGGCTGATTGTTGCAGCGCTGCATTTTGCCGCGCTTGTGTAATATAGGAAAGAATTGGATTGGCTGAGATGGTCAAGTTTCATCTCAGTCAAGGAGGCGGAGCGGGGGCAAGCCACCCGCGAGGAGACTGCACAGCGCTGAAGTAAACATGAGTAAAATCATCTAATTTTGCTGACAGGTGGGCCGTGAGCCTAAACTATGCATTCACAGCCATAGTAACCGGAATACATGTTTGTATTCCTGTCACTGTAGTGTTCTTTTAACTTCATCCACACAACAGTTTTGTTCTTTTTTTCTTTTAATGTATGCTACCAACAATGGATTAAAAATAGTTAGTATTCTAGTTAGGCATGCTTTACACCATTTCCTTTGAACAGGAGTTGATAATTTCCTTGCTATATCTACCCATTTCTAGTCAAATTCTACCCATATTGTAGTTCATTAGTGTTCTAATCAACCCCTCATTTGTTGTATCATACCCACTAATTCCCATTTATAATTGCATGCGTTTACCCTGGCAGGATTGATCATTTATCCCCATGGCGACCGATGACGGTTCAGGACCGTCATCGGAAACATCCCCTTGGGGACCGATGATGGTCCTGAACCGTCATAACGGTCTGGGGCTACTTACCTGATCGCCGTCGGTCCCCCGGCAGCGATCAGCGCTCCTCCCGGTCCAGGGGGACTGCCTGTCTGCCCAGACAGTCTCCCCGCGGCAGATCAGGAACCCGCAGCCACGTGATCACTCGATCACGTGGCCGCAATAGGTGCCTGTGTATGTGCCTGCAGGGGGACTGTCTGTGCTGACAGGCAGTCTTTCTGCAAGTGTAAAATCATAAAATAAAGTTTAAAAAAAATTAGCAATCAGTGTAAAAAAAAATGAGTGTGTATGTATGTGTATATATATATATATATATATATATATGTGTGTATATATAGTCATACTAAGTGTATTTTTATATTTATATATACGTATATTAATATAAAAATACACTTATATTTAAATTACACGTGTATATATACAATATATATAATATATATATATATATTATAAATATGTTAATAAAAATAAATAACAAGTAAAAATTATTTTTAAGAATTATAAAAAATTATATATATATGTAATTTTATTCTAACAATATTTTGATATTTATATATATTTATATCAAAATACACTTAGAATGTAATGATATATATATCTATGTATAAATAAATAAAAATAATACGAAATATACATATGTCCATATACATAGTTACATAAATAACTTCATAAATATACACGTAGACGTCAAATATATAAATATGTATATATATTAAAATTCTATGTGCATATTTATGTAATATTTCTACCTAATTAAGTAATTTTAATGATTGCAATTTGAGGGACCTGCCTGCCAACCCAGGCCGAAAGTCCAGAGAATTTAATTTGCTAGCACTGTGTTTAATAACTTTCTATGACACCCTAAAACCTGTACATGGGGTACTGTTTTACTCGGGAGACTACGCTGAACACAAATATTAGTGTTTCAAAACAGTAAAACATATCACAGCGATGATATGGTCAGTGAAAGTGACGTTTTTCGCATTTTTCACACAAACGGCACTTTCACTGATATTATTGCTGTGATACATTTTACTGTTCTGATATACTAATATTTGTGTTCAGCGAAGTCTCCTGAGTATAACAGTACCCCACATGTAGAGGTTTTATAGTGTTTGTGAAAGTTACAGGGTCAAATATAAGGCTTGATTTTATTTATTTATTTTAATTGAAATTTGTCAGATTGGTTAGGTTGCCTTTGAGAGCGTATGGTAGCCCAGGAATGAGAATTACCCCTGCGATGGCATACCATTTGCAAAAGTAGACAACCCAAGGTATTGCAAATGGGGTGTGTTCAGTCTTTTTTAGTAGCCACTTAGTCACAAACACTGGCCAAAGATAGCGTTTTTTGCATTTTTAACACACAAACAAATATAAATGCTAACTTTGGCCAGTGTATGTGACTAGGTGGCTACTAAAAAAGACTGGACATACCCCCTATTGAATACCCTGGGTTGTCTACTTTAAAAAAAATATGTACATGTGAGATGTGATTCCGGGATTTATGACAGATAACGGTGTTACAATGTCACTATTGATACATTTAAAATATATATATATTGAAACAGCAATTTCCTACTTGTATTTATAGGCCTATAACTTGCAAAAAAAAAAAAGCAATAAAGCATGTAAACACTGGGTGTTTTTAAACTCGGGACAAAATTTTGAATCTATTTAGCAGTTTTTTTCATTAGCTTTTGTAGATAAGTAAAAGATTTTTCAAGTAAAAGTCCAAAAACATGTTTTTTTTTTCCTTCAATTTTTCACCATATTTTATAATTTCTTTTAAATAAAATATATGACATGATACAAATAATGGTATGTTAAAAAAGCCCTTTTTGTCCCACAAAAAACAATATAAAACTTGTATGGGAACAGTAAATGAGAGAGCGGAAAATTACAGCTAAACACAAACACCACAAAAGTGTCAAAACTGCTCTGGTCCTTAACGTACAACATCGCAAAAACAGGCCGGTCCTTAAAGGGTTGATGTTTCCTCGCAGCTAGACATGTTGAGTCTCATTGATAAGAGCACATGGATATGACAGGGCGGTCTGTCATGTCCAGGTCATAGGTGTCCTGCTTCTGATCACACTGCACATATGAGCATGTGAAGCATCACTGCATTTTTAATCTATAACCAGACCAGTTATTAGAGATTCCACTGTTCTCCTCAAGTGATGCATTGCTTAACCCCTTAAGGACACATGACATGTCATGATTCCCTTATATTCCAGAAGATTGGTCCTTAAGGGGTTAAACCCGCCTTTGACACATTCACCCACAGAATCCGGACCAGGCACTTCTTTTTTTTTTTAATTTATTTTTTTTTACTTTTCATAATATGGATAAACTTAATGGGATATAGCCAGATTCTCTGGTAAATGTTCAGCTTCTAAGCTCACTGTTAAAATGTTGTACTGAGCATGTGTCTTTTTCTTTCAGAGAATAAATCCAAGAGAGACTTGATCCAAATGTTGGTGCAGAAAGGATTTGAGTCTGATCCAGTGAAAGCATGGAAAGAAGCACAAGAAAGGGTATAGTCTTTTAGCTGTGGATTTTTGTTTTCTTATTTTTCTATTTTTGGGTTATTTCTCTATTTTCTTCCATATAATGTCTCAAAATAATTCTATATTTTGCTTATCACCCCGCGTATTTAAATTCTTTGCTAAGTTTGCGCTAAATCAGTATTACTCAAAATAAGAATTAAAATACATAATGTAAAATTACTAAATGGAAAGATCACCACAAATTTTCCAAACAATCTGCGTTTGCTCTTTTGTGACTTCAGATCTGACATAGCAATGGTTGCTCTAAAATTATATCTCTTCCCTAGACAACTACAGCCCTATGATATATTGGGGTAATGTTGACCTGTGTCAAACGTGTGATTGTGCTCTGTTCACCGTACTTTGTATTTGCTTAAACATGATCCTTTATTAATGGTGTTTTGACCCCACGTGGCCTTTATCAAATAACAGGTTTAACAAAGGATGTTGACACCATTAATAAAGCATCAGCTTGTTGAGATTGGGACCGTGCTGGGCCTTTTCTGCTGTTGACTGTTTGCGGAGACTTTAGCCTGTGAATCCCAGGTGGATCTTCATTATCTTGTATCTTGTATTTTTTTTTTTTTTTGCTGAAACATGAACATCATGTAACAAACTCCTCTGTATGCAGGCAGCTGAAGAAGATGATCTCCAGGATCAAACTGAAGATAGCTCCTCTGATGCAGGCACAGGTTCAGGACCTGATTTTAACTACATTCTCAATATGTCTCTATGGAGCCTCTCCAAGGAGAAAGTAGAGGAACTGATTAGACAGAGGGACATAAAGGTACAGCTTCTTACTATGTATACACTGTTTCTTTTTATATTATTGTGAATTCATTTGTTTTTATGTTACATGTTATTCTTCATATCCTATGATGTTCTAAGAGAAGGTTTAGGTCCATAACTTTCCATAGGCCACCCTTATTCAGCAGGGACCAAATTGACAGTGACAAATTAATAAAATAACTGCTGGTTATGATTAATCTAAGTCACATCACTGTATGAACAGCTGTCAGAGTTGTACAGCAAATCTGAGGCAAATCTGAAATTTCATGCTCTTGAGGCATGGGATCCTGGCCTGAAGATGTGCAAATTTATTGTAAGAAATAAGAAAAAAATTAAGAGATGTTAATGGGGAAACAGCTTCTTGTGTGCTTAAAGAGGACTGCTGCTTTCTTTTAGCACAACCAAATAGTCAACTGAAAGTTAGCTACTCATTGTCCTAAACGTTTTTAAAGACCTGGCAAAGTATGTAATTTTGTAATCTCTCACAGTGCCGTACATACGTCACTCCTTGATAAAATTCTGAGCGCACCCATGTTCTTATGGAATTTCTCTTACGTGCAAGAGTGTGCATTTTTTTGAAAAAATAAATGTCTTGCTTAACTCCTTGTTCTCTTCGCCATGGTTAACACTGAAATAGTGTTTTACTGGGGTGAAAGAACAATGAACTGTCGCGTTTCTGTTGGTTATATTTTCTGCTTAACACAAAATGTGCCCCCCCTCCCATGAAATGTCCTGTTTGTTCAGCATCTGTCCTAAAATGTTTGGTTTGACACAATTCTCATGGTAGTGAGTGATCCTGTAAGTGACTAAAAATGTTTGTATCCGATGTAGTGGCTACCCCAAACCAGTGTACGATGATATATACAGTGTTTACATTATATTTGGTTTTATACAAGTTTGTTTTGGATGGTTGGGCAAATAACATGTAGAAACTATTTGATTGTATTCTGGAGAATGAGCTGCAGATTTTATAATCTGCGTGTGGGGATATATATATATATATATATATATATATATATATATATATGTATGTATATATATAATTTTTTTTAATTGTCATTTATTTTAAGCTACTATCCATTTTGGGCTGATCGTACTTGTTTCTGTGCAACAAAAGAAATGTAATCTTCAGACTGTAAGCTCGTTTGAGCAGGATCCCCAACTACCTATTGTTCCTGTTACATTTTGTTATTGTCTCATTTGGTAAATTCCCCTCTTATTGTAAAGCTCTGCTGAATAAGCTAGTGTTCTTTAAAAAAAAAAACAACAACAATATAAATAATAATAATTGAGCCCATTCACTTTGTGTTTCAGTGTAAAGAACTCAATGAACTGAAGAAAAAGTCTCCACCAGACCTCTGGAAGGAAGACTTGGCAGCTTTTATTGAAGAACTTGATGTATGTTCCTGATGTGCTCTGATTTATAATTACAATTTATTATAGATTTCAGTGCAATTAATGTTTCTAAAATCATGTATAAACTAAAATAATTAATTATGATTTGTATTCTTGATGTTTGTCCTTTAATACGTCTACATTCCAGAAGTATTAAGAGCACTCAAGTTCTTAAACTAATTTGATACTGTATAGCTTAATTGTGTAATTTCCAGTGTTTAAAAAACAAACAAAAAAACACTACACTTGCATAGCACCTATACAGAAAATGATGTTGATAGCTTTTTGTATATTTTGATTTCCACTTGTTAGTTGCATTCTGTGTGAACTGTAATTGTTTGATTTCTGCAATAATCTTAAAGGGATATATTCCATGCACCTAAACGACCTTAGCTAATGAAGCAGATTAAGATTTATAGATCATGCCCCTGCAGTTTCATTGTTTCCATTATCTGCCATTTAGGAGTTAAATTACTTCTGTTTATGCAGCCCTAGCCACACCTCCCCTTGCATGTTACTCACACAGTCTCCATTAATTTTTACATTTTCAATCAGATGTGACGGCAGAGTGTGTTTACTTTAGAAGTTCTTATTTTCTGCTTTGTTAAAGGACCGCTATAGGCACCCAGACCACTTCAGCTTAATGAAGTGGTCTGGGTGCCAGGTCCATCTAGGGTTAACCCTGCCTGCTGTAAACATAGCAGTTTCAGAGAAACTGCTATGTTCACATATGGGTTAATCCAGCCTCTAGTGGCTGTCTCATTGATTTTCACAGTGAGAAGACGCCAGCGTCCATAGGAAAGCATTGAGATGACTTTCCTATGGACTGACTGACTGCGTGCGTGGCTCTTACTGCGCATTCAGCCGATGACGTCCAAAGGAGGAGGAGAGTCCCCAGCGCCGAGGGAGCCCGGCGCTGGAGAAAGGCAAGTTATTTACCCCTTCCTCCAACTTCAGCCCGGCGGGAAGGGGGCCATGAGGGTGGGGGCACTCTCAGGGCACTATAGTGCCAGGAAAACAAGTTTGTTTTCCTGACACTATAGTGGTCCTTTAATTGAACTTTCATCACATACAGGAGGCTCTTGCAGGCTATAGAATGTTATTGATAGAGCAGGAGATAAGAAATTGTAAATGAAACAGAATGTGCAATAAAGGAAGTTTAAACATTAGATCTCTCTTTACGAGAAATGTGTACGGAGACTGTGTAGGTAATTTTGAGCAGTTAAACTGCAGGGACATGGTTTATACTCCAAAACAACTCCATTAAGCCAAAGTATTTTTGGTGCTTATAATGTGCCTTCAAACCACTCCATTACGCTAAAGTTGTTTTGGTGTTTTTAGTGTGTGTCTGTCCACGGCATCGAAAGGGTTTAAACCCCCCACAAAATTTTTTTTCTATACGAACCATATTCCAGCACTGCTCTACATCGGCGCTGTCCGTGCTCAGCCTCCTCCGAACCAACAGGGGGAGGTGCTAATGCGCATGTGTGGTGAGGCCAACGAGTGCTTTAGGACCTCTCCATAAGAAAGCATTGCTTCAAAGCTTTCCTGCGGGAATTTAACAGACGTTTGATGTCCTCATGCAAAGCATGATGATGTCGTCATTTAGGCGGCCAAAATTTGCCTAGCCAAAAAGGAAGTGCATCTAGTGGCTGTCTGACACTGGAAGCAGTCTTAGTCCTGCAATCTAATCATTGCCATTTCTAAAAAACTACAATTATTTACACTGCAGGACTAAGTGGGACAGGGACACTGCAACCAGACCACTTCAATGAGATGAAGTATCCTTTTAATGCTTTTTGTATTTTCTTGCTAACCTTTTGTATTTTAAGAGTTTTAGTAAAAAAATAAATAGCACCTCAGCTTAGTGCTAGAATGGCATATGTCATAAGTAAATTCTTTGATATATTACATATGGTAATGAGACCATAAAGCACCTTTCAGATGTTTGCTTGGTTAACAACGTTTGACTCACTCTGTATGCTTATTTATTATTAGAAACCTCTGTCCTATGAAAGTCTGCAATTGAAATGACTAAATTTTTTTTATTCAAATGTCTTTTCTTAATTCTTTGTCTCAGAAAGTGGAAGCGCAGGAGAGGGAAGATGTCCTCGCTGGGTTTGCAGGCAAAGCAATAAAAGGCAAAGTTGGTAAACCCAAAATTAAGAAATTGCAGCTTGAGGAGACTTTGCCCTCTCCCTATGGTAGAAGGATAGAGCCCCAGATCAGTGCAATGAAGGCAGATGCCAACAAGAAGATGCAGAAGAAAAAGAAGGTAACGTTCAGATGTACAATATTGCTGCACATAACTCCATAAAGGAACACTATAGGGCCAGGAATATAGACGTGCATTTCTGACCCTAATGTGTTAGACAAACTATTGAGGTGGCTGCCACCCTTTATTACCCTTAAAAATGTAGTTTACTCACCTTTATTCCAGCGCTGTGCGTGTCTGCTGGTGCTTGCTCCACTCCTGACCCACCTACTTGGATGACATCATCAGAATTGATGATCATAGCAAATTACAATGCTTTCCCATAGGACGGTCTCAACCAATGAGGCAGGCCAGGGGTGAGGGTATCTCTGTGAGGAAAGTTCGGTGGAGTTGCTGAACGTCACAGAGTTCAGCACTGCCCCAGGAAGCACCTCTAATAGTCATCTTAAGGAGTGGCAACTGGAGGTGTCCCTATACTGTAGCGTAAACACTGCTTTTCTCTGAAAAGACAGTGTTTACAGCAAAAGCCTACAGGGACAAACTATAATCACCGAAACAAATACATTAAGCTGTAGTTGTTCTGGTGACTATAGTGCTCCTTTAGCCCCTTAAGGACCAAACTTCTGGAATAAAAGGGAATCATGACATGTCACACATGTCATGTGTCTTTAAGGGGTTAATATCATTTATTAAATAAAGATATCTTTCTCTATCTTAGAATAACTGTGTATTCCTTACGTTCAAGACAGTGGTTTATAGAGACCCCATGTACTGGCATTGAATTTCCTTATTAGACATCAGAAGTCTTGTAGAAATCTGCCAGGGGATCTGTCATGTCCAACAGTACTTTTGCTCTTTTTAAAGAGCTTTAAATTCCATCTATACATTGTGCTAGCAGCTTTGTTAGCTAATGTGTAGATTGGGAGAAATACTGATTTAAAAATAGGTATTTTTGTTACCTGTTAAACAATCCTTCTGCATAAACTCTATGCCGAAGAATTGATTCACAAAGGAGAGCAGAAGGGACCACCCATATGCTGTCCTTCTGTTTCCATGCAAAGCAACCACAGCGCATGTGCTGTGGTTGCTATAGTAACTCTCTAGCCAGCACTGCTAGCGCTGACTAAGAAGTAAATGAATGGAGAGAGTAACATCTCTCTGTTCTGATGCTGGTTTACTGGCTATGAAGCCAGCATGTGCGGAGTGAGGGCTGACAAGAGGTGGGACAATGGGCGGGGGAGCAGAGGGTAAGGTAACGTAATGCTTGGAGGTGATAATTGCAATCTGTAAGAGAAAACGCCTACAAAAATGTATATAACAAAGTGAACATAAGGTTCTGTTTAAACACCAGTAGGATTACTGAATATGACCGGCTCCTTTCAATGTAAACGCACTGACTTTTCTAAGTTAGGCATGCCAAAGGATTTTTATACAGTATATCACATTTCAATAATTTTCTTCCTAAGGGTGAAATTGATTCAATAGCACTAAAGTTGGAATTTGAGGATGAACTTAGTTCCATACCACCAGAGGGAGGTGAAGACTCTCAAAATATTACTCCAGTAAAACCTGTAAAACCTAAAAGGGAACGTAAAGAACCAGGCAAGTGCATATAGCAAAACAGATTTGCTTATTTATTGGCTACTTTGCAACTTGATTTCCCTCTCAAGCATTTGGGAAAGAATGTCTACTGTTATCACAGAATACCATTGCTTCGATTCAGCCAATGTTTACCTCTTTTACTGCATCTAATTTTCATAATGGTACTTAGACCTCTTTGTGTCTGTACTGTTCATTTTGCATTTAGAGATATCCTGCTTTACTCTCACTTATCTGAAATTATTTATTTCAAGTCACAGTTTAAGATTGACTTGTTTCTTGTTAAGGTTCTCGGCCCAAGAAGACCTCGTTGACTCCAAAACCAATCTCCACCAAGAAAATTAAGAAGCGAAACCCTTGGTCAGAAGATGAGTTAAAGTCAGATAGTGACATGGAGGAAGTTGAAGCAGAACCTGTAGTCATTCCTCGGGACAACCTTCTACGACGAGCAGCCGGTATGTACCCAGTGATCATTACAAGATTTTAATCTTACATGTCATATTTGTGTTTTTTCCGTTAATCAATTTATATTTTTATATTTAAATGGACCAGTGACTCTTTAACGCTCCATTATGAAGGTCACAGTTTCTGTTTTAATTGGCCATTAGCATCAGGGTAGCCCACTTCTTAAAAAAACAAAACCAAAGAAAGTATTTTCAGAACTTAGTCGAACACTATGGGGTCAGGAATACAAACATGTATTCCTGACCCTATAGTGTTAAAAACACCATCTGCCTCCCTTGCCATCCTAAATATAGTAATATATTACTTTTGTTCCAGTATGCTGCTGCTGGCTCTGCCCCTGATCTCACTGCTTGGATGAAATCAAGAGTTGCTCAAAGCCACTCATGTATTGACAGATCAGGGGCAGAGCCAGCACAAGCCAAACACATCCCTTGCCAAACAGCACCTCTTCAGAGAGATACATTGAATTAATGCATCTCTATAAGGAAAGTTCAGTGTCTCCATGCAGAGGGTGGAGACACTTAATGGCAGTGCTGCACACTGTGCAGAACTGCCCCAGGAAGCACCTCTAGTAGCCATCTGAGGAGTGACCAGTGGAGGTATCCTTAGGCTGTAATGTAAACACTGCATTTTCTCTGAAAACACAGGGTTTACTGCAAAAAGCCTGAACGGAATGATTATTCTCAACAGAACAAATACAATAAGCTGTAGTTGTTCTGGTGACTATAGCGTCCCTTTAAAGATTGCTTTAGTATTGAGTGCTGAAATCATTATTGCACTGAAGTGAACAGTTAGAAAAATATATTCCACTGAATGCATTTGTGCATATGCATTGTGAGTGCAAATTTACACTTTACCAATGCTATCCTTAATACGACTGTGTTGAGGTTTGTATGTGTACAACTGGCTGCAAAGCTGTTAGATTAGAATGCTTTGTCATGTAAATGGGCAAAGGGCAGGGAGTTATGCAGCATTTATGTCAAAAGGCATAAAGTAACCTAAACATAATGGCTATGAATTAAACCATACTTTTTAAAATTTTGCTTAGCTTTTCCTCATCTTTTCTGGCAGAAGCAAGGTATTTGACTTGTAGAAGTAAGCGTCAACATGACAACTCGTATTTCATTATATGTTGCAGCCGAGAGGCCCAAGTACACATTTGATTTCTCAGAAGAAGAAGATGCAGATGATGATGACGATGATGGTATTATCAGTCGCAATAATGTTTTTAATGATGTGAAACCCCAGTCATCGCCTGTCACAAATAACCGTGATGATGATGATGATGCCGAAGAAGAGATTGTTTCAGATAGTCCAGAAAAAGATGAATTTGAATTCTCTTCATTCAAATCAACGTCGTCATTAGAGTAAGCAGAATGCTTTTTGTTTATCTTAACATGTATTTTTTACTTATGTACTGTTTCTTAATGCATCTGTTTCCAGAAAAATGGAACTGTAGAGTTTTTCCCTCTGATACATCACACATATATTGAGAAGAAGAGCTATTTTCACTACACATTTTAACGCAAAATCACTGGCTTTATTAAGTCTAGTTTTGGGATCTAGCTTCTAAATCTAATAAACTATCATTATGTGTCTTGTGGCCCCTCTAGTGCACCACTATAGCTTAAAACATTAGTGTCATTTCACTAGCTCTCACATCGCATACAGTAGCAATCTTTCACGCACACATTACACCTGGGAAAAATCTTACCCTCGAAATTCCATCTGCATGTGTAGAACAGACATAACGCAGTTATCCCATCCAGCACCCATGCCAAATACAGCAATCACGTGGCCTCACATGATATTTATCTACGATACACAGTATCACATGCAGAATTCTAATCATACATGCACACCCTCATCACAGTGGGCAAGCCACCCTTATTAAATTACCGGTAACACATGCACAACAAACATAAATATTCAACAAGTAATGTAATGTTCCACCACAGCCTGGCTACGAAATGTGTTTATTCCTTACATTTTAAGTCTTAGAAATCAAACCTAACATTTTTAAAAGCCGATTTCTATCTTAAATGCTGTTTTTATATATTTTCCTGGTCTAGAAAGGCAACAGACTCTCAGAAG
This sequence comes from Pelobates fuscus, assembly GCF_036172605.1. Taxonomy (NCBI): domain Eukaryota; kingdom Metazoa; phylum Chordata; class Amphibia; order Anura; family Pelobatidae; genus Pelobates; species Pelobates fuscus. The sequence continues at coordinate 289,428,319 of NC_086320.1, read as the reverse complement.
AAAAAAGAGTCTGACATCTTTTCTTCCACATCGTTTTCTGAAAAATTAGAAGGTAATACAAAGTTGGTTTATTTTCTGCAAAATTATGAAATGGGTAATTTTAGAATCTCTTCTTACTGAGTTTATGCTGATTACATACAGTTGTATGAAGTCTAATGAGACTAATTTAGGCTCAACTGACAAACCTGGATGTTATTGGAAATCGTGATACTCTGACATTCTCAGCATTTACTTTGATGTTCTGAGAAATAACTAGTACTCTACATTTGAGTTTTCATTTTAATATAAATATATATGAGCCAAACCCATTTTTTTGTTTTTTGCGAGAGTGGCTTACTTTCCCAGTTTAATAGAAACTACATAAGCCAAAGAAAAGGTAATGACGCCCCTATAGAAAGCACCAATTCCTGGTGTTCTAACAAAGGGTCCAAATGAACCTTAAAACTGTCAATTGATTTATTTTTTATTTATTTTTTGTGTAAGGGAAGTTTGGATAGGGTTTACAAATACAGAGAACATGTCTCAATGAGACCTACTTTGAACAGTTTACATTTTCTAATCATCTAATTCTAAGAGAATTCAATGAAAAAAATCCATTCCTAACATTCTCAATAGCATTGAAACCATATTGTCCAATAATGTGGGTAGAATACCTCCAAATACTTGTTTGTTTTTGAGAAATTGTACATAAAAAAATGATTGTGTGTGTGTGTCCCACTCTCCATGGGCTAATAGGACCTTTTTTTCTATTTAAAGACACCATAAAGTACATTAGTGACGAGGAGGAGGAGGATGTTGATGAACCTTCTCCCCTGTACTCTTCTTCATTCACATTCAAATCTTCAGAGACGCCTGTTAGCAAAGGATCTACAAAGAAAAGTAAGTATGTGCAGAGTTATCTGCAGTAATTGTCCTTTATTGTTTAGACCAGGATGACCATGAACATTTATAAATAGCACTAAATCCAAATCATGCGACACTGTTCGACATAATAATAGAATTATTTTTTTTTCTTAAAATAAGAATGTAACTTTTTTGAAAACTTTTTTTTTAAATGGATGTTCTTTCTACAAAGGTGTAGATAACAAATTCAGTGACTTATTAAATCATTATTGAGCTAGCAGATTCACAATCAAATTTGTAGATTGATAGTCGTTGGTTAACGTATATTAGCTTCTTCTTTCAAATATGGTTGCTGCAGTTGATGGATTTGTATCATAGGCGTGCGCAGCCTAATGTATAAGGGTGTGCACCCTAAAGCGCAAACACACACGCCGCGTGTGTGTATATGTGTGTGTGTGTGTGTGTGTATATATATATATATATATATATATATATATATATGTATATGTGTATGTGTATATACATACATACTGCTGTATGTGTGTATTGTTGGGGGGATATATATAATATATATAGCCAAGTTCCTCTAGTGAGGTCTGAGCGTTGCCGCGGCAACGCTCAGATCTCGCGAGAGTGAACTCTAGCCCCGCAGGCTAGAGTTCACTCTCCACTGGACCACCAGGGATAGCAGCAGCACGGTCAGACCTCACGAGAGGAACCCGGCTATATATGTTAACTAAACGGTCCCCCCAACCCACACACAAACAGCGCCCTTGCACGCACACACACAGCGGGGGAAACGTGCTGCTGCTATCCCTGGTGGTCCAGTGGACAGTGAACTCTAGCCTGCGGGTCAAGAGTTCACTCTCGCGAGATCAGCGTGTTGCCGTGGCAACGCTCAGACCTCGCGAGAGGAACCCGGCGGAGTTGCTGGCAAGAGCTCCCCGGGTCCTCTCCTGCCTCCCCGCCTGCTTGTGGGTCCTCCCTCACTGGCCCATGGAGGCACATAGCGCAGGCCGCGGGGATTAGGGTGTGCCCAGGCCTATGATCTGTATGCTTCTGCAATGCTAACTGAGGCATTCTGCATTGCATTATGGATATAAAACACATTCAATACAGGAAGAGTGCACATGTTCACTTGGGGCATTATATAATGCCATAAACTGTATTTTAATTTTTCATATGTAGAAGAAGGAAATAATTGGACTTATAATATTGATGTGTACTAAAAACAAAAACCACATGCATGAAGTGGTTTATTACATGTTTGACACCCATACAGGCCATACATTTAAGAACAAATTTCTTGCTTAGTTCAGACATTTTATTGCATTTCTGTCTATGTACAGTTATATTGTAACAGCTGCTATTGTCTGTTTATGCATGTTGTTAAAGGAAAACTCCAGATTCTCTAAAAGCACTAGATTCACAAACATTCCAACATTGGAGTGTCAGCCTTTGTAGCTGTCTTGTGTAGTTTGTGAGCCAAAAGGCATAGTTTAAAAAATAAGACACAGATTTATATTCTTTCTTGTGAAATACTATATATTTTTTTCTGACAAAGATGGTTTCTCCATAATTGCAGCAAAAACAACTTCAGATGGCACCCCAAAACCGAAACGACCTTCAAAGCCAAAGAAGTCTGAGATTTTGGTGAATTCTGATTCTGATTTAGAGTTTAGCTCTCCAAAGAAATCTGCAACACCCAAAGGTAGGTTATGTGTTCTCTCGGCAAGTATACAGTTCACATTTATTTGGCTCCCTCTCTGTACTAATTTGGGCTTCTGAGGCTCTCCCTTGTCTGCTTATCATTACCACTTTGCATCATATCCTGTCTCGGTGGTTATAGGTGGTTTATAAGTGTAGAAATACAATATATCTATGTAGGTGTAAAACTGCCCCCCTGGATCAGTAACGTCAGTGCAGGTATTTTACTTCTGTGCTGTACCCGAAATTCTAAGATTTACCTGTGTGCTCAATCAATCCAGAAGTATGTCCATGTTATTACATCCTGTAACGGAACCGCTGGCTCCCCGACCGGGTACCCTCCGCTGACGGATGCTCCTAGTGCTTTCTGAGGTCTCCAAGCACTCCGCCTGACACCATAACCACTGCAGACCCCACGAACCGCCGCAGCTTGGTTGGGGTCTCGCCGACTCCACCCCCTCTGGACCCAAGACCAGGGCCCAGCTTCCAGTAGGTGGACCTCTCCGAATTCCAGAGAGCAGGAACAGGAACAAGCTCTTAGCAGAGCTCAGCGATTATACCCTGGGGAGTATAGTGATTATAGCAATCCCCAGAGTGTAGTTCTCCAATCCCCCAAACATGAGCTGAAACTTCATGAAGGTACAAGATGATCTGAGGTGCTAGCACACCCAGTCTGGCTTTTATTACAGTTGTTGCAAATACAGGACCGCCCACAGGGAGGGATAAAACAACCAATCATATCACAGTTACATCCCACATATTCCCTCCCCTTATCCTGAGAGGAAACTCAATTATACATACAGTTAAAACATACTTTTTACCCAACTTTCATAACTCTAAAACCATACATCCAATCTCTATAAAAATACATATTCACAATTATCCATTCAGGGGAACAACATATTAAAAAATGGTGCGAATCAGACCAGTGGTTCAAAAGTTAAGGGAAAGTCCTTTGTTACCAAATGAAGCGTGGCTTTTCTTCCCAAAACAGTTCCACAGAGTCTCTATCCTGGAGATAATTGGGAAGTAATCCAATTATCTCCAAGGACAGAGGTAAAACTCCATTAGCCACATGGCAGACAAAGGACAATAAAAGACGTAAAAATACATACTGTTACATTTATCACATAGGTAAATTGTAAATGTGTAGGTTCTAACACATAATAACATACATAATATTGAAGACAGCCTGAATGCAATCTGCTACACAGTCTTAAAGGGACATTGTTCCTAAAAGTCATAATATGTCCACGGATGGTTTTTAAAGGGCCAGCAGCAGCACCATACAAATCCAATATGCCCAAAGGTTGCACCTGAAGGGCCCAATCTCCCAGGGACAATAGTCAACAGGTAAGAGGCTGGCAATCAGGCTCCTCCAACAGCCAGGGGTAAAGGGCAGCTTGTCGCCAATAAACCCAGTGACAAAAGGCATTTTGTCACACATCCTTTAGCACAGTTTAATAGAATCTGATCGACAGGGAACAGAAATGCAATTCTTACATGATATTTACGTGTGTGTATCAATACCTTCCGTGTTATGGCACTGCTTTGATAGACATGTTTATTTCTTTACACTGTTCACTGCGGTAAGTTAATACTGATCTAGCCCACAATAGTAGAGCTGCTAAAATCCTTATATTCATTGTGTTAGAGATACTTTGTTTTCTATTGTTTCCAAACTATTTTGACCTTATTGTTTCAGTTTATCACTACTGTAAGCTACAAAAACTGTAATTTATCTTGGGTCTGACTCCTGTTTTCCATTTAAAATACAGCTAAAGGAAGAGGAAGGAAAAGAAAAACATCCGATTCAGAAAATGAAGGGGATTATACTCCTGGGAAAAAACCTACAAAGCCTGCATCATCCAGCAAAGTAATTCTCATGTGTTTTGCTTTTATTTCTCCTTATTTGTGTTTTGCTTTTCCTTCCTGTTTATGTTTGTTGATTTATTTAGACATTATGGAGTTCCAAATAATCTAGAGAAGTGTGAGTGACTAGAAAAGAAGAATCTTCTAAACAGCTACCCCCATAGTCAGTTGTTTGGAGTAGCATTCCATTTTCTTTAGTGGTTTATACGTTACAGCACATTACGGAAGAAATCCTATTTTAACCCCTTAAGGACGCATGACGGAAAATTTCCGTCATAAATGAAAATTAACCCCTGATTGCCACAATCGTGGGGTTAATCTTCCTGTAGTGTGTCTCCCTATCGGAGGCACACTACCATGGGCAGTTTCACTGATTCAGCCCATGTGATCGCTCTGACCAGGAGTCAGAGTGATCACACGTGCTGCAGTGAAACCCGATCTGTTTCCCTGCAGCTCCGTGTGGGCTGTGAACAGCAGAGAGACAGATCGGTGCTGATCTTTCTCTCTGCAGGAAAAAAAAGTGTTAGCAATAAAATCCCCCCCCCCCCCCCCCCCCACCTCTTTCAAATAAAATTTAACCCCTTCCCTGCCCTTTGATCAGCCTGCAGTGATCAAAATACAGATCACAGTATTTCACTGTGATCTGATTTTTTTCTTTTAACCCCTGAGGGTTAACTTTTAACTTCCCCTAATCCTCAGGGGATAAATGTATTTAATTCTTTTAAATATTTTAAAATATTTATTTATTTAGCTAAGGTGGGGTATAAGTTAGTGGGGAAATTTGGGGATTTACGGTTAGGCTAGTTAAGGGTTAAAAGTTAAAACTTTTTAAAAGTTTAAACAAAGTTTTAAAATAGTAAAATAAGTTGTTAAATGCTAAATAAAACTTTTAAAAAGTTAAAAAAATGTTTAAAAAAGGGGGGAAATGCGTATTACCGATACACTTGGTACAGGCTAGCGAAAAAATGATACCATGGTAAGGTTTCAAATATGCCTTTTGAAACACCCTGGGGTGTCTTCTTTAGGAAATGGTATGCCTTTATGGGGTAGCTGGAATAATTAACCTGCAAACAAACCTCCAAAGTGGGGTATGGACATAGCGGAAAAATGTAAAGTTTGAAAAAACTTCAATGTCCGCATATACCTGGCAAAGGTACATATGGGGGTATAACTGTGCTCAGACGACATAGCTGAGCAAGATAGGAAGTATTATATAGCCGTAGCACACATAAGGTTTGCAAAATACACAGTACAAAATCACGGTGTGTGTCAAAAAAGCAGAAAAAATGCTTATTACCACTACACTTGGTACAAGCTAGCAGAAAAATGATCCCCCACTAAGGTTCAAATTATGACTTTTGAAATACCCTGGGATGTCTTCTTTAAGAAATAGTATGCTTTTATGGGATAGTTGGAATATATAGCCTGCTAAAAAACTTCAAAGTGGGGTAACAACACAGCGTAAAAATTCAAAGTTTGACAAAACCTGCAATGGCTGTGTCTGAAATGTGCCCCTTCAACGTCCCCATATAACTGGCAAAGGTACATACGGGGGTATTGCTGTACTCAGACAACATAGCTGAGCAACATATAAAGTATTATAAAGCCGTAGCACACATAAGGTTTGCAAAATATACAGTACAAACTCACTGTGTGTCAAAAAGGCAGAAAAAAAATGCTTTTTACCACTGCACTTGATACAAGGTAACGGAAAAATTATCCCACGCTAATGTTCAAAATTTGTCATTTGAAATACCCTTGGGCGTCTTCTTTAAGAAATAGTATGCCTTTTTGGGGTAATTGGAAAAAGCAGCCTGCTAACATATTTAAAAATAGAATACGGACCCATTCAAACTCTCCATGTAAATTCACACTTAAAAACCTGAACTTATCACATCTCTTTCACAGCACTGTAACTTCACAAAATAGTGTCTGGGTCATACATTGGGCATATTGTTTTACTCAGAAGAGGTAACTGAGCATACTCAGGGGGAATTTATGACAGTAGCACTTATCAAATGTAAGAAATACCCAGCGAAAATGCAACATGTATGTAAAAAAAAATATTTTTTTTTTCTCACCACAAAATGTGAAATAAATTGGTGAAAACATGGTGGCAAGTTAAGGTATAATATATGCCTAATAACATACCCTTGGGTGACTGCTTTCTCAAATGGGAGGCCTTTATGGGGTTATTTGAACAGTCAAATGGCTATAATGCCACAAATTCAGACATATGACCATCTATGAAAATTCCAACTATAGAAACTGAAATAGCATGGTCTCCTATATGGCACTGTAGCTTCACAGAATAGGGGCAAAGGTATACAATGGGGATATCGTTGTACTCAGCAGATGTAGCTGAACACAATATGGGGTTCTGTACAGGGATAGCACACACTAGGTTTACGAAATACACATTACAAAAACCTTGTTATATGTGAATATGCCAAAATAGAGAAAAAACACAATTTTACTCCAATATTTAGCAGAGATTGGCGGTGAAATGGCTACGCAAAAAGTGTCAAACTAACCTTAGGTAAATAGGCTGTGATGTCTACTTTACATAAATATATACTTTTGTGTGGTAATTTTGTTTCCTGTAATGGGTATTAAACTTCCAAGACAAACATACCAACTTCTAAAATTGTTTCACATTGAAATTTTATTTTAGACCTTGTAGTTTGTGACCTGTAACTTTCAAAATAAACTGAAATCCTACACATATTATGTACTTTGTAAATCAAGACACATAAATTAATTGATTTTGAATTACTTTTCCTAAGCTGTACATATTATGCACACATTATTATTGCCAAAACGTGGGGAAAAAAGCTTTTTTTTTGTTTTTTCCACATTATTTTACATTTTTTTTGTAATAAATGAGAATTTATACATGTATAGGTCACATCAAATTAAAGCCCTGTTTGTTGTCTAAAAAACGGTATATAATATGTGTTGGTACAATAAATTAGAGAGATGCAAATTGCAGTTGAACACAAACAGCAAAAAATGCAAAAATTGCTTGTGTCCTTAAGGGTATGTCCAGCTTCTGAAGCTGTGTCCTTAAGGGGTTAATGAGTAGCTGGCCAAATATTTAGTTCAAACATTTAAATAATTTGCTGTTTAATGGGTAAGGTTTCTCAGTCACTTTCTATTCAATTAAGAAAGGGAGTAAAAGGTAACTTCTTACATTTTCTTATTTAGCAACTCAAGAAGGGTCAAGCCCTGACTTGTGAGTTTTGTGTCCTACAAACTATTTAATAGGATTAAAATGCTCACAACCTCTGTAGCCCCTTTCTTCATTTTTTTTTTTATCCATTTGGTTGTGTATCTCCAGAGAGGTCTGTTGTGACAGTGTTTTAACCTGTCTGATGTGTAAAATGATCCTTGTTTAGGAATCACAGGAATTCTGAGTAGTCAAATGCTGGTGAAGTAATTTCAAGCCTTTCTTTAATGGCTCCTGTACACACTGTAAGATGCATTTGAAGCTATACGTATAATACTGTGTAATACAAAAGTGTGGATGACTGCGTTATGGCTTAGTAAAGTGAAAATATTCTTTTGACCTATTTCTTTCTTTTACATTAAAGGGACACTATAGGCACCCAGACAACTTTAGCTCATTGCAGTGGTCTGGGTGCAGTGTCCGTTTTGCATTTAGTGCTGCAATGTTAAACATTGCAGTTACATTACAGCACTAAGTCTGCCTACAGTGGCTGTCTCCCTGACACCCACTGTAGGTGCTTCCTGCATCCAAACTGACCTTTGGTTCGGTATCAGACACTGGACATCCTCATGCTCTGCATGTGGACATCCAGTGTCAGATTTACTCCCCATAGCAAAGCATTGATTCAATGATTTCCTATGAGGAGGTCTGATGCGTGAGCGTCATGTCATTTGCCACACCTGTGCAGTAGTGCCTGCTTGTCGCAGGACGCCGGAGGAAGCGGTGCGTCGACCCAGCACTGTGGGACATCGGCGCTGTGATAAGGTAAGTAAAAGTTTTTTGTTTTTTTTAACCCTTTACTCAATACGGAGGGAGGAGGCAGGGGGAGCGATAGTGCCAGGAATACAGCTTTGAATTCCTAGCTCTATAGTATCCCTTTAAAATTAACAATCTATTTACAAATTTTTTGTGAAGTTGGTAACCTTTGCAGAACCATTTTCCACTTATATTGCTTTTACCACAAGCTAAGCCAGTTAACTTTGGTTTCCTAACGACCAATTAGTGCAACATAAAATCGCAAATTGATTAATGTATATTTTGTTATCATAATGCCCAGAATATCCGTGTCTTATTCAATATACTTGTCCTTTTTATTATAGAAAACTAAGAAGCAAGTGTTTGACCACGACTCAGACGGAGACATTTTTCCATCAGAAGTTGGATCTGAAAGTGCATCACGACAAAGGCCAGGCCGAGCAAGGAAAGAAGTGAAATATTTTGCAGAATCAGATGATGAAGATTTTGTTATGTATTAATTATGTGCTGGAACACAGGCACTGAAACATTTTCCAACGAAGTATCTTGTGTAGTCCTATTGTCCCTCCTGTTGCAGACTTTTGTACATTGTCTTATTTTATGTGATGACGTATTTGATGGTTTTTATTATTGTGTAGACATTTTAACATTTTGTTGTTACACATACAGTTTTCTGCTCTTTTTTACTCATTGAAATGTCATGTATTCGTCCGGACTTGGCTTGTAGAATTGTTTTAGACGGCTGTGCCAAGGCACACATTTTAATTGTCCTGTTTGAAAATGAGGAAAAAAAAATCCAAACACACAATTCTGCTTTTATGAAATAAGAATGAAATATTAAAAAAAAGGAAATAGTATGCCATTTAGTTTGTTTTCTGTTTTGCTAATAATGCTTGGAAAGATTTAAAATAAATATATTTTATTCTTTGCCAGGAGACTCCATGGAAAAAAGGTAAACAGTATATGAACATAGAAAGCATTGTTAAACAATCTCAATGTACAAACAGAGCCAGTGAAGGTACATCACAGACTTGCTAAAATATCCCCAGAAATTCTACTAGTGCTTTATATGAGACCTATGAACATTTTGATTTATTGTGTTAAAACAACTACTGTGGTATCACCACCACTGTGATACGAAGAGGCTGTTTCTTTATTTTAGGGGGTGTAAAAAACACCTCATTTATTTTAATTATGGGCCAGATAATATGCTATTTTTGACGTTAGTGGAACAAAGCAATCATACTGTAAACCAATTGTTTTCTAGTTCTGTAATAACCTCCTGTTTGGGTTAAGGATCTTAAGAGCAGGGGTTGAAGTGATACATCCTCACCCTCATGGCAAACAGTTCACAAATATTTAGTGGTGAACAGGCCCTTTTGTGGAGTCTTTTTGTTTTTAATATTTTTGTTACAACACCAAGGGAATTTATGGAGACCTCGAATGCTATACCCACTCTTAGGTAGTGAAACACACACAAACATTTCTCTAATGGCTTGTGAACAAGTAAACATAAAAACATTGTAACACTGGAAAATGCCTTGAGGCTATCATTACTGCAGTGATGTATCTATATATCATCCACCAGACCATCCCATCTCGTCTTTCCCATTTTAAAGTGACATTGACAACTCTACAATGAAATATCGTCTAACTGAACAGGCAGTTACTCTGATACAAAACTTTCTTCAGTTAATGTAGTGATTTACAGTTTCCTCACACAGTTTAGAGTAGAGGATAGACTTAAACAATGCAGTTGAGGACATGTATAGAGATTTTATAACTTAATGAAAGTCTTTTTTTTTTCTTTTTTTTATGGACATGTACAACAGTCCATATTTTTTCCACTTTATCTTGATCATTTTATGTATCCAAGATGGCTGAAAAGCACCAAACATCCAGCAGAGAGAACAGAACAGTAAATATGTATATACAAAGTCCGCTTGTCTTAGATAAGTCTTTAGAGATCATGCAGTCTGATGATCAGAAGAGAAAATACTTTTTTTGTTCTGTAAATCGTCTGCTTTAGTGTTTTTTTTTATGATTTTGTTTGTTTGAATTCAAAGTCCAGCTAAGTTCAAGAATGTAAACAGCAAAAGTATGTAGGTTTAATATAAACGCGCCAACTTGGTCTCTTCTGTGGAGGAAAGGGGAGTGGAAGGTCTTAACTTTTTGTTTCCAAAGACCGCAACGGGAAAAGAAAATCTGTTCCTTGCTTGTCATCCCTGTGTGCATATTGTGTTGGGAATGTCAGATGTAGAAAGGGAATGTCTTATTGCACTTGTGCACATTTGCTGACACGTTCCTCTGAGCTGGTTGAGATGCAATCACTGTGCTCTTCTTTGTTGTCATTTGGGCTTGATGATGTCTCATGCCCCTCTGAGTTTTCTAACATTTCCTGAATCAGAGGTGGCATGGAGCCAGGTATTTCCAGCTTCAGTGTGATAACACGTTCTGCTCCTGCATGGAAAAACAAAAAACAACTGTTAAGTAAACACTAACTTTTAATTATTTTTTTTGGCAGAGCTACAGGTTGTTCACCAATAAGTGGTATTTTAAGTGTACATTTTCATGTGTTCCTTTCTAAAGTGAAGAAACGTAGGTGTTTTGCAAAGCATTTTTGTAGCTTTCAAAAGGTGCCATGCAATAGTTTTGTCTTTTAGTAAAGAAAGCCTGTTAGAGTAGTATTGGCTTAAACCAGGCTTCTTCAAACTCCAGCCCTCCAGATGTTGCGGAACTAAAACTCCCAGGATTCTATGAATGAAATAGGTTGAGAATCATGGGAGTTTTAGTTCAGCAACATCTGGAGGGACGGAGTTTGGCCTTAAACGAACAGCCAGCTCCACTCCAAGTGCACTGTGTTTTTTTCATCACAGGAAGCTGAACTATGGACCTGTGTCTGCTGTGACTACAAGGCCCTTACCTGAGCCAGTTTTCAACTTGATTGTGCAATCTGCAGATGCATTGCATGCTGTGTGCCTTAAAATTAAGCATCTCCTGTTTATAATGCAGAAATGTTTGTTTTTCTGCAGTGCTACATACAAAACTGGTCAAAAAAAGAGAGGACAATGATTAAACCTGAAGTGGTGTATATTTGCACTAAAGTTAAAACTGCAGATTATACCGACTATAATATACAGAGGTGTTTAACCCCTTAAGGACACATGACATGTGACATGTCATGATTCCCTTTTATTCCAGAAGTTTGGTACTTAAGGGGTTAAGTAGGTTAACAGCCTATTGAGTGCACAATTAAAACTTAAAATTGCTGCTCAGAGTAGTTATTTTGCGGACAATGTTTTCTTTGCAGTTAAGACACGGTTAAAATCAGGGCCGGATTAACATAGGGGCTGATGGAGCTGCAGCTCCAGGCCCAGGCCCATGGAATAGGCCCATTTACACATTACTCTTAGGTTTGCCACCTGACTGGTATTTTACTGGCACAGCCAATATTTGAGGCTGCCGTGACGTGACGGTATTGCAGTAATACCAGCAATACAAATGCAGGTATTTTTCTCAAAATAATTAGATTACTCTGCAATACCAGCACCAGCCAGTAGGGGTCACTGTGTGTGGAGAGAGGCAGGGATAGGAAGTTACAGCATTTTCCTGCCTCTCTCTACTACTTACTGATCCATGGGGGAGCAGCAACACAGCACAGAGTCCAGACAGCAGCTCTACAGCTCAGGTAAGTGAGGGATGGGGGGAAAGGCAGCAGGGACACATGGGGACACTGAGACACTAGGGGACACTGAGACACTAGGAGACACAGACACTAGGGGACACAGACACTAGGGGACACAGACACTAGGGGACACATGGGGACTCAGACACTGGGAGACCTGGAAACACTGACACTTGGGGACACTGGAAAACATGGGGATGCTGAGACACATGGGGACGCTGTGAGACATTGGGAAACACTGAGACATTGGGACACGGAGACACTATGTCCCCATTTCTCCCAGTGTCCCCCATCCAGTCTCGCTAGTGTGTCTGAGTCCCATGTCTCAGTGTGCCTAGTGTCCCCATGTGTCTCAGTGTCGCTATATGTCCCAGTGTCCCCATGTCTATGTCCACAACTGTCCCCATGTCTCCCAGCCAGTGTCCCCTAGTCTGTGTCCACATGTCTGTGTCCCTAGTGTCTTAGTGTCCCCAAATATTTCAGTGTCCCCATGTCTCCCAGTGTCTGTGTCCCATGTCTCTCAGTGTGCCTAGTGTCCCCATGTGTCCCAGTGTCCTCATGTCTATGTCCACAACTGTCCCTATGTCTCCCAGTGTCCCCAAGTGTCTGTTTCCCAGCCAGTGTCCCAGTGTCTGTGTTCCCATGTCTCTGTGTCCCTAGTGTCCGAAATGTTTCAGTGTCCCCATGTCTCCCAGTGTCTGTGTCCCTAGTGTCCCCATGTCTCCCAGTGTCTGTGTCCCTAGTGTCCCCATGTCTCCCAGTGTCTGTGTCCCTAGTGTCCCCATGTCTCCCAGTGTCTGTGTCCCTAGTGTCCCCATGTCTCCCAGTGTCTGTGTCCCTAGTGTCCCCATGTCTCCCAGTTTCCCTAAATGTCTCAGTTTCCCCAAATGTCTCAGTTTCCCCGGGTCTCAGTGTCCCCGGGTCTCAGTGTCCCCGGGTCTCAGTGTCCCCGGGTCTCAGTGTCCCCGGGTCTCAGTGTCCCCGGGTCTCAGTGTCCCCGGGTCTCAGTGTCCCCGGGTCTCAGTGTCCCCGGGTCTCTGTGTCCCCGGGTCTCTGTGTCCCCGGGTCTCTGTGTCCCCGGGTCTCTGTGTCCCCGGGTCTCTGTGTCCCCGGGTCTCTGTGTCCCCGGGTCTCTGTGTCCCCGGGTCTCTGTGTCCCCGGGTCTCAGTGTCCCCATGTCTCTCAGTGTCCCCGGGTCTCTCAGTGTCCCCGGGTCTCTCAGTGTCCCCGGGTCTCTCAGTGTCCCCGGGTCTCTCAGTGTCCCCGGGTCTCTCAGTGTCCCCGGGTCTCTCAGTGTCCCCGGGTCTCTCAGTGTCCCCGGGTCTCTCAGTGTCCCCGGGTCTCTCAGTGTCCCCGGGTCTCTCAGTGTCCCCGGGTCTCTCAGTGTCCCCGGGTCTCTCAGTGTCCCCGGGTCTCTCAGTGTCCCCGGGTCTCACTGTGTCCCCAGTATCCTAGTGACATGGGGACACACTGAGGCATTGGGACACTGGGAGAAATGGAGACACTGGGAGACTAGGGGACTGGGCAGCATGGGGACACTGACACTGTGATACATAGGGACACAGACACTGGGTGCCTTGCGTGACTGAGACACTGGGAGCAATCCATCTATACAGCAGAATCAAACTGTGAGTAGTTTGTTGGTGATTTTACAGAATTTTCTCTGATGTCACTCCTTGTGATTACACAAATGATTAAGGCTGGTATTTTATTCCAAGAAAGGTGGCAACCCTAACTACTCTTCACATACTCTTGCTTAAAGGGTCAGGAACACAATCATGTATTTCTGACCCTATTATGTTAAAACCACCTGGCCCCTTCTTGCCTCCCCAAGTATAGTAAAATATAACTTGTATTCAAGTCTGCAGCTGCTGGCTCTGCCTCTGAACTGACTGTCTGCTGACATCATCAGAAGTGGTGGTCTGAGCAAATTACAATACTTCCCCATAGGATTGGCTGAGACTGTCAACTAGGCAGATCAGGGGCAGAGCCAGCACAAGTCCAACATAGCCCTGGCCAATCAGCATCTCCTCATAAAGATAAATTGAATCAATGCATCTCTATGAGGAAAGTTCATTGTCTGCATGCAGAGGGTGGAGACACTGAATGGCAGTGCTGCACACTAGGCATTACTGCCCCAAGAAGCACCTCTAGCAGCCATCTAAGGAGTGGTCAGTTGAGTTATTTTCTCTGAAAAGACAATGTTTACTGCAAAAGGCCTGAATGGAATGATTCTACTTACCAGAACAAATACAATAAGCTGTAGTTGTTCTGGTGACTATAGTGTCCCTTTAAGTTTGGAATCTTAAGAGGGATGTATGTGAACAAAACTTGTGTGGACTGGCTGACAATAAAATTAGTTTAGGTAATGCAGACGTTGGTCTCTCTAACACTGTGGCATATCCCCTTTCTTCTACACTCACTACATACACCTCTTCTCTGTCTCAGACTATGTACCAGGAACTTCTGCCTGCTAATAAGAAGGTAAGGAGACAAGTGGACCAGCGAGTGCTAGGGGACAGTCCTTAGAAAGCATGGAGTGAGAGCATCATTAGATTCATTTATGTCAAACTCAGGGTGCTGCCTGCTTAGTATGCCCTTAGTTGGACAGCCTGCAAGATTGGCGGGCAGCCTGACATGCATTCATGCCAGGCTGGCCTTCCAATTCTTTGGACAGACATGCCCCCTTTTTGGGCATGTTCTCCCCTTTTGGCAGGTCTGGTCACGTGATTCGCACCAGGGGCCCAACCCTTTTACCCCACCCATTGACTTCCTGCTTCACTGGACACTGCTGTTAGGGGTTATGGATTTACTTGAAAGATGAAAGCATAAATTAGAGAGAGATTAGCATAGAGTATGTGTTTTCTTATGGCTGCATCCTATGAGTTTCCCTCCAACACCATCTCCATTAGATACATGACGCTTGGGAGGTATGACTGTTTTAGTGTTTTTGGTCGATAAGATTCTGTAATTAGGCCTATCATAATTGTCAGCACCAGGCCCAATGTGCTCTTAATCCGGCCCTGGTTAAAATTATTTAAAAGGATTGTTGGCCAAGAAGGTCTTCCATATTATTGTAATATATATGGGCTGTTGGAACCCCCCAGAATTAGAGAGACCTGTGATTGGTCTCTTTATAACTGCAGGTTTGGTCAGGCTAGCCCATCCACCTTCCCCACACCTTCAAGGTCCATATAACCCTAATTGCCTGAAAGGCAAAATGCCCCCACCAGTCATATCACAAAAACGTTGCGAAATATCAGGTTCATTTACATGGTGATTTTTATTTTGAATTCTGGTTTGGCAGATTTCAATAGTGCAAAAGATTGTTTCAAAACCAGTCCGCTAAGGAATTAAGGCTGGCAAAGCAAAGCATCATGGGAGTTGTGTGTGTCAGTATGTCTGTGTGTGTCAGTACGTGTCTGTATGTGCATGTATGTGTCAGTATGTCTTTGTGTGTGTGTGTCAGTATTTCTCAGTGTATGTGGGTGTCCGTATCTCTGTCAGTGTATGTGCCTGTGTGTGGGTGTCAGTATGTTGATCAGTGTATGTGTCTGTGTGTCAGTATGTCTGTATATGTGCCTGTGTGTGTGTCAGTATGTCTGTATATCTGCCTGTGTGTGTGTGTGTCAGTATTTCTGTCTGTACGTCTACCAGTGTATGTGTCTGTGTGTCAGTATGTCGGTCAGTGTATGTGCCTGTTTATCTGTATGTAGTCAGTGTATGTATCTGTGTATCTGCTTGTGTGTCAGTGTGTACCTGTGCATCTGAGCCGCAACTTTAAATACAAATACACCCCTCCATTCAAACTTCAACACTACATACAAACACACTCCTGCATTGAAACGTCAACACTACATACAAGCTACATTCAAAAACAAACATTACACATAAATGCACACTTGCATTCCAACTCTAGTACCACATACAAACACATTCACACAAACATACTCCATACAAACACATGCTTACATTCAAACACACAAACATGACTCAGTGCTAAATACAACCCTGCAAGCATGGGAAACTGGTAGAGCCCCAGCTGTCAAAGCATTGTTGGAGTTGCACGACAGATGGGGTTCTACCTTTAGTCCAACCTTGCAATTGGGGGTCCCAATAAAATTCATTCTACTTTAGTACCGCCACTGCATTGGGATGGATGCCGTGATTGCATACCAGGGAGTGAGGGGCGAGGGCGGCAGGGCCCAGGGGGCCCAAGCAAACGCTTGCCCAGGGTCCAATTGTTATTAAAGACGGCCCTGTCCCCACTCTTATGTTTAAAGAAGTGGAGGCATATATATTCATGTAGGGAGTGGCTGAAGCCCTCCACTCCATGTAATGCAGTGTTAATTTTGGAGGCAAATTTTAATTTAGTTTTAGTCAGTCTTTTGACTAAAAAGCCATTTTAGTTTTAGTCGTATTTTAGTCATCTGAATTGTATGTCTTGTTTAAGTCTACTAATCTCCAGTAGAATTTAGTCGACACAACTAAAAACTAATGGGTTTAGTTAAAGCCTCTGTTTCTTTGTGTGTCCCCAGCCCCTCTGTGGAGCTTTGCCCCAACTCTTAGCCCTCTTTGTGTATCTTCTCCACAGCCCCACTTGTGTGTCTCTTCCCTCCAGCACAGTGTCTTTTTCTTCCCCAGCCCCTTCATGATTTTCATCTCCCCTCGTGTCTTAATTCTTCCCAGCCAGCGTCTCTTATTTACCCCATGCCCCTCAATGTGCTCATTCCCCCCAGCCCCGTGTGTCTCTTCCCTCATCACCCATTGTGTTTCATCTCCTCCCTCCCTTACCTGTGTGTCTTATCCACCAGTGTTAATTTGGGCAGCAAATTTCAACTTAGTTTTAGTCAGTCTTTTGACTAAAAAGCCGTTTTAGTTGTATTTAAGTCATCTGAATAATTTTTATTTAGTCAATCAAATCTCCCAAATTTTAATCGACAAATATAAATTGTTATTTGAAGAAATTAACACTGATGTGCTGTGGTGTGGAGTGTATAACAATTTTTCTACTCTATCCATCCTGTATGGTGGGAAATAATAAATACTTTTTTATTCTAGCTCCAATCCCTCTGACTACAATGCTGTATATGAGAAATAATCCTTATTCCTGGCGTTCAGATCCAAACTGTAAGTAGTCACACCTAGGTTTGACTGCTTACCAGGCGTCCCTTCCTGTCTTCACTGCTGCTACAATAGCCTTGGAAGCTCCCTGTCTGCACTAAGCCTGACAATGTAGGGAAGTGGTCCTCAAACTTCGTCCCCCCAGATGTTGCTGAACTAAAACTACCATGATTCTCTGGCTATCTATGCAAATCAAAGAATCATGGGAGTTGTAGTTCAGCAACATCTGGGTGGCTGGAGTTTGAGGACCACTGATGTAGGACTTAGTCACGAGATATAATAGAAAGCCCTAAGCTGGAGCTTCCGAATCTCCTTTAACACAAGTCAGGAGTATCTTTGTATTCATGTTAACGCCATATTCTGCCACCACCATCTGCCTTTAGCAGCAGAAAATGTCAGACCAGGCAATGTTTTTCCAGCCTTCCTCGGTCCAGTTTTAGTGTCCCTTGTGCCCACTGTGGCATTATTATACATTTCCAGCTGGCAGAAGTTGAAACTGAAGTCCATTGTTGTAGTCGATCGACTTCAAGGTTCCATATGTTGTGTATTCAGTGAGCTTTTCCACTGTTATAATAAGATTGAGTTACTGGTACCTTCCGGTCAGCTTGAACCAGCCTTTTTCCTACATAACTGCCACTGACTGTATGTATATTTATTTTGAGTTTTTTTGCATTCTCTGTAAACTTCAGAGCAGGGGTAGGCAACCTTTGACACTCAGCTGTTGTGGATTACATATCCCATAATCCTCTTACAGCCATAATGCTAGCAAAGTATCAGGTGGGATGTAGTACACAACAGCTGGAGTGCCGAAGGTTGCCTGCCCTGGAAAAAAATACTCTGCCAGGGGCAGCAGTCCCTTCATACGAGGGGAGAAAAAAATAAATCTCAACCTATACACAAAACAGCTATCAAATGTATGACGGGTGATGGGTTCCTCACTCCGATATCCAATATGGAGGAGAAAAAAAAGAAATCAAATTTTTTATAAAACCATTTACTTTATGGGGTATGATGACTTAAATTGAGTGAAAAAACACTTATTTTTGCTTATATATGGACTATAGTGAAAAAGTAACTAAATAAGACTTTAATAAAATGAGTCACTAATGAGGTGTGATGACCTCTTAAAAAGACAAGCTGTTTTTCCCACTGTGGTCCTTAAACAAGGGTTTTCAATTATTCTTCAATGCAAATTTAAGTACTCTTGGGAAAAGGGGGTGAGGGTAGGAACGAGAGAGAGAGAATGTGTGTGTGTATATATATATATATATATATATATATATATATACACATACACACACACACACACACATACAGGGAGTGCAGAATTATTAGGCAAGTTGTATTTTTGAGGATTAATTTTATTATTGAACAACAACCATGTTCTCAATGAACCCAAAAAACTCATTAATATCAAAGCTGAATATTTTTGGAAGTAGTTTTTAGTTTGTTTTTAGTTTTAGCTATTTTAGGGGGATATCTGTGTGTGCAGGTGACTATTACTGTGCATAATTATTAGGCAACTTAACAAAAAACAAATATATACCCATTTTAATTATTTATTTTTACCAGTGAAACCAATATAACATCTCAACATTCACAAATATACATTTCTGACATTCAAAAACATAACAAAAACAAATCAGTGACCAATATAGCCACCTTTCTTTGCAAGGACACTCAAAAGCCTGCCATCCATGGATTCTGTCAGTGTTTTGATCTGTTCACCATCAACATTGCGTGCAGCAGCAACCACAGCCTCCCAGACACTGTTCAGAGAGGTGTACTGTTTTCCCTCCTTGTAAATCTCACATTTGATGATGGACCACAGGTTCTCAATGGGGTTCAGATCAGGTGAACAAGGAGGCCATGTCATTAGATTTTCTTCTTTTATACCCTTTCTTGCCAGCCACGCTGTGGAGTATTTGAACGCGTGTGATGGAGCATTGTCCTGCATGAAAATCATGTTTTTTCTTGAAGGATGCAGACTTCTTCCTGTACCACTGCTTGAAGAAGGTGTCTTCCAGAAACTGGGAGTTGAGCTTGACTCCATCCTCAACCCGAAAAGGCCCCACAAGCTCATCTTTGATGATACCAGCCCAAACCAGTACTCCACCTCCACCTTGCTGGCGTCTGAGTCGGACTGGAGCTCTCTGCCCTTTACCAATCCATCCATCTGGCCCATCAAGACTCACTCTCATTTCATCAGTCCATAAAACCTTAGAAAAATCAGTCTTGAGATATTTCTTGGCCCAGTCTTGACGTTTCAGCTTGTGTGTCTTGTTCAGTGGTGGTCGTCTTTCAGCCTTTCTTACCTTGGCCATGTCTCTGAGTATTGCACACCTTGTGCTTTTGGGCACTCCAGTGATATTGCAGCTCTGAAATATGGCCAAACTGGTGGCAAGTGGCATCTTGGCAGCTGCACGCTTGACTTTTCTCAGTTCATGGGCAGTTATTTTGCGCCTTGGTTTCTCCACACGCTTCTTGCGACCCTGTTGACTATTTTGAATGAAACGCTTGATTGTTCGATGATCACGCTTCAGAAGCTTTGCAATTTTAAGAGTGCTGCATCCCTCTGCAAGATATCTCAATATTTTTGACTTTTCTGAGCCTGTCAAGTCCTTCTTTTGACCCATTTTGCCAAAGGAAAGGAAGTTGCCTAATAATTATGCACACCTGATATAGGGTGTTGATGTCATTAGACCACACCCCTTCTCATTACAGAGATGCACATCACCTAATATGCTTAATTGGTAGTAGGCTTTCGAGCCTATACAGCTTGGAGTAAGACAACATGCATAAAGAGGATGATGTGGTCAAAATACTCATTTGCCTAATAATTCTGCACACAGTGTACACACACACGCACTATAATGAAAAGAGATGCTTTTCCTAAATGTAAATACAACTTTAGCACAGCCTTTCTAAACATCTCCTGTAAAGAGACATCTAATGTTTAAAGGAACACAAACATATATTCCTGATCCTATAGTGCTAAACCCACCATTTAGGTGGCTTGCCTCCACTTAGCCCCCATAAAAGTTAAACACCTTATTTTCAGCGTTGCGCGGGTCTGCCGGCGCTGGCCCTGCCCCCTTGGTGACAACAGAATTGCTGATTTTTAGCCAATCGAAAGCATTGGATAAAATCATCAAGGGGCGGGGCAAAAGGCCATTTCAGCCAATCAGTACCTCCTCATAGAGATGCACTGAATCAATTCAGCGTCCCCATGAAGAGCGTGGAGATGCTGAAAGGCACTGCTGCCTACTGTGCAGCACTGCCCCAGGAAGCACCTCCAGTGGCCATTTGAAGAGTGGCCACTTGGAGGTGTCCCTAATGGCAATGTAAACATTGCCTTTTCTCTGATGTTATGTTTTATTTTACAACAGTTTGGATCCTGAATGATACAACACAGCAAGGATAAAACTGATAGAATTGTGAGTGGAGTTACACAAACTTTGCTGAGACAGGTGATTCTAAGTAACCTTGTAAAATGTAAAAAACTGTATTTCTGTATGCGCGCTGTTCCATTATCTGCATGTTGTATATATTTTGGTCTCTATGACAGCGCCACTGCTGAAAAATGCATGTTCTGGGTGTACCACCAATTCACATTTATTTTTCAATCATAATAAAGTTAGGCAAGGCATTATGATATAAGGAAAAAGGGAAGAAACCAATCTTTGTTTTTCCCACAGGGTGATGGTTAAATTTTAGGCCTGCTGACCCATGTTGTCCTATTATCATAATATGATTGACTTGATACTACCAGCAACACTGCTTATAGCAAACTTCAAATAAACCCTTACAAACCTACCTTTTGCACTAATGCTCCGAAGGTCTGTGATCTTCATAAGAATCTTTGGAAACATGTGGGGCTTGTTGGGTCTTCTCTTCCTGATGTAAATTTTCAGTGCTTCCAGAAGTGGCTCTTGTAGCTTATCCACTTTAGCTGGTTCTTCGAGGTCCTGTCGGTCTATATTATACGTATAAAAGAAATCCGCAAGTTAAATAAGTAAATACATGAAAGCAGTGTGGACAAACATAGAATTTTTTAGAAATTTCGCCACTAACGCTGCAGTGGCTGTGAGCTTTAATAACCAGGTTAATAAACCGAGATGGATGGAAATAGAAGAATCAAAAATGTTACCGGTTAGATTGTCAGAGTTACCTTGGTTAAACCCTAAGAAAATACCTGGAATTACAAAATTATTTTTATCTACCAAGACTACGCTCAAGGCCTGGGACATTATTTTTAAAAACGACCATTCTCCCAGTTTATATAGAGCAATGCCTATTGAGTTATTGAAAGATTATATACCATCCTTAAAAATAGAACTGTTCCCCTGTTCACCACAACACCACTTTCAGGTTTAACATTTGTGTTATCCTAGGCTATTATACGATGTTACCACGTATATAATAAAAGGAGGATTTGCTATGCTACCAATTACAAGTACTAGGCGGTTATATTGCATTACGCTTAATGTATAGCATACTATTGTACAGTATTACTACTTATTGTATAACAAACTATTGTATCGTATGACATACAATGATTATAACCCCCCTAACCCCTACCTTCTCTTCTGTACCCCATATACTTGAAAATAATAAAAATTCTATTAAAAAAAAAAATAGAACTGTTGAAGGATTGCTCTATAACTAATTTGGATATTTTTTTTATGGCAATTCTATTCTTTCTTAGGAAAAATTGAAGCTTAAGTATGGATTAACAAATGTATGTGAACTGGTTGTATGCTAATCATTGACAAATTGAAAGAATTATACCAGGTATCTGATACAGATAAAAACTATAAATCACGGGGGCGGGGCCGGACCGCCGAGCTGGACGGTCGCAGGTCTGTGCAGCTCCTGCAACCAACTAAAATATATTCTATAACAACCATGTCTTACCACCCGAAAATTGACCAACAGCACAGACACCCAGAGCTGAGAGACTGCGGGACCCGGGGAGAGGCTGGCTCATCGAGCTTCAGTCCCCTGGGGGAGAAAAACACGCTGACCTAAATGGGGCCTTCTCCTGCGGTGAGTGGGGCGGACGGCCGCTGCCCCACTATCCTGCACCACGGAACCCAGCTGAGTGTGCGGACTGGCGCAGGCCCGGCCCCGTTCCCCCCCCTTTGGACCGGTGGGGGTGATCCCGGTCCTCACCCTGAGGCCCTACACATGACACTGCAATCGAGGCCAGAGAGCCCAGCCGCCGCACCTAAAATGGCGGGCGCCACGTGCGCAGCCGGCAAAAGGAAGACCAGCTCTCAGCTCACACTCATAGCCACCAAGGCGGATTGTGCCTCCCACTCAAGCTGCACGGAGAGTCGGCGAAACCAGCGCGGCTCAAGTATGCGGGAGACAACAGCCGCACTGGGCACATGTCACATAATCGCCTGAAGAGACCGACACCTCTGCTGGAAGACCGATCCGGCATTCACCTACAACCCAGCCTGCACTAAGACGGACCGGTAAGCGGCAGCACTCTGAGGAACCCACCCAGCTCCCGCTCAGGGCAGACACCAGCCTACGGATGACCAAGAGAGGCAAGCCCACTAAAATACAGCGGCAACACTGGGAAGCAAGCGGCGGAGGGGAGAGACAGTGCCCCGGCGACGAAACCCTGCACACTATGACTCTCAAAGCACCGCAAAGATGCTGACTCACAAGACCAGACGTCCTGCAGATGCGAAGTATGTTCGGACACAGCACGGCGGCGGGGCTCCAGCCCCTACCAGAGGCAGACACCGGACTATACCGCAAGTGAACCACGAGGGGTCTGTTGATCCGCCACTGGCCTGGACAGTACCTAACAGGACAGTACCAAAGCTTTGGTCCCTATGCTGCCTTCATACTCCGCTACACTACACAAACCAGCTTCATGACACATAACTACTGACTTCCATATAGCTGGTGAGGGGTTAAACGGGGGTGAAAAATCAGCGCATGTTTAAAGCTTTTCTCTATAGGCTACATCTATCCTGTTAATAGACATGAACACATAACCAGACAAGGGCTGCATGTATACTTCATTAAGCATTAACGTGTTCATAGCTCATATAGTACCAGCGAATAATATGCTCTCTTTTATTGCGTTTTGTGTTTTATTTGTTTGTTTGTTTTTTAGTATATTTTTTTCTCTTTTCTTATCTCTACAGTGTGTCTCAGAGAAACGCCAGTTCACACACCGATTTATCTTCTGTCACACGTAGTATTATCTTGTATATCTATAAAAATGTGCATTTGTTCAGTTATGTCACTTAACCAAAAATTGTGCAAGTACCAATGAATATCCCATTGTAACTAATGCCTGAATAGCACGAGGATTGCCTTTGGGGTACCCCGTGCCAGTCTGTAACGACATATGCACAGCAAAAATAAAGAATTCAAAAAAAAACAAAAACTATAAATCACTTGAGATATCTCCATTAGAGAAAGTTTTTTTATACAGCCCCACTAGTAAAGGTATGATATCCTTATGTTATTCGTTTTATAATGCCAAACCCTTAGTTAAATTAAAACATATGTTGTCGTGGGAGACGGAGTTGGTATTTCGCATTGCACCGACCATTTTGAAAATCATTATAAAATTTTATATTGCTGGTACCTGGCCCCGTCTAGATTGCACAACATGAACAATATGTATTCTGATCGGTGTTGGAGAGACTGTAGGGGTGTGGGCAATATGGCCCATATCTGGTGGTTCTGCCCTATGTTAACTAAATATTGGAAAATGATTCATGATCTAATTATTAAAGTGGACAGAACCATTAGCATTTTAACTTCGGAACTAGCTTTATTTAAAAAACTCCCGGAGTCCGTTAATAGATCAGATAAAATAATCATAGACCACATTATGATTGCTGCTACATCCTGTTTACCTAGACATTGGATGTCCCAAAATGTGCCATCTCTCAGAGAAGTTTTCAATTTGATTCTAGAAAACAAGGCACACGAATTATCGCATAGAGCTAATATGCATAGTTTCCCAATATTAAAATATAATTGGGATAAATGGGAGGAAAAAAACAAAAAAGTTTATGGTCTTTGATATATTTATTGTTAAAGTGCATTGATGTACAAATGTTTTGCCATATACATTGTTATGCCTATTTCAATGATGGATGGATACCCCTTCCCATTTCCAAGTTCCCCTTCCTTTCCTACCCCTAATACAATGTTTGTATTATTATTACTTGTTATACAAAATTTTAAAACTTTAATAAAAATTATTTGAAGAGAATTTATTAGAAATATAGCTGTAGCATCTTGCGTTGCATTATTATAATTATTTCACTAGGTGGCAGTATTTTGTAGGAGCTGAGCAAACAAATCTGAAGAAAAAAAAAGGAAACCATCTGGCTGAACGAATTGTGTTGCATTAGGAGGAGAGTGAGCTATATTTGGCCTGCTGACATCTGAGTGGCTTTCAAGTCTAATTCTTGACAAAAATATTGCT
The DNA here is from genome assembly GCF_036172605.1 of Pelobates fuscus. Lineage (NCBI taxonomy): Eukaryota > Metazoa > Chordata > Amphibia > Anura > Pelobatidae > Pelobates > Pelobates fuscus. The sequence goes on along the minus strand of NC_086320.1, from coordinate 289,403,632 downwards.
TGGATGCCTGCTACCAGAGAATCTCCTTTGCTGCACCATCTACTATTTCCCCATGATAGAACTTATCTGATTTGAAGCTATTTCTATATATTATATATGGAGTACTCAAGATTGTTGTAAAAGCTTTAATACATTACATGCATCCAACCGTTCCGAACACCAGTATTACTGCGAGAGAGCCCTGATTGCCTCTCGTTCCTGAGTCAGAAGACAGTTGCTTTGACATTTTACTGCATTTCAACCTGTGGCTTTTATAGGCCACAGTTAACCAGCATAATGCTCTATGTTACTTGCTTTATGGGGGCTGTTTATACAGTTTTTATTAGGATCCATGACATCCCTGTCTCATAACGCTGTCTTGTAACGATCAGCAGGTTGTGGACGAAAGCAAAGGATGAAATATAGATCATTAAGGACCAGGTAGAAAGCTAAAGCCGATTGCATCAATAAATTAAAGACAAAGGCTACTGCTAAACCTCTATTAAACGGTTACACTGACTGCCGCTTAAAGAAGAACTGCTATTTAGAATACCTACATAATATATCGGATATAAGTCTCTACTGAGCAATTAGCAATGAAATGTCAATACGTACTTAAAAATGCAGTTGTGGCCTCATTCATTTTTAATTCTACATTATATAAGAAATCAAATACACATGAATGAATAAAGATATGTGATAAACATGCATTCCTAACGCTATAGTTTTAATCTATCTATATCAGTGTCTCCCCCACCGTGTAAGGGTAGGAATAGTGAGTTTTACTTAACTTTCAGCCACTGCCACGCTGGTCCCTGCGGGGGAGTTCCACCCCTTTAGCCGAGATCATCAGTGTAGACAATTTCAGCCAATCATAATCTTTCCCACCCTATGGGAAACGCAGAGCTGTGCCAATCTTACGGTCTCTATGAGACTATCTGTTTGAAATAACTGTGTTACACTCGGCTATTTCGTCAGCAGTTTCTATAGTGGCTGTCACTAGAGACATTGTAACCCTGCAGTGCAAACATTGCCATTGTTGGAAAACAAACACACACACAAATACAGGCGCCAATTTTGCATTCCAAGGAAGATCACACAAAATAAAATTTATTTAAAAAAAAAAATAGATACTTGTTACTTTTCAGGAATTGATGTTTACATATGTTATATATTTTCATTTTTTTTTTACTTTCAAAATATATACTTGTTCCAATATATTACAGCATTTTTTGTTTCCCTGTTTTTAAAATCCTCAAATAGGAAACTGATAAATGTATAAATGTATGTAATTAACTATATTGTTTATCAGTGTTCTCCAACCCATTCCTCATGGACCACCAGCAGTCCAGGTTTTTTCAGTATCTCCATTGGAATAAAACAGGTTAATACATAAATCCTGGACTGTTAGTGGTCCATGAGGACTGGGTTGGGGAACACTGGTTTAGATTACAGTAAGCTCCTCATATTTTCTACCATTATATATTGACGAACGAATGAACTACACAACTTTCCGATGAATACCTTTATCTGATGCCAAAAACAATCAATCAATACTGTTATTCAATGCTGAATGAACACACCTTCACAAATTAAGCAGATGGCACTGAGAAGGCCAGTTTCTGTGTCATCCATTTCCAAGGGCAGGAGCTGGTTGGCAAATGTGAACACAAGGTCAGTGAGAGGACCAAATCCAGCATTGTGCATCTGCGTTCGGTTAAGAGTAAGGCCATCTGAGAACGTCATAGTGTCCTGCTCCGGTGTATATCTTGTGCAAATTCGAAGAATCTAGGATGGAATGGAGGAGAAGAAAAGAACCATGTTATTTGTTGGAGAATAATGCACAATGTGTGTATCCTGCGCAAAGTCGAGGAATCTAGGATTAAAATTGGGAGAAGACGACAATAACATGATTGACTGGGGAATAAAAACAACCATATTATCGGTTGAAGAATGATGTTCAAAGTTTATTTATCAGCATATCACAGCAATTCATTCTTCTCTCTTCTAATAATTGGCTACAGCATAGAAGCATATGGATAAGATGTTCCCGTTATATTATAAGAAATACTGACTATTTTAACAAAGATAAATTTAGTGGAATCATTATTGAGTAGAATACCATTGCCAGTACAATAAACAACAGTTTGCATATAATATGACACTTTTTTGTTCCTTTTGTAAATAATGATTTGTAGATGCAAAAGATTATTTTAAGAAAATACAGTGGTTTAGGTCATCATAAACCAGACTTATTGTTACCATTACATTTGGTGCAGTCTTGTGATTACTTGCCTTGTTAATGAGGAAGACAAGAAGTGTTTTCATAATTTATTTAGCATGAATCACGGTGTAACTGGTAGTGGATATGTGAATGCATATATAGATGGGTTTGAGAGAAACAGAAACTACATTGCACATGGGTTGGTGGCGGTGCAAGGAAGTGGTGGCTGTTAAATGGATGCTGTGCAGTTTGCTGTACTCTGTTGGCCACAATGCTACACATGGCTTTTGGGACAGTACTGATCCAGTGTGCTGGTCTACCTACTACAGGAGTGTGGTAAATGCTTCATCATCCTGGATCATACTCATGCTCATGGATATCCAGTTTAGCCATGGTTAAGACTCTGACTTATCGTTTTCCGTTGTCATTACGTTGGGTTTTACAATACTATTCCGTTATACATTCTGTGGACTTTATAGCATATCTTCTTGTGCCTTTGTTTATATTACAGAGGTTTCCCTCTGTAGATAATATTGCTGAATGTAAACAATTACGGCTGTTTTACATTAATGAGATCTGAAGACACTGCCTTTATAGATAGATATGTTCTGTTTGCCTGTATTTTATACCTCCTACCAATGTGGTAACATCTCTCATACATTAACAGTTTATATGAGCCTACTGGCTTTCTTAAAAATCCACAGCCATTTAGTTATTTAAGTCAACGTTTTTATTTTTCATATGTTAAGCACATTATTTGCTATTTGATGCACATAGGCATATGTTCTTACAACATAACTTTAGCACATTTCCTTTGCCTTTATTTACTTTGTTATATTTTATCTTATCGAGACAGGCCACCTAATAGGGTACCCCACTTTGGGCTCTATAACCAATTTAAAGTGCGTTTTTCACCTCTCGCTAAGAATTGGAGTAAACTAATCGTCTTTTTCTTGAGACTTGATCATTTTCATATTCCTCCCCCATCATGGAGAGGTTTCCTTTCCTTAAAACCTACCTCAAAAGGTACTTCTTGCACCTTAGGATGATTTTAATCTTATACTTAAAGTATAAGTGTATAGGCCGATGTGAACATTGTGTTTGTGTACATTTGCCATTTAAATCTCTTCTGTACGCATTATGTTCATGCAATTTATTATTATTTTATGTTGTGTCTGAAATTTGTTAACCCCTTCACATCATCCACCCATATACCAGAATTGGGTATACCCAAGTCTTTACATTGCAGACAAAATTTGTTTTGTAGAAAGCAGCCTTAAAGGAACACTATAGTCACCTAAATTACTTTAGCTAAATAAAGCAGTTTTAGTGTATAGAATAGATCATTCCCCCGTAATTTCACTGCTCAATTCACTGTCATTTAGGAGTTAAATCACTTTGTTTCTGTTTATGCAGCCCTAGCCACACCTCCCCTGGCTATGATTGACAGAGCCTGCATGAAAAAAAAAAACTTGTTTCACTTTCAAACAGATGTAATTTACCTTAAATAATTGTATCTCAATCTCTAAATTGAACTTTAATCACATACAGGGTCTAGCAAGCTATTAACATAGCAGGGGATAAGAAAATCTTAATTAAACAGAACTTGCAATAAAGAAAGCCTAAAAAGGGCTCTCTTTACAGGAAGTGTTTATGGAAGGCTGTGCAAGTCACATGCAGGGAGGTGTGACTAGGGTTCATAAACAAAGGGATTTAAATCCTAAATGACAGTGAATTGAGCAGTGAGGCTGCAGGGGCATGTTCTATACACCAAAACTGCTTCATTAAGCTAAAGTTGTTCAGGTGACTATAGTGTCCCTTTAAGTATAAAGGCAGCCCAGCCTCAACATCACTGGTGCTATAAAACCTGTCAGGGACATCACGTGCTAAGCTGCAGTGAGCCACGAGAACTGAAAGAAACACGGAGATGGAATGGCGAAGAAGTGAGGACAGCAGCAACTGAAGCTGTAGCCAGATGTCAGGTAAGTATTTTCTTGCTGGTTGGGGGTCAAATGGGGTGCAAGGAGCCATATTAAAGAGGGCAGGGGGGGGCAACCCCCAAAAATGACATTTTTCAATTGATGGAAAATGGGAGGGTAGACAAAAACTGGGGTTATGAGGATAAATAGAAGGGGGGCAGAAACACAGGGGACAGATATGTATGGATAGAGGGTGAAAAAAGTGGAATAAAAGGAAATGTAAGGGGGGCACATTCAGAGTGGCCATGTTTTAAAAAACAGGTGTCACGGGACCTGTACCCTAACACACAGGAAGAGTGGAAACCCACAAAAGGTGGATCCGAAAGAATAATTACCGAGCCTTAGAGTGGCTGGACTGAACGTATTAATATAGCGAGAAACAAGGTCAGGGTAAGCCAAGGTCAGGAGTACAGAATTACACAGAGTATGTACAAAATCGGGTCAGGATACAAGGAAATTACAAGTCAAATACGAAGTTGGGTCAGGATACCAGAAATCACAAGTCAAATACAAAGCTGGGCCAGGATACCAGAAATCACAAGTCAAATACGAAGCTGGGCCAGGATACCAGAAATAACAAGTCAAATACGAAGCTGGGTCAGGATACCAGAAATCACAAGTCAAATACGAAGCAGAGATCAAACAGGAATTCACAGGGGGTTCTCTAGGAGCACTAGACGAGGATCTATTAAGAAACTACAATAGGGCAAAGAATAGGGGCCAAACCAAGCCTTAAATAGGCTTGCCTGTGAACTGATTTTTCCATGTCATCATTGCGACTCAAAACAGATTAGGATCGCAATGATAACGTGGTCACTTTTAAAACGATGAGTGACGTCACACCTAAATTCTATTTAAGGACACGCCCTGTAACGGGCAGTGTCCGAAGGACTGATTGTAGAGACTATGCACCGCGGAACGCAGAGGAGTGATTTGCCGGCATTAGAAGGGTAAGTATAATCTTTATATAATCTTTATTTAAAGATGCCATGCCTCGTGGCAGTGTGGCAGGAGGAGTGCTGCGCAGCTTGAGGGAGGTGAGTACACGCTACCCCAGGACACTCAAAATACTGGGGGTGTTGGGGGCGGAGCCTGACTGCTGAACTGGATGGTCGCAGGCTGCCCGAGCTCGGGGCCCAAGACCTATAAAACAATTAATTAACAAGCCAAAAACGACAAAGTACCGCTTCATACTCCTGCTAGACACCAGTGAGCGACCCGGGAACATGTTGCCTGAGGCGGTTCTGCCGGTAACCAGCGGTTCCAGGACAATGCAGCCATGCGGCCTGTTGGAGACCGAGGCGGGGAGAGACGGCCGCTCTTCCTGCACTAAGGTTGACTAAAGAGACCAAAAGCGCTCCCACCCCCCCCCCCCCCCCTATGGACCGGCGGGGGTCATCCCGGTCCCCCCCAAAGCGCAGACATACCCGACCAGCATCCACTGGAGAGGTTCTGCAGAATTGGAATCCCACGTGGCGAGAGCCAAGATGGCCGCCGAACCGAGACCCAGCTTCACCCAAACTCCCAGGAAGGGAGCCACACAAGACCGCATCGCACAAGCCTTCGACACGTTCTGGGCAAGATACCGGGAACTGACCCAGCGAGGTGCAACGCGGTTTACCACAGCAAAAATAACCCAAGACAACACACAGCCAGTCGCAGACCCAAGCTGGCCTACAGTCAAGCAACCCACGAGGTGTCCGAAGAGAAAACAGACTAAACAAACTACCACGCTGCCTAAGATAAGAAGACGACAATCAATTACCCGCATTCAGCACAAGGCAACCCGAGACTCCTACGGACCGTGGAGGAAGAAGACCCCGACCCCATCGGAGGCTCAAACTCACAGTATCCAGCGACGGACCCCCAAGCAGACGGAAAAGAGGATAGAAGACGCCGCAAGACACAGAGACTGTGGCCGCTATACCCCACTGCAGCCTAGCACGGAAAGGGGAACCCTGAGGGCCTCCAGACGGGCTAGCAATATACCATTGGTGGGAGTCGGCTGATCGGGTCACTCCTCTCAGGCCACTACTAACCTATATATAGGTTCACATATCTCTCCGTTGAGGACTGGTAGTCATCCTGTGACATTCTGCATTATTCACATAATAACTGGGACTTATTGGCTGTGGGACCCGCATGGGCAGAGGTTGAATCGCATAAAACAGCCTGGATACATGTGGGGTATAACGTTGTGCAAGTGTCATTTAACCATATAATTTTTCTTTGTATATCCTATAATGTGCCCTAGCCTCAGCTTAATGCCCATAACGTTTAAGCGTACTATATTAGCGTATGATTAACCACTGAAGCCCCATAGTCTGGCAACCACAGGTCATAACATGCTTATGGTACTTTACTGTAGTCTCGTAGCTCTTAATTTTATTCATCTTAATTTTCCTTACTTTGATGCATTCCTAATAATATGCTACTTAGCAGTTCGGCTACGCGAGCTATACTTACTCTGTTAGCCAATCAGACTTAACGTTGTGTCTCACTTTATTTTAGTGCAGGAGATCGTTTGAAACAATAGAAGTTACACACTGCCCTCCTCTTCTTGTTTAGTTCTGGGTAGACATAAAACGTTAACTGCTGGGGGCGGAGCCTAACCTTCCATGGAGTAAGACGTGTGCTCTCCTAGCTCTCTTACCCCGGGCATACAATCCGCATCCATCAGCCTCCACAAAGGTGCATCTCACCCCCAAAACTTAACGCAGACCTACAGCAACCCCATCACCACACATTCAGATGGGGGGAACGAAAAAAAGAAAAGAATCCACACCGTCAGTGGCCACGATGTTCCGCGCCAAAGAAGACAAGCAGCCATCTTGGGCCCAGAGCCAGGCAGACACAGGCTCGGACTCTGAAGAGAGTGACAGGGAATCTACAGACACATCACCTCTTACTAAAGATGATCTCCGAAGAATGCTCAGAGAAACATCGGCCGACATCAAGGCCTACACAACGGCAGCACTCGAAAAACAAATATCAGGCCTCAAAGAAGACATAGAGGCGCTGACCTCTCGCACAGGCACCACTGAACGCCTCATAAAAGAAACCCAAATACAAACAACCACCCACGGCAGAGAACTGGAGAATCTGTTGGACAGGGTACGTTTTCTGGAGGATGGCCTAGAGGACTTAAATAATAGATCCCGCAGGCAAAACATACGCATACGGGGCCTACCGGAAACCGTCTTACCGGACGCCATACTGCCAACCATTACAGCAGTATTCCACTCCCTCCTGCCTGACACCCCAGAACACGACATATACATAGAAAGAGCACACCGAGCGCTGAGGCCGCCGACATTCAACCCCAATATCCCCAGGGATATCATCGTGAAACTCCTTCACTTCCCAATTAAAGAAAAGCTAATGAACGCAGCCAGAAACCGCCCGCCTCTATATCAAGGGCAACAGCTTCATTTCTATCAAGATCTGGCGCCTACGACACTGAGGAAACGCCGAGAACTAAAACCCCTCACCACCGCGCTAATTGAATCCGGGTGGCGCTATATGTGGGGGCACCCTTTCAAGCTGACAGCTAAAAAGGGAGACCAAACCTTCACCCTCCATCAAGTCACCGACATGCAGGATTTTGCAGCGCATCTGGGAATCCCCTTGCGGTATCCACCGGCCGACTCCAACCGTGCCACTCCAGGAGACAACAGCCGTAAAGAAGGACCCCGCTCCAACACAAGCCGCATGCAGACCAAGAGGAAAACACCATCGGTCCCCCAGGAGCAAACCCAGACAGACACTTGAACGGTACCATGAACAGCTGCCAGAACCACATCGGCGGACCCACAAAGAGCGGAAAGTTCCACTCCGTGAACGTGGTCCAAGGACACTGTTCCTCCGGTAGTATGCACTACGAACTGTTACACCCTAGTTAAGATTAACGTTTCTGTTTGATATGCAAGTTTATTACAATGTTATATTTATTTGCCATGCCATGACACCCCAGAGCACTATAACTGCCCCTCATTAGGCCTAGACCTCGCAGGCCTCAGTCCCAAGCCTATAATAATGTCGCACGAGTGCGAGGGACAACATACATACCCCACACACCCCGGACCCCAACCGGGTTGGGGAGCCACATAATTGCCTCCCAACCACACAAAACGACCACACCGGTGCACGACAGGCCACAAGGCAAAGTAGAAGGCCTTCTTGGCCTCCCCAAGACCCATCACCCTAGCTCAATATCTGCCCAACCCACTTAAGTGTATCTAGAGACGCGACACACCAGCGCACAGTCTCTCTCCCCTCACCACATCACCAGCGAGATGCTGCCCTTTTTATGCCCCACTTGTGGATGTCCCCACTCCTCATCCTCCGACCCTACTCGGCAGGGGGGGGTGGGGGGAGAGATGGGGAGAGGGAAGGGTTGGGAAACGCCACTAAGACCCAGAGGTCTCACAGTACCTCGTTCTCAGACCAGGCCGGACCGAATGAGCTAAAGAGCACCCAGGGGGGAAGGCAAGGTTCGATACCCGGAACCCACACTGAAAGGCAGACACGCAGGGGGCATATTTAATATGTACAACTTCGAAACTGGGCCAAAAGTAAGGCAGAACAACAACTAAGGCCTTACCGGTGACACCCTTACAGAAGGAAAGGGCGTAGCGCCCACAGATTTAACCGGGGGGGAAAGCAAGAAAAAACTAGCGGTAACATTTTAGTAACAAACCCCAGGGGAGGAACACTATTTCACAAAAAGAGGTTTGATTAATGCAGAATGTGTCCCACCCCAAGGTACTACTTACATGCTTATTTCTATTTTTTACCAGAACCGCACACCTTACCCCTCTTCTTTGTATTATATCGTTAGGGGTGTTTTGAACCGTCATTTACTTTGAAGTGCAGTTGTGCGACAAACTATAGCGCCTCACTGATATCCAACTTATACTTAGTCACCAATGTTACATAGCGCCTCTCTGCATGTGTATATGTATTTATCAGAATGTATCCCATTGCCTGACAGAAGAGGCTCCCTAACCTCACTAGAAACACCCCCGCACGACGACATCACGACAACGACCCCCCCTATGCCCCACAACCATACGACTTACCTTAGAGCAATATAAGGCGAAGAGGGAAGGGCGACAACCACCACCCCCTAGGGCTATGTGAGCCAATCACAACCTGACACTCTAAAATTAACTCCCTCGAGAGACCCTGAGCACACGAGACCGCCCCATCAAGCTTACAAACCTCACAGAGAGCAGACACCCCCTGAGGTATACATGCAGCTCCTGCAGACCAAAAGGTACCATAACCTATTAAAAGGCCCACCAGACCCCAGACACAACTCCCCTGACACTACACCTTACCCAATCAAGTACACGACCAGAGACAAACAACTAACACCGACTGCAGTGCCTTCGCACGCGCCTTTGTCTTTCAGCAAAAACTATCCTCGATACCTGGAACATGACGGACAGACAGAACGCCTAACCTGGACAGACACAAGCGACTGCCCACCAACGAGAAACCAGACACCAACCTTGAACCCACCGATTTCAATACGCGAACAGGTTAGCAGAAAACACACTTACCACAGGCACAACAATGACACATGACCGACACCGACACCTGCATCACCCACCAAAGAAATCACGACAAGCACATACGACCTAGGAACCACTCACACACATAACCAAGACAAGAACCACGCAGACCATGGCGATTAACAACGCCCTCATGACCTCACATCACGAAACTGGCTCTCATACATCACCACCCTCCAACACAATAACCTGAAAACAGACCCTCTAACACACTCTCACTCGCACGACGCGAGTCAAACCAACCAGCACAATTGAAACTCTTACTCAAACCACCCTACCCGAGATGCACCCTCGGAACTAGAACAGAAAACCCGGGGACAGAGAGGGAGAGGCGAAGCACCGACCCACCTCCACCCTCAAAACCCCAACCAAACGTATAACTCCTAGCTCACCTGACCACAAAGCATAAACAAGAACACCAAAACCTCACATTGCTTACAAACTATAAACATCCAAATAAGCAACCCCAGCCGCCCAAAAGACGCCTGGCAACCAACCAGTAAGACCAGGACCCAACCCACTCCCCTATACCCAGATCCACCTGGGACATCCCACAAACCCCCCCCTGCACCGCCACCCGTCACCCGACCCATTACCCCGAATCCCCACCCCTCCCCGCTAACCAACAACCCCGCTCTCCCCCCCTAACACACACTACATAAACGAAACACCACACACAAGACACAACACAGCCACACCCAGCATGCCGGCCACTCTGACCTGCCTATCGATAAATTGTAAAGGACTAAACAATCCGACCAAACGACACCAACTAATGAGATGGGCAAACAGATCTAAGGCGGACGTACTCCTCCTTCAAGAGACACACTACACTGAAGCTAAGCAATTCCCTCTCCTGAGCCGACACTACCGAATCAACCATTTCGCCAGCTCCCCTCACGGCAAGCACAACGGAGTAGCCATCATTATCCGAAAATCGTGCCCACTCGTCATCCAGCGCACAATAGCAGACCCACAAGGCCGATACCTCACAGTCACGGGCAAAATAGGCACACATTCATACGCCTTCACTTCCTTGTATGCCCCAAACACACCCTCCAGCACTTTCTGGCACACGCTACAAGCACACCTAGCTCTGTTTCCCTCCCACCACTCCATACTTGGCGGAGATTTCAATGCATCCCCTTCACCCTCAGTCGACAGACTCCGCACTCGCACGCACACTCAACATGGACCGCCGACGGCCAAAACAGACAAACTGCTCTCCTCATTCATCTCGCGCACCCACCTCCTAGACGCATGGAGATCTCAACACCCAACATCTTTAGACTACACCTTCTTCTCGCACCCACACCACTCATACTCCCGCATCGACCTTTTTCTCATCTCCCCAGCACTGGCACCAATGGTTCACTCCACATCCATAGGCCCCATTACGTGGTCCGACCACGCAGAAATAACACTCACAATTAACCTACCTTGCACAGTCCGACCATGGTCTTGGAGACTGAACCCCCACTTGCTTCATAACCCACAAATCAGACAAGAAGTAGACAGGGCCCTCACAGAATACTTCCAACTGAACAAATCCGCGGACACCTCAGAAGGGACCCTATGGGCTGCCCACAAGGCAGTGATCAGGGGAGTCCTAATAAACCAAGCAACAATACATAAAAAACAAAAGGTAGCACACCTAGAAAAAACACTCACAACTCTCCGAACCCTTGAAGCAAAGCACAAAGCAGACCCAACACAAGAGCTAACCGAACAGATTAAAAAATGCCAAACTGACATAAAAACATATATGGCAAAAGACTCAACAAAAGCCTTACTATGGACAAAGCAACTCTTTTATGACAAAGCCAACAAAGCCGATACATTACTCGCACGAAAACTCAAACAAAGAACCGAAAACAAACAGATACACAAAATACGCACCCCTGATGGAGCAATCACAGAAGCCCCAGAAGAAATTGCTAGCGTCTTCCTAAAATACTATGAGGCTTTGTACGATCACACACCAGGAGCACGCCATAACCCAACACCTATTAAAACACTAACAGAAACATATCTCAACCAAGTAGCGTTACCCTCCCTCAATGGAGAAGCAGCACAAACACTGGCCAACCCCATAACAACAATAGAACTCGCAGGGGCGATAAAAGCCCTGAAACCCAACAAAAGCCCAGGCCCGGACGGGTTCACAGGGCTCTATTACAAAACATACGCCCCCACCCTGATCCCACACCTTTGCAACCTATACAACACCATCTTACAAGGCGACCCACTACCAAAAGACATGCTACAAGCCAACGTATGCCTCCTTCCAAAACCCAACAAATCACACTTAGAACCAGGACACTACCGACCGATCTCCCTCCTCAACGTAGACTTAAAACTGTTCACCAAAATCCTTGCCGACCGCCTAAACCCCCTCATACCCAAATTGATACACCCAGACCAAGTAGGCTTTATACCGACGCGACAGGCCAGCGACAACACAAGACGGACATACGACCTCATATGGACGGCACAAACCAGACACACACCGACCCTTTTCCTATCTCTAGACGCAGAAAAGGCCTTTGACAGACTATTATGGCCCTTCTTATTCGCCACTCTAACCAAATTTGGATTCCCCCCAACATTCATTACCGCCCTACAGGTACTATACGCCACCCCACAAGCCCACCTCCTATTACCCCTAACAAATCCCCCCTCCTTCACGATACACAATGGCACACGCCAGGGATGCCCGCTGTCCCCTCTCCTCTTTGCGCTCTCCTTGGAGCCGCTCCTGCAAACACTCAGAACAAACGAAAACATACAAGGCCTAAAAATCCGCGGAGAAGAATACAAAACTGCAGCATATGCAGATGATCTACTCATCACAATAACAGAACCAATAACTTCCCTCCCACCACTCCTTCAAGCCCTGGAAACCTACGCCAACATATCCGGATATAAACTGAACATCGACAAGACTGAAGTCCTAGCCATACACATAGACGCCCCCACAAAAACGGCTATACACCAAATCTACCCCTTTGACCTCGCACCCACACATATCAAGTACTTAGGTATAGCCATCCCAGCAGACCTCTCTCGCAGCTATGACCTAAACTACACACCCACGATCCAAAAAATCAAACAAGATGTAGAGAAATGGCAAAACATGCCAATATCATGGCTGGGAAGACTGACATCGGTTAAGATGAATGTCTTACCCAGGCTGTTATACTTATTCCAAACTCTACCAATCCCAATTAAAAACACTGACATCAAGCAACTACAATCTACAATCGACAAATTCATATGGGCCAACAGACGCACCAGGATCAAAAGACAAACCCTATACGTTCCCAACAAAGCAGGGGGTTTAGGCCTCCCACACCTCACCCACTACTACCAGGCAGCTCAGCTAACACAAGCACAAAACTGGCACGCCCCTTGCGGAACCAAAAGATGGGTAGACCTAGAGCACGATATCTTTGGCAGGGACTTCCCATCATTATACATATGGCTCCCCAGAACAGCAAGACCTCCCCTACCCCGAACATCCCCCGCAATCATCAACACTATCAACATCTGGGACAAAGTAACCCAAAAAAGTGGCTTGACAACACAACCCTCACCCCTGACACCAATCCTCCGCAACACACACTTCCCACCCGGCATGACACCAAAAGACTTCGCCCGATTCGAAGAAAACGACCTCACACGACTACACCACTTCTATAGAAACCAACAACCAATACCATTCGCGGACCTCCCACAAACTACACCATACCGCACCTTCGACATGTTCCGCCACCTACAGCTTAGGAGCTTCCTCGAAACTCCGACAATAAAACAGTCCGGCACAAAAACTCTTACGCCCTTCGAAAAACAATGCATACAAACCCCTACACACAAAGGACAGATCTCAAAGCTATACACCCATTTAATTCAAAACGTTAAACACGGAGCACTTACATATGTGTCGGCTTGGGAGAGGGACATAGGTCCAGCCGAGGATCCAACAGACTGGACCGACATATGGGAAGCCACGGCATCCATATCCATATGTGTGAACCACAAGGAACAAGCATACAAGACACTACTGAGATGGTACGTCACCCCACTAAAACTCAAACAGATGGGCAGGTCGGACAATGACCTATGCTGGAAAGGCTGTGGACACAGAGGCACTTACATACACATGTGGTGGGAATGCACACACGCAACACAACTATGGAACCAAATAGAAACCATGGTATCACAGATCCTCCACACTAACATACCACACGACCCATGGATATGGCTACTATCCAAACCCATGGCCAATACACCAAGATCCCAAAACAAACTGATTGCCAAAATTGCACTAGCAACCAGGAGAGCCATCGCTGAGAAATGGGGAAGCCCAGACACACCCACGCTAGACACAGTAAAAAGGAAAATTAAGGACACAATCAAAATGGATGAATTGTCCGCACTGGTTCACGACACGACCACACATTTCAATAAAATTTGGGACCCATGGTTCTATGAATACCCACCAACAGCCTAGACCACCAGTGAGCACCCACACGGGATCACATCCCAAGTACGCGTCAACCACACATATCCCACACCCATAACCCCCTCAGCCCCCCTCCCCCCGAGTCAGTAGACCGCTAGAACACCCCTACACAAACCACACTCTCCTACCAACCAAGCTACGATACACGCCGGCACCAATGGCGAACAAAAACAAAGGACACACATGACCAAACAATAGCAATACGCAGCAAACACACACTCACACTAACGATTAACAAAGCAATACAGCACCCACAACGCACACCACACCGCACCACAAATGACGCCGAAACGACCCACAAACCACACCCATACCGATGACATATAACGGACAATAACTCACTTAGAACGGAAGAGCACAAGAAACAGAGACAGACACTACAAGCTGACAATTCAGGATATCTCCCACCCCGACCCCTCTCATCCCAGAGGAGCCCGAAACCCAGCGGGACGACTTGACCACTGAAGTACGCAAACACAAAGGGTACAACAGAAAGATCACGAAAGCACAATGTGCAAAAAATGTACCCCACAACTGCACACCTATGATAGGACAGGGCATCCTACCCCCAACCCTTTAATCTTCTGTACCCTACCCAAACCACTAGACCAGGATGTATCACGCAAGAATAGAATAATGATATGTAACACAACGCTGAGATCCATAATCACAAGAATATTGCAACTGTCGAAATATTCGAAATACTGAAATAACTTTATGTGCAAGCAATATATGTTCCTTTTTCATGTTTACCAAATGTTTACCCCCCGCTTATTTTCTGTACCCCTTACCCCTAAACAAAACAAAAAAATCTTTCAAAATAAAGAATTTATAAAAAAAACGTTAACTGCTTGTAAAATGTAATGCTATTGTCACTAACCTTATAAACAACTTACATCTAAATTGAGTAAAACTAGAGGGCTGGTGATTATATTTACTCCAATCCACTACACTATACTACTGAAAAGTCTGTAGGTTTATAATGATCTAAAACTTTTAAAGCATTTAGTATTCTACATCTTATATAGTTACATTGTTTAAATACTCAGCTAATGTCTTGTATAGCGGTAAGACCTACTCAGATGGCAACCACCCTTCCTATAAACGGGATCTTGTTCGATCATAAGCATTGCCTAGTTTACTGTAAAAGAGTGCAGCCTTATATGTCACGTGGTGACCAGTCTTCAGCTGTTGCCCACTGGGAGTTCTCACTTGTTTTGTCTGCTCTTACTCTTACAATATAGCTGCCTAAGCTAGTTAAATGTATAAGAAATGTGCGAATTCCCGTTCTCTTCTTGCATAGGCGAACAAGCGAGATCTATCACTAATAAGCCAACTTTTAGAACACTATTGTCTGTACGAGCCATGTTTCTTCTCTTTTGTCCCTCCTCTACCTATTTCTACATGGCATGTGCATTATGATAACAATACTGAAAGCTAAACGTAAACCTAAACGATTGCAATACTATAAAAACTATAAAAATGTGCCTGTATAACGTATGCCATGATTTGTACAATCAATGTTTACCTATTTTACTGGATGTCGCTGTTGTGGCACATACCGGCTGTTTGTTCATCCTGTGCACACCCAAAATAAAGAATTTAAAAAAAATAAAAATACTGGGGGTGTTTCTTTTGCAAATCGCTTCGTAATGACTGGGTTGAAAAAAAAATATATAAAGTAAAAATAAATTTAACAACTGCTTATGATAAAAAAAGCCCATAAAAAACAGTCAATGAAGAGCATCAAAGTTTATAACCAGCCAATTACAGGACAGCAAAGAAACAAGTTCACCAGCCCCCCCCAAAAAAAACAACGCAGGAAAGGTTCCATGAAAAACTGTTCTGCATTGAGAAGGCTATACTGTCCACATTCTGCTGGGTTTTGTTTGAGAACATGAGAACCAGGTTCCTTAGGTGATTCAGATTAGATCGGATCTAGAGGACCAATAGGCTGATGTTTAATGTACACTAAATCTCAGTAAAACTTAGCATTGCACATTGAATGGTTGTTGTTGTTTTTTCATTCCCACTGGTGTCTTTGAAAGCCTTACAGTCAGCGTGTGTTTCAGTAAGTGCTCATGTATCTTTGCGGATAGCGTTGACTGCTGAAATTAATAATAACTTTGTGTCGTAACCTGCTTTGTTGTTTGCTCTGCGGCAAATTCGGCTAATTGACTTTAACAGATTTAGATTTAACTACTTAAGGACCAACTGTTACTCTTTAGCATCATCATAATCTGGTCTCAGTAAACCTATTGCCAAGTCAGAAAATTCTGCTGATATGAATTTTGCAGCAACATGCGTCCCTGCAGTTGGTAAACAAGAAAAATCATGTATTCTGGAGCAGGATCATTGAAGGAACACTGAAGTCACCCGGGACCACTTCATGACAATTAAATGGTGTGGGTGCAGTGGCCATGTAGTTTTAACCATGTAATACGAAACATTTCAGTCTTGTAGAAACTGCATTTTTTATATTGCAGTGTTAAACACACATCCAGTCTGTCTTCCAGACAGACACTAGAGGCACCTCCCCAGGAATAAAGGTGTAAAACTTGATCACGTGATCAATGCAGCTCCCATGAAAGCACAGAATTTAATGCTATCCAATGTGATGCATTTGAGGTATGCACGGCACATGCCATATTTCCTAATGCTCCTTTTTGAGAACCATTAGGTTGCCCATTGGAGAAAGTGCTGGATGGCTTTGTGGGAGGAGTCATAGGCAGCAGCATTGAGGGAGTCCATATGCTGGAGAAGAGGTAGGTAGAAAAACCTTTTTTTTAAGTTGGGTTGTGGGGAGGGAGGAAGGAAGGGAGGGAGGGAGGGAGGAAGGGAGGGAGGGAGGAAGGAAGGGAGGGAGGGAGGAAGGAAGGGAGGGAGGGAGGAAGGAAGGGGGGAGGGGGGGGAAGGCAGGGGCTAAAACTAATCCAGAACCACGACCTACTAATGTTTGGAATATAGGTTTGTATTCCTAAGACTATAGTGTTCCTTTAACCCCTTAAGGACCAAACTTCTGGAATAAAAGGGAATCATGACATGTCACACACGTCATGTGTCCTTAAGGGGTTAAAGAACAGATTATTGTTGCATGCATCATAAATAGCTCTTTAAAAAACAAACCCATTAAAGCATTGTTAAAATGGATCCTTACTTATATATAATTAACGAAAATATTTCATCACTATGTGAATGTGTCAATTTTTTTTGTTCATTTAGGGGGGTTGCAGTTTTAATGCCTGTTCAAAGGCAGGATATAATCCAATTTCGAATGCATTATATATATGGTTTATATAAAACACACACAGTACATAAGTCTAAACTTATTCACATTTAAAGTTCATGCATGTGCAGGAGGACAGGATTTGCAATGAGCCCATATGCAGAAAAGGAAGTGGAGCCGAATTGGCACTAAGAAGCACAAACATGACGCAATGATTTCCTATTGTGTATTTGTGTTCTCACACTATCATGATAGTAGGAACAAAACAAAAGAAAATAGACATCAGTGTAATAAAGATAATGTTGAAATCAATTGTTAGACTGCATTCGTCCCAAATGTGCTTTATTTAGAAGGGATAGTCCCTGTGGTGGACCCTCTGTCCCTCTTTTCTCTCCTAAAGTCCCTCTTTTCTAGATACTCTGAGTGTTTCACAGAGCTTCACAGCAGTGATACTCACAATAATGTGTCCATAAACTACAAAAAATGGGTTTAGAAATCAGTCTGTGTCAATAAGATACATAGTTCTAGTAAATCACCTAAAATGTCACAGAACCGCCCTGCCCCTGGCCACACCCTTACTCTCACACCTTTAAAATGGAAGTTCCCTCTTTGTCTATTTTAAATATGTTGGGAGTTATGAAACTTTAGCTGCCCAGAGAGAGATCGACATTTTTTTTTATTTAGAATCTTGAAAAATGGCACATATTACTCGCAAGTCATTATAAAGCAACCCTGGAATTTTACAAATTCTGCTTACTTGAAAGTTTCAAAGTAACCGATAGACTTGGTTCAAGCCTTCTGGAAATTCAGAGAAATCCACCAATCCAGTCAGCACACGATGACATGGGAACCTTCCGGCTCCACTCTCATTACACCGACTAATCAGGGTGTCTATTTTTACAGCTATTGCTGCTGTAAACAAATTAATTTAATATGAAGCTACATTTGTGAACATGTCAAATTCTTCCTATGACAGTTTGAGAAGCATTATATTGACAAATCGTATGCAGTTAAATGAAAACCTCTCTCTTCTGATTGTTGGCATACGTTAGGACACTTAGCAACAATTGCTTCATGATTTACATTCTAATTTAGAATGCTGACATTCCAATACAAACTTCTGTCCGTATTCCTTATTCTCAGGGGAAAAGATAAATACTATGCATTGTCAAAGTCATCTAGCTGCTTTTGTTAGGATGTAATCCAGTTTATTACTGGATCAAAGAAAGCCTTAAGGTTGTTGTAGAACTACAACGTAATAATCATAAAACAATAAATAATACCGCACTCAATAAATTTAAGAATATAATGTTGTATTTAATAATTCATGAATTTCATAAGTATTTCATAGGTATTTAAATATGTACAAAAAGTGAATTTTTTTTGAAAAAGTAATAATTTAAGGAAAATGTATCCTATAGCAACCAATATAACTCCATGTCTAAAAAAATCCTTACAAGAGCTGGCTCACTAATATACAACAAATGCCAAACTGTATAGTGTCATAGAAAATTCCAAATTTGGAATATAAATGTCCTGTTGGAAAAAAGTCCTATTCCAAGTGAAGTATCCATACTCTGCTGTCCTCACAATCAAACTGTTCCTCCTTGCTGGATGAAACGTTTTACGTCCTTGGCAGATCCTTGTCAGGTATATGTGGAGTGTTTAAGCTCTTGAAAAGCCGGGCGTAAAACGTTTCATCCAGCAAGGAGGAACAGTTCGATTGTGAAGTATGGATACTTCACCTGGAATAGGACTTTTTTCCAACAGGACATTTTGGTGAGATCCACCTAAATACAATAGTGTGTACACACTGGGACTGGATATACATTTTTTCTTTTTCTCCTTGTCAGCATCCATTTATATTCCAAATTTGGAATTTTCTATGACACTATACAGTTTGGCATTTGTTGTATATTAGTGAGCCAGCTCTTGTAAGGATTTTTTATACATGGAGTTATATTGGTTGCTATAGGATAAATTTTCCTTAAATTATTACTTTTTTCACAATTTTTTTCACTTTTTGTACATATTTAAATACCTATGAAATACTTATGAAATTCATGAATTATTAAATACAACATTATATTCTTAAATTTATTGAGTGCGGTATCATTTATTGTTTTATGATTATTAGGAGGTTAATGGGCTACCTGGATACCTTGCACCAATACGGATAAAAGAGTGCCTGTATATATGATTTTTTTTTGTAGAACTACAATGGCCATGATGCTTTGCTGACCTTTAGAATAGGGGATCAAGGGATATTTTGCCCAGCCATGCCTCGAGATGATGCTTGAAGACCTGCTCATCCTACTGAATATGTTGAATGAAGTCCTGGTCATCTACTTGCTTATGATGCTTAAAGACCTGTTCATTCATTTTGAAGAACTTATAATATAGGAGTCAGTGATTCCACTGACCTACTTGCTTAATGAATAGATGGACAGAGAAATTGCTAATAAATAAGACGTTTCAAGCTTTTTGTGTGACTAAATACTTTTTTGACAATATTTCGCTAATGGAATTCTCTTGTTGGAGAGTGAAGTGTGGTCAATGGATATCCAACCTTTATTAATTAATGGAAATAACATGCACTGTGTTATTCAGAGAAGAAAGTTCAATGAAAATATAAGTTATTTCTCATTTTAACTTTTGATATCGTGGCTCACTCTTGAGCTAGAATCTGTTAGAAAAAAACTTTTAAGATGATTCATCTAAAAATATTCCCATAGACTTTAACCCCTTCAGGACGGAGTCAATAGTGCACGTTCTGATCAAAACAAAACGTAAACAAAAACTGGAATTTGCGCTATATGTCTGTTCACCCGTAGTTCCCCTCTTTCAAATTATATGCACCCACACTTATTATATATCATTTTGTTCAGGAGAAACAGGGCTTTAATCTATCATTAACTATTCATATATGGAACATAATTTATTATGAATAAAATAAAAAAAAATTTGAGAAAATTAGATTTTTTTTAAAATGTGCATTTCCGTCTGACATTTTAACTGTGAATGTCATAACACTGTTAGGTTTTACTGCAAAAAATGCACAGATTTGTAATCAGCAATGTCTCACGAGTACAACAGTACCCCCCATTAACAGGTTTTATGTTGTTTTGGAAAGTTACAGGGTCAAATATAGAACATTCCATTTTCAAATTGAAATTTTCCAGATTAGTAATGTTACCTTTGAGACGGTGTGGTAGCCAGGAATGAGCATTACCCCCATAATGGCATAGCATTTGAAAAAGTAGACAAGCCAAGGTATTGAAAGTGGGGTATGTTTAGTCTTTTTTAGTAGCCACTTAGTCACAAACACTGGCCAAAGTTAGCGTTCATATTTGTTTTTGTGTGAAAAAAGCAAAAAACTAATATTTGGACAGTGTTTGTGACTAAGTGGCTACTAAGAAAGACTGGACATACCCCACTTGCAATACCTCGGGTTGTCTACTTTTGCAAATGGTATGCCATCATGGGGGTAATTCTCATTCCTGGGCTACCATACGCTCTCAAAGGCAACATAACCAATCTGGCAAATTTCAATGTGAAAAAAATGAAATGCAAGCCTTATATGTGACTCTCTAGCTTTCCAAAACACCATAAAACCTGTACATGGGGGGTACTGTTATTCTCGGGAGACTTCACTAAACACAAATATTAGTGTTTTAAAACAGTAAAACATATTACAACAATAATATAGACCATAAAAGTGTTGTTCGCTTGTAAAAAATGCGAAAAACGTCACTTTTACTTAAAATATCATCGTTGTAATACAATTTATCAGTTTGAAACACTAATATTTTTGTTCAGCGAAGTCTCCCGAGGAAAACAGTACCCCCTATGTACAGGTTTTATGGTGTCTTGGAGAGTTACAGGGTCAAATATAGTGCTTGCGAATTAAATTCTCTGCACTTTCTCCCTGTGTTGTCAGGCATGTCAATCAAATTTTAATTAATCAAATCACATAATTACGTTAAAAGATTATTTAAATATACACGTAGAATTTTAATATATATGCATTTATAGGTATTTAAATTCTACACGTATACTAATGTAATCTTTTATGTAATTATATGTATTTATCTATATATATATTTTTGCGTTTTTTTGTATTTTATATATAGATAGATATATATAGAATGTCATTCTAAGTGTATTTTGTTACCGATATATATATATTAATAACAAAATACAGTTAGAATGAAATTACATATGCATATATAATTTATATTAAATTTTGTTTCAATATTTTATTTATTATTTTAATTATACGTATTTATATATAATATATATATGTACATCTATTATATATATAATATATATACATATATAATATATATATATATGTAACATCATTCTAAGTGTATTTTAATATTAATATATGTACTTATATTAATATTAAAATACACTTTGTATGACGTTACATATATATAATTTTTATATATATTATATATATATATGTAATATATATACATATTATATATATATATATATATAAATATATTTATTTTATTTTTACACATGTCTAATTTATTTTTTTTTACACCTCCTACCAGCAGGGGGACTGTCTGATATTTCAGACAGTCCCCCTGCTGGCAGATCCACAGCCAGCTATAGGAGGCCATGTGATCGCTCTTTGAGAGCGATCACATGGCCCCCGGGGGCCTCATTTGCCGGAAGGGGACTGCCTGGGCTCTCAGGCAGCCCCCCAGAAGAGGATCGCGGCGGAGGTAAGTACACCTCTCTTCTTGGGGGCTTAAGCCGTTACGGCGTACCATGCCGTCGCAACGGCTTTAAAGCCCATTTAATGCGTGACGGCATGGTACGCCATAACGGCGTTAAGGGGTTAATGGTGACTTATGTAGTTAAATAATTTTAAAAGTTTTTGTAACAGATTGTAATCATTTCTATGCCCTCAATTTAATATCGTTAGATATGTTTACCAAATGATTTAATATTTTTAGAAAAATTTCGAAAATTATTCAATATTATAAAAATAGTTTTATTTGGGCATATTTTTATATTTTTTTGCCCAATATATTTTATATATTATTTTTTTCATATTTTACTATGTTGAAAAAAAAAACATTTAAAAATGTAACCAAAAAAATAAAATCATTTGGAAAGCTTATCTAACAATATTATACCAAGTCCTATGTTAGAAACAAAGTCACTAATTCAATTCACGTTATACAGTTGTGCTCAAAAGTTTGGAGAATTGGTTATATATGTACCATTTTTAAAAAAGAAAACATGAGTGAGCAGGCAAAACATATTTCTTATGGGATTCATATTCAACTTTAGGTAATAACAGAATGAAACATTCATAAAACAAAACATGGCAACAAAGAAAAAAATTAAATTACCCCTGTTCAAAAGTCTGCATACCCTTAGTTCTTAACTCTGTGTATTGCCCCCTTTAGCATCAATGACAGTGTGTAGTATTTTGTAATTGTTGTCTATGAGGGCCCTAATTCTTGCAGGTGGTATATCTACCCATTTTTCTTGACAAAATGCCTCCAAGTCATGCAAAGTCTTGGTCGTCTTGCATGAACCGCACGTTTGAAATCTCCCCAGAGTGGCTCAATGATATTAAGGTCAGGAGACTGTGATGGCCACTCCAAAACCTTCACTTTTTTCTACTATAACTACTGGAGGGTCAACTTGGCCTTGTGCTTTGGGTCATTGTCATGTTGGAGAGTCCCATGAGCAGCCTTCGTGTAGAAGAATGCAAATTGTCTGCCAGTATTTTCTGATAACATGCTGCATTCATCTTGCCCTCGATTTTCACCAAATTCCCCTTGCCTTTAGAGCTCATACATCCCCAAAACATCAGTGAGCCACCACCATGCTTCACAGTGGGCATGTTATTCTTTTCATTTAGGCCTTGTTGACTCATCTCCAAACATAGTGCTACATAAAGCTCTGTTTTAGTCTTGTCACTCCAAATTACAGTGTCCCAGAAGCTGTGAGGGGTGTCAAGGTGTTGTCAGGCAAATTGTAACTGTTTGTTTTCATGGCATTGGTGCAGTAAAGGCTACTTTTTGGCAACTTGAGCATTCAGCTCATTTTTGTTCAAGTATCGTCGTATTGTGCTCCTTGAAACAACCACACCGTCTTATTGCAGATCAGTCTGTATTTCTCCTGAGGTTACCTGTGGGTTTTTCTTTGTATCCCGAACAATTCTTCTTGCAGTTGTGGCTGAAATCTTTCTTGGTCTAGCTGACCTTGTCTTGGTATCAAGAGATCCCTGAATTTTCAACTTCTTAAGAAATGATTTAACAGTACTGGCTGGCATTTTCAAGACTTTGGATATCTTTTTATATAATTTTCCATCTTTATAAAGTTCCATTACCCTGTTATGGAGGTCTTTTGACAGTTCTTTTCTGCTCCCCATGGCTCAGTATCTAGCCTGCCCAGTGCATCCACGTGAGAGCTAACAAACTATTTTACTATTTATACACAGACTCTAATTGCAATTTAAAAAGCTACAGGTGTTTGAAATTCACTTACAATTGCCATTTTAACCCGTGTTTGTCACTTTGTGTGTCTGTAACAAGGTCAAACATTCAAGGGTATGTAAACTTTCAGGGCCATTTGGTTGATTTCTGTTATTATTATAATTTAAAAAGGAGTCAAACAACTATGTGATAATAAATGGCTTCCTTTGATCACTATCCTTCAATAAAATATATTTTTTGCATGATCAGTCATATTTTCAAAATCAATGCAAAATTTCACAATTTCTGCCAGGGTATGCAAACTTTTGAGCACAACTGTATATTGATGTATTGGCTACATTAGGACATTAATTAATTCCTCTTGGAAATTTACTCAAACTTAGACAGGTTTTTTTTTTTTTTTAATTTACATTTATTTACAACATGTAAAGCCAGTAAGAATACCTTGAGATTTTGTTTTGTTTCAAAAATGTCCTTGTAAGCATGAATGTAGCAACAATATAATACAACAAATACTCCGGCACTCGGCCTGTAGGATATTTCCACAGAACAACTGATATTTAATGCCATAGACTGAATGGTAGCTTACACTGCAGTCTAGTACTCTTACAGCAACTCTCTTAAACTCTCACTCCTGTTATTTGCTGTAACGCCTTGCTTAATTATTGATAGTACTGTTTATCAAGACATTATGGGATACATAGAGCCAGTGGCGGCTCTAGACTTTGTGAGGCCTTAGGCGAAACTCAAACTTGAGGCCCCCCACTAACACCTAAAGTTAAAATAGGGGTTGCATTGTGTGTATAAGGTGCTGTTGTTGTATTTAAGGACGAGCTTGCAGCGCTGGATACAGAGAGCTAGTCTCTGTATTCATCGTTCAGAGGCTTGCAGTGTAGCGGCTCCCTGTGCCGCCGCATTATGATCTCTCTGACTGTAGTTATGGCATAATATGCAAACTAACTTAATTTGCAATAAACAAATTTAATTAGCAATTATGCCAATCGTTTATACATGACTGAGGGGTATGGTTACATAGCCTTGCAGTCGTGTATACATAAGTGCCGGAATATGTATATATGAGTGTATCTGGCATTGTCTACCTATGTGTGACAGGGTTTGGGGTGAGTGTTGCACAGTTGGAGTACAGGATTGTAAGGGTTTATGTAATAGGGTGAGTGTGGCAGGGTGAAGGGGGTGAGTGGGACAGACTGATAGAGGATGAGTGACAGGGTCGGGGGGTGAGTGTGACAGTGCAAGAGAAGGTGAGTCTGACAGGGTTGATGGGGGGGTTAATGCAATAGGGTAGGTGTGGCAAAGCAAGGAGTATTGCAGTGGGTGAGAGTGACAGGATTAGGAGGGGTTATGTAAGTTTGGCTGGGTGTAGGGGGCGGCAGTGTGTGGGGTCTGAACTGTTTGGGAATGGTGATAGTGTATGTGAAGGGGATGTCAGTGTGTGTGGTAATGATAGGGTCTGGTTGGGGAATGACAAGGTGTGCGGTGGAAAGTTGTGACAGTGCGTGTGTGTGGGAAGGCTGTGATTGGGTGGGTGTGGGGTGACAGGGTAGAGGAGCTGTGAGAGGGTAGGAGACTTTGACAGGACAAGGGGTAGTGGGGGGGCTGGAGCAGGGGGTGGTGGGGCAGGTG
The DNA here is from genome assembly GCF_036172605.1 of Pelobates fuscus. Classification (NCBI taxonomy): domain Eukaryota; kingdom Metazoa; phylum Chordata; class Amphibia; order Anura; family Pelobatidae; genus Pelobates; species Pelobates fuscus. The sequence continues at coordinate 289,378,006 of NC_086320.1, read as the reverse complement.
GTGGTAGGGGGGCTGTGACAAGGTAGTGAGGTGGTAGGAGGACAGTAGGAGGGCAGAGGGTGGCTGGGGCAGAGGGTGGTAGGGTTCCCCTGGGGCAGGGGGGTTATGACAAAGCACGGGGTGGTAGGAAGGCAGTGACAGGGTACGGGGTGGTAGGGTGGCTGTGACAGGGGGTTGCAGGAGGGCAGTGACAGGGGGTTGCAGGAGGGCAGTGACAGGGTACGGGGTGGTAGGGAGCAGAAGGTGGTAGGGTGGCTGTGACAGGGCAGGGGATGGTAGGGGGCATAGGATGGTAGGAGGGCAGAGGGTGGTAGGAGTACAGTGACAGGGTAGTGGGGTGGTAGGAGGGCAGAGGGTGGCTGGGGCAGAGGGTGGTAGGAGGACAGTGACAGGGTAGTGGGGAGGTAGGAGGGCAGAGGGTGGCTTGGGCAGGGGGTGGTAGGAGGGCAGTGACAGGGTGCAGGTAGTAGGGAGCAGAGGTTGGTATGGTGGCTGTGACAATGCAGGGGATGGTAGGGGGCATAGGATAGTAGGACGGCAGAGGGTGGTAGGGTGGCTGGGGCAGGGGGTGGTAGGAGGACAGAGGGTGGCTGGGATGGTAGGGGGGCTATGACAGGGCAGGGGGTGCTAGGAGGACAGTGACAGGGTAGTAGGAGGGCAGAGGGTGGCTGGGGCAGTGGTGGTAGGGTGGCTGGGGCAGTGGTGGTGGGGTGGCTGGGGCAGTGGGTGGCTGGGGCAGTGGGTGGCTGGGGCAGTGGGGGGCTGGGGTGGCTGGGGCAGAGGGTGGCTGGGGTGGCTGAGGCAGAGGGTGGTGGGGGGGCTGGGGTGGTAAGAGGACAGAGGGTGGCTGGGGCGGTAGGTGGGACTATGACAAGGCAGGGGGTGGTAGGAGGACAGTGACAGGGTAGTGGTGGGGTGGCTGGGGCAGTGGTGGTAGGGTGGCTGAGGGTGGCTGGGGCAGAGGGTGGTGGGGTGGCTGGGGCAGAGGGTGGCGGAGTGGCTGGGGCAGTGGTGGCGGAGTGGCTGGGGCAGAGGGTGGCTGGGGCAGAGGGTGGCTGGGACAGTGGTGGTGGGGTGGCAGTGGTGGTGGGCTGGCTGGGGCAAAGGGTGGCTGGGGCAGTGGTGATGGGGTGGCTGGGTCATTGGTGGTGGGGTGGCTAGGGCAGAGGGTGGCTGGGGCCGAGGGTGGCTGGGTCATTGGTGGTGGGGTGGCTAGGGCAGAGGGTGGCTGGGGCAGTGGTGGTGGGGTGGCTGGGGCAGTGGGTGGCTGGGGCAGTGGTGGTGGGGTGGCAGTGGTGGTGGGCTTGCTGGGGCAATGGTGGTGGGGTGGCTGGGGCAGTGGGTGGCTGGGGCAGTGGTGGTGGGGTGGCAGTGGTGGTGGGCTTGCTGGGGCAATGGTGGTGGGGTGGCTGGGGCAGTGGGGTGGCTGGGGCAATGGTGGTGGGGTGGCTGGGGCAATGGTGGTGGGGTGGCTGGGGTGGTGGTGGGGTGGCTGGGACAGAGGGTGGTAGGAGGGCAGGGTGGGGAGCGGAGGCATACCTTAGGATCCCTGGTGGTCCAGTGGGCGGCCAGGCTGTTTCCCTGGTGGTCCGGTGGGCTCCCTTTACGGTCTGCAGCTCCGCCGGGTGCAGAGCTGCAGACCACGTGGTAAGTTTAGTCTCGCGATCTCAGCCAATCAGAGCGTTGCCGTGGTAACCCACGGCAACGCTCTGATTGGCTGAGATCGCGAGAGCCACTCAGTCTGCAGCTCTGCACTCGGCGGAGCTGCAGACAGGCTGGCTCTCCCGGGCAGGCATAGGAGGGGCCTCGCACCCGGCGGCATTAAGGGCAAGCCGCCGGGCCCCCTCCTGTGTCGGGTCCTCGGTCGGTGACCGAGGACCCGACCTGTCACACTGCCCTAAGGCGATTTAGGCGGCCGCGAGGCCCCCATAAGCGCGAGGCCTTAGGCGGCCGCCTAAATCGCCTAATTAGAGAGCCGCCTCTGCATAGAGCACAACCACCGAGAGCAATGGAAGACCAGAAGTAGCCCAGGGCTCTTTGCTTTTACTTTAGTGTAAAAGGTAGAATCATTTTGTTTATCCATTTATTTATTTTTTTATGGATGTTATGGTATTTAATGTAGGTATACATCATTATATATATATATATATATATACATATACTTTTTGTTGCATGTTATTCATGCATTTTGTTATATGAAGCATTAAAAGTGGACAGCACCAGCCTAGAATGTCCCTTTAAAACTGCATCTTTATTTTATATATAATGATGCAGATATTTGGGGAATTTAAACTTAAGGAAGAACTGGTATTTTGTAAAAGGCTATATAACAATTGTTCTGTAGTGAGTACAGGTTATGTTGATGCTTTTCTGAGAAGTAGCTGTAACAAAGGACGAGAGAGAACATCTGTAGGTTTTCAATTTCCGCCTTAAGTGCCATTAAATGGACACTTCAAAACACAGAAATCTGTCAGACAGCATTTTGCAGTGTATAGGCAAGATCGGCAAGATTAATTGCTGGTTCTTAAGATTGTTGGGATTAATAAAATGCCTTCAAAGATATATAGAAGCTGTGAACAGGCAACTGTAGTCACACAAGCCAATGTTAGGATGCCAGTTTTGAGGAGATAAGCCAAGTGTAGTGGTCCAGTATGCAGAAGAATTAAAAGTTAGGTGAAAGGCAAATATCACAAAACCACAAGAAGGAAAGTTGTCATTATTAGATAGCATAAGTGACATGTCTTTTGGTACTGGCAGAAGGTGCTAGTTTGTATTTGCAGGAATTATACACTATCTAGGGCAACAGATGAATAAAGTAGGTCAGGCCCAAATTAAATAGACCCAGACTGGCAGTGTCACTGTTGACGCCAGGGGACAACATCATATACGAGGAAGCAGGACTGTGACCAGGCAACCTAATGACTGGCATTGTGAAAGCAGGACCCCAAGCTCCAAAAACAAGCAACAGTTTACACATTGAAACATGTTATCAACTGGTTTTTGGCTGCAAATTGGCAGCTTAGTCTCTATGGAATAGAGTTACATCGGGGACCCATCACAATATACAATGTAACTTTAGCCTCTTTAGAACAATGTTATCTGTCTTGATGAACATGTTTTATCTTTGAGGTTACATCCTTTCCATACTGTTTTATACACTATACAATGAACGGTTTCCTCGGGTAAGATTGCCAACATCTTTGCTCTATTTTTCATCCTCCAAAATTACTTGATAACGGCGAAAAAAAAAAAAAAAAAAATCACTCTTGATTCACAAGATGGGAGAAACAAAACATGATTATTGCATATAGGCCCCAAAAAATATCTCCTGTGACCTGTTCTATGTGATTATGCCAAAAATTCAAAAATAATATTTTCCTTTACCAACAATTATTATCTAACTACGATCTTCACAGTAGCCATCAAAAACCTAATAATATTCTTACAGTTATTTACTAAAGTGTGGATAGTCAGGAAATCAAAGTGAATTTAAAATGAATTAGAGATTTTAATTTTAGTTATGAATAGTGCTACTGGAAAAACTCTCCAAGACTGCTATGAGACTGTTAAGAAGTAAAATGTGAAATTCACTTTGAATCCACACTTAAGTCTGTATATTTGTTGTTACTGAAATACAGCACATAACCAAAACACGTTTTTTTTGTCTCAAATATGTGTGATCAAAACATTTTAACTGTTAAATTGATGTGAAGTGATATCTATTCAAAGTCTACGTTCCTATTTCCATCTACATGGGAGTAAACTGGACTGGCGTCAAGGAATTCAGCATTTGCAGGCTGATGAATGAATCAGCAGAGCTTAACTAACTTTTGTTTAAAAGCATTTTGATTATTACTGTGTAGATTTCACATGGTTTCTGATGATAACAGATCAATATTGCAAATCTGCATCATCTTGTTTTCCTTTGTTTTTATCACAGGCTGATTTTCCTTTCTGATTAGCAATGATTCTGGGCAAATATGAATTCTTATTTGTACATTTGTACATGAACTTCTCTTAAAGGAACACCATGGCGTTAGGAATACGAACGTGAATTCCCACCACTATAGTGACCAGCTAGCCGTTTCTATTAACCCATCCCCACATTAAGTAAACAAGGTAGTTTTACTTACATGTTCTCAATCGCCGCAGTGCTCTCTCTGTGGCCTCTTTATCTCCATGACTGAGATCATCATTCCTGCTCATCAAATCTAGGAGCATCATTTGATTGAGAATGGAGTTTGACTCAGTTCTCACAGGGAAGCTCCTCAAGTGGCTGTCAAGAAGACAACCATTAGAGATTTGCAATCCTGCAATGGAAACATTACCGGTTCTACAAAACTGCATTGTTCTACATTGTAGGTTTAAAATTAAAGCACCACTGCATCCAGACAACTTCATGAAGATTAAGTGGTCTGGGTGCCATTAGTGATCCTTAAAGTTCTCACAGATTTGAAGACACACCTACACTATTATAAATAAAGGTCTGTCACAAATATAAGTAATAAATGACCATGTTTACAGGAGAGTTATGGTATTTCAAACGTCCCATGAGTCCATCGTTATGGAGAAGGAGGACAGCCTATTTAAAGGGGAACTGTTGATTATCTGGAATTTACACCATTTAATACAGGGAGTGCAGAATTATTAGGCAAATGAGTATTTTGACCACATCATCCTCTTTATGCATGTTGTCTTACTCCAAGCTGTATAGGCTCGAAAGCCTACTACCAATTAAGCATATTAGGTGATGTGCATCTCTGTAATGAGAAGGGATGTGGTCTAATGACATCAACACCCTATATCAGGTGTGCATAATTATTAGGCAACTTCCTTTCCTTTGGCAAAATGGGTCAAAAGAAGGACTTGACAGGCTCAGAAAAGTCAAAAATAGTGAGATATCTTGCAGAGGGATGCAGCACTCTTAAAATTGCAAAGCTTCTGAAGCGTGATCATCGAACAATCAAGCGTTTCATTCAAAATAGTCAACAGGGTCGCAAGAAGCGTGTGGAAAAACCAAGGCGCAAAATAACTGCCCATGAACTGAGAAAAGTCAAGCGTGCAGCTGCCAAGATGCCACTTGCCACCAGTTTGGCCATATTTCAGAGCTGCAACATCACTGGAGTGCCCAAAAGCACAAGGTGTGCAATACTCAGAGACATGGCCAAGGTAAGAAAGGCTGAAAGACGACCACCACTGAACAAGACACACAAGCTGAAACGTCAAGACTGGTCCAAGAAATATCTCAAGACTGATTTTTCTAAGGTTTTATGGACTGATGAAATGAGAGTGAGTCTTGATGGGCCAGATGGATGGGCCCGTGGCTGGATTGGTAAAGGGCAGAGAGCTCCAGTCCGACTCAGACGCCGGCAAGGTGGAGGTGGAGTACTGGTTTGGGCTGGTATCATCAAAGATGAGCTTGTGGGGCCTTTTCAGGTTGAGGATGGAGTCAAGCTCAACTCCCAGTCCTACTGCCAGTTTCTGGAAGACACCTTCTTCAAGCAGTGGTACAGGAAGAAGTCTGCATCCTTCAAGAAAAACATGATTTTCATGCAGGACAATGCTCCATCACACGCGTCCAAGTACTCCACAGCGTGGCTGGCAAGAAAGGGTATAAAAGAAGAAAATCTAATGACATGGCCTCCTTGTTCACCTGATCTGAACCCCATTGAGAACCTGTGGTCCATCATCAAATGTGAGATTTACAAGGAGGGAAAACAGTACACCTCTCTGAACAGTGTCTGGGAGGCTGTGGTTGCTGCTGCACGCAATGTTGATGGTGAACAGATCAAAACACTGACAGAATCCATGGATGGCAGGCTTTTGAGTGTCCTTGCAAAGAAAGGTGGCTATATTGGTCACTGATTTGTTTTTGTTATGTTTTTGAATGTCAGAAATGTATATTTGTGAATGTTGAGATGTTATATTGGTTTCACTGGTAAAAATAAATAATTGAAATGGGTATATATTTGTTTTTTGTTAAGTTGCCTAATCATTATGCACAGTAATAGTCACCTGCACACACAGATATCCCCCTAAAATAGCTATAACTAAAAACAACTTCCAAAAATATTCAGCTTTGATATTAATGAGTTTTTTGGGTTCATTGAGAACATGGTTGTTGTTCAATAATAAAATTAATCCTCAAAAATACAACTTGCCTAATAATTCTGCACTCCCTGTATAACATTGAAAAATACCTGTACCGTGTGTGAACCGCTTTTATGAGATGCTCTGTTTCCTTTTAAACTTACAATAAAGATTCAGCAAATTATTTCATAATATGGTTCAGACAAGGCAAAGCCAGGGCAAGTATTGCAAATGAAGATGAAAAACAGAATTGGTAAATATGGGAATAACTAAAGATAATATTAAAAAAATTGACTACCTAAAAAGACCTGTTTACCCCATAGCTAAAAGTAAATGGGAAAGAGATCTGGCAATAAAATTTGATATAAAGGAATGGTATAAGGCTTTACAATCAGTTTATTCCACGATACACTGCCTAAATATTAGAGAAGCACATTTTAAAATACTTAATAGATGGTACATGACTCCCAATAAGATTCAGAAATTTGCAAAAGAGGGGACATCTAGATGCTGGAGATGTGGAAATGAGGGAGCAAACGAATTACATATATGGTGGGATTGTGCACCAATTAACCCCTTAAGACCGCAGGACGTTCTATGCCGTCCCCATTTTAGTGGGTCTAAAATCCGCAGGACGGCATAGAACGTCCTGCGATCTTATGTACTTACCCGGTCGCCGGCGATCCCACGCCGGCGATCGCGGTATGGGGAACTTACCTGGGAGCCCAGGTAGTCCCCCTCCGTTCTCTTCGGCCACCCAGGGCCATGTGATCGCGAGGACCCCGCGATCACATGGACGGCATAGTCGTCCAAGGCAGTGCCAGCAGGGGGAGTGCCTGTAATGACAGGTACTCCCCCTGCTGTCTGAAAATAAAATAAAATCAGTTAAAACAGTGTAAAAATAAGATTATATATACTTAGATCATATATAGATTTATTATATATATGATCTAAGTATATATATATATATATATATATACATATACACACATACACATAAATATACATACACTGTCTACGTGTATTTTAATATTAATATATACATATTAATATCAAAATACACGTACAATGATATTGATTAAATATATATATATATTCCATTATATATATATTTATATATAATAAAAAATAAATATATAAATACGTTAAAAAATAAAATAAAAAAATAATAAAAAATAGATAAAAAATATATAAACATGCGTAATTTCGTTCTAACTATTTTAAAATGAATATATATATATTGATATCAAAATACATGTAGAACGAAATAATATATATATATATACCTATATATAAATAAAAATAAAAAAAATTATATACATATATATACACACATATATATACACACACATATATATATATACTAATTCTATGCATATATTTATGTAATAATTTTACATAATTAGGTCATTTTATTAATTACAATTTGCAGGACCTGCCTGACAACCCAGGCCGAAAGTTCAGGGAATTACATTTTCTAGCACTATATTTAACCCTGTAACTTTCCAAGACACCATGAAACCTGTACATGGGGGGGTACTGTTTTACTCGGAAGACTTTGCTGAACACAAATATTAGAGTTTCAAAACAGTAAAATATATTACAACGACGATATCGTCAGTGACAGTGAAATGTTTTGCATTTTTCACACACAAATGGCACTTACACTGACGATATAATTGTTGTGATACATTTTACTGTTTTGAAACACTAATATTTGTGTTCAGCGAAGTCTCCTGAGTATAACAGTACCCCTCATGTACAGGTTTTATGGTGTTTTCAAAAGTTACAGAGTAAAATATAAGGTTTGCGTTTCAGTTTTTTCACATTAAAATTCGCCAGGTTGCCTTTGAGACCGTATGGTAACCCAGGAATGAAAATTATCCCCATGATGGCATACCATTTGCAATAGTAGACAACCCAGGGTATTGCAAATAGGGTATGTTCAGTTTTTTTAGTAGCCACTTCGTCACAAACACTGGCCAAAATTTGCGTTCAAATTCGTTTTTTGCATTTCAAATATTAACACTAACTTTGGCTAGTGTTTGTGACCAAGTGGCTACTAAAAAAGACTGGACATACTCCATTTGCAATACCTTAGGTTGTCTACTTTTGCAAATGGTATGCCATCATGGGGGTAATTCTTGTTTCTGGGCTACCATATGGTCTCAAAGGCAATGTAACCAATCTGGCTAATTTCAATGTGAAAAAAATGAAATATGTAACATGCTATATTTGACCCTGTAACTTCCCAAAACACCATAAAACCTGTACATAGGGGGTACGTGAGACATCGCTGAATACAAATATGTGTATTGTATTGCAGTAAAAGACAACAGTATTTTGACATTCACAGTTAGAATGTCACGTAGAACTAAAAAAATTTAAAAAATTCTTATTTTCCCCCATTTTTTAAATATTTTTTTCATATTAAATTATGTTCCATACCTAAATATTTGATGTTAAACGAAAGCCCCGTTTCCCCTGAATAAAATGATATATAATAAGTGTGGGTGCATTTAATATGAAAGAGGTGAATCATGGTTGGACAGACATATAGCGCAAATGCCAGGTTTTGTTTACGTTTTTTTTGGATCACAACTTGTACATTTGGCTGCGGTCTTAAGGGGTTAAGGAAGCATGGGTTCAATTTATGGACCATGTAAATAAACTGCTAGATATAACCCATTCCTGGACCCCAGACAATTTGCTTTTACATTTGAATCTACCGCAATTAACTAGAGATAAGAGAGAGCTTTTGATTCAGGCTCTGATGGCCTTTAAAATGGCTATTGCCAAAAATTGGAAGAGGACAACAATGGATTCATGGCCACAAATTAAGGCATCTATTATTGTCCAATGTAAAATGGAAAGGGGAATAGCCTCTAATTTAAGTATTAATATTGGACAATATGAGATTTGGGATGATTGGCTAAAGGTCCTTGAGAATTAAATGCTGGAATATATATACTGTGCAGTAATTAATCGGTAATTTCTGATTGGCAATTTCCGAAGGAGTGAAAATTTAATCTAATCTTATGTAATTTGAGGGTAGAGCTGAATGAATAGGACAGGATGGTCAACTTTGTTATATGTTTTTTAGTCTATATGTATGTCCTTATTTATTGTATTTATCCGTATACATTGTATGATATGTATGATATGTATGCAATGTATGATTTGTATATATATGTTGTTTATATAAAAGAAAACCAATAATTAAATTATATAAAAAAAATTAAAAAAAATTGACTACCTGACAAGGGAAAATTCTATTTAGTTCAGGACATCTGATATGTACTAAAGATATAATATATAAATAGAATAGTTTTTTTTTTTTTTTTTAACGGTTCTTGCTTTTTCCCCCTTTTTCGGTCAGTTCTACTTCTTACTTGATCTGTGAATAAAATCAACATTCAGTTGCTGTCCCCTAACCATCAGTCATATATTTTCCCCATTTAATCATATCTGTTTTTTTTCAGATGTTGCTGAACTACAACTCCCATGATTCTTTCAATGAATCATGGGAGTTGTAGTTCAGCAACATCTGGGGGGCTGCAGGTTGGACAGCCCTGATCTAAAACAACCCTTGCTGGTTACTTTACTGCAGTACATGATGACACAACTCAGGCACATACAGTACTGAGAGTAAAAAGAGTTGAACCACGAGAAACACAGTAAATGTATTACTTTGGGTGTCTGTTTTCTCTGTCTGTGACATTCTATTACACAGTCCGCACAAAGAGATTTAAAGAGGCAGCTTTACAATTACTTGGCAACGTGGATTGTTTTGTTTCTTGTTTTTAATATAAATAAATGTACTCCAGCTGATGGAGTCAGCCTATCACTGAACAAAATTTAAATAAAATAAAATATGGACAAATAAATAGTTTTGCACCATAATCCCACTGTTACAGCTCGCCCTGCAAATCTGCATGGTTTCCTGTTTTTGATCCAATAACACAGACGTACATGTTATTCCTGACTAATCCATCCGCCCACTTGGCTGTTTGTTGAGAAATTAAATGATATGTGGCCTTCCTCCCTTCCTATCAGGTTCTCTATTGTACATGGTCTTGGGTACCTTCTGCAATAGAGTCTGACTGGGTGGATGTTTTCCCTGTTATAACTATAAAATAAATAATACATTTAATACATGAAAAATAATATTTATTAACCTTGTTATTGTGAACTACTGGAGTTTTGTTTGGGTTATCTAACGTGTCTGTATAATTGAGGCCAAGGTCTAGCCGTTCTTAGAGAGTAGTGAATAGTTGGAACAGAGATGTTTTGTTCTCTAGTCACAACTGTCGTGGTTGGTAAATCGTGAGCCCTGTTAATGTAAGTTTCTTTAAAACCTAAAGCACAAAAGGTTGTTTTTACCATTTAACTGATTTTGGATTGTTTGTTTTTGCATAGTTTGTTTAACTGCATTATCTATATATTATAATATATACTATGTAATTATATACTAATTCCAACTAGGGATGCCTCTTTAATACTGACATTACGTGGCTCTGTCACCATAAATAAACTTTATACTCTGTTTCTACATGACTCCCTGTGTCTGAATGCATTTTTATTCTTCTTATTTAGGTCTTTTTTTTTAGGGACTGCTTTTCCTTATATATGCTATATAATGTTAAGTTGCAGAGAATTGACAGTGGGTGGAGCCTAAAGGAAATTTACGGTACCCGCAATTCATCAGCAGCATCAATCCCACTGATGGGTAAATAACAGGCCTCATGGGCAAGAAGGGGAAAAAAGATAATAAATATATAGGGAAGTGACTGTGTGTGGGGGGAGAGAGGGTGGAGTGGGGGGAGGTAATAATTTCGATACAGGGGGCATATGGAAAAGAAAATTAAAGGAAAAAAAACACGAGGACTGCTTTACTGTGCCATTAAAATACAGTAAAAATGCTTTGATATGTGTTCATTAGATGAATAACTTAATAACTCAATATAAAAGATTGGAAGGTCATTAAATTGCTTTTTAATCACCATCAACGCTTTCTTGCCTTACTAAATGTTACACCCACAAAAGTGTATCTTTGGTCAGCACATTAATTTATGTAAAGCAGCAAACACGGTCATCGACAGTATCCTGATTGTATTAAAGACACGGAGTCTATCTTTCCGGACCCTCTCAACTACAGGGCTCAGCAGTATCTACAAGCTTCTTATCTCAGAGGTGGCACACCGTTCAATCGTGTGACACTGGACTCATAAGCAAAAGATGGTGGCTACTCCTTCACATGGAGGTGTGGAATAGTCGAGTTAGTTTCGGATTCAACTGTGGAAATAGTCATCCAGTCAGTTTATATGGTGGAAGCGCACATTGCGGAGATGTTTAATCAGGTAGAAGATGGTCAGACTTGGGATCGACTCTTCACATTAATTGCAAATATTTGTGCAAATATTATCCCACCCTGCCATTTCTCTGGCAGCTTTTTCTATGTTTCACAGTAAGTTAAGATTACCATTACCTGATGCCGATTCCATTTGCTTATACGGTATGTCTTAGTTGTTGATATCTATTGGTATGACATCATTTGGTTGAAAACTGAGTTCACTGAACTGTCCTTTGCGATTGTTGATGGCTTATGTTAACTCTGTTGCTTTTATTGATGCTTCATCTTTTGCTTGATATTAACATATTTCTTTTTTCTTTCTAGCGTGATTTCACTTGCATGATTATCCTGGGTCCTATCCGATTCTCCTGCTATGTTTTGTTCTTCATTTTTCTGGAGTACCGGTTATCTTCAGAGTCGTAAATTCTTCGCTGCAGATTCTGATTCTTCGGGATTGCAAGAAAGAGCTTACCTTATTTGTAGGATAAGATCTCTGCTATGTAGATGTATGACTGTTGTAATAAAAAAGTGTAGTGTACCAGCACTAATCCAGATACAACTAATATACTATATTGATATTGAATGAATGTTGTAATGTGTATTTTGTATTGATTTAAAAAAAAATGTATTTCTTTGCTGCAGATGTAAATAAAGTGTGTGGCATAATACTCACCTCCATGTCCTTAATAAAATCATGACTTTACGCCATGGTAATAGTAAAATCTCAGAAATGTATTTGCATTGCTTGGAGCTGAAGGACACACAATTGTATCCCAAACTGTTCACTGCAGGGTAAAGGTTTCAGGTGTAGTGCTCAATGGATCAATAGAAATAACAAGATATTATAAGGGCACTTTACATTTACCAGCTCCATTATTATCTATTGTGTTTGTAAAAGAGATGCTGGTACTCTGTATTGGTACAAATCCACAGAAAAAAAGTTCTGTATGTAGAGAGACAAACAAATACTGCATTTAATATAAATTAAAGACATATGCAGCCATCAGGTTACTTAAATTCAAACAGATTTATAAATTATTCATACGGTTAATATTATTTAGTAGTACTTTACACAGAATTGTACAATTTAGGCAAAAATTTTGAAAAAAAAAAAAATCTCCACTCAGCTACAATCATAGCTTGGCTATTTTTGCCTAGATTTTGAAATATGCTTACCACAGAACCTGAAGGGTCACTCTAATTACCAAAAACACTTAATCGTACTGAAGTAGCCATGCTTCCCAATCACCCCAATTTCAGCCGCATAGTCCTAAATTCCTGCCTTCCCAATTTTGTTCCCTGGTGTCCTGCTTTTGGGAGCCACAAGTACATCACTAGACTTGCTCATGCTGCTCTCATTGCTCACCCAGGGCCGCCATCAGGGGGTGACAACCATAACAGTTGTCACGGGCCCGGCGGTCCTGGGGGGCCTGGACTGCTTGGCAGTCCAGGGCCCCACAATTACTCTCTGCACCTATATATAGCGATGATCGCTATATATAGGTGCATCTGCGGGCCCCCGGCTCCCTATACTTGCAGAGGGGGCCCAGTGGACTGCAGCTGGACTTTACAGCATTTCCCTCGCTCTAACTCCCGCGAGACGTGCGGCCGTTAGTGCGGACCACCAGGGATCATGGAAAATTTCTGGTGGCGGCCCTGTGCTCAACTAATATGGGTGTACTGTGGGCAGAGCAAGTGACAAGATCACAGCACACGCCAGCCACCCCCTTTCACCAGTGTCCAATTTCTTGCTACGCCAAAGTTTGGCGTATGAAATAGTTATGGTGCAAATACCCTGTTCCTGCAGTCTTTCTAATTAAAATTACTTTTTTTTAATGTAGTTTTTTTTTTTTTTTTTTTTTAAATACACTCCATCTGGGCTGGCAATATGAGTTTTGTGCCAACTGACACAATTGGAAATATATCTCCCAGCCATTACTCTTGCATATGTACCATCACACATAAACTGATCAGCTACACCATTATCTTCCTAATGTCAAGTAGGTCCCCCTCGTGCTACCAAAACAGCTCTGAAGTGTTGTGGCATGGACTCCACAAGACATCCATGGATCAGATTTGTTGTTCCAGCAGATTCCACAGATGCTCAATTGGATTGAGATCTGGGAAATTTAGAGGCAAAGGCAACATCTTAAACTCTTTGTCATGTTCCTCAAACCCTTTCTGAACAATTTTTGCAGTGTTGCAGGGTGCACTATCATGCTGAAAGAGACCACTGTCACCAGGGAACACAATTGCCATGAAGGGGTGTATGTAGTCTGTAACAATCTCTATTTAGGTGGTAAAAGTAAAATCCACATGAATAATAGGACCCAAAGTTTCAAATCTTTTTGCTTGCCTATGTTTCCTGCAACCAACACATGAAAATCAAACACTGAGTGTTCACTTGCTGCGTAATATTCCCCACTTGTTGACAGGTGCCATTATAATGATATAATCCAGTGGATCCAAACGTTTTAGATTCAAGGCGCCCTTAATATTTAAATATTTTTCTGAGGCGCCCCAAGTCAAAATTCTAGGTTGTATATCTGTACAGCGCTACGGCATTTACTGGCGCTATAGTGTAATATACAGTGTTGGTGTTTGAAGGAGTGCTTGTATATAGTTTTAGTGTTTTAATTTAGGGGTGTGTTTGTAGGTTATATTAGCTTTTGATTGCAGGGGTGTGTTTGAATGTTATGTTCACTTTTAAATGCGGGTGTACATTTGTGTGAAGTATTTGTGTTTGAGTGAAGGGGTGTGATTGTATATCCTTTTGGAGTTTGAATGCAGGGGTGTGTTTGTATGTAATATTTGTGTTAGATTGCAGGACTGTGTTTGTATGTTGTGCTGGTGTATGACTGCTTGGATGTACACACATACATACATACTTACACAGATATACATACATACAAATTCATATAGACACTGACACATACACACAGATACACACGACACATACACACACCTTAACACACACACAAACATTGATACATACACACATTGACATAAAAACACACACACTGACACACAGATGCATATCCTAACACACAGATATGTGCGCGCACACAGACACACACTCATACATGCATATACACACACACACACACACACACACACTCAAGTGATATTTTTAATATCTCCAGCCACCCTCCTGTTAGCTTACCTTGTGTGCCCAGGAGGGTAGCTTGGAGTCCTGCTGCTGCGAGTGAGGGGTCTGGAACTGTTCGTGCTCCTCTCCCTCCCGCGTGGTCTTCCTGCATGACTCTGGGAGGAAGTGACAGGCTGTCACTTCCTCCCAGCCGGCCAACAATACGGGTGTCTGGTCGCAGTCTTAAAGGACCGCGGCACTCGACCGGGCCCATGTTCAGCAGAAATGTTTCCCCTGTGGTATGATTCTAGCGCCGGTGGAAACATTACTGCTGAACAGGGGCCCAGTCGAGTGCACGGTCCTTTAAGACCGTGACCAAGCACCTGTAATGTCGGCTGGCTGAAACATTCTGTGGCACCCCTGTGTGCCTATTGTACCGCCCCAGGGCGCTGTGGCACACAGTTTGGGAAACGCTGATATAATCAGTTATTCACTTCACCTGTCAATGGTTTTAATGTTGTGGCTGATCAGTGTATATCGTATATCTTTTACATTAAACTGATACTTACATCATCATACGTATTTAATTCACATATGCATTACATCTTTACTTTTACACAAACACAACTTATTTTGGATTGAAGGCGTTCAGTGCGGCGGGTCACGGGGAGCCTCCGGGAAGCCGGAATCAGGTACAGATAGGGTCCAGCACACTCTCCTTGTCACCCGTGGAGAAACCACCATCTGACTCACGTCAGCGGAAGACTCCAGTGCTTTCCTCAGCACACTGTGGCTGGATAAGTCCAAACCTCACAACCCCGCTCCTGGATGTTCGTGGGTAGTTTCTAATATAGTCCCCTTTGTGCCCTGCTCAGCTACCGATACAGGCTGAGACCATAGAGACATTCCTGGACCGAACTCTGCCTCCTCTCTGAGGGACATACCTTTCTCGTTGTGTTTAATTTTTTCTATTCTATTCAACACAGATTTTAGTTACATACCTCTGTTTGTAAGCCTTTTCCACCAAAACTGATCAGTCTTACTAGACTTATCGATCAGTTTGATCCACCCCTCCCCCCAATTATTTGTGCTCAGGGGTTAAAGAGCGCTCTCAACCGTTACCCTTCACATGGTCAGTTGACTTGTGCCATGATCAGTCACTATCATGTTCTCCTAGTAAATATAGATTTTTAATGTACCACCAGACCTATCCTCAATATTATGGGGCACACCAGTAGCCAAGCCTCTACAAGTAACACAGGCCCTGGGGCAGTGCCCTGAAGTGCTCACCACACTCCTCTTACCTCAATTTTTAATTTGTGAAGTAGAGGCTCCCGACCATCCGCCTACCCATTCCCGTACACCAGAATTAATATACATAAAAATCTTGCTCCAACTACCCACACTCTCAATAGCATTGTGTTAATCGATGAGTGCTGTTTTTACCTATATTTGCTATTGTAATATTCTCTACACTATTGTATGCTTGAAATGACAAATGTTGAAACAAACCAAAAATAAAGAATTAAAAAAAAAAATGGCTGGACATCCTCCTCCTCTTCTGTAAGTTAGCCAGTAATGGGCAGTGGAACTCCACCTAGAAGCGTTTTCAAAGGAAGCTAATCAAACCATAAGCACAGCTCCTGAATAATGCAGTTGGTGGTGTTGGTCTTGGAGGGTCTTGGTTCCACCTTCTAGCATCTTTATTTCCCACAGGTGCATTAAGTATCATATCCCACAAAGACCAGTGAGCAACACTCCACATAATGCTTAATTTAGTTCCAGGCCAAAATGTTATCACTATCCTCAACATCCAACATCATCAGCACCATCTCCATCTTCAATATTTTGCGTGTTATACTGCTGGGATGACCATTGCTGTAATTTTTTTTTTTTTTTTTTATAAAGCACCATCAGTTTCTGCAACACCGTACAATATAACATGGATACAAACAAACTCACATAAGGGAAGAAATGCATACACATTACAATTGCATAAATACCTAAGCCAGAGACGTATTGATGGTCCTACTCTTGCAAGCTTACATATTCAAAGTAACTGATCTTAAGGTGCTGTCCCACCGTCTCTATTTAGGTGCCTGGTGTCCCACATCCAGGAACACCAGGTAACCGTCCCTGTCCTCAATTAGTGCTGCATTTGCATTGTGCAGTGGGCACTAGGACCAAACTGACAGCACTTCATTAGCTCTGCAACACTGTTGATGAGGTTTGCCCACCTGGTTTACATGCCTTCCAGTGTTGGGAGGTATGTTACATTTGTCCACACCAACTACTATCTGTATTTCCAGAGATAACATAAAACTCATTATTGCAAATCATGAGGATTTGAGGTGAGCAAACAAGCACAATCTAAATCACAGTGTGAGTGTGGCATAAAGTGTATGGGACATGTTTTTTAGAGGCTGTACAATAAGCTACATTAGGGACTGTAACACTGCATCTATTAATTTCTTTTCTCTCTGCCCCACAAGTAGACTACAGTCTACTTGGCATTTGAATACCTTCCAACTTTCCCAGATTCAGTTGGACCATCCAGAATTTGGATTCCTGTTTTGCTATCCCTGTTTTGCTATTTCCAGATCTGGGGATACTACAGAAATGTCCTCGATCAGTGCAGAGCGAACACATTTCCATAAATATTTGTGTAGAGTAAACTCACTTAAGGCCATGCTCAAAACACTTCAAATGCACACTGTGCATGGGCTGTCCGGAGTGAAGTCAGCCAAAGCACTTGCAAACTAGGCTGACACAGCCACTTTTCTAAAAGGTCTGTCCCTTTACTGAGTAGCCTCACTTTCGTATCCATTTGACCACTGCTGCTTCCTGCATTCCATACCAGCATGCAGACTGTGTGGCTACTGAATGTCGTAGAATTGCTTGATGCACCAATGTTCATATTTAAATCCCTCTGCGCTTGTTTTTGCTGGTGTTCCCAGAAACAATACACCAGTGACAAAAAAAAACAAAAAAAAAAAACAAGACAACAGGGCAGAGAACTAAAAGGACTGTCCCATCAGATGTGTTCCTGTTGGTAAATATGCAATTGGTCTTGTATGCTTAACTGCCAACACATAGAATATTAATGTATTTGAAAATGGAAATAAAACAAGACAAAATATCACTCACAATCAACCTTAATAAAAACGTCCCACAACAGTCTGCCATACAATTTAACTGTGTGGACTCCATAACCTTGGCTGCAGCAATGTGATAACAGGAATTAGAAAGGACAAGATAACATCTTCAATCAGTTTTCACATTCTAACCTACATTTCTAATTGTTGACTTAATGAAATACTAAATCACAGAATACCTAGCATTGTGACTTAAAATAACATGACAGTGGACTCAAATTGTTTCTCCATCAGCACATTTAATTTTGATTAACTTTTTTCTACAGCTGTATCATAAGATAGATGGTACCATCACACATTATGTATAATCTGTGATCAAAGAGGTTTAGAAAGCAAATATCCGATGGTAACATTAACTATTCCCATTCATCCTAACACTTCAAAAACATATTCCAATGCCCACAAGTATCCCTGGTACAAATTATGTACTTACCTTCTGGATAGAATGCTGTTTAACTCTTTCTTTGCAAGATTTCCATGATCAGTAAATATATTTCCAGTAAAAGCCTTTACAGAAACAAACTTAACCTTTCCCAGAAAACCTGGTCATTTGTAATGTAATCTGCTTGTTTTAAAGGACCACTATAGGCACCCAGACCACTTCAGCTCAATGAAGTGGTCTGGGTGCCAGGTCCCTCTAGTTTAACCCTGCAGCTGTAAACATAGCAGCTTCAGAGAATGGTTAATCCAGCCTCTAGTGGCTGTCTCACTGACAGCCGCTAGAGGCGCTTCCACGTTTCTGAGTAATGCTTTCCCTATGGGCGGTTTGAATGCGCATGCGCATCTGACGTCGGCAGGAGGAGGAGAGTTCCCCAGCGCCGAGGGAGCCTGACGCTGGAGAAAGGTAAGTGTTTTAACCCCTTCAGCCCAGCGGGAGTGGGACGGTGAGGGTGGGAGGGACCCAAAGACCCTATAGTGACAGGAAAACGAGTGGTCCTTTAAGAAATATATGATGTAATTGAATCTCAATCTAGTATTGTTTGCTAGTGAATGTCATAGAATCTAGCATTGTCAGGTAGTGATTTTCGAAACCTAGCATTGTCAAGCAAGGAGAATCATGGGCTCCATCATTGTCAGGAAATGAGTATCATAAAAGCTAGCATTGATAGACAGACAGAATGTCATGATTTTATGAAAGACAAGGAGATGAGTCTACTTTCCATATAAGCAAAGAAAATAATTGACAGAGAAAAAAAAAAAAAGAACTTGGCCCACATACTTGTTCCCTTGACCTTAGTCTATAACAGGGATAGGCAACCTTCGGCCCTCCAGATGTTGTGGACTACATCCCCCACAACGCTCTTACACCCATAATGCTGACAAAGCATCATGGGAGGTGTAGTCCAAAACATCTGGAGTGCCAAAGGTTGCCTATGCCTGGTCTATAATATCCCACTAAAACAGAGACACTTCTTCTTTCTTTGTAAACACCAGCAAGAACACCACCCCATGAAAAAGAGATGATAAAAAACAAACAGGAACTCTGGAAACAACTAGCTCTGTGGGCAGGAACACCTAAACAAATAGACTGGGGACCAGTAGTGTAATGATCAGAACAGGACATGAAATGTACGTCCAGAGGTTCTCTGAAGAACACAATCTACACTGAAGAAACAAACTAACCATAGTTAAATATTGTGAGATTACATTAGAAAACGGCATCCAGTGCTGAAGCGGACAGCAAGCCATACATACCGTATATACTCGAGTATAAGCCGAGTTTTTCAGCACATTTTTTGTGCTGAAAAACCCCAACTCGGCTTATACTCGAGTCAATAGTCTGTATTATGGCAATTTGCATTGCCATAATACAGACAGGGGCTGTGGGGGCTGGCAGAGCTGTAACTTACCTCTCCTGCAGCTCCTGTCAGCTCCCTCTTCCTCCACGCCGTCCGTTCAGCACCTCGGTCAGCTCCCACTGTAAGTCTCGCGAGAGCTGACAGAAGAGCTGCACGGACCGGCGCGGAGGAGGAGGAAGCTGACAGGAGCTGCAGGAGAGGTAAGTTACAGCTCTGCCAGCCCCCTCTCCCCCCACTGAACTACCAATGCTGGACCACCAGGGAAGGAGAGCCCACCTCCCTGCCATATATCAAGCAGGGAGGGGGGACGAAAAAAATATATAGTAATAATAAAAAAATAATAATAATTAAATTAAATAATACATAATAATTAAAAATAATAATTAAACTAAAAAAAAAAATAATAAAAAATAATAAAATAAAAAAATAAAAAAAATAAAAAAAATTGCCCACCCCTCACCAAGGCTCTGCAACACACACGCTGCACTCACACACTCACGCTGCACTCACACACTCACGCTGCACTCACACACTCACGCTGCACTCACACACTCACTCACGCTGCATTCACACACTCACGCTGCATTCACACACTCACGCTGCATTCATACACTCACGCTGCATTCATTATACACACACTGCATTCATTATACACACACTGCATTCATTATACACACACTGCATTCATTATACACACACTGCATTCATTATACACACACTGCATTCATTATACACACACTGCATTCATTATACACACACTGCATTCATTATACACACACTGTAAATAAATATTCAATTAATATATTTTTTTTAGGATCTAATTTTATTTAGAAATTTACCAGTAGCTGCTGCATTTCCCACCCTAGTCTTATACTCGAGTCAATCAGTTTTCCCAGTTTTTTGGGGTAAAATTAGGGGCCTCGGCTTATATTCGGGTCGGCTTATACTCGAGTATATACGGTACAAGAAATCCACCCCCCAGTGAAAAACAAGCATCATGAGCAGATACTCGCCTCCATGTCTTTCATGAAATCATGACTTTCCATCATGAAATAGCAAAATCATAACTTTTCTTCAAGACATGGTCGCCGGTTCAATCTTGTGGGAAAGCGCCAATACCTGTTGCATCTGTGCCCAGTAGAACAGGGGCAGTTTAGCGTTCAGGCACAGAGGTCAAACTGAAGTTGTGAGTGCTCCAATTAGTTCTGGAGCGGCAAAAGGAAACAGTCGCGAACCGCTGTGAACGGCCCAGTTCGATCCGAAACGTTAGACTGGAAATCGCAGACAGACAGAGAAAAGAACGGAGGGACAGGGAAACAAACCCTCAGGGGTTCCCAAGTAAGGGAAATAAAGGATTTATTTAGCAAAATAGCAAATCTACCAGATAATACAAAAGAGGGAGGAAGCAGCCTAAAAACAAAGAGTATGCAATTGAACAATCACAAAGATACAGCTAGCGTGAACTAAATGAATTAATGTAAAATAATGTACATAAATATAGAAATACAAAACTGACAACACTAAAACTGTAATATAACATGATAAACACATAAAGGTAATATTGCTAAGAGCTAGACAACATAGATAAAAGAACATCAAATATAGGGTATGTGGGAGTACTTTACTTATGGGGAGCGGTATAGTGAGAGGACCACTATAAGGTAAGGGGGGGAGGGGGTTGGGAGAATATGGACCAAGTTATTTTTTCTCTGTTTGTCAATACTTTTCTGTGTTGCTATGGGAAGTATTGAAGGAGTAAATGCATAATTGAGTCTTTGTGTCTTGAAATAAAAATCTAGCATTGCCAAGTAGTGAGTATCACACAATCTAGTCCAGTTAGGCTGTGAGTATCATAAAACATAGCAATGCCAGGCAGTGAGTAACATAGAACCTATCATTGTCAGGTAATGAGTGTCATATAACCTTGTCAGTTAGTAGTATCATAGAACCTTGCATGGGGCGTTAATGAATATCTTAGTATGTAGCACTGTGTGGTGGTGAATGTCATAGAATGTAGCATTATCAAACATTGGATATCATATAATATAACAATGTCAGGTAGGGAGTATCACGGAATCTAACATTCTTCAGAATTTTAATGCGTTTAGCACCTGTAATCTTTTTATAGATATAACTACTTGCAGTGCAATAGAGAAATCCAGGTTTATAGTTGTTGCAAATCTATACTAAAATAAGTGAAAGTAATAAAACATCATGGTGAAAGAACTAGCATTGACTAACAGCAATAGAGGATAAAGCATTTTCAACATACTATTTTAAATGATATATGATTTTACTGGTGGAGAAGTATATATTTCAGTAGGCTTTTGTCTGAGAAATATTTTTTGCATATCTTCCTTATATTAGGAAAGTGGTTATGCCCTATTATTACTGGAATCAAGAGCTGGTGGGTTTCATGGTTAAAGACTTTGTTGTTGGTAGAACAGGGATCTCCACCTTTGATTCCCTGTGGTTTCATAACCTGGGGGGCTGCATTCCTGGTTATCTAGTGAAAGAAAAAAAAAATAAAGAAGTCTCAGACATCGATGGCACAAAGCTCCCTTATAATTATTTTTGGCTGCTGCTACCTGTTATATTCACAATTTGGTACGCTCGGAGCTTAAGCCAGTATTGGTTTATCACTGCTTCAATGACAGTGCTGCAGTTGACTTATTCAATCCTGCTAAAAATGCAGATATTTAGATTGGCGTCTGCTTCTATTAATTCCTTTACCAACATCCTTCTTATTGTACATGTCAGTGGAAATGTATTTGATGTAGGATTAGAGACTCAATATTCAGCAGTATCCCAAGGATAAAATCTGAGCATTTTTGCTATATAACTAGTCCTATCTAGCATCCCTGTATAGGTGACATATAAGGATATTGGGGTACTGCGACGTATTGGTGGGCTTAACACAATATGGCCATATGGTGTAACTGAATCCCAATATTTGTTTGCTGAGATAGGTGACTTTAAGTAGCCTTGTAAAATGTTAAACTATATATTTTTGTGTGCGCGCGGTTAACTAATCTGTATTTTGTATATATTTGGTCTTTACGTCAGCACCACTATTTAGAAATGCATGTTCTCGGTGTGCCACCAATCCCCTTTTTTCATCTTATCGTGGAGTGTGTGTTTATTATCTGAGCCCAAGTTGCTACTCAGCATTATTTAAATGGCCAAATGGCTTTAGTAGCAATTGCTCGGAATATAACTACAGGGTGGATCATCTTAGAATAGCTCAACGCACAAGTATCTAACTTCTTGGCCTACTACAGGCTAAAGTATAAGCATTTTACCGTATACTATACATGATATTTTGAGTTGAGATGTTATTAAGCTATGTGATGCACTAACACACGACATTCTTCCATAGGTCCAATGAAAGAAGAATAACTGGGAAAGAAAGAAGTGCTCCTCCAAATGATGGCATGTGTTGTACCGAGGTACAATACACTGTAAATCATTATCACGGTTACTGAATGCATTATACTTGCATCATTTTAACCACCCTTGTGCCACATCCTTGCACAGATCTCAACTACCTTAGTGCCTCCTGGAAACAGAACAATATGATTCTCATCAAACACACAGCTATGAGTTATATCACCCTTCCTAGCTGTACTGTATTATTCTGACACAATTGACTGTAGAACACTCATGCAATAATGAATAGTGGAAAATCAATAGCATTTAACACATTTCGGTGCTCATAAAATTACAAATGGCAATGCTTTTAAATGGTTACAATACTCGTTAGGCTTTGATCCATAATGGATGAACTGGTTTACACTTACATTGCGGATTAACCCATTCTCTCACTCAAGCTGGCTGTTTCATCAAACACACACAAGTCCCAGTACCGTCAATAACAGTGAAAGAAGCATTGAAGCACGGTCATATGAAAGTCAAATGGATATACATTTCTAAAAAAGGCTTGTATTCTCTATTAATATATTATTTGTCAGCTAGCATAACGTTTTTTTTTAGGTTAGGGAAATTTAATTTTCCCATGTCCAAAAAAAGGCTTGTGATTGCCTTGGAGACATGCTTTGTCAGACAATCACATGTGTTTTACAGACAGAGTCAAAAACAGCAACACAAATTTCTCATGGCAATATGTCGGCATCCAAGTCTTAATTGCTGAAGAAATATACTAATGGGGGGGGGGGGGGGGGGGGAGTTTCTTAATTTTTAGTAGTCAAACAAAATGCATGGAGACAAGCGGAGCCCTACATTTCATAGAGACCAGAGTGTCATTACTGTAATATTTTCTCAGCTAGGTATTAAAGGGAAACTAAGCACCATAACCACTGCATCTAATTGTAGTGGCTTTGATGCAATATGTCTCTGGGTACATCACCCTATTGTTAACTTAAACCATTTTAGAGCAGTTTGACAAAGACTGTCTCTCTCCTCTGTACCAATAACCCAGCCCCTCTGCTGCTATAGAGACAATGTGAAACCTACACATCTAATCTGAGTATTACATTAAACCAACCCCTAACAAAGCTGTGCAAGGTATGACAAATTTGTACGGAGAATGCTGCACTAACACTTGACAGAGGAGACCCTTTCTGGAGGATAACTGGCAGCACAAGAGAGCTGAACTGGAATATGACATCTTGGCGGCAGAGATGACCAGAACTGATATACAGCAGCAGAGCTTATACATACAGTCAGTGGGCACAGTGTCATATTGTCAATTTTAAATAGTTAATGGTAGCTTTAAATGCCATCAGTGTGAACATGTTATTGTCAGGATGGGATAACCCAATCACACAGAGAATAGGTAAAGAGTTAGTATGATGTAAAAGAAAGAGCCAGATTGCGTATATCGAACCTTAGAGAGGTGAAAATACAGTATCAGAATGTAAGCCATGTTCAAGGTTTGCAGAAGTACTAATAAACGAGAAAACAAGCCAGGGTCAGGGATACCAGAAAAGCAGAATAGCCTAAACTAAGCTGGCTCAGCAACAAGAACACTAATAAACCCAGAATGCACTCTCAGGTAATAGAAACAAAGACAGGGCAACAACCTCAAGAATGAGATAGCCCTCATGTTATTGGTCAACATCATCACCCTGTGCCAAATCACACAGAGGGGTGTGACCAGAGAAGGGAGGCTGATGTGTCCTACAAAATATGACCCTATGAAATATATGTATAAAAACAAATGTTTGCATTGTTCTGTAACTTTCCGGACTCCTGCTCAGTGTTGTTATAGAAACTCGTAAAGTTTGGGATATCTTTGATGTGCAGAACATTTCCAGTATTTGGATTCAGAGGATGCTGCTTGGCCTCCGAGTCAGAGTGAGTAGAGTGCACCACGTTCAGTAGGAAAGGAGCGGCACGTGACCACAAAGATCGAGGTTGATACTTTGGAAAGAGTTCAGAGAAGGGCTTCTAAACTGGTTCATGGAATACAGGATAAAACTTACAAGGAAAGGATAAAGGAACTTAACATGTATAGCTTGGAGGAAAGACAAGACAGGGGGGATATGATAGAGACATTTAAATACATAAAGATAATCAACACAGTAAAGGAGGAGACTATATTTAAAAAAAGAAAAACTACCAGAAGAAGAGGACACAGTCTTAAATTAGAGGGACAAAAGTTTCAAAATAAATTCAGGAAGTATTACTTTACTGAGAGGGTAGTGGATGTATGGAATAACCTTCCAGCTGAAGTGGTAGAGGTTAACACAGTGAGGAAGTTTAAGCATGCGTGGGATAGGCATAAGGCTATCCCTAGACTTAAGATAAAGCCAGGCACTAATTAAAGTATTTAGAAAATTGGGCAGACTAGATGGACCGAATGATTCTTATCTGCCGTCACATTCTATGTTTCTATGTTTCTGAAACCGGAGCACCTGGTACATACCATACTCACAATTACTCAAGCATTTTGTCTTTTGCATTTGCCCCCTGAATGAGAAACCATCCATGTCTTAGTTGGTACGGCTGTACATCGTGTGACCAGAGGGTCATAAGAATATGCTCTCACTGGTATGATTGTTATTAAACTTGCAGCGTGTATCCTTAGTCTTAAATGTTATAAAAATGAGTAGCAAAAAAAGCTAATTGTCTGTTCTATATACATACTATTTATTCCAACTACAAATGCCTGCAAGTGTCAATTACTTTTTTACCTATCAAAACTGTAAGTATTTATGCCAACAAACTTTTATATGTATCTATTGTTTATCTGTATGTCTGTCTACCAATATATCATCTTCCTGCCTGTCTGTCTGTCTCTCTGTCCTTTGATCTATTCATCTAGCCAGCAGTCTGTCAGTTAATCTTTCGGTCTGTCTTTACTAGATACAAGGTGATGGATCGATTTGTAGAGTGGAGGAACACAACATAAAAATAATATTATGATTCCAAGGTCCTTTATATACTATACATGTTTTTTTATTGACAAAGCAATAAATATAACCACAAGGCACGTGGGACCTCTAGCATTTTAATATTCTGTAAATTGTACATGTAAGTGTAAATCACAAAATGTGACAAGCCAGTGCAGTGTTGCAACTGTTTTTTTTTTATGATACAATTACTGAACTGAAATTGGTTATAAATATTTAATACACAATTAAACTGCTAACAAGGAACAAAATATGGGTGTAGGTGTAGTCAGTAAGTACAAACAAAACTGCAAGTATTTTCTTCTCTTTTACCATTAGCTGGACACATATATAAATGATGCAAATAAGGGGCTAATCTGTATCTGAGCCAGGTCAGCGATGCCGCCTTAGGGTACCACCTCCTCCATAGTGACCTCTCGTAGCTAATGGTCATAATTGGAAATTCTACGGCCACTTTCAGACAATTCCCAGTTCAGTGAGGTTGATTCAATATATTGAAATGAAAACAAAAAGCAAAATTCAGGCCAATATAGCCAATTTGATCAATTCCAACCTATATTTGCTGCTTATCTATTTCACGGATTGGTAAATAAACCATTCTGCAGGGTCCATTTGCACGTTCTACTATATATTATAAAGGCATCAGTCACAGAAAACAAAACAGGATTAGTGCACACCATCCTTATAGTTTAGAAACTATAAAACCATCTAATTTAGTAATAAGGCAGCAGCCATAAACACAATTTAATCTTTTTTTCCCCTTTCTTTACTATTTGCATTATACATAGCAGCAGGTGGGTGGAAATGGTATTTTAATTAAATTTCTCTGCCAGAGAAAAAGGTGTTTTAGAATCAAGGAAACAGTTTGAGAACATTACTGCAATATGTACTAATTAACATCCTATGTAAACAAAACATATTGTGCCATCTAAATTGATATTTAATGTTAATGATACACCCATAGTTGTAGTCAGCCTCATAAAGATTATTACAGAAGATATCTTTCCGTCTACTGTAAAATGTCCCGTATGACTTGGAACCTGACCATTTGTGATCTCTGTATTGCAGGATTGTGTGTGTATACGAAAGGGTGAGATCCTAGGCACCATTTGCTGCATTCCCATGGCAGAGACATGAATGGTGGAGTAGGGTAGAATTGTCAGATCAGTCACACATTCCAGCCATCCTACCCATGCAAGCGTTCCCTTTCTGCATTAACAAAACTCTTCATTTTTCATCAAGATCGGAGGCTCCGCTCACAAGAAAAGGCTAACAAAGGCGTAGCATACTGATCTGTGAGATCTCGTTAGAGACTGTGTGGAAATCCAACACTGGATGTCAGACAGAATGAACTGAAAGAAGATGACAGCAAGGTCAATAAATCATAGGGGGTCATTGAAAGGTGTGGGCCCACTTAGAAAAAATACATGTTAGTCGCAATAATATGAAGGCATTCAGCCATGTAACAGCTTCAGATATATCCTCTGTGCCTTTTGAATTTTAGCCCTGGGAACCCAAGGCAGAGGAACAAATGCAACAGAATATACCGGTACAAAGTATACTACAGGCCTGAAACGGTAGAGTAAGTGCTGAGTCCCTGGACTGGTTTATTATTGAATTTTTAAATAATAATAATATCAAAACAATTTAAAACCATAACAAAAAAATAAAAATAGTATTTTTACACACAATAGTGTAAACATAGAACATAGATTATAACAGCATTGCTTAGTATAGATTAGTATAGAAACCCTGGATTTTGACTCCACCATCTGCCTCTTGAAACCAAACCTATTGATACCAAAAAGTTTCCAAAATGATATATTACTAAAATATGACAGAATTAAAATTGTCAGCACAGAAAAATCTGTATGAAAATGAATGCTTGAGGAAATGGGACAAGGAATAAATGGTACAAACTGTACCTGTAAACATGGGATATTCTGGCAGAATGCTTTAAACGACACACACAGTGCTGGGAATGGGGAACACATTTTCAGCAAACATTGTTGTTATCTGTGGCGAAACCAACCTCGCCACTGTACACTGGAGAAGCCTGGTTGCTTGCCTGCTCCCTTTAGACTATGGCCCTGCAGTTCAAACCTTTATTTTACCTGCAGAAAGGCTTATTCATGCCTTTCTGCCGGGGTGTTCGGTAGATTCAATCTACCGAACAAAGTACCGATCTAAGGACCACCTGGGAACTGGAGTGTGCCATCAATTGACCACCCAGCAGCTGCGGTTAACCGCAGCTTAATTGACGAACGCTGGGTTGCCTTTGTTCGTTGAATGAACACGTGGCGGCGGCCATCTTAAACTCCCGAACAGCGGTGTTTTGCCGTCGAGTGTCTGGAACTAAAATCGGACACTCGACTAGGCAAACACCGCTGAGACCTCCAGACTTCCGTGGATTCGTGCCGCAACTACCGAACAAGCCACCGTTCGGTAGAAAGACTAAGGTTCACATGGGGAGTCTAACGAACACAAGGAAACCCACGGATGGCAAGCCGTTCTGGACTTTTTAATACGTTAAAAGAGACCGACCGCAAGGCCAAACCTCATGGAACTATTTTCGGTCACTTAGCCGGTGCGGTCGGTCAAAACTTTAAACCCCCATAGCTCCCGAACCCCTAGTCTGATCTGGGTGATTTTTGAGTATGTTGCTCACCCAGATCAGGGCTATCAGGATCCCCTATTTAGGAGTGTACTCTATGTATTTGGGGTACATCCAGAAAGTGGGGAAGTAATGTACATGATTAAGGGGATTATGTGTCATGCTGAGGGGAGGAGATGTGTGGGAGATAATTCATGTGTGATTGGTGCATCGGGTAATGACTGTAAATCCCTCCCTTGCATGGGAGAATCCTTTATAAGCCAGTTGTGTTAATAAACGTTTTGTTGCTGCTTAACCCTGAAAGTGAAGTGTCGTCTCATTCTTGGGGGGAATTTGACTGTATGCCAATTGCCAGGAGTGTAAGCTGTTAGGCTGCTTCCAGGGTGTGTGTGTTTCCTGTTCGGGAGTTGGTGAATTCGTGTAGTTTGCAGTTCGGGAGATTGGTGATTGCAGTAGCTGCTGGTCTATCTGGAAGGGGATTATCGCCTAAATGGTTTTTATCCCCTTGTGAGCGAAACGATCCGTTACATTATCGTTGGACACATTTTCAGCCAATACACAATGCTGGGAGTAGAAATGAGCTTTGTAGCTACATGTGTACTTTACAGTCTGCAATAAGTATTTTTCTTACTCTGTAAATGAAAGAAATTACATCAGAAATCACTTCTGGGAGCAGACTGAGCATGTCTGATGTACATTGACATTCGAGACATAATGAGTTAACCTCTGCTGTGGTGAAAGAATGGGTACTGCAGCATGCCTAGGGACTGTCCCATTTCGGCAGGACTGTTCCGATTTTGAGGTGTTGTCCCGCTTTACTTCCCTGGTGTCACGCATCTGGAAACTTTGCAAAGACCCCCATGCTCTTCTGGCAGGTTCTTTTATGCATAGGTAAGAGCACATCATTGAGGTCTATGGAGGATCCCATTAGACCGCAGAATCCTCCATATATAGAACCAATTCCCTGTAGCTGTCACTGGGAACAGCTGGGTGGATTGACACTTCTTGACAGCCCATTATCTAGAAGTATCACGCGTAGGAGAAATAGTGAAACAAAGTAGTCTCACTTTGTCTCAGTATATATTTTGACTGGGTTGGAATTTCAGTGAAATTCCAACACAGTCAGAATGAGTATTCCATAAAAATATTATCATTATGAATTACTTATTTTGCGGGTAAGGGATGGGGTGACAGCGCCGCTTTAAGGGGACATGCCACATTATTAGAGAGACCCAAGCAGCAAGAGCATTTGCACAGTGTGCAAAGTCAGCTTTACCGTAACTAATTTATGGTAAGTCAGCCCATACAAGTTTTGTTCCTTTACATCCCTCCTAAGTTCCCATAATTAATTCCCTCAGCTCAAAGCAAGAGCTTGTAAAAAGTAGTAAAAAAAAAATAATTTAGTTTTTTTAAATCAATCCTATTCCAAGGGCATGGGCCTGGAGCTTTAGATCCATTAGCTCCTATGTTAATGAAGCCCTGAATGAACACACACATATCCAACGCATGTTGGAATGTTTGTGTGAAGAGAGAGAGTACCAGCTCATTGTGGGTACAGCTATATTTACTCCAGAGGCAAGATTATGGCTCTGTTAAGTGTTAGTAGAAAATCCGCAAAATACTTACAATGCACTCGATTGCCAAATCCTGCCACCTCCATCTCAAAAACAGAGCAAATCCGCCCCTATTTAACACCGGATGAGGCAAAGGTGTTGGTCCATGCTGCTGTTTTCTCTTACCTTGACTATTGCAATCCCTTTGTCAGTGGTCTTACGTGTTACCAGCTTCCATCGCTGCAATCTATAATGAATGTGGCAGCGAGGCTCATTTTCCTTTCCGCTCGCAACTCCCACACCTCCCCCCTCTACATTGGCTTCCAGTAAGATTTAAGCCTCAATTCAAGATCCTGATACTTGCTTACTAGTCCATATACAAAATGGTGCTCCCACCTACCTATTCTCCCAAATACACAAGTATGTCCCGTCTAGGCCCCCGCGCTCTTCCGAAGACCTACGCCTATCCTCTGTCCGTACTCCCACCTCTGATACTCGCCTTCAAGACTTCTCCAGGGCTGCACCTTTTCTGTGATACTCCCTTCCCTTCTTCATAGACTTTCACGTAGTCTCAACTCCTTCAAAAAAATCTATGAAAACATACTTCTTCAGGAAAGCGTATCAGTTAAACTGTTAGCAGGTTTTCACCCCCACACCCTGACTCCTCTCCTGCAACGGTTAAAAATAACCGACTAAGCCCTCAGTAAATACTTTTCTAGCAATCTACTTTGATACCCTACTTTTACCCTTTGTGTCACTATACCCCAATCCCTCTAGCATGTAAGCTCATTGAGCAGGGCCCTCAACCCCTCTGTTCCTGTGCGTCCAACTTGTCTTGTTACAATTACTTGTCTGTTAGTCCACGCAATGTACAGCACTACGGAATTTGCTCGCGCTATACAAATAATAATATACAATGCACTGTAATACGTATATGGTTTTCTCCCTATTACAAAAGACATAGAAACAAGAAGGGAATCTGCCACCCAGAAAGGGCACTGAATCCAATACAGTACAGACTCTCAAAAGATAGATCTTCAGATGATATTTCACTACAATTCTCATGATGCCATTCTAGCCTCTAGAATGTTGTATTTCTAAAGAATCTGGGGAACTACATTTTGGGCACCCCTGTAATAAAGTTAACAAATAGATCCTGGCCAATCTAACATTTAAAACAGAATACAATTACAATATATTTTTTTGTATTTGCTCAATGGTAATTAATCATTGAGTGTAAAAAAAATATTTATATGTATGTATTTATATTATTGTTATAATTCCTTCATTGTGCTATTTGCAACTGGTCTAAGTTGAAAGATTCGTGGGTCTCACGTTTGATCCCCTAGTTGCGCGCTGTCAATACTATAGAGCTTACCAAAGCTTGAGAATTTTATTTTTTCAATCACGCTCAATAAATTACAGCATGTGTCCTGCAGTCAGATCATGGCAGCAATGACTTATTATAATTGTGTAATATTGACAGGCATGCAATCAGTGATATATATAGTTAAATCTTTTGGAGAAGGACCACACACGACTGTGATAAGACAGTACAGTATGAATGAATTCAAAGGGAGGAGAACCTCGGGGCAGCTATACTCCCTACACAGAACAGAGGACAGTTTTACTTCAATCCTCTATTTATCCCATACATCAATGTCACCGATGAGAGCCTATTCAGAACTGCTTCTGACTGAGTATGAAGAGAAGGTCAGAGCAGCTAGCACACTCTGAGAAGGGATCTGTTTGATTTTTTTGTAGCCGCAGCATGATTAATAACTCCAGCTATGATCTATCTGGGTTAAAGGATACCTCTGAGCCTGTAAATCATTATAGTAATAATTCTGTCCATAAAAAAAAAAAAAACTGCTCTGCTGGTCAGCTTTGTGCTTTTTTATTGTCTTTTTTAACTTCAACTAAAATGCCTCCTATGGCTTCAAAAGCCCCTGCTAATTTTTTGGACTCTTTGTCAAATATTACTTCCATCAGCAACCATCATCAGAGTTAAAAAAACAAACAAAAAAAAGCAACGATTGAGTTCGATCTGTAAGACTTTATAATATTCACACGTGGATTGAGTAGTAGACTGTAAACTTTGAAAGTTACAATTTATTTTTCCAAACTTTTTTTTAATGGCTTTTAATTATGGCGCTCCAGCTAATATATGGGTGTCCATACGTTTAGAATTTTGGGCACATATCTTCAACCTAAGGTAAGGAAGGTGCTCCTAGAGTGGTTGCTGGTTATCCAACAGGAGAAGCAGATAATCACTTCCCCTGGCACGCACAGAGCTACATTCTTACTCGTTCCAGCATGCAAACATTTTATGCTTACCAAGGACATTGACATATAACAACATAGGGTGACACTATAAAGTAGTAATAAAACAGAAAGCAGGAGCAGGAAGAAAGATCTCGTGCATTTCCTATAAAATTTCAAAGTAAAAATGGTGGTGCAGAGGCTCTATGGTCCAACAGACTGTCAAATAAAAAAAAAAAATCACTGTCCAACTAGAAATGAGAGAAGACTATTTAAATAATTAAAAAAGAATAATCAAATCAAAATAATCAAATCTCCTCGGGGTTATTCACTAGATGGACAAAGTCCTGTGAAAATGACCAAATTCTGACTGCAATGGCAATTCTCATATTACTAAAGCCAACTCATGAACACATTTACAGCAATTGTTCACAAGACAGTGTGGAGAGAGACAGGTATAGGAAGCTGCATCTATCCCTGCTTCTTTCTGACTGAATCCGCAGGGGAGCAACACATGCAGCCAGCAGAGACAGCCTACAGATCAGGTAAGTGAGGCATGGGGGGGAGGGGGAGGCATATGGGGGAGGGGCAGAGATAGCCTACAGATCAGTGAAGTGAGGCATGGGGGGGGGGGGGCAGAGATAGCCTACAGATCAGTGAAGTGAGGCATGGGGGGGGGCAGAGATAGCCTACAGATCAGTGAAGTGTGGCATTGGGGGGGGGGAGGCAGAGGAGAAGGAAGAAGGAAGGAACAAGGAGAAGGAAGGGTCTGCAAGGAGAAGGAAGGGTCAACAAGGAGAAGGAAGGGTCAACAAGGAGAAGGAAGGGTCAACAAGGAGCAGAAAGGGTCAACAAGGAGCAGGAAGGGTCAACAAGGAGAAGGAAGGGTCAACAAGGAGAAGGAAGGGTCAACAAGGAGAAGGAAGGGTCAACAAGGAGAAGGAAGGGTCAACAAGGAGAAGGAAGGGTCAACAAGGAGAAGGAAGGGTCAACAAGGAGCAGAAAGGGTCAACAAGGAGCAGAAAGGGTCAACAAGGAGCAGGAAGGGTCAGCAAGGAGCAGGAAGGGTCAGCAAGGAGCTTGAAGGTAAAGCAGCACAAAGGTAAAGTAGAAGGAGCAGAAAGGGTCAGCAGGGAGCAGTCAATGGTAGCAAGGAGCAGGAATGGACACAAAGGTGAAGTAGGAGAAGGAACAGAAATGAGCAGGAAGGGTCTGCAAAGAGCAGAAAGGGTCTGCAAAGAGCAGAAAGGGAAAGAAGGAGCACAAAAGGTAAAGGAGCAGAAAGAATCAGAAGGAGCACAAAGGTAAAGTAGGAGAAGGAGCAGAAAAGGGTAGCAAGGAGTAGAAAGGGATAGCAAGGAGTAGAAAGGGACAGCAAGGAGCACAAAGGTAAAGGAGCAGAAAGAATCAGAATGAGCACAAAGGTAAAGTAGGAGAAGGAGCAGAAAAGGGTAGCAAGGAGAAGAAAGGGATAGCAAGGAGCACAAAGGTAAAGTATGAGAAGGAGCAGAAAGGGTCCGCAAGGAGCAAAAAGGTATCAGAAAGAGACAGGAGCAGAAGAGGGAGCACGACAAGCAGAAAGTAGCAGAAAGGTAAAGGAGCAGAAGGAGCCAAGGAGACAAGGCAGTATCAGAAGAAAAAGAAGACTGTGTCAAATGAAGGAGAAGAAAATGAGATTGGAGCAGGAAGGACAAGTGAAGTGAAACCTCCACTTTATTCTGGACACCACATCATAAGGCTTTGGTACCTGGGCCTGGCAGGGAAACTTTGGACCTTCTCATCTCCCCAGGTAAAAAAATATCAGTGTTAATGTGTTCACTTTTATTTAATGAGTGTCAGGAAGCACAGAGGGCCGCTGGGGAGGGGTGTCGCTAATTGGCTAGAGCGGTCAGCTGGCACTCTAAGCCAATCAGTAGCTCCCCATTCATAAAAAAGTAAAACATTTTTATGAACCGGGAACTAGCGACTGGCTTAGAGTGTCAACTGACCACTTTAGCCAATCTGTAGCACCCATGCCTGACGTCAATCTGCACTTCCTGACACTCAGCCGAATACCACTGAGTGACCTGGAAATCTGGAGCTGGAGGAAGCCTTTGGGGTTAAACCATTTGAGAGCGGTTTAACCCCTTAAAGGAAAGAGAGCAACCAGGGGCTTCCTGGCATCATATAATTTTCATTTAGATGAAGTTATGGTGACCAGAATGTTCCTTTAATTTGCTTAAAGGAACACTATAGTGTCAGGAATACAAACATGGATACAAACATGTATTCCTGACACCAGTTGTCAAAATGCTATTCACCCTGGCTTTATGTGATAATGACTATGCTCCTCCGCTTCATGACACTGTCAAAAAGGGACCAAGCATGGATGTCATTACAATTATGCCCCCCCCCCCCTGGAAAAATTCCTGCGGACACCCATGCCCACACTATGTCAGCTATTACATTGCAGGATAATATTTCCCAAGCTATGGATTATGAGTAAGAGTGCACCGATTGGCTTGCTCATAAGACAACCAATCAAAGTGCTCTGACAAGCAAGTCCCGAGAGAAGTTAGACTATGAGCATTTACAAAGAGATTTCTCTGCTATGACCAAATGCAGGCCTGAATTGCAAAATTGCAACAATGTCAGGATTTTCCAGTTACTAGGTGTATTATTGCAATGTGGAGCTACTAAAAAAGGGGGACATTAAGATAGAAATATTTTTTTTATAGAAACGTCAGTGCTAATGAATACACATATTGGATCAAAAATCATATTTCTGCATTAGTAACTTTAAATATTCCATGACAGATGGATTGAATTTTATTCAACAAGGACTCACCTGGATAGTGTTTTATAGAATTGTGCACTCAAAAACAAAATGATTTATCCAAACTAATTTGTCTGAAAAAGGCAAATATCAAACAAAAATGTTAGAAAAAAGCCAATGGGGGTCAGTCTCAGTCTGAACCAACCAATCAAAGTGCTCTTACAGGCTAATAACGAGTATTCCCACTCAAGTCTCACGAGAGACGAGACTTGCCTGTCAAATCATGGGAAGGCCTTTATAAAGGTTTGTCCTGACTTGGAAGCACAGTCTGTGCAGTCAATTGCAGGGCTCAATTGGATTTTTTGCGGTATGCTTTTTTTCCTGTTCAGTTTTTTTAAATACATTTTAATAGTGTTTTAGAGTTATTATGGTGTAGCCTTCTTGTGGCTGAAGAAAAGAAGAATTGAGAAGAATGAAGACTACTGAAGGCAAGTGTGAATATTTTTAAATGTATTATATTAATTGCCCTATTATTAGGATGGGGTGGGGGGGGAGGGGGGGTTGTCAGGGTATTTATATTAGCAGACATTTTGTGCTATGATAGAAATTAAAAGTGTATATTCTTTGTCACTCTGAACAGACCAGACTCCATTTTGTTATTTTCAAGTTAACAAAAGACACAAGATTTCTATCCTTTCTGTAAAACTAACCACTTTGCCAGAGCTAAAGGAATGCTTAGTATATACAAACCGGTTGATAAGAAATGAGTCTAACAGAGAAGGGGGATGGAATACTCTTCTTATTGTTAGCTTCACACAAGAAAGCCAGACACCAGTGACCAGATAAGACTTAGTAATTAATTTTACTTTCTAAATTTCACAAGATTCCCATTGTAGTGAAAGGTGAGACTAAGTTTACGAACTGTCATATTAGAAATTATAGCAGAATTTGGAGACACATAGTGTGAATAAAACCCAAAGAAACCCCTTTGAACTGACGAGTAAACTTAAAGTATATTAACCATAAAGATAAGGTAAATGATGTCAAAATAGGACACCAGGAAAAGTTAACTCTTTCCTGGATAGGTATGTTTAGTGGGACGAGACTGCCCTCTATAGACCAAATACTTAAATTGTTATCTGGAAGGTAACCACACCTCCAGTGTCCCTATTGGTCTATCACCTAGTGAATTTTTCCATTAAAAGTTAAGACAAAGGGAAGAGAGAGGAATGCAGAGAAAGCAAAGGGTATGCAAAGGAGGCAGTCAGGACCGCAGGCTAAGAAAGAAAAGCAGAGTCAGAGCAAGAAATCCAAACAAGTTCCTGAGACTACCTACTAATCTGATGAAAATATCTACTCAACTGGTAAATATACT
Source organism: Pelobates fuscus (assembly GCF_036172605.1). Classification (NCBI taxonomy): domain Eukaryota; kingdom Metazoa; phylum Chordata; class Amphibia; order Anura; family Pelobatidae; genus Pelobates; species Pelobates fuscus. Next base: position 289,341,588 of record NC_086320.1, on the reverse strand, counting down.
GGTTTCATTTAATTAATCTAAATTAATTAAAATTTTCTAATAGCATGATATATGACTGGATAAATCACGATCAGATTTCGATATTTAGAAATCTTAGTTACTAAATATATAATTATGACATCCCAATCTGCAGATGGGAAATGATTAATTATGTATTAATGTGACATATCACATGTTCGCATATCGTGATATTTATGCAGGTGTATTGATTTGCTCTAAGATAAGATAAAATATCTGTTAAGGCAAGTTAAGATTCTGCTTATAGAACATAGTAGATTACTCTTATTTGATGGTTCCAGGAAATGACTAATGAGCTGGTTTAAATGTTATTTTATTTAAAATTACATGAGAATAGGTCTTAATTACTTAGGAGGTCTAGCCAGCATTGAAAGGGTTATTCTAACTGTCAGCTAAAGTTTTATGGCCTTAAGCTGCAGCTCTGTGTCTGTGTGTAAGTTTCACTTTCGTTTCTCTGTGAAAGACAGTCATAAATCTTGTCTTAGCCATTGGAAGATGTTTTTACATTACCATATTGTATTGCATACTATGTTATATTGAATTTTCATTGATTATTGTCACGCATGTTACTTATTATTATTTAAATTGTCACAATAAATTGTATCTATTTTATAATTTTATTATATAAATTGTGATTTTATTTATATGGAATACATTTCACTTACACGATAACGATCTTTGGGATCTGAGAATTGAAATAGTGGGCAATTCTCAACTGTTTACTATTATTATCCCATAAATATCCCCACAGGTTATATAAAAAATGTTTTATTGTGGGGTTGGCTACAACCCTAGCCAACCTGAGAGGGAGAAGGTGGACAATGGCATGCTCAACGCCCCTTAATGCCATTAATATCTTGCTCACCTAAAGCCTCTGGGTAGGGACTGGACAGTAGTAGTCCCCCCACCTGCACACTTGAGTTGGGCCTGGGGGCAGACAATGGCATGTCCCTAAATTACTATATATTAATTGCCCCACTCGTCACCCCCTACAGTCAAATGGTACAGAGTAGACGCATTGTCAGTGAACTCCAAAACTTGGGACCTCAATTGGACCACATGGTCCAAAGCTCCAGAGATTTACTGAGACTACTTTCAAAATCTAAAACCAGAGCCAATGGTTTTGATAGAAATACACGGCTTACAAAAAAAGACTGCTATTTGTAAGTACCTTTTCACCTTTCACCACTGACATTAAAAACATTATCTGATCAAATTGGCATATTCTAAAATTGGATAGGGACATAGTCTATCTTTTCAAAGAACCCACTAAGTTTGGCAACAAACAAGCACGTAATATAAGAGATATTATTGTGAAAGCAGATACTTTGCTACACAGCCCAAGCAGAGGTTTATGTCAATACCAGTTAATGGCACCTTACCAGGTCATCTTGCAGACACTGCAATGGAGTAATTAAAGGTGACGCATCTACCCATCCACTCACAGGACAAAATAATTCCCTCAAAGGTTTTTTCACCTGTCAGACTGAGTTTGTTGTATATTTATTAAACAGCCCCGTGGGTTGAGTTATGTGGGTTTATCTATCAAAGCTCTTAAAGACAGAGTCTCACAACAAAAGACGGCTTTTAGAAATCCAAATTCAGAAACAAATGTGTCCCACCACTTCCATGAAATGAGGCATGATACCTTGCAACTCAGGTAACATGTCCTAGAAAGTGTACCATCAATGAAAAGAGGTGGTAATAGGGAAAATACTCTTCTGCAGAAGGAGGCTAGATGGATGTGCTTGTTGGACACCATGTCAAATGATGGGCTTCACAAGAAGCTTGAGTGGCATTGGTTTCTTTAACTGGTACACCATCATCTTTTTTTTTTTAGATACCTTTTAGGATACCCCCTGCATTTATTTAGTATATCACGTACACTTTGTAAATACTTTAGACTTTTTTTTCTTTCAAATTTTTTTTGGGCACTACCACTTTTCCCTTCTCTATATGTACTGCTCCCTATTCTCTGGGCAGTTCCCTCTCTTTAGGCTGGCCTCTGTATGCCATTACTTTGTTCTCATTACATAGCACATTTGCCCCTGTCCCAATTCTACTACCATTCTTTACTACATTAGGATTTGTTTTGCCCTTAGTAGTGGCTTTTTTCCCCTCTAAGCCACAGTTCATACAGATGATGGCACACTCTGGACACTTGGTAGGTAACTATTATTAGGATTGTGGAAACAGGGTTGTGTTCACCATGGGTGTTTCGCATGTGGTGGGGTCTATAAGTGGGTAAGTGCACTTCTATTATTTGAGGGTATTGTTGTGCTTGAGAAAGGGCTACTGCCTGAGACATCTGTGAATCTTTGCTTTTGCAGCATTTATCAAATGTTTGGGTGTCTTTTCCACCAGTTCAGTAACCCTCTGCTCTTGGTATATTTTTCTACATATTGGATCGTCATTCTTAAATGGGTTAGACGATGGCATGTCCACCCATTATTATATATTAATAGCACCCGCCCATCGTCAATAGGCAAGCCCCCCTTGTTTTTTGTTTTTCATAGTACCCCCACCAGTGGCCTGTCCACCCCTCATTACTGAATTCTAAAGCAGCTCTGCTACCTTCTGGTGCCTTTGCATAATTTGCAAAGACCCCTGATGGTGACTTTGCTGCTTGGTGTCCAGTGGCCACGAAGTGCAGGGGATGGTTCTTTTTACTTATATAAAGCTGTCACTTGCAGCCGCCTCTATCTTCCTCCGTTAGATCTTCTTCGGTTTCTACTGCTTCATCTGCCAGGAGCAATCATCAGTGCTGTACTCTCTTGCATGAGCAAGAGTACAACATGGAGGATCCCGTGGCAGCCTCAGGAGATATTGACTCGCGATAAGCATAAGTCTAGTGTTTATATTAGTAGGAAGGGCTCAACAGCTCCAACATTTTGCACACCTTCTCTTAAACAAGTAGGATGGGTGTACATTTACAAAGAAACTACTATAGTTTGGGGTAATGAAAAGGAAATGTATAAATCAAAAGGGAAGTTGATATGTTCTACTGTATTAGGATATGGCAAAATGGTAACTGTGGCCCATATAATTTTGTTATTGCCAAAACAATTTAATAACTTATTTATTCTTATTTATCTTAGTATCATTAATTTTTATTTATCACAACATATGTATTCACAGATGTATTCACATGCTGTGGAGCTCTATTATACACTCAGAGACACCAAAAATATGAAGCTCCTAGAAAAGAGAGTCAGAGGGATTTGGGCCCAAAATAGGAACTGTCCCTCCTAAATAGGGACACTTAGGAGGTATGAAACAATAAAATACAGGGATAAACGTAAAACAGAAAAAAATATGCAAAATAATGCCTGCCCCTTTTACATAGTTACATAGCTGAAAAGAGACTTGCGTCCATCAAGTTCAGCCTTCCTCACATTTGTTTTTTTGCTGTTGATCCAAAAGAAGGCAAACAAACCCAGTTTGAAGCACAATTTTGCAACAAGCTAGGAAAAAAATTCCTTCTTGACCCCAGAATGCCAGTCAGATTTAGCCTTGGATCAAGCAGCTATTACCCTACATTGAAAGATTATATCCTTGAATATTCTGTTTTTGCAAGTATGCATCTAGTAGCTGTTTGAACATCTGTATGGACTCTGATAAAACCACTTCTTCAGGCAGAGAATTCCACATCCTTATTGTTCTTACAGTAAAAAAACCTTTCCTTTGCCTTAGACGAAATCTTTTGGACATCATTCTGCTACCCCATAAGCAAATTTATATCAATGATTATGATTCTTCTGTATAAGCTAACTCATTTCACAAAAGGAGTGGAACCAGATATGAGAAAACTTTTTTAAGAATCTATTTACATATTAACAACAGTGTTACAAAAAGTACATATTCATTTCTCTGTTCTGCTTTCTTACATTCCATATTGTTTAAGTAACAGGGCCCCTTTAACAAAAACAGCAGAATAAAACAATTTTCCCCTAGATTAATATAACATTCAGTTTGCCAACAATGATAAAAAGGATTTGTAGAAATCAGACCAATATTATTACTAAGTATAAGCATTTATTCATTAAACACCAGCAAATTCCAGAGTGGCTACATACATGAAAAGGAAGGAATGTTAACAAATCTTAGTTTAACAGAGAAATGTATTCACTAAACAGCGAAATTGAGTGAATTACAAACCAAATTGCAAAATTTAGTCTAGAAGTGATAAGCTGTGACTAGGGGGGGAATTTTTAAACTTTTAAATTTTTAAAATCTATTTTAATTCACTACAATTCGCTGCTTACTGAACAAATCTCAGCGAAGAATAATGACAAACTATGAGTTGAGAGCTTGATATGTCTGCCAGACTCATGCTATATGTTTTACCCATCACAGGTTTAAGGATGCCCTGAGTGAAACTAATCACAGACTGTATTGTTACTAAATGAAATTACATTTCTGAACACTTCAAGCACCATAACTACAGCCCATTGTAGTTGTTTAGTGTTCCAGGAGTACCTTGGCACACTCCCATTGTAATTTCTGATTTAAATTGCTTTGACAACTTACCTGGGTCCCCTGGATATCTATGCCACATTTGTCTTCTCCTGCCAAATGTCTACAATGAGTTAGGTAGATCCAATACAAGACAACTTTCTTTGGAGGACAGCTGGCACTTAACCAAAGACTTGCTTAGCTCTGTGGAGCTAATAGGATAGTTCTGCAAGGAGGGACCCAGGTATCTTGTAAAACTGTTCTAAAACTGTCGTAGTTATGGTGGTTGGAGTGCTTCTTTAACATGGAACATATATGAACAAGTAACTGTAATACATAACTGAAAAGCTCAGTGATAGTAAATAAGATGATACACACCAAAATATCCAGACATGCTGCTTTTAGTAGAGTGATCTGATCTGCAATTGTCAAACTGGTGAATCCAGGTAATCGCTTAGCAAATTCCACTATTTTAATAATGCACTTTGTAGCAAGTTCGCTAAATTTGTCCCATAGCCCAAGGTCAAGTCTGACGCGGTGATCTGCGCTGGAATTCTGGGGGAGAAAAAGAGAACACATATTAAATGTATGTTTCTCTACCGTTTATGGTATTTTTTTTTTTTTACCTGTGCATTATTATTCTTAAATAGTATAAAATAAACAATTGCAAACCACCAATAATTAAATGATTAATGCAAACACAAATTATATATAAAAATGAAATACAATCTGGGTGCTCAAGTAAAATTGATGGTGTTAAAATTCGCTTCACACTCTGGTGCAATTCTCCAAAAATACCAGCAAATAGTAATATAACAAAGATAGTGAGTGGAGCAAAGAGAAACACCAATAGAAAGATAATGAGCAAATAAAAATAAAATATATGGAATACAACCTTACAGAAAAGTATATGGTAATTCCTCCAAGGAGTATTGTGTCATGTAAGGGAAAAGAGAAAGTATATGCAGTGATAGTGCAGATGGTAAGTAACTGCAGATTATTCACATATAATCAATATGTTCAATATAGCTTATATAGCCTTTAAATACTCCAGAAATGATTTGCTTCACGTAAAAATGACAGATTTAATATCTGCCACATGCAGAGGAAAAAACCAAATACATAGACCAGTCACATCTGCCACATAAAACAGTCCACTGAGGACTGTTTTATGTATTGATATAATTTGTTATTTTGTATATTTGATTTTATTCATCAATTAAACAGTTTTTTGGGAGCTGTTTGGTGAGGCTGGATCATTGCAACATCCTAGCAACCGGGGCACCCTGCAGTCATTATTGAAGGAGGATTTCTATTTCAACCCCCCTTTTACATAGTGGGGAGGCACCTCTAACATGCTTTAACCCCTTAAGGACACATGACATGTGTGACATGTCATGATTCCCTTTTATTCCAGAAGTTTGGTCCTTAAGGGGTTAAATGCTTGGAATTTGTGAGTGTAATGTTATACCTTGTATTATATTTGGTTTCAGACAATATTGCACTACGTTTTTTTGTTCTTTATCTTAGGCACTTCAGCGATATCCCAAAATCCCTATCTTCCTATATACCATTATTATTCTTAGTATGGATTTCTTTTATTATAGCCATTTTATTTTGGTGGAGTTACTTTTTTTTGGTGGAGTTTCTCTTTATATACAGGTTGGCACGTTAAGCTATGTAATGTGATACGTTTTGTGTAAAGTTTTGAAAAAAAAAAAGTTTTTGAATTAACTTCCTGTCATGTGACTATGACATCACAGAACCGTTATTCTCAATTGGTCTACCTATATAAGCAGCCAGTGGCGTACATACCAGGGTCGCAGGGGTCGCGGCTGCGACCGGGCCCGGCCCACCAGGGGGCCCGGCCGCCCCTGCGACCCTGTATGTAGCCACTGGGCCAGCCTCTTCTCCTGGGGGGCCCAGGAGCCGGCCACCTCCGGGCCCCCCTCGGCTGGCCCTGCTTACAACCGGCGGGCAGTCAGGCTGGACGGTGCGCGAGGGAGCACTCTCCCCTGAGTGCTTCCTCTTCAGCTCCCTCGCGCACCGCACTGATACCGGAGCCGGAAGATGACGTCATCTTCCGGCGCCGGTATCATTACGCGGCGCGCGAGGGAGCTGAAGAGGAAGCACTCAGGGAAGAGTGCTCCCTCGCGCACCGGCCAGCCTGACTGCCCGCCGGGTGACCGCCCCCCCAGGAGCCCAGCAGCACCACTGGACCCCAGGGAATCCCCTCAGCACTCCAAAAGGTAAGGAGGCTGGGGGGATTAAATAAAAAAAAAAAACATGTGTAAGTGTGTGTGAGTGTTAGTGTGTGTGTGAGTGTTAGTGTGTGTGTGAGTGTGAGTGTGAGTGTGAGTGTGAGTGTGAGTGTGAGTGTGAGTGTTAGTGTGAGTGTGAGTGTTAGTGTGTGTGTGAGTGTTAGTGTGTGTGTGAGTGTTAGTGTGTGTGTGAATGTTAGTGTGTGTGTGAGGGTTAGTGTGTGTGTGAGGGTTAGTGTGTGTGTGAGGGTTAGTGTGTGTGTGAGTGTTAGTGTGTGTGTGAGTGTTAGTGTGTGTGTGAGTGTTAGTGTGTGTGTGAGTGTTAGTGTGTGTGTGAGTGTTAGTGTGTGTGTGTGTTAGTGTGAGTGTGTTAGTGTGAGTGTTGGTGTTTGTGTTAGAGTGTGTGTGTCTGCTAGTGAGTGTCAGTGAGTGTGTTACTGTGTGTCTGTTACTGAGTGTGTTTGTGTGTGTGTGTGTTAGTGAGTCTGTTTGATGTCTGTTAGTGAGTGTGTGTTTGTCAGTGAAAGTGTATGTTTTGTGAGTGTGTATGTATGTCTGCCGCTGAGTGTGTCTCTGTCAGTAAATGTGTGTGTCTGTTAGCTAGTGTGTATGCATTTGTTCGTGAGAGTGTGTGTCTTCAGCACTTACCTTTCTCCAGCGCCGGACTCCCATGGCGCTGGGGATCTCTCCGCCTTTCAGCTCCGAATGCGCATGCACGTCAAGAGCCGCGCACGCATTCAAACCGCCCATAGGAAAGCATTACTCAATGCTTACCAATGGACGTTCAGTGTCTTAAAATGGCGGAAGCGCCTCTAGCGGCTGTCAGTGAGACAGCCACTAGAGGCTGGATTAACCCTCAGTGAAACATAACAGTTTCTCTGAAACTGCTATGCTTTCAGCTGCAGGGTTAAAACTAGAGGGACCTGACACCCAGACCACTTCATTGAGCTGATGTGATCTGGGTGTCTGTAGTGGTCCTTTAAGTGTGTGTGCATCTGCATGCACTGGCGTAAATACCACGGTCGCAGCCCTGCAACCCCTGCGACCAGGTGCCCGCCGCCATGTGTTGCTGCCCTGGCCCGCGCAGAGTAAGCGCGAAGGGGGGGGGGCCCACGGATCAATTTTCGCACCGGGGCCCCATGGGTCATGTGTACGCCACTGTAAGCAGCCTAGGTCCTATCTCTCCGTAATACATTTTTGATAAAGATATATAGTGATGAAACGCATTACGTGTTTTATATATTACTATTTTTATTAGTTTTATAAATAAAGTACTTTTTATTGGATCTCTACACCCTGCTGCTGCTTGATTCCTGCTTTATATATCCTTGGTGGGGATATATACCACCTACGCTTTCAGATTTGAGCAAACCGGTATTTGCTCTACCTCATGAGGACCTGCACGGCACACAAATCCTAGAGTGGGGATTATACCCATTCAAGCTGTACTATAGGAGCCAATACAAGAGGCTCCTTAACATGTGAGCGCAATACTTTATATTTTTATTGATTTCAACACTACATTTAATATACTACACTGTATTATTTTCTCTGCTCTATCTTACATGTCCAACGAATATATCTACTACCAGAACGACTGCTTGCTGTATCACTATTACACCATATCCTTAGGCGGGGATTATTCTGCCCAAGCGCTTACGTTGGAGCTGAATTGAAGCTCCAGAAAAGTGTAAGTGTACATCTTGCTGATTACATCTCTCCAATGAATACAAAAATATACTAAATTTTATGCTCTTTTCTTTTTGTCTCTTCTTTTTTTTGTATATACATCTGATGAATTATAAAGACGCCATACCAACCTCTCTGCTATAGTTTTGTTATAAGGCCATGCCTTGAGATTTGCATACTTTTCAATGTTTTTATAAACATTATTGAAAAAATTTGTACCACTGCATATGTTAATTAACCCTTTAAGACCGGAGGGCGTACAATTACGTCCTTTTTAAGCGTCTCTAAACGCCGCCGGGCGTAATTGTACACACTCCGTTTTTTTTTACTTACCTGGTCGCCGGTGATCCCATGCCGGCGATCGAGGTTGGGGGAACTCCCAGGGAGCCCCCGCAGCACGTCCGCCCTCTTCAGCCCCCCCGGGCCATGTGAGTGAGGTCCTTGCGAGGACCTCACAATCACATGGCCGGTATAGCTGGCTGCTGCATTGCCAGCAGGGGGATTAACTGTAATTACAGTTAGTCCCCCTGCTGGCTGAAATCAAATTAAAAAAAAAGTTAAATCAGTGTAAAAAAAAAAAAAAAATTATATACTTAGATCATACATACATATATATATATAAATATATATATATATATATATATAATATATATATATACATATATACATACACACACATACACTGTCTAGGTGTATTTTACTATTAATATATATATATATATATATATAACTATCAAATTACACGTATACTGATACTGATTAAATATATATATAATTATTGTTATATATATATTTATATACAACATAAAAAATATGTAAATACGTAAAAAAAATTACATTAAAAAAAGAATTAAAAAATATATAGATGTGTGTTATTTCGTTCTAACTGTATTGTGATAATATATATATATATATATTTATATCAAAATACACGTAGAACAAAATAATATATATATCTATATACATAAATATATACCTATATATCACTATATATATACCTATATATAAATAAAAATATAAAAAAAATTATATATATATATATATGCACACATATGTATATATATACACATATATTAATTCTACACTTATATTTATGTAATATTTTTACATAATTAGGTATCCTAATTAATTACAATTAGCGGGACCGCCTGACAACCCATGCCGAAAATATAGGGAATTTAATTTGCTAGCACTATATTTACCCCTATAACTTTCCAAGACACCATAAAACCTGTACATGGGGGGGTACTGTTTTACTCGGGAGACTTCGCTGAACACAAATATTAGTGTTTCAAAACAGTAAAATGTATTACAACGATAATATCGCCAGTAAAAGTGACGTTTTTTGCATTTTTCAAGCACAAACAGCACTTACACGGACGATATTATTGCTGCAATACTTTTTACTGTTTTAAAACACAAATATTAGTGTTCAGCGAAGTCTCCCAAGTACAACAGTACCCCTCATGTACAGGTTTTATGGTGTTTTCAAAAGTTACAGCGTCAAATATAAGGCTTGTGTTTTTTTCACATTAAAATTCGCCAGATTGCTTACGTTGCCTTTGTGACCCTATGGTAGCCCAAGAATGAAAATGACCCCTATGATGGCATACCATTTGTAATAGTAGACAACCCAAGGTATTGCAAATGGGGTATGTCCAGTCTTTTTTAGTAGCCACTTAGTCACAAACACTTGCCAAAATTGGCGTTTTTTGCATTTTTCACACACAAACAAATACTAACGCTAACTTTGGCCAGTGTTTGTTTAATTCCTGGGCTACTATACAGTCTCAAAGGCAACGTAACCAATCTGGAGAATTTCAATTTCAAATGTAATGTGCTATATTTGACCCTGTAACTTCCCAAAACACCATAAAACCTGTACATAGGTACTGTTTTACACGTGAGACTTTGCTGAATACAAAATATGTGTATTTTATTGCAGTAAAAGCAAACAGTATTATGACATTGGCAGTTAAAATGTCATGTAGAACTAACAAAATAACAACATTTCTTATTTTCTCCCATTTTTTTCATATTAAATTATGTTTCATAGCTAAATATTTGATATTAAATGAAAGCACTGTTTCCCCTGAATAAAATGATATATAATAAGGGGGGGTGCATTCAATATGAAAGAGGTGAATTACGGTTGGACAGACATATAGCGCAAATGCCAGGTTTTGTTTACGTTTTGTTTTGTTCACAACTTGTACATTTGGCTCAGTCCTTAAGGGGTTAACAAATCAGAAATTAAAAGCAAGAAACAGACCGTCTGTCGAAGATAATAAAAAAGTAAATCTAATCAGCTGATGGACAAGTTGATCACTATGGTCCTCTCGACTACAGCCTCTTATAATAAAGCATTGACACCTAGGAGTAATACAAGTATCAGTGATCTCCCTGTCTGGCAGAGATGTGTCAGTAAGAGACCGAACGGCTATTTGATTCTTCTGCTCAAAGAAGGATGTCCTTTCCCTTTCTTTTTCATTCTATTTTGTATCACTTGTATAGTTTATGTATCCCCCATTTTATGTGAATAGGGTTTCTAAAAAGAAATTAGTAAAATACAGTTGTCAAGTCCATATTCTTTACTTGCGATGATATGCCTTTGTATTGGACTAGTTACCTAACTGATAACTAATGAATAAAAAAAAAAAAAAAAACAACCAAGACCCTAATTACCGATCCTACTCTCCTCTATTGAAGTAATTTATTCATAAGAGCAGACAGTTGAGTTTACTGCACTGTTTTGTTTTTGTATCAGTTTGAAAAACGTTCAAATACTGATTGTAAAAAGCAAACAGAAAAGTGCAGGTCCATTTTTTGTGGATTTGCTAATCTTAGGGTATAAATCATTTTATGTATGCTGTTGATAATGTCACATAATGTTTATATACATGGTGTTTGCTGGATGACTCATTTGTCAATTGTAAAATTAGCTCAGTGACCCATTCTTCAATTGTAATAAAATATATAACAAAGTACAATTCAATCATTAGACCTTAAATCACCTACTTTGCACTGCAGAAGGCAATGTAGTTATCATAACTAATTTATTGCAGGCAGTTTCACGAGGTTTGAATAATATGGTGTGTATGTTCCAATCATTAGGGATCCAATGTAAAGCATTGGGACTCAATTTGGGTCCCCAACCCAGGGTTTAAAGGAAGACTCTAACATGTATTTATAACACTTGAGTGTCTTCTATTCTTCTCTATTAATGTAATTATCCCCTTTAACATAAATAAGATTTACTTACCTTTAGTCCCCTCCCCACAGCCGCTGCTCCTCCCTTGGCTGAGATCATCATTACATCAAGTCTCTGTGCTTCAAAGATTGCGGGACCTCTACAGGAAGTCCCGCTAGTGGCAGCCTGCAGGCAATTAAAAAGACACTATAGGCACCAGAACCAATACAGTTTAATGTAGTGGTTCTGGGCAGTAGAGACAGTCTCTACCAAGCTGCCTTTTTTGAAATAGATAGTTTTCTGGGTCTGCATGGATATCCAGAATGCTCTCAATAGAAATGTACTAACCCAATGCATCACTATGAGGATAAGCTGATAGCTGAAGTGTGACGATTTATCGTACTTGCGCACTAGCCCTATTGGGGTAAAGAGTAAAACTATAGTGATAGGAATACATGTTTGTATAGGGTTCCGTTAAGCTGTAGTGGATCTTGTGCTTATAGCATCCCTTTAAGCAACACTGGTCTGTGTGGAACTTATGCGTCAAACGTAGAGCTCCTAAGCAAACGTTCTGGTGATGGCGCTCCTACCATAACACCATCCAACCATCCAAGAGGAGCTCAGAATGCCACACTGTTTCTTAGCATAACTAGATATCACCACATCTTAGTACCTCTTAAGTAACCATATTTTTGGCAACCCCTGACATCACAACCAGAGTTTACAGTTGTGATCCAGAAAATTAATTTAGCCTGTTTACAAAGGATGGCATGTTTGAGCTTATGGCTGCGCAAACAAATTTGTATTTCAGCCAATAGCTCACTACCAATCCCAATTCTCACTACAGCAGGAAGAATATGTGGCACAACACTGAAATTAGGAGGTTTATGGCGCTTGATATAGTAATGAGCATTTTGAAAGCTCCATCCTAGCTACAACTCTTTTTCCGAGGATTACGAAGAGGAATAGGTATGAACAGCTTCTCTATTTCCTCAATTTCAGTGATAATACCCAGTGCCCCCCCCACCCTTCCCAGAAAGTATGACCGTCTACACAAAATTAGACTCCTAATTGATCACTTGTCAAAAAAAAAAAAAATGTTTAAAGAAAATGAAACCCCTGATTAAAATATCTCCATAGACGAATCCCTTTTGAAGTATGAAGGGAACGCTGCTTTTGAAGCAGCACGTTCCATCAAAGCGGGTTCACTATTGGATCCAATTTTATGAGTTGTGCAAATAAAACACTGCGTAAACCTAGGCATTTCACATTTATGCAGGAAAGATGGTCAGCTAGATCCACCAGGCTGCCCTGATTCTGTGGAGGCAAACATCAAAATTGTATGGGATCTCCTCCTCCCATTAATGAATAAAGGCTAGGTAATTTTTATATTAGCGTAGATTTATTTAAAAATGTATTTTATTTTGATACCCTGTGGCACAGTAAGTTAGAACCATAAAGGTTTCCCTCAGAAGCTGACTGCTGGCAAAAACGCAGGGGCACAACAACTGCTTTGAGCCAAGATAATGTGCTAGACAGGTACAAGCACAGAAAGGATGTGTGCACGTTGTCCATACTTCATGATGAGAGCACAGTGCCAGTGTCAGTCCACAGAAGCAATGCACAAATTGAGTCGAAAAAGTGCATTGTTGAATACAACAAGCATATGGGGGGAGTAAATTTAGCTGACCAGTGAATTCAGTCAAATTTGGTTAACCGAAAATCAAAGACCTGGTATAAAGTGTTTTAAAAAGTTAAAGTATTAATTCAGAACACTCTGTGTGTGACTCTTTATGTTATTCTGGATTCCTGATCTCTGCTTGTCCTGATTACTCTCTGTCTGCTGCCTGTACAGACTTATTGGCTTGTTTTACCAAATACTTTAATTTCTGGATCACCTGACCTTGGCCTGTCCCTGTTTATGTTACGCTCAGCCATTATAAAGTGTATATACCAACAACTCAAAATACCACATTTGGAATACCCTGGGTTGCCTACTTTTAAAAATGATATGTGATCATAGGAGTCATTTTCTTTTCTGAGCTGCCATACTGTTTCAAAGATGACACAAACTCAGACAGCCACATTGTCAAATTTCCAGGCTGAAAATGGCATCTAATATATTTAACCCATTGACTTCCCCCCACAAAACTGAAAAACTGGTGTCTGGGGGGGGACGGGACTGTTAGTGAGACAATGCTAAGAAAAATATTGAGGCTTTATTACAGTAACAGACATCAAGATTATGGAATGTCCTGTGAAAATGCAAATTATGTGTAAAAAATCTCAAATAAAAGTATAACTACTAAATGGGGTCTGAATTTGTGGTGGCTAGACAAAACATCTCAAAATATGCAATTTTGGAATACTCTGGGTTGCCTACTTTTGCAAATGGTATGCCATAATAGTGGAAAAGTTATTATCCGGGCTCACATACTCTTTCAAAGGTGACATAGGCCTAGAAAAATATATATTTTTTATATTTAATTAAATTATGTTCTATCTTAATGTGAAATGAACACAATGATATATAACAAGTGTGGGTGAACTTAATATGAAAGAGGTAAATTATGGTTCAACAGACATATAGCTCGAGTTCTAGGTTTCGTTTTGGTTCAGAACATGGACAGTTGCCTCCGTCCTTAACGAGGTTAAAGCTCTTAGTACTTAATACTGCTAACTGTATATGTATTTGTAATCTGAGCAGCACAATGTATAGACTCAATTATATTCTCTTTAATATAATGACACTAAGTCTAGCTAGGCTTGGCAGGGGAACTTTAAAGTTATCGAGGCATTGAGGACTGAAAATAACCCACTAATGAGAACCTGACAAAAGATTGAACTGAAAATTATCAATGTTTCTATACATACTCTGCTGTTGCCTTTCTTTCTTATCATTTTGGAAAACAACATAAATTTACCTATTACATTCGTGAAGTACACAGTTTTTTCCGCAATAATACCCGCAGATTCGGTAGAAAAATAGAGTGTTGTTAATTCTCATCATCCTCAAAACTCAAATCTAAATATGTATTCATAATATTATTTAGTATTTTTTGTTTAACCAATTACCATTTGTATGTCTTTCTTTGGCTGTGTATACAGTGGTAAAATATAATATCACACTGTAATCAAAGTCTTAATAACAGATAAGAAAGCCTCATTAAGCCGACACATAAAAAGCATCCTTTGCCAACAAAACGGTATAAAAAAAAAAGTATATATATAACAAAATCCGGAGCCAGGCACTCCTCCTTGTAAGAAAACTCTCAAATATAAATAAGCCTAGGTGCAATCCCGCGTTATATATATGAAAAAGCAATAAAGGGAGCACACTAGGTCTTGATTGTAGTGCAAAATTATTTACTGCATTCCCAATGAATACATAGCTGTGGTTTAAGCAAAAAAAATCAACGTTTCGACCCTGCTGGGTCTTTATCAAGATCAACAAAACGGTATAAAAAAAAGTATATATATATATATATATATATATATACATATATATACATATATATATATATATATATATATATCTGAAAGTGTATATACATCTTTAATTTTAGTAGTTTGTGTCTCTCCAGCAGAAATTGTGAGCTCAAGTCAGTTTTGTACTTTCTTTGTTAGGGAATTGCTTTATCTTTGTGATACTTGAGGCCTTTATTGTATGGACAGATTGTTCAGCTCCTGCCATAATATTTTAAATGTATATAGGTCCAGACTTTGACAAGGGAATTCCAAAAGACGGAATTTTGTCCTTCAGAGCCATCTTTTACAATTCTTCTTGTATGTTTAGGACAGGTGCCTGTTTACATAATTGACTTTGTGCTCGGCTTCAGTTCACAAGTCGATGCCCTGACATTCTCCTCTAGAACCTTCTGATATACTACAGAATTAATGTTTGTATTAGGACCAGACATTGTCCACGGAACAAATCAATACCATTGAACTCACAGCAATATACATAATTGTTGGGTTGATGTTCTTCTGTTTGAACTGGTTTGTTCTTTTCCTCCCAAACATAACAGTTCTCGCTGATATAACATTCTATCTTTGGTTTGACTCTCTGGAAAATATTGTCCAGAAGCCCGGTTCTTCAGCTTGAGACATCATAATGAGGAGCTTGATCAATGTCAATTCAACTTGGCCAAAAGGGTTGTGGTGATTTGGCATGAATCCTGATATGTCTCATGCCCGCATCCCCTCACTTCACAATATGGACACACAATGTGACTCACGTCATACAAATATTTGGATAGATAATGGGGAAGTTTCAGGTGAACTGCTTGAAAATAGTTTGAAAAACCCATAAAGCCTTACAGTACCATAACCATTTGAATAAGTTGCAGTGGTTATGGCACTGGAGGAGCCCTTTTAAATTTAAATATATTATAGCTACTCTTCCTCAGATCTCCCATCAGCAAGTAAACAGGCACTCTCACATCATGTGTCTGGGTGATTAACAATTACAGACATTAGACTTATTAACATTACTAATTAAGATTGCCATGGCATGAGGTATAAAGAGAGCTATGTACAGTTCTATCAGGTCCTCGTCATGTCAACTTCACTGCAAGAAACATGTTTAGGAACAAGATCACTAACAATTATTCCTCGACATTGAAAATAAACCTGTCATTTTCATCATATAAACTCTATCCAGAGTACCTGATAAAATCAAAGCTTTTGTGATGAGAGCGCTAAGGTTAAGGGCTCTTCTAGTCATGAGATTTATCGAGACAATGCGCTGGCTGCCTAAAAACGCTTAATATCGTCCAAGGGTAGGCGCTTAATCGTCGACACCAAGCCCTTTAAGACATTCCTCCCAGTTAGCAAACCAGTACATTCTGCAGATTTATTTTATTTCATCCTGAAAGACCTGGGAAAAATGCAGCCCATCAAGAGGAAATGAGATCAAGGAAAGGAAGGGAAGGCAAAGAAAAATCAAGATGTGCAGTCATTCGGGCTGTAATTAAATTTAATAGCCAGTTTATCCAGTCCATAGACATACAGCATGGTGAAGAGATACACAATGCAAAGCCTAGAGCAGGAAATCATTCAGCAATAGTTTATCCATCTAGAAAAAAGGATATTGCATGAAATCAGCAAGTGTGAAGAATATATTCATCAGTATTATAGGAGATTATTTTATCATGCGATTGAGTTTGACACGTATTCTATTACACATAATGCATGCTATTCCACACAAAATGTAAATGAACAAAACAGCGAATAAAATAAAAAAGGGAAAAATGTAATGAGCAAAGAAGCTGTTCTGTAGCAATCTTCAGTTTTAATAACTGTCCTATTTTCAATATAATAATAATTAAAAAATATCAAATGTCTAATATACACTTACATTTTTTACTAAAGCAAACAGTGTGTAAGCACAAAGGGAATAATTAAAACATGACCGTAATAAAAGGACAGCTATCAAGGTGGTACTGCGGGTACTTCACCCTTGTTAACAAGCTGTGCTTTCACCATCTGCCTGTGCATGCCAACGTTAGCATTGGTGGCAGCACGTCACCGTATGCACACACATAGATGTAGAAATTGTCCCCATGTCATTTCACAAGCCTTAATGCCCAGATGGTTTATAAGGATTCTGTTTAAATC